>NC_057397.1:39155230-40355230 GCF_019320065.1 Cervus canadensis
GACAAATGACCAACACCCTCTCCCCACAAAAATATACCTAGGCTTATTATTTTCCAACTACATAAAACCAAGATAAAGAAGAGGTTTTAAAAGAAACTAAAGGGGAAAATACCATACCTATAGTATGCACAAGATATGAATTACATAAAATTTCTCAGATACTATGTAAGCTAAAAGAGAATGGAATAAAATAAGTAGTGTGTTCAAAGAATGAAAACACCAATCTAGGAATTTTTACCCTGGGGAATGATTTTTCAAAGATGAAGGAGAAATGAAGCCTTTCTCAGACAAACAGAATTTGAGACAAATTGTTGCCAGTAGACCTGCCATACAAGAAATGTTAAAAAAAAGTTTTTTGGAGAAAAGGAAAATAATATGGTGTAAGATGAAAAACTTTTCCTTTATGTTCAGGAATAAGTCAAAGATGCCTAGTTTCATGACTTCTGTTAAATATATATACTGGAAGTCCTAGCCAGAACAATCAGGCAAGAAAAAGAAATGACAGTCAAATTGGGAAAGAAGAAGTGAAATTATCTCTGTTATAGAAAAAGCTAAGTAATGGCCAGACCATTTGATGCAGTGTCCAAAGAGAAATAAGCAATTCATGATCTGCAAATTTGACAACTGCATGAAAATATGTTCAAACTCATCAGATATGCTAAGAAAAAAATAAAAAACAAGGAAATGTCACTTTATAACCATTATCTTCTTGAAGGAAAAATGTGATAACATTTTATTCTGGCAGGAATTGAGGAAAAATGATACTCTCATACATTGTTGGTAGACATACAAATTATTACAGTCCCTTTGCATCTATTAAATTAAAACATGAATGCACTATTGACTCAAAATTTTCACTCCCATGGCAATTTTTTCCATAAAATTTTTTAAATAAATAAATAAACATTAACTATACAAGTGCATGCATTGTAGAATTGTACCTGGTGGTCAAAAGCTGGAAACAGATTGAATGTCCATTAATCAGGAGAATGGTTAAATAATTTGCACACACCCATATTGTGGGTAAATTGTACAGCCATTAAAAATAGTGTGGTATTTTAGGATGAGAATGTTAAGATGCGGAAACATTATAAAATGTTCTCATTTTTAAAACAAATGCAAGAAAATTTCTGTGTGTGAATGATTTCATTTCAATATGAATTATATTCATGGTGAAAAGTATGGATGGATACACAATAGGTTGTTAACCAGAATTGGTGTGTTAGTATGTGTGAGGAAGACAACATAGCACAAAGTGAAGAGGAGAAGTAAGAAATAAGCAAGAAATAAAAGGAACAAGAGGAGATAAATTACCTAAAGGCTTTGAGATGTCAAAATACTTTTACCATAGTCCAAGCATGAAGCGCAAATTAAGACTTTATGCCTATCAGTGATGAGAATGGATGGACAGTGGCTGGGAATGTCTGTGGCAACCAGATGTTCTCAAGTCATGTTACTAAGTCTTTAAGGAAATTCAGCTTCCCAGGTAGAGCTAGTGGTAAAGAATTTGCCTGCCAATGTAGGAAACACAAAAGATGTGGGTCTGATCCTTTGGTCAGGAAGGTCTCCTAGAGGAGGGCATGGAAACCCACTCCAGTATTCTTGCCTGGAGAATCCCATGTACAGAGGAGGCTGGCAGGCTATTGCCCATGGGGTCACAAAGAATCAAACACATCTGAACACACACACAACAGTAACAGTAGATCTATTTTCCTACTTAGATTCTGAATTGAGGAGAAAGAAAGCAGAAAGTCAAGGGCTGAAACTTTATTTGATGTTTATTAACAGAAAAAGGGAGGTAAGAGCAAATGACAGTACAAAAGCCAAAGAAAAATAGTTAAAAAAAAAAAGAAGACTGTGAGTATGTGTGTGCTATATGTGTATAATATAAATGTTATTACAGATAGATTATGTATGAGGGATAGAAAAAAGAGAGAGATACTACAAAGACACTAAGGAGAACCAAATAGATTTTTTTAAGATCCTCTGGAGAAGGAAATGGCAGCCCACTCCAGTACTCTTGCCTGAAAAATCCCATGGATGGAGGACCATGGTAGGCTACAGTCCATGGGTTCACAAAGGATCAGACATGATAGAGAGACTTCATTTTCACTTTCACTTTCTTTGGCAGAAAGCTGGTTATTGGACACCTGTCTGAAGATCTGAACATAGTTCTAGTTGAGTGAATGAAGTGCTCATTAGGCATAAAGTGAATGAAAGAAGCTACCGCAAATTACACCTTTGGGAAATATGTCAATAATATAAAATATAATACGGTCCCTTTTTTGGACCACAGAAGGCTGAGTGCCAAAGAACTGATGCTGTAGAACTGAGGTGCTGGAGAAGACTTTTGAGAGTCCCTTGGACTGCAAGGAGATCAAACCAGTTAATCCTAATGGAAAATAGCCCTTAAGATTCACTGGAAGGGCTGCTGATGCTGAAGCTGAAGCTCCTATACTTTAGCCACCTGATATGAAGAGGTGACTCATTGGAAAAGACCCTGATGCTGGGAAAGATTGAAAGCACGAGGAGAAGCAGATGACAGGATGAGATGGATGGCATCACCGATTCAGTGGATATGAGTTTGAGCAAGCTCCAGGAGATAGTGAAGGACAGGGAAACCTGGCTTGCTGCAGTCCATGGGGTCACAAAGAGCCGGACACAACTGAGCAACTGAACAACAACAACAAATACTTACATACATATACACTGAGAAAAACAGGAAGGAAGACAAACACACAGATACATGTACCTGGGAACAGGAGCAACGTCAGCCTGTGAGACAAAGAGAAGGCTAGTCAGCTGTAGTCTGGACAAACTAGTCTAAGATCATAGATTTTCACTGGATGACTTAACTGGTCTCATAAGAAATCATTTGATGCAGCCCCCTTCTCATATGTAAACATTATATGATCCACTTTAAAAAGATGAATCAGCAGAAGCACAGTGAGTTTAATCAAATACCAAGCTTGCGTAGCCATAATCATTTGGGTAAGTAATGTCCACCTGTCATCTTTTGCACCTTTGCAACACCATGCTGAACTCAATAAAACTTGACATTTTAACCTAGATATTGTATTTTTTATGTAGTTGTAATTGCATATGTCATTACTAATTATATGACCTAACTATATTTACCTGAATGTCTGTAAAAAAACTTGACATTTTAACCTAGATATTGTATTTTTTATGTAGTTGTAATTGCATATGTCATTACTAATTATATGACCTAACTATATTTACCTGAATGTCTGTAAAATAATGATTGTCATCCTCAAGAAATTTCCCTTTAGATATAATACTACAAAGATGGCTATTTCCCTGAGGCATTTAAAATACAGAGGTCCTTTGAATATTGGTGAGGCAAGGGCCTTCTGATGAGATGAAATTCCTGAAATTAGCATTAATTTTGAGGATCCTCCAATAACCTACTGGGTATAGTCCCTTGGACTGCAAGGAGATCCATCCAGTCCATCCTAAAGCAGATCAGTCCTGGGTGTTCATTGGAAGGACTGATGCTGAAGCTGAAACTCCAATACTTTGGCCACCTCATGCAACGAGCTGACTCATTGGAAAAGACCCTGATGCTTGGAGGAATTGGGGCCAGGAGGAGAAGGGGACGACAGAGGATGAGATGGCTGGATGGCATCACTGACTCTATGGGCATGAGTTTGAGTAAACTCTGGGAGTTGGTGATGGACAGGGAGGCCTGGCGTGCTGCGATTCATGGGGTCGCAAAGAGTCGGATGCGACTGAGCGACTGAACTGAACTGAACTGATGAGAGATATGAGTTGATTAATTGGATCACCTCCTATACTTGGCAGTTCTTTCACATATCTAAAATATACTGGTGGTCGTAACAGAAAATAGTATCATTTGGGGCTTTAGGTTGCTGGCTTTCCTTACTTCATTTCTGTATGTAACCTACCTGCTCATATTTTCACAGTAGTATTAATTAATGCTCTGGCAAATTATAATAGGATTCCCATGGAATTACAGTTTATACCCACATGAATACGGAAACAATTTAGTGTGATTCATATGCTAACAATGAGTACCATAGGAATTAATAGAGATCGTGTCACTTACTGTAGCATGTTGCCAAACAATTATTATGTGCAGTTGATGAACATTTGAATAAATGCCATTGTACCCTGTAGTCAATTAAAACAGCAGCACTAATAATTAATACCACCATTATTCATACCAAGTTACAGCTGTGGGCATTGTGTGTTCTAGGAAATGACTGCAGGGATAAATGTTCATTTCAATTTCATTTATATCTTGCTCTGAAGTATTAAAATGTAATTTGCATGAAATACATGCATCATTTTCAACATAAGAAAGCAGCTTTCTCAACTGCTGCATGATTGAGAAAATAAATGATTTTTTTCAAAAGAAAAACTCAGAATGCCTCGATGAAGAGAAATGCCTCATTTTTCACAGTTTGTTTGGTCAAGAAAACATCTAGTATTTGTTTGCTGGGAGATAAATGCAATTTGTAGTCAGAATGGGTAGTTAATATACCAAAAAAACAAATGATTGGATAAAATAGATCTGTCCATAGTCTAAAATAAAAATTTTATTAAATTACTTAGGTTAAGCAATCTAAGGTTCTAGACGTTGTTATCTGGAAGATGTAAACATTAAGCTGCTTCTGTCATTAGATATTAATAAACCAGATTACCTTGTTAGGGGAGCTCCTGACTAAGGGTATGTGGCACAAAACAGGCATGTTTTAATGATAGGGCAGGAAGAAACAATATATTCATATTAACAGATTTGGTACACACTCTACAATCCAGATGTATTTAGTCTTCCTAGTCTTACCACCAAAAGTATGCCAATTCTGATGCAATTCTGAAAGTTTCAAAGATAGCCAGCCACCTGACTCTGCTGCATATAGTGTCTTTCAGTGAGAAATCTAAATATATTGCACCAATACACTACCTTCCAACTCAGAAAGACAACAACTAGTTGCTCTTTTGGAAACATCTCAACTTCCTTGCAAAATCCTACCTATATCAGAGTCCTCTCAGTTTTCCTTTGCACTAGTATATAACATGCTACAGTGTAAAACAAGCTTAGTAGCACAGCAAATACCACTAATTATATATTAGAAAGTGCTAATATAACCATTACTCTATGATTAAAGCCAAAAATGAATTCTCTGGAAATTTAGCCTATGGAAGGAATTTAAAAAAAGATGTGCCATGAAATATTCCTCTCCATTACTGGGGAGGTGTTCCTGGAGAAATAAAGAGGCAGATAACTTAATTCCTTGTAAACGTGCTGATAATTGACCTCCTAGTTTATTGACCAATGGTGATGGCTAAGAGAGTTCTGATGCATGAGCTGCTTTGCGTATCATGACCCTGGTTTGGGATTGCTTATAATAAACAAATCTATACTCTACGGATTTATGAGGCATGACTCTCTGGAGAATGTCACGTAAATTATACGAATCTCTGGGGTATGAAATGAAGATGCTTCATAGTCCAACTTCATTCTATAATAATTTCTTTTGAACTAAACTGGAAACCTCTTGAGCAACCCAATCTATATCCAAGCAGAAAGTATGACACCCTAACCGGAAAGAAGTAGAGCCATACAGGGTACTCCACACATCCTCCTGCTTTATCTGTATTTCATGATTGCATGGATCCTTAGTGAAATTTAATGCTGTGTAAGATATGTGGCTTATGTGAAGACTGATTTCTTTGTTACCCACCTACATCTAACTGTCACCAAAGGTCAAAGATTGGGTAATGGGCAAGGATAGTATTAACATGTTTTTCAAACCACCCACAGAAGTACCATGGAAGTCTTCCTAGCACAAGACTATGAGTTCAAATTCTCCTAAGATTCTCTTTTCTCAATGTCTAGTATCAATATCACTAATCATAGCTAGTTAGTTATAAATTTCCTATGATTTTTAAAACTTCTTGTGTATTTTCTTCTCAACGATATATGTCTTATTATTATTATTATTATTATTTCCTTCTGGAGAAAGTTCTACAATGGTTACTAATAAGCCAAAGGAAATCAATAAATAGTTTAAGAGAGTCTACTTTTTCTTAACTTTAAAATATATTGTATCTGTTTCTTTCTGTGTATCAAATCAAAGAATGATTTCCAGTCCTTACTTTTTCTTCACACAGAATGAATTATTCTCTACTCAAAAGTCCATGTATAAGTTTATGCTCCATTCCAAAAAGTATCTTTAGTATCTTTTCTTTTTATGGATTCTCTTCAGTAATAGAATTGTATAAAAGTATAATTAGTGCTTGGAGTTTTACTCAGACGCTTCTCTTCTACCAATTGTGCGCAATTCTTGCTTCCTAGATTCCTGCAGGAAGCTCTCAACCAAGTGATCAGTCTCAATTCATATTCTATATCCAAAAGAAACTATAATGTGCAAAATTTTCACAGGTGATTGGGATAAGCATACTGCTCTATACACATACACATACACACACTCACTAGGAATATTTGTTCTGAGATAATTCATCTACACTTTGTACTATTTGTGATTCTCTTTTATGGCCAAGAAACCTAAAAATAAGAAAAATTATAATCCATAAGCAGGTCTCATTATCACTTTGCTTTCATCAGTAGAACTGATTGACCCAAAATGAGAAGAGGAACTATTGGAATATAATAAAATGATAAAATATATAAATATATTTATAGTCATATTTAATTTCATGCACAGAGGTCCTGAATTTATTACATTTATTAGTGGTGTCTTGCACTGGATATACAATAAATTGTAACTCTCAAAATCAAGAAAATGTACTTGACTCCTCCATTTATTACTTAATAATATATTTGGTATACATTATCTTTGGTGGGGGGCGATCTTTAGTTATTCAGTATGAAGGCTCATTTTCTCAGCCAAAGGTTGGAGTAATAGTATTTATTTGAAATGTAAATGAAGACTTCCACTAAGGAATGTAGGTTTCATTTTACATTTGTCTCTAATCAGAATGTCCTATGAATAATGTAGTTTGGCACCGATGTCCTCATTAAGCAAGTTTCCCATTATTGCATTTTCTTATTATAATCTCCTCATTTAACTTCCTTTACTATTTCTGCTAATGATCATTCATATGCTTAGGTCTTCAGTATTAGTCTGAACTCACACACACAGACACACACATACACATCTAGCCTCCTGTAGATGAAAATCAAATTATACTGATGACCAGATGTCCTTTAAATAAAGGGCTGTTATCCATTGTATGTCCAAGAAATGGCATGGAGCTGAATTTTCAGACTAGGCTAAAAGAGAAAATGAGTTTCAAACTCATCTCCATTTATATTCATCTACAAGGCAATTTCACAATTATACTTGATTGACACCAATGGCCAAGAAAGGAATAGAATGGCAAA
Organism: Cervus canadensis; assembly: GCF_019320065.1. Classification (NCBI taxonomy): domain Eukaryota; kingdom Metazoa; phylum Chordata; class Mammalia; order Artiodactyla; family Cervidae; genus Cervus; species Cervus canadensis. Next base: position 39,162,627 of record NC_057397.1, read on the forward strand.
AGAAATGGAGCTAACTAAAATATTTTATTGCTGTTGTTTTCTTATTTTTTTTTTCCATTTACGTTCAGTTAACCATATTATACAATAATTTGCAAAGGACTTTTAGAGATTCATAGTTTAAATATACGAAAATTCAAAAGAAGTACTTTTCATAGCCAAAATTCAGATTTCAACTGTATAACTCTAGTAAAAAGTTCAGATCTTCAGAATTTTTAGAAGGAAAATGCACATTTTATCTTCTTGAAACCTTGACAAGATTAAAGAAAAGGTGGACAATTGAAGGGGTGATGATAAGAAAGTGTTAAAACCAAGCTACAAAGCGATTTCTCGTTTCTACACATATCCCTCCCTCCCGAAGTTTCTACAACTTGCTTTATGTTTTAACTATATTCAAAGTTCTAGGAAATAATTTATTAATTATGGAACATTTTCTTTTATACTTTACTTATTTCAACTATGCCTCCATGGAAATAAAGATACTCATCATGTCCTGTATAAAAATGAATCAAATATAGTTAATATAGACATATTAAAGGCATGGGAAAGACAAAATATATACAATAAACTGTAAACAGGGGTTACTTCTGGGGAGGGGATTGAAAAAAAATGAAAGAGGACTTCTATAATTTAGTATGAATATTTCTGTATTATTTAACAGTTTTTTAATGACTTTATATTTGCAATTATAAAAGCAGTACATTATTTCCCTCAAGTTCACATATGCTTAAAGATTCTTGGATAGTTTTTTATCTAAATTAGTAGAGATTTCTAAAATTCCCTGATAAAGTTTTCTACAAAAAACATATTAAATATTTTGTATGTTCTTCTTGAAACATTTCCCTTTTTTTTGACATTGTGTTTTATTATCATTGTCCAGAGACAGGGTTCTTTATCAAGCATTGCACTAATATTGCATTAATAGGAAGATTATGTGTATCTCTGTGGATTTCTGTTTTATACAAAGAAAATAATACATGTTGGGGGGGGGTAGATTTTCAACGAAACAAAGTTGAGGAGATAGGTTTTCCATAGTACTTTCTGGGATTAATATAAACTTTAAATCACCTGCCAACATTAAGCAGGATTAGGTATGGGTAACATAAATACTATCCCATGATTAAAATATGGAGAGCCCTATATTTTCAGATTTTACATTTCTAAAGCAGTTGCTATTGAAAATCACCAGGGGCATACCCAGTATTTGTCTTGCTGTTATCCTTTTCATCAGAGATTTAAAATTCAATACCATTGTAGAAACCTATTATTAATATCCTGACTGTTTTCTTTATGAAAAATATTGGAGAATATTCATTAAAAGTCATGTCAAAAGCATGCACTGAACACCTACCTTATTCAAAGATCAAGCTTAAGGATCTAAGGAGATAAAAAGGTGTTCCTTCATTAATAAAAGTACTCATCACTTACTGAACCCATGTGCTCAGAAAGATACTAAGCTCTTTCAGTGAATCGTTTAATCTTTATATGCTGCTCTAAAATAAGATGCTGTGTTCATAGACGAGGGAGGAAATTTGGGCTTGGTGACATTAAATAACTTGCTCACATAAAGTGGAAGAGTTGTGATTTGCAATTAGATCTTTCTGACTTCAAAACCCATTTTTAGTGTATATGCAACACATAGCATATATTTTCATGGGTCCATTAGTTTGAATGTAGGAAATTGCATTTTAGGACTATTTCCTCCAGTTTTTAAACCACAGAGCACTTCCCCCTTAGCCCAATATGTAGACAAAATAGAAATAATATAAAATAGAATATATTAATGGATGCATTTATGATGCAAGTATTTTTAAGGGCACAGAGAGGGAGTATTTTTGGAAAATAAAAGTATTTGTTACAGTGAGTTAATACTAAAATAATTCTTTGAAGTAAAATTAGTACCCAAAGAGGTAGGAAAGAAAAGAAGAATTTACAGGGAAAAATATGCAATGAACAATTAAGTGAGGGCAGAAAATAGGTGCATGCATGCTCAGTTGTGTCTGACTCTTTGCAACACTTTGGACTGTAGCTTACCAGCCTCCTCTGTCCAGGGGATTTTTCCGGCAAGAATACTGGAGTGGGTTGCCGTTTTCTCCTCCAGGGGATATTCCTGACCCAGGGGTCAAACCTGTGTCTCTTGCATCTCCCACATTCCAGGCAGCTTCTTTACCTGCTAATCCATCTGGGAAGCCCAGGAAATAGATGAGGGCAATCTGAAGAGGAGAACTTTCTACATGGTGGTGGGTGATATCTTGCAATTGTCTATATGTGTTATTCTGATAGTATGTGGAAATTTTGTCTAGAGTGTAGGAAAAAGTTAAATATTAGTGAAGCAAGAAGTTGAGTTTCCCAGAAATAGATTTTGGCTTAATCCATGTAAGATGCTAAAACAAAATACCACGAACTAGGTAACTGGTAAACAGAGATTTCTTTCTCAGAGTTCTGGAGGCTGAGAAGTGTAAAACCATTGCAACAGCAGGTTCAGTGTGGTAGTTCCTAAGGGTCTACTTTCTGATTCATGAACAAGGGCCTTCTCTTTGTGTCCTCACAGGGAAAAGGAGGCGGAAGATGTCGCCACAACTTTTTATTATAAAAGCACTAATACTATTCATGAGGGTTCCACCCACATAACCCAATTACCTCCCAAAGGCCCCACCTCTTAAAATATCACATTATGCATTAGTATTTCCATCCATGAATTTTGAGGATATACAAGCATTCAGACCACAGCAGAACTCAAGATAAAGATTGCATGCAGAAGGTTTATTTAAAAGGGTGTACTTAGCAATGTGTGCGTGCTTGCTGTCACTTCAGTTGTGTCTGACTCTTTGCAACCCTCTGGACTGTAACCTGCCAGTCTCCTGTGTCCATGGGATTCTCCAGACAAGACTACAGGAGTGGGTTGCCATACCCTTCTCCGGGGCATCTTCCTGACACAGGAATCAAACCCACATCTCTACCTGCATTGGCAGGCGGCTTCTTTACCACTAGTGCAAATTAGGAAGCTCTTAGCAAACAGACCACTAAAACACTGAGGATAGGATGATAGGGCAGAGTGAGAAACTGAACTGGGATACAGTTACAAGTGATATCGCAGCCAATACTACATATTGCAGTGAAGTTGTGATGGCCCTTTAAAGCTGTTCTAGGTTGACGCAGGACTTGAACCCTATCACTGACTAGTCGATTGATGTGAACTGCCCCTGAGGAAAAGGACTAACACTGGTGAGGTGGTTTTTTAGGCTGAGAGTAATTCAGCCAGGAGAAGAGCCCAGCTGTGAGTTGTCAGCAGTCAGCACTCCCAGCTGTTGGAAGAATGGGTATCTCCGTCTTCTGGAAGGAGGATCTCAGTGGTGTAGCATTGTATTCACTATAGCCTAATCCAGGTGTCACTTGGAAGCATGTGCTTTTGTGTGTTTGCCCCATCTGGGAAAACCCCACCAGTATTGTGGTCAGCCTTTTCCTGGGAAAAATTATAAAATTAAGTCTGGGGAATTCCCTGGCAGTTCAAAGGGCTTCCCTGTTGGCTCAGATGGTAAAGAATCTGCCTGCAATGTGGAAGAGCTGTGTTTGATCCCTGGGTCAGGAAGATCCCCTGGAGAAGGGAATGGCAACTCATTCTAGTATTCTTGCCTGGATAATTCCATGGAATGAGGAATCCCACTGGATTCCTATAGTCCATGGGGTCAAAAAGAGTCAGATACGACTCAGCAACTAACACCACCACCAGCTGGCTGTCCAGTGGTTAGGATTCCACACTCTCACTGCCAAGGGCCTGGGTTCACTCCTTGGTTGAGGAACTAAGATACCACAAGCTGCACAATGTGGCCCAAAGGAAAAAAGAAAAATGACAAAATATAATAAAATGAAGTGTAATATAGAAAAGTAAGCCCATGATCATCATGCTCTTTTCAAGCTAAAGATGCTGAACTTGTCTATTTATCATTAAATTAAGCAGAGAATTGCAAACTGATGTATCAGGAGATCATGAATGTGTGCGTGCCCAACTCTTTGCAACTCTATGGACTGTAGCCCACTAGGCTCCTCTGCTCATAGGGTTTTACAGGCAAGAAGACTGGAGTAGGTTGTCATTTCCTCCTCTAGGGTATCTTCCCAACCCAGGAATCAAACCTGCATCTCCTGCATTGGCAGACAGATTCTTTCCTACTGCGCCACCAGGGAAGCCCATCAGTAGATTACCTGAGTACTAAGCTTGTTCTTCCTTGGCACATCCAAGACATTCATGAACCCACATACATCCTTATATCAGGTCACTTTTCATTCCATGCAGCATGAAAAGTGAGAGCCACACAGTGTGAATTGCCCATTAGAAGGATATTCCCACACAAGTGTCTTTCAAATCACCCTTGACTTAAGCTGAAATGCAGCAGTAGTCCATTTGCAGTTTCAACCACAAAACTAAGTCAATACACACAGGTACTAAGACTGATTTGTTTCCTTTTTGTCTGCTGGTCCTAGGGTCACAATCCTATGATGGTATAGCGATACTGTGAGGGAAAGGCACCAGTGTATTGACAATGGAGGATCACATAGCAGGGGGGGTCAGGTTACCTACTCATGCAGCTTACTTGTGCTCATTGGCCCTGCTCCTATCTATCCAAGAGGCACCACTCCTATCATGTGATGAATTTCTGCTAGACAAGTGTAAAGTTATGACTTTATTACTGTGACAAAACTCAGCTTACAGTGGGCAGCTCTGGCCACATGATCATGGTCATATTAGGTATGTCTCGTGAGGTTTAATGGTACTTCAGAGACTATTTTTCAGATGGAACAAAAAGCTTTGAAGCAGGTAGCATGGCTTTATGCCAAATTTTTCGGGTCTATGGTATATGTTATAATTTTTTCATAGGGGCTTGCCCTAAACTCCATGTGGTGTTTTGTTTTTTTTTTTCCCTATTGCAAACCATCTAATTCCGTAGGTTCTGTTGAGATAATATGCCAAAGCAACAGTGCTGCTTTCAACACAGCCTATACCTGCTAAGAGTTCTTTTCAGCACTGGGCCCTACTCCCAGCTAGCAGCCTTCATTGTTATTCAATAGAGAACCAGGGCTCTATTTCCACTTTTGGAATATGTTGGCTTCAGTAACTGAAGAAGCCTTATAGATATTGAGCTTCTTTGGTAGTGGAAGGTGTGAGTCACAATGGGCTATGAAAGACACAATCATTTATCTTTTTTTTTTTAAGTCCTGTCATGCATCAGATCATTGAATTTATAACAAAACTACATTGATGTGGCAAGACCCCAAATCCTCATACAGTTTTTCTTCCACTGTCTAGAACATATGTGCTTTATCAAGGTCTCAAATGTGGTTCCCATATCTTGTCATCTAGTTGGATTAACATAATAGCTTTGATATAGCAGACCAAAGTGATATTCTGCAGAATATCCAGATGGCTAAAATCTTTTCAAACTATATTATGTTAGAAGGGGAGAAGGTTAATCTAGCTTTGGGACAAAGCCATAAAACTATTATGTGACCCATCACATATGAATGAGAGCTACTTCTTGTTCTCAAGCCTGATAGGCATAGAAAAGAAGCTTCTTCCAGCTCAGTAGCCACATGCCATGTACTTAAAATCATGCTAATTTTTTTTTAGCAAAAATATTTCATTAACACAACATGTGAAAATGAAGCTTCTTTTTGACTGAATTTGTGGTAACCAGCTAACATCTTCTAGGATTCATATAGTTCTGCCTTCCCCACTATAATGACTCCTCTCCATAAGCTAAGTGACTAATGTGGAGGTTCTTTCAACTACCAAGTATATAATTTATACTGAAAATGAAAGCTGGGTCTGGGAACCCACTGTACTCACTGTGAGTCACCCTTGGGCCTGGCCTCCATTTATCACTTGATTCATGTATCCATTTCTCTAATATGAATACCATGGTAACACTTTGGTTCCCTGTGTACTAATGGAAACCTTCTCCAGGGTATAGCTCATTGAGTAAATGGCACTTGAATGAGGTTCAGGGGAATCTTTACCATATTTACTTGTTGTGATATTGCATATTCTTTCCTTCTTATGATCCTGTTTCTCCCCCAGTTCTGGATTGGAAAGAAATTTGGGTTCTGAAACAGGGCAAGGATTCATGAGATTTTGTTAAAGTCATTTCTATCCTTGATTTCTTTTGATTGACTGTATTTTGCAACACCCTCAATGATTTTCCATCTATTTTGTCCTTTTAGATTATATATTCTAATCATCAGTTCCATAAAATAGAATTAAGGAATAACATGGTTGCCCAGAACCCTCAGAAACATCACCTTCACATCAAGATGGAGCAGTGGATGACTAAAAAGAGGGGAAAAAATATTCAGAATGTCCTTGCCAAGACTTGACTCAGTGCCTCATCAATTCTTTTAGGAAATAAAGATTATAAACCAACATAAATTTTTCAGTGCATAATAACACAAATAAATTATTATACATAACATACTCTATATGTTCAGGTTTCTCAAATGATGCTTTATGTTGAGGTCATTAAAATACAAAATTTTATCATAATTCCTATAGAATTATTGGCTCATCACCCAACTAATCATTATAGTAGTAAAATTTAGCTGTGCAGGGAGGGCAGGAAAAGTAAAAATACACTCTGAAAGGGTGATATCTATATCAAGGTACATAGTCAAATGTACATAGATTTTGCCCAGGTTGTTGTTGTTGTTTAGTTGCTAAATGCTGCCTGACTCTTGTGACCCCATGGACTATAACACACCAGGCCCCTCTCTCCATGGGATTTCCCAGGGAAAGAAAATTTGAGTGAGTTGCCAGTCTCTTCTCCAGGGGATCATCCCGACCCAGGGATTGAACCTGTATTTCCTGAATTGCAGGTGGATTCTTTACCACTGAGCCAGCTTGGAAGTCCACTGCACAGGTTGCCTAAGAACAATTTTTTTTAAAGTATGGTATAAAGCCATAAGGAAAATATGACTGACATTTTGTGTGTATCTCTGGCCTCTTCACAATTGCTAACTCTTCTCCCTTCTTAAGGATCTACTGCTGTCTTCTATCTTCCTTTTCAAAACTGAAAAACATCTGTTATTGATTTCACACTACTTACCTCTAAGTAGTATTTGCATTTTAAACTTGTGTCTGAAATGGTAGAAAGAAAGTCTTTGTGTCTTGCTTTAGGAATTTCATGCCTCAGCAAAGTATGTATGGTATGACTGGGCTGGAGTAATTGATACAATGCTGCTAAAATCTCATGGAGACTCAGAAATTAAACTTACCTTAGAAGTTGTAGAGTACCCACAAGTCAGACGAGTTCAGAAGGAATAGTGTTTGGGTGCACCCTCCATAGGCGAAATAGAATCATAAAATGTTGCTATTAATGCTGCTGCTGTTGCCTCTTCTGCTTTTCCTATGTCCTTTGCCTCCTTGATGCTTTAACCTCAAAGCCTGGAGAATGTCTAGGCTAAGCAGTCTGCCTCCTATAGGGCCATGCTAACATATGTTCCTTTGTGTACTTATTGCTCCTTCCATTTAAACTTCTGTGGTCTAAGATCTACTTCCTTAAAGCAGAGTAACCTAGTAAAATTTTAATTGCTTTGGCAGAGACTTGAATTTGCACCCTGATACAGTAATGTGAGGGAGAAGGCAATGGCAACCCACTCCAGTACTCTTGCCTGGAAAATCCCATGGACAGAGGAGCCTGGTAGGCTGCAGTCCATGGGGTCGCTAAGAGTCAGACAGGACTGAGTGACTTTACTTTCACTTTTCACTTTCATGCATTGGAGAAGGAAATGGCAACCCACTCCAGTGTTCTTGCCTGGAGGATCCCACGGACGGGGGAGCCTGGTGGGCTGCCGTCTATGGGGTCGCACAGAGTTGGACACGACTGAAGTGACTTAGCAGCAGCAGCAGCAGAGTAATGTAAATAATATGCAGATAAACTTGAGCAGCAGCTTGTTTTTAAAGTTTGACATACTAATCTATGAAATAACATCTTGAAAAAGGCTGCATAGATTGCAAATAAAAATAAAGGATGTGGCACATAGTAAGTTTCCAATAAACAGTAGCTATTTAGATCTACTTCAAGTTCTGACTTTTACAACAAAGTAGTCACTTTAAATCTTCTATTTTTTATGAACTTACTTTGAACTAATAATCAGTGTGACACATTTTAGGATTAATTGCCCCATATAGATTAAATTTTCCTTACCAATTTAAATGCAGTGAAACCAATATGCATGGTCCCAAATCTACTGCTATGTTATCTATTGATGCCTGCTAACTATAGGGATTGATTGATCTCCAAGTTTAAGGCCAAGTTGAGTCTACATGATTAGCTGAATGGCTTGACCTGTCCAGTTAATAGGAAGTGAATACAGGGGAACAGGCAGACTAAAAGGTAAGGGAGGCATAGGCAAGGTTTCTGAAACCTGTAGACTACTATAAGGACATTATATTCTAAGTGATACTCAGTTATCTCTTAAAATATTTAATGAATGATATCAGGAAACAAACCAAGTAGTTGGAAATAGATGAACATAAAACAGTGGTGAGCATAAAGCAATATAAGGAACATGCAGAGAGGAACCTTTTATTTAATTAGGAATTTATAAGTTGGATTGGTGGGGGGGTGGGGGGATATGATGACTTGAAGAGTGAAAACTTTTAAGTAAGATCCATGCTATAGCAAGGAGAAACTTCACATTCTGGAAAAAAAAAAAAAAAGATAAAAAAATACCAAAAAATCCACAGATAGAAAAGAAAAAAAAGTCACTTAAAAACATCTAAACTATTAGCCTATGGAAGAAAATTTAGTTTCACTCTATCTAACATGTTAAACAAAATAAGGCAAAAAACAAAGACATTTTCAAAGATGCAAGGATACATGAAAACACAAATTGTTATAAAACATCTTAAGGATGTATCTGGCTAAAAGATGACATTCATCAAAAAATAGAAAGATATTAGATTCAGATTCAGAAATCAGTAGAAAAAAACTAAAAATCTGAGATGATATTCCTGAATGATAACTCCATGGTAAGTTTAGAGAGAAAATAGTCTAGACCTGGGACAAGAAAAATAAGGACTCCAGAATGTAAAAGAAAATCTCCAGAGGAGGGATTATCAGTGAATGGAAGATGCCACATAATGTGAAACAATGAAATTAATGGAAATACTTCAGGATAAAGTAAACACATATAATAGATTAAATTTAAAAAGCAATTCTATTTCCCAGGAAAACAACAAAAACCAAGCAAAGATGATGATGATGACAACAACAACAACAAAAAGCATTACCAAAGTCATGGCTCAGATGTGAGATATATATCACATACATAGTCAGACCAATATCTGGAGACAATATTTTCACCTCTCAAAACACACTCCTAGTTGATCTCTGGCTTTTCCCTATTCTTGTGTAATCTGCCCTCAGTTCATTCAGGAAAAAGATGAATACAGTTGAAATTGTAGGATTTGCTGCACTGGATTGTGTTTCAATTAGACCTTTATTTTAGAAAATCATTCTAAAAATCAATAATTTTCAAAGCAGAAGAACACTTTCAAAATTTAAAACATTCAGGGAGACACATTTTAAAACATTCAGGGAGACACAACATTAAAAAAAAAGTTCTAGGATCCTCTCCCTAATAAAACAAATACAATTGTTTAAAATTATTAAAAAAAAAAAAAAACAAAAAACTACCACTTGACATTTCTTGAAATAGTCCTGTGTGAAAGTCATTCAATTGTATCTGACCCTTTACGACCCCATGGAGTCCATGAAATTCTCCAGGCCAGAATACTGGAGTGGGTAGCCTTTCCCATCAGGGTTGTGAGGCAATTGAGAAACAATTGTTCAAGAAAATCTACTAATTCTTTATAACTACAAGAATCTGTGGTATTTGGGCCATTCCCTTTCCTATGCTTATGCTTAGTCCACTGGTATCCCATTGTAGTCTGCCAGGCTCCTCTGTCTGTGGAATATTTCAGGCAAGAATACTAGAGTGGGTTGTGATTTCCTACTCTAGGAGATCTTCCTGACCCAGAGATCATTCCTGTTTCTCTTATGTCTCCTTCATTGGCAGTGGATTCTTTACCTTTGCACCACCTGGGAAGCCCATTCCCTTCCCTGCTCCCATTACATGAGACAGAATCTCTACCCACTGAGGGTGAATCCAAGAAAACAAGTCTCCTTTCAGGCCTCAGTGTAAGGCTAGAGTCTTTCCCAGTAGGTGCAGGTTGCTACCATACCTCAACCCTCCACCTCTAATTTGGAGTAACTCTATTACAAGAAAAAGAGGCTGAGAAATCTTGAATCCACCTCCTTAATCAATGGCAAGAGCTCTACTACTACTGGGTCCCAATCTCCTTTGCCTCAGGTGAAAGGTGGAATTTCCATAGCAAGAGACACAATCCATAAAAACCAGAGGCTATCTACACCAACCAGCATCCCATCCACAAAGCAGATGAGTCATCCCAAGAAAAGTAGGACAATATTTCCATTCTCAACTCTGACTAATAAACACATGAAAAGATATTCAACATTTTAGTCATTAAGGAAATTAAAAACACAGAAATACTTCTCATTTATTTGAATGGAGATAGCTCAGTTGGTAAAGAATTTACCTGCAAAACAGGAGATCCCAGTTCATTTCCTGGGTCAGGAAGATCCACTGGAGAAGGAATAGGCTACCCACTCCAGTATTCTTGGTCTTTCCTTGTGGCTCAGATGGTAAAGAATTTGCCTGCAATGTGGGAAACCTGGTACCCACTCCAGTATTCTGGCTTGGAGAATTCCACTGGGTCACAAAGAGTTGGACACAATTGAGCTACTTTCACTTCACAATCACAAAGAAGATAATTACAAACCTGGTGAGAACATGGAGAAATTGGAAGCCTGATAAATTTCTGGTTATCTACTTTAGAAAACAGTCTGACAGCTAATCAAATGTTAAACCTGCATTTCACATCTAGCTTTATTTAAAGAAAAATGAAAATATATGCCATTGTAAAAATGTGCACAATAAAGTTTATGTTGACATTATCCATCAAAAATTAGAAACAACTCAAATGTTTATCAACCTCTGAATGAACAAATAAAATGTGATTTATTTATATCCTGGAATATTATTCTGCAATAAAAAGGAATAGAGTATTGATTCAGTTCAGTTCAGTCACTCAGTCGTGTCTGACTTTGTGATTCCCATGGACCATAGCATGCCAGGATTCCCTGTCTATCACCATCTCCTGGAGCTTACTCAAACATATGTCCATCGAGTTGGTGATGCCATCCAACTATCTCATCCTCTGGTGTCCCCTTCTCCTCCTGCCTTCAATCTTTCCCAGCATCAGGGTCTTTTCTGAGTCAGTTCTTCACATCAGGTAGCCAAAATATTAAGAGTTTCTGCTTCAGCACCAGTCATTCCAGTGAATATTCAGGACCAGTTTTCTTTAGGATTGACTGGTTTGATCTCCCTGCAGTCTAAGGGGCTCTCAAGAGTCTTCTCCAACACCACAGTTCAAAAACATCAATTCTTCAGCACTCAGCTTTCTTTATAGTCCAGCTCTCACAGCCATACATGATCACTGGAGAAACCATAGCTGATTGTTGTCTAAAGGGCTTGTGGAAAGTGGGGAAGGAGAGTGATTACTAATAAGAATGGAGTTTGGAGTTTCTTTTTGTGCTAATAAAAATATTTCAAAATTGACTGTGTGTGGTGATGATAATATAGCAGTAAATATAATGAGTCATTAAACTGTACTATTTAAATGGATATAGTATATGGAATGTGAAGAATATTTCAATAAAGCTGTCAAAAATTCTAAATTGCCTCTATCAAATGCAAAGTTTCAAGTTCTACATACAGATTATAACTTTAAGCTTGGGTGTGAGAACATACATCTCATTAGGACTTAAGGATGGAAAAGGATCCAGGTGGCAGAGTAGGAGGATGTGGAGCTCAGCTCCCCTCAAAACATGTCAAAAATTGTCTACATGTGGAAAAATTCTTACACAAAACCAACCAGAAACTGGTAGAAGGTCTCCTGTACAACCAAAGCTGAGGCAAAGATCTTCATATAACTGGGTGGTAGTGTGAAAGTTGCTCAGTCATGTCTAACTCTTTGCGACACCATGGACTGTAGCCCACCAGGCTCCACTGTCCTTGGGATCATCCTGGCAAGAATGCTGGGGTGGGCAGCCATTCCCTTCTCCAGGAGATCTTCCTGACCCAGGCATTGAACCCAGATCTCCTGCATTGCTGGCACAAACTTTACCATTTGAACCACCAAGGAAACTCTAGGTAGGTCTGGGGTGGGGGTGGGGAGTCATCAGATGGAACTGACACCCCTGGAAGAATATGTGAAGGAGAAAAGGCCCACCCAGGCAGATCATCACCTTGGGGAGCCTCCTTACCTTCTGGGAGACCACTGGGATAACAGAGGGGACTGGGGTGCTGAAAACTCTGCTTGAGAGGAGTGTAGTGGATTGTGCTGGATTGCTCGCAATCAGGGAGGAGAGAGATCTGTATTGGTGGCTACCACCTCATCACACACCCCAGACTAAAAATCACATCGGGCAGGGCTGCTACTACACACAGCGGCCAAGTACTGTATCTTGAAAGAATGGGCTCTGGGAGAGGACTCCATCTAGCTGCCCTTTGACAGTTAACTATGGTTTAAGCCTAACTGCAGTATTTATTGTGAGCATTCACAGGGTGGGATGGGTCTGGCCTTGGAGAACTTTGTCAGTACGCATTCTGGGAAGCAACACTGAAATGCATATCTTGGACAGGCAGCCCCTGGGGAGGAGTACTCTGAGGCTTGTTTCCCAGCGAGAGCACTCTATTTCCCTCCACCCTATATCACAGATTGGAGTCAGATCTGGGGCAACAGGTCCTGGAAGAGGTTGGCTACAGAGGCAGACTGGGTGCCAGGCTCCAGCACAGGAATCAAGGTTGCAACACAACCACCTCAACTCCTGTAGCCACAGAACCTCAGCTCCCAGCACCAGCCCATTCAACACCAACGCCTACCACTAGGTCTGTGATGAGCACAACAGAGAAAAGGATGTGACCTTTAGTGGCTTCTGAGCAGAAATGCCTGCATAGGTGGTCATAGGTTCACTCTGGCCACATGGGTCTCACGTGCTTTAGTGAAGTAAGTCAAAGACAAATACTATGCATCAGTTATGTGTGGAATCAAAAAAAGAATGATACAAATGAATCTGTACACAAAACAGATTCACAGACATAGAGAGCAAACTTATGGTTTACAAAAGGATAAGGGATAAATTATACCTTATGATGGATAAAGGGAAGGGATAAATTAGTAGTACGGGATGAATATTAATAGATGTGAACTTCTATATTTCTATAGATAAACAATAAGGATTTACTGTACAGCATAGGGAGCTATATTTAATATCTTATAATAACTTAAAATGGAAGATAATCTGAAATATATATGCATATAAATATAAAACTGAATCACTTTGCTATACATCTGAAACTAATCCAATAGTGCAAAGCAACTATGCTTTATTTAAAAAGCAAAAAAAAACCTTGAGGAGAAAGTCAAGATACATCTGAATTGTGTCCTTCTCCTAAGCTATCTCATTAACTCAAATCCCTAGCATCTATAGTAGTTGTTTTTCTTTCTATTTGTTTTTTGTTTCTTTGTAGGTTGGTACCACCCAGTATACCATGCCAGCAGAAGCAATGGATTTAGGTTCCAAGGAAATTTATATAACAATAAACATTTCCTGCACATTTAGTTTTATATATAAACATATTTTCAGAACAGAAAATCTCTTTGCTATACCATATGTCTTGATATGAAAGATATCCTATTTCCATATCCAATTTTGCTGCCAACCTATTGTTATCATCATTTTACCAAAGTCTTATTTTACATTTTAAATTTCCTATCCCATATTTCAGGTTGATAGAAATGTCACAGCCAAGGGAATAATTTAAAAATTTTCATTTGCACAGTTTGATTTGATATGGACATACCTAATCTTATCTCAGGGCTTCCCCAATGGCTCAGGGGTAAAGAATCTGCCTGCAATGCAAAAGACACAGGAGATGCAGATTTGATCCCTAGGTTGGGAAGATCCTCTGGAGTAGGAAATGGCAACCCACTCTAGTATTCTTACCTGGAAAAGCCCATGAACAGAGGAGCCTGTGGGCTACAGTCCATAGGGTCACAAAGAGTCAAACGTGACTAAGCATGCACACAAATTTCTCTCAGCCCAGAGACTTCCAATTAAAGGTTAGTTTAAAATATGTTCAGATATATTTCCTTTAAACTTTTCCATCTGCTGAAGAAATTAAAAAAAATCATATCATATATAATTCCCATAGTTTATATTCAAGCTTATATTTATATGTATTTGTGTGATTGGAGTCCATGAAAATATATTTATTATATATATTTATATACATATATTTTTCCAAAGAGACAAGAACTGTAGATCTTATTTGTTCATTTATGTTTATGCAAGATCACCATAATTATATGAATGGATCCTCATTGAAAGATAAGCACCAGGAATCCAAGAGATTTATACATTTATAAAAGAGAATTACATATTAGCTAAATAAAGCTTGAACAAAATTGGTTCTTCTCTACTATGAAAATCTTTTTCAAATTTATTTGTATATGTTGCTTCTGTTAAAGTGTAGGTTTTTATTAAACTGCCATCTCCAGAGGCTTATTCAGTAGGCATCCTCCTATTTGTCTACCAGTGATGCCAATGTCTTCTCCCACCCTTCCACCTCTTGCCTTTCTTCCTCTATTGCCTACCCTGCTCTTCTCTCTTACTGCTATTACTTGAGGAAATGCTTTTGTTGTGAAATTTGCTTAAAAGGATTAATTAAATAATTAGTTGCACAATCCACAATAGAGAACAACTATGTTTTTAAATGTCTAGTTAAACCTTTTACACAAGTTACAACAATACACTCAATGACATCCTTGAAAATCTATTGATGCCTTGATGAAGAATTTCTCCTTTTACTACAAACCTCCAACAGCTATCAAATCCTCTTACCCTAAAACATTAACCAGATGTTTGCAATTTGCCCTCAAGCCAAGATTAGAAGACACATGCTAAACTGTAGCAAAAGGACATTAAGTTTAAGTATGTCAAACAGTAGAGTGGTTGATCAAGTCCCTTGGAGCAAGTTCTTTTTAGCATAAGTAACCTGGGAAAGTTTCTGCTAGGCCTATACTCTAAAGGCTGAGTGCTTCACTGCTGTTACAACATTTTAACTCCCATTCCTAAATGGCATGAGCTATTTGAGGGTGTAAAGGACTCTGAAATCTTAAGGAGAAAAATAAGTGAGGGCAGATCTTGCCTGGAGTTACGTGTGACTGTGTAAGACAAATAAATTACTGTGTCCTACATTAGTTTTAAAGGCAAGGATAAGTTGAGACGTGTGTGTGTGTGTGTGTGTGTGTGTGTGTGTGTGTGTGTGCAAGCACTCAGATACATTTTAGAGAGAATTGGAAAATTGTGGGTGCTGACTGGTATGCAGTGTAAACAAAGAATATTGCCTGGCATTACAGTTCTAAGAGGATCAAGTCATTAGCCACTGGAATTGCTTACCTACAAGTATACCCTGAAAAGAATTCAGGATAAAGTAATCTGTGTTTGGCCTAAGATGGCACCCTTGATAGTTAAAATGCATAAGTAATAAAGAATTTCAGTGACCCCAGAGTCTTGCATCTTCCCATACATAGAAAAGCACTAAAATCATTAGTTAAATACGTGATCCTCTTCACTAGCAGTAACCTTTCACTGAAGTCTTGAAGGCATATATTACAGTATATATACTGGTTCCTCACCTACATTTTGGAACAGATTCTCAGGGCTATTTGAGAGCCTGTGTTCCAGGCTATAGTCCTCAGTAAGACACTGAATAAACTTGCCTCAAAGCTCTTACATTGTGTGTGTGTGTGTGTGTGTGCAAGTGTGTGTGTTTCAGTTGATCACAGAAATTTCAATATGCAATTCTAAAACCTCTAACAGAGAAATTATAGTCTCATATTCTACTTTTACCCAGCTCTGCACAGAAGAAATGCAGATTCAGATATCATTATTAAAATCCCAATGAAAAATATTTCATAAGGACAAAGTACCCAATCCTTTTGCAAGCAAATATATAAATAGTTTCACAAATGAGGAGCTAAGTTAGATAGTTAGGCAAGCTAACTAGTTGATTTTTGTCACAGGTTCAAGTAACCTCAATGAACTTCAGAAATCAGCATGTTACTGAAGAAAAAACAAGAGTAACTATGCCCAAATCCTGGGATACATATATCATTCTTTCACCAAACCCCAGACACTTTATTTAATCTTTTCATAAACATTTTTCTCTTTCTGTTAGGGAACCGTTGACCAAAACTGTTGACCAAAACAGTGATAACCTCTTGCATGAGTTGTCTCACAAGAGGAGGCCCAATAAAGAACATGGTATTGCAGTCAAAAACTAACCAGGAAAATTTGGATGTGGCCAGAAGGAGGAGATGACTTCCCACCCAGAATCCTTTGCAGTGGAGTCCATCTTGGCTAAGAGATGCATGCACCACTCTGAAGGTCACTGAGTCAGACCAAATATGGGCCAAGCAAGATGATTGGCCAGAGACAATCCAGAGACTAACCACATTACTATAAAATCTGAGTCTGTGTGCCACATGACAGAGCAGTTTGCCTGGCTCACTTACCCTATGCTCTCCCCTGTGAATCTTGTCCCAATAAAGTCTTTTGATTTGTCAGTACGTGTGTCTCCTTGGAAAATTCATTTCTGAGTATTAGACAAGAACCCACTCTCAGGCCATGGAAGGAGTCCCCCAAGAGTCCGCCTTCCTGCAACATTTCAAAGTTCTCCCAAAGAAAGGCAATCCCAAAGAATGCTCAAACTACCGCACAATTGCACTCATCTCACACGCTAGTAAAGTAATGCTCAAAATTCTCCAAGCCAGGCTTCAGCAATATGTGAACCGTGAACATCCAGATGTTCAAGCTGGTTTTAAGAAAAGGCATAGGAAGCGGATATCAAATTGCCAACATCCGCTGGATCATTGAAAAAGCAAGAGAGTTCCAGAAAAACATCTATTTCTGCTTTATTGACTATGCCAAAGCCTTTGACTGTGTGGATCACAATAAACTGTGAAAATTCTGAAAGAGATGGGAATACCAGACCACCTGACCTGCCTCTTGAGAAACCTATATGCAGGTCAGGAAGCAACACTTAGAAGTGGACATGGAACGATTGGTTCCAAATAGGAAAAGGAATATGTTAAGTCTGTATATTGTCACCCTACTTATTTAACTTATATGCAGAGTACATCATGAGAAACCCTGGGCTGGACGGAACACAAGCTAGAATCAAGATTGCCGGGAGAAATATCAATAACCTGATATGCAGATGACACCACCCTCATGGGAGAAAGCAAAGAAGAACTAAAGAGCCTCTTGATGAAAGTGAAAGAGGAGAATGAAAAAGTTGGCTTAAAGCTCAATATTCAGAAAACTAAGATCATGGCATCTGGTCCCATCACTTCATGGCAAATAGATGTGGAAGCAATGGAAACAGCGAGAGGCTTTATTTTTGTGGGCTCCAAAATCACTGTAGGTGGTCACTGCAGTCATGAAATTAAAAGACGCTTACTCCTTGGAAGGAAAGTTATTACCGACTTAGCACATTAAAAAACAGAGACATTACTTTGCCAACAAATGTCCATCTAGTCAAGGCTATGGTTTTTCCTGTGGTCATGTATGGATGTGAGAGTTGGACTATAGAGAAAGATGAGCACTAAAGAACTAACTGATGTTTTTTTAACTGTGATGTTGGCAAAGACTCTTGAGAGTCCCTTGGACTGCAAGGAGATCAAACCAGTCCATCCTAAAGGAAATCAGTCCTGAGTGTTCATTGAAAGGACTGATGCTGATGCTGAAACTCCAAAACTTTGGCCACCTGATGCAAAGAGCTGACTCATTAAAAAGACCCTGATGCTGGGAAAGAGTGAAGGCTGGAGGAGAAGGGGGCGACAGAGGATGAGATGGTTGGATTGCATCACTGACTCGATGGACATGAGTTTGAGTAAAGTCCAGGATTTGGTGATGCACAGGAAGGCCTGGAATGCTGCAGTCCATGGGGTCACAAAGAGTCAGACACAACTGAGCGACTGAACTGAACTGAACTGAACTGAGTGTAATTTAAGACAGAGAAAAAATAAATGCATAGGAAATATATTACAAAGTACTTTAATGAAAACAGTCTTCTCATAAAAGATTTGTCAACAATATACTAGTTCTCCAGTGTATAGGTAAAAATTGGCTAGCAAAAATTAAGCATATTTTATTTTTTATATGTGTGAGAAAATGTGATATTGTGATTCATACTTGTTAAAAAAATTAAACCAAGTAAATTTGAACATCTAATTGGCTTTATTCAGTAACTCATGAATGAGGTAGCATCCTGTCTAGTAAACAGAGGAGTTGTACAAAAATGGAAGATTTTCATAGACACAAGGACTGAGGGGCAAGGAAGTTATTAGCAAAAGAAAGAATTATTTCAGGCCTGGTAAGCTTCTTTAGGGGGGAAGAAAAGGTCAGGGTCTTATTATGCAGATATCCTCACTAGTACTGATCAGAAAATTTCAAATTCTCTGTTTAAAGGTCATGTTCCTAGGAGAGGCTGAAACTGCAATTAAATCTTTGTTTGCTGTCATGGGGACAAATGACTCCATTTTGAGCTTGTTATTTCCTTTTACCATTATAGGTAGGTAGATAAATACATAAATAGATAGGTACATGGCTTTTTCCTGGTTTCTGATATAGTGCTCCTAATCCATTGGGATTAGGAAAAGTGATAAGAACAGCAAAGGTGTCTTTGGTTTGGTTAATGAGGCTACTTTGGGACCATACCTAAGGATTCTCACTGTTGCCAAGAAAACCAGCCTTGTGATTAGATGGTTGGAATTTCAATACCACCTTCCTGACCCACAGAGGAACCAAGAGGAGCTGTCAGTTCAGTTCAGTTCAGTTCAGTTTAGTGGCTCAGTCATGTCTGACTCTTTGTGACCCCATGGCCTGCAACCCCCCAGGCCTCCTTGTCCATCACCAACTCCCGGAATTTACTCAAATTCATGTCCATTGAGTCGGTGATGCCATCTGAGGAGCTGTAGGTTCAATCAATTGCCAGTGGCCAATGACTTAATCATGCCTATTTAACAAAGCCTCCATAAAAATCTCAAAAGGAGTGGGTTCAGAGAGCTTCTTGGGTTGGTGAACACAAGGAGATTTGGGAAGAGAGGCCAGCTCATAGAGGGTAAGCCCTGGACCCCTCCCACATATTTACCTCATCCATCTCTCCCATCTGTCTATTCCTAAATTATATCATTTTATAATAAAACAGCAATACAGTAAGTACTCTAAAATGTTTCTCTGAGTTCTGTGAGCCTCTGGTCAATGAAAAAATTAAACAAAAGTCAATGTCGAGAAAGCCTTTGACAAAATTCAACACTCATTTATGATTAAAACTCTCCAAAAAGCAGGAATAGAAGGAACATACCTCAACATAATAAAAGCTATATATGACAAACCCACAGCAAGCATCACCCTCAATGGTGAAAAATTGAAAGCATTTCCCCTGAAATCAGGAACAAGACAAGGGTGCCCACTCTCACCACTACTGTTCAACATAGTGTTGGAAGTTCTGGCCACAGCAATCAGAGCAAAAAAAGAAGTAAAAGGAATCCAGATAGGAAAAGAAGAAGTGAAACTCTCACTGTTTGCAGATGACATGATCCTCTATATAGAAAACCCTAAAGACTCTACCAGAAAATTACTAGAACTAATCAACGAATATAGTAAAGTTGCAGGATATAAAATTAACACACAGAAATCCCTTGCATTCCTATATACTAACAATGAAAAAAACAGAAGAGAAATTAAGGAAACAATACCATTCACCATTGCAACAAAAAGAATAAAATACTTAGGAGTATATCTACCTAAAGAAACAAAAGACCTATACATAGAAAACTATAAAACACTGATGAAAGAAATCAAAGAGGACACAAACAGATGGAGAAACATACCCTGTTCATGGATTGGAAGAATCAATATTGTCAAAATGGCTATTCTACCCAAAGCAATCTATAGATTCAATGCAATCCCTATCAAGCTACCAACGGTATTTTTCACAGAACTAGACCAAAGAATTCACAATTTGTATGGAAATACAAAAAACCTCGAATAGCCAAAGTAATCTTGAGAAAGAAGAATGGAACTGGAGAATCAACCTGCCTGACTTCAGACTCTACTACAAAGCCACAGTCATCAGACAGTGTGGTACTGGCACAAAGACAGAAATATAGACCAATGGAACAGAATAGAAAGCCCAGAGATAAATCCACGAACCTATGGACACCTTATCTTTGACAAAGGAGGCAAGGATATACAATGGAAAAAAGACAACCTCTTTAACAAGTGGTGCTGGGAAAACTGGTCAACCACTTGTAAAAGAATGAAACTAGAACACTTTCTAACACCATACACAAAAATAAACTCAAAATGGATTAAAGATCTAAATGTAAGACCAGAAACTATAAAACTCCTAGAGGAGAACATAGGCAAAACACTCTCTGAC
Organism: Cervus canadensis; assembly: GCF_019320065.1. Lineage (NCBI taxonomy): Eukaryota > Metazoa > Chordata > Mammalia > Artiodactyla > Cervidae > Cervus > Cervus canadensis. The sequence goes on from NC_057397.1 coordinate 39,183,273, forward strand.
ATAAATCACAGCAGGATCCTCTATGACCCAACTCCCAGAATATTGGAAATAAAAGCAAAAATAAACAAATGGGACCTAATGAAACTTAAAAGCTTTTGCACAACAAAGGAAACTATAAGTAAGGTGAAAAGACAGCCCTCAGATTGGGAGAAAATAATAGCAAATGAAGAAACAGACAAAGGATTAATCTCAAAAATATACAAGCAACTCCTGCAGCTCAATTCCAGAAAAATAAATGACCCAATCAAAAAATGGGCCAAAGAACTAAACAGACATTTCTCCAAAGAAGACATACAGATGGCTAACAAACACATGAAAAGATGCTCAACATCACTCATTATCAGAGAAATGCAAATCAAAACCACAATGAGGTACCATTACACGCCAGTCAGGATGGCTGCTATCCAAAAGTCTACAAGCAATAAATGCTGGAGAGGGTGTGGAGAAAAGGGAACCCTCTTACACTGTTGGTGGGAATGCAAACTAGTACAGCCACTATGGAAAACAGTGTGGAGATTCCTTAAAAAACTGGAAATAGAACTGCCATATGACCCAGCAATACCACTTCTGGGCATACACACTGAGGAAACCAGATCTGAAAGAGACCATGCACCCCAATGTTCATCGCAGCACTGTTTATAATAGCCAGGACATGGAAGCAACCTAGATGCCCATCAGCAGATGAATGGATAAGGAAGCTATGGTACATATACACCATGGAATTTTACTCAGCCGTCAAAAAGAATTCATTTGAACCAGTCCTAATGAGATGGATGAAACTGGAGCCCCTTATACAGAGTGAAGTAAGCCAGAAAGATAAAGAACATTACAGCATACTAACACATATATATGGAATTTAGAAAGATGGTAACGATAACCCTATATGCAAAACAGAAAAAGAGACACAGAAATACAGAACAGACTTTTGAACTCTGTGGGAGAAGGTGAGGGTGGGATGTTTCAAAAGAACAGCATGTATACTATCTATGGTGAAACAGATCACCAGCCCAGGTGGGATGCACGAGACAAGTGCTCCGGCCTGGTGCACTGGGAAGACCCAGAGGAATCGGGTGGAGAGGGAGATGGGAGGGGGGATCGGGATGGGGAATAAGTGTAAATCTATGGCTGATTCATATCAATGTATGACAAAACCCACTGAAATGTTGTGAAGCAATTAGCCTCCAACTAATAAAAAAATTAAAAAAAAAAAAGTCAATGTCAGTAACGGAAATTGTATTTGAGCCAATCTGAGGATTATAATCTGGGAGACAACCTTTCAGAAATCTCTAAGGACAGTTCCTAAGAGGCAAGGCAATGTTGGCATTGTACATAAAGTTCACCAAAGACACCTGAATGTGTAAGATGAGTGGTGGGTCATTGTGCCCCCTTAGAGGATTAAGAAAGAAATGTAACCTTCTAAGGAGTTACATGGCTGGCATTAAAAGAAACAAAACATGATCTTTATGGTTGAGCAGATATTTCTACCATTAGGGAGATCTAAGTAATGCTCAATGAAGGCATACAATGCACACTAGAAGGAAGGCAAAAAGCTCATATAGGGAGGAAATAAATTTTGTCTATGTTTTTCTTGTCTTGCCTTAAAATATAAATTGCATTTCATCACTCTCTAGCAACCTAATGGAACCCAAAGAGGAGATAAGCCTTAGTAGTTATCATTACGCAGAATTTTAAAATGTACTGTTCTTCTCTTTGATTATAATGGAAATGTGTTTTACAGTAGAAGAAAATCTAAATATTTAAAATTTAATTCATGATGCAATTAACATCATGGTTGATTTACATTATTTTTGAAACATATTTGGGATCGTAGAATAAATCAGATTTTCTATTCAAGTTATTTTACAAATTTAAGTTAACACATTGTTTTTTCAGTGTTCCAAATTAAGTAGCCTTCAATAACACAAGTTAGTGGCTTCTAATAAATTGATTCTTTGAAGTTCTTAACCATCCACTGACAATTACATAGTTTATTTACAATTTATAATTTTATTATAAATGCCACTATAGTAAGCATATTTCTTTTCAAATGTTTGTTCCATTCAATTTCCTAAAATTTATTAACAGAAATTGAATTATTGACAATTAAGTGCTTTTTGTTATTTTCTGGAAATGCTGGGAAATTACTTGCTGAAAATGGCACACCATAGAACTACTAATATGGTAAATGAGAAATAAATCTAAAAAAGCCTTTCTTAGAAAGAAATGCAAAAGCAAATACACACATACACACACTAATACATGCACATATACATTTTACAGATATTTTACATTCCTTTAAATTGCACTTGATTCAGCAAATATCTAAATGTATAAGTATTTATATATATATATATATTTTAAGTATTTATATATTTAAACAAAAATAGTAATATAAATTCTATTCATCTGTACAAATTAAGAGGGAAGTAAAGAATTGCACAATAAGCTACATGTTGTTACTGAGATAGCTAAGATTTTGTAGGAAACAAGAGAAAATATTTGTCCTCATAATATTTACATTTAAATTCAGTTTGTATATTGGTAGGATGAGAATGAAGCTACGGGCCTGTGGGGCTTTGTAAAATCAGATCTGAACAAAAATGTGAACCAGAAAAGTTGTAGACCTACTAGCATAGGAAAGGCAACTTTCTTGTTTTCACATACACTCAGTGAAAATAAACTATAAAACACATATGGGTGGAGCTACTGGTAAAATTGAGAAGTATCAGGCACATTTAACAATGATAAGTTATCCTGATGGATAATAATTGATCAGTTCAGTTCAGTTCAGTTGCTCAGTCATGTCTGACCCTTTGCAACACCACAGATTGAAGTACAACAAGGCTTCTCTGTCCATCACCAACACCCAGAGCTTGCTCAAACTCATGTGCATCGAGTTGGTGATGCCATCCAACCATCTCATCCTCTGTTTTCCCACCTCCTGCCTTCAAAGTCAGTTCTTCACATCAGGTGGCCAAAGTATTGCAATTTCAGCTTCAGCATCAGTCCTTCCAATGGGCATTCAGGACTGATTTCCTCTAGGATGGACTGGTTGATCTCCCTGAAGTCCAAGGGACTCTCAAAAGTCTTCTCCAACACCACATTTTAAAAGCATCAATTCTTCCCTCCTCAGCTTTCTTTAAAGTCCAACTCTCACATCCATACATGACTATGGAAAAAACCATAGCTTTGACTTTTGTTGGCAAGCTAGTGTCTCTCCTTTTTAACATGCTGTCTGAGTTGGTCATAGCTTTTCTTCCAAGGAGTAAGCGTCTTTTAATTTCTTGGCTGCAGTCACCATCTGCAGTGAACTTGGGGCCCAAGAAAATAAAGTCTGTCACTCTTTCCATTGTGGCCCCATCTATTTGCCATGAAGTGATTGGACTGGATGTCATGATTTTAGTTTTTTGAATGTTGAGTTTAAGCCAACTTGTTCACTCTCCTATTTCACTTTCATCAAGAGGCTCTTTTGTTCTTCTTCACTTTCTTCCATAAGGGTTGTGTCATCTGCATATCTGAGGTTATTGATATTTCTCCCAGCAATCTTGATTCCAGCTTGTGATTCATCCAGCCTGGCATTTCACATGATGTACTCTGCATATAAATTAAATAAGCAGAGTGACAATATATAGGTTTGATGTACTCCTTTTCCTATTTGGAAAAAGTCTGTTGTTCTATGTTTGGTTCTAACTGCTGCTTCTTGACCTGCATATAGATTTCTCATGAGGCAGGTCACATATTTTGATATTCCCATCTCTTTAAGAATTTTCCACAATTTGTTGATATCCACAAAGTCAAAGGCTTTGGCGTAGTCAATATAGCAGAAGTAGATATTTTTTCTGGAACTCTCTTGCTGTTTTGATGATCCAACGGATGTTCACAATTTGATCTGTGATTCCCCTACCTTTTATAAATCCAGCTTGAACATCTTGAAGTTCATGGTTCATGTACTATTGAATCCTGGCCTGAAGAATTTTGAGTATTAATTTGCTAGTGTGTGAGATGAGTGCAATTGTGCAGTAGTTCGAACATTGCCTATCTTTGGGATTGGGATGAAAACTGACTTTTTCCAGTCCTGTGGCCACTGCTGAGTTTTCCAAATTTGCTGGCATAGTAAGTATAGCATTTAGCAGCATTCTCTTTTAGGATCTTAAATAGCTTAACTGGAGTTCCATCACCTCAACTGGCTTTGTTCATAGTGATGCTTTCTAAAGGACCACTTGACTTCACAATCCAGGATGTCTGGCTCTAGGTGAATGATCACACCATCACAGTTATCTGGGTCATGAAGATCTTTTTTGTATAGTTCTTCTGTGTATTCTTGCCACCTTTTCTTAATATCTTCTGTTTCTATTAGATCCATACTATTACTGTCCTTTTTTGTGCTCATCTTTGCATGAAATATTCTCTTGGTATCTTCCTTGGTATTTTCTTGAAAAGATCTCTAGTCTTTCCCATTCTGTTGTTCTCCTCAATTTCTTTGCACTGATCACTGAGGAAGGCTTTCTTATCTCTCCTTGCTCTTCTTTGGAACTCTGACCTCAAATGGGTATATCTTTCCTTTTCTCCTTTGCCTTTATCTTCTCTTCTTTTTTCAGCTATTTGTAAGGCCTCCTCAGACAACCATTTTTTAATTTCTTTTTCTTGGGGATGGGCTTGCTCACTGCCTCCTGTACTATATCACAAACCTCTGTCCATAGTTCTTCAGGTACACTGTCTATCAGATCTAATCTCTTTAATCTATTTGTCACTTCCATTCTATAATCATAAGGGATTTGATTTAGGTCATACCTGAATGGTCTAGTGGTTGTCCCTATTTTCTTCCATTTAAGCCTGAATTTGGTAATAAAGAGTTGATTATCTGAGCCACAGTCAGCTCCAGGTCGTGTGTTTTCTGAATGTATAGAGTTTCTCAATCTTTGGCTGTAAAAAATATAGTCAGTCTGATTTTGTTTGACCATCTGGTGATGTCCATGTGTAGAGTCTTCTCTTGTGTTGTTGGAAGAGGGCATTTGCTATGACCAGTGTGTCCTCTTGGCAAAACTCTGTTAGTCTTTGAACTGTTTCATTTTGTACTTCAAAGACAAATTTGTCTGTTACTCCAGGTATCTCTTGAATTCCCACTTTCGAAATCTAGCCCCCTATGATGAAAAGGACATCTTTTTTGGGTGTTAGCTCCAGAAGGTCTTCATAGAACCGTTCAACTTCAGCCTCTTCAGCATTCCTGGTCAGGGCATAGACTTGGATTACTGTGATATTGAATGGTTTGCCTTGGAAATGAACAGAGATCATTCTGTTGTTTTTGGGTTTGCACCCAACCACTGCGTTTTAGACTCTTGTTGGCTATGACGGCTACTCGATTTCTTCTAAGGGATTCTTGCCCACAGCAAGATAGAATGGTCACCTGAATTAAATTCACTGATTCCAGTCCATTTTAGTTCGCTGATTCCTAGAATGTCGACGCTCACTCTTGCCATCTCCTATTTGACCACTTCCAATTTACCTTGATTCATGGACCTAACAGTCCAGGTTCCTATGCAGTATTGTTCTTTACAGCATCAGACTTTATTTCCATCACCAGTCACATCCACAACTGGATGTTGCTTTCACTTTGACTCCATCTCTTTATTCTTTCTGGAATTATTTCTCCACTCTTCTCCAGTAGCATATTGGGCACCTACTAACCTGGGGAATTCATCTTTCGGTTTAATTTATTTTTGCTTTTTCTTACTGTTCATGGGGTTCTCAAGGCAAGTATCCTGAAGTGGTTTGCCACTCCCTTCTCCAGTGGACCACATTTTGTCAGAACTCTCCACCATGACCAATACATCTTGGGTGGCCCTACACAGCATGGCTCCTAGTTTCATTGAATTAGACAAGGCTGTGGTCCATGTGATCAGTTTGATTAGTTTTCGGTAATTGTGGTTTTCATTCTCTCTTCCCTCTGATGGATAAGGATAAGAGGCTTATGAAAGCTTCCTTGTGGGAGAGACTAACTGTGTGGGAAACAGGGTCTTGTTCTGATGGGCAAGGCCAGGGTCAGTAAATCTTTAATCCAATTTCATGGCAATGGGCAGGGCCGTGTTCCCTCACTGTAATTTGACCTGAGACCAAACTATTGTGGAGGCAATGGAGACAATGGCAACCTCCTTCAAAAGGTCCCGTGTAGGCACTGGCACACTCAGTACCCCCATCCCTGCAGCAGGCCACTGCCAACCCCTGACTCCACCGGAGACTCCTGGACACTCACAGGCAAGTTTGGGTCAGTCTTCTGTAGGGTCACTGCTCCCCTCCGCTGGGTCCTGGTGCACACAAACTTTGTCTGTGCCCTCCAAGTGTCTGTTTCCCCAGTCCTGTGTAAGTTCTGTAATCAAATCCCACTGGCCTCCAAGGTCAAACCCTGGAGTTTCTCAGTCCCTTTGCCAGATCCCCAGGTTGGGAAATCTGTTGTGGGTCCTAGAACTTTCTTAACAGTGCAATAATTTCTTTGGTATAATTGCTCTGCAGTTTGTGGGTCAGGTGCTCGGTGGCCCCATGGTGGGGACAATGGTGACCTCCTCCAAGAGGGCCCATGCCACATGCTGTGTAATCCAACTCTGCTGCACCCAGAGCCCCTGCCCCTGTGGCAGGCCACTGCTGACTCACACCTCCACGGGAGACATAAAAGGCAGGTCTGGTCAGTCTCTGTGGGGTCCCTGGGTCCTGGTGCACACAAGGTTTTGTTTGAGCCCTCCAAGAGTGTCTTGTGGGCATGGGGTTTGATTCTAAATGTGATTCTCCCCCTCCTACCATCTTGTTGGGGCTTCTCCTTTGCCCCTGCATTGGGGTATCCTTTTTTGGTGGGATCCAACAAGGTAGGCAGATTCTTTACCAACTGAGCTATCAGGGAAGTCCAATATAATTGATCAGTAAAATATAAACCATAAGGTAAATGCTAACAGTGTTTAATGATACCAAAGTAAAGGATTAAAATATAAAACATAAAATATATTTTGAAAAAAGTAGACATTTTAAGATATAAAAATAATTATACAAGTTAAAATTTTCACATAAACACTAAACAATAGTAAATTGGATAATAGGTAGAATAAAATAATCTGGAATTTTACATAGGGTTACAACATTTGGAAACAGCTAAGATAAAATAAGAAGGACTAACATAAAGTTAATACACATTTCAAAAGGAGAAAACTGAGGTAATGGAAGAATGGCAAGAAAGAGATGGTTGACATAACTAATAATTTAACATATTTAGTTAATGATATGACTCATATTTGGGCTTCCCTCATGGATCAGATGGTAAAGGATCAGCCTACAATGCAGGAGACCTGGTTTCAATCCCTAGGTCAGAATGATCCCTTGGGGAAGGGAATGGCTACCCACTCCAGTATTCTTGCCTGGAGAACTCCATAGACAGAGATATGTCTTGAGAAGAATAAGTATAAATATATTTACATGAAGATACATTTGTGAAATACAGAATGATAAATACAAAGAGATGATACTAAATGTAGGCAAAGACAACAAATTCACAATTCAAATAATGATACATAAACTAACAGATGATTTTAATAACAGCAATATATGCCGAGAATAAGGAATGCTAATAAAATAACTTCCACATGCTGAACATGAATGCCAAATTAGAATTTTTTATCCAAGTACTATCAATCAAGAGCAAAATAAATTAAATATATACACGTAAGTGTTTAAAGATCTCTAACTATAATCTTGTTGAATGAATTTCAAGAGTGCATAAGTTAGGGTAAAAATAAATAAATAAATAACCCAAAAGGAAGGAATAAAATTAAAAAGGCAGTAGTGAACAAAAGATACCTGTATGGTTAAATTTAAAGAAATACTGATGACAATAAATATAAAAACAAAGTTGGTTTTAAATACCCAAACAAGGTGGATATAAGATCAAGAGAAAAAAAAACTGTAAAAATAAAGAGTTTTTTATGTAGGAAAGTTTATAATACTGAAAGCATATGCTAGAAAAAACAAAAATGTAAACTTAATAATCAATTCTTCTATGCTAAGAAACTAAAATAAGGGCAAATTATAATCCAAAGTAAAAGAAAATATATAATAATAAAGCAAAAATCAACAAATTTGAAAATAGGAAATCAATAGGGAAAATCAACAAATAAAAAGCTGTTTGCTTGAAAACATCAATTAAATTGATAGACCTTTAAAAAAAAAGAAATGACAGAAACTACTTATATAGAAATGAAAGAGGGACATCACTCTAGATCCCATGAATATTAAAATGGTAATAAAGGAATATAATGGAAAAAGCCTATGTCCACAAATTTCACAATGTATATAAAATAGAACAATTCCTTGAAAGACACAATCAGCCAAAGTGACAAAAATCACATAATTATATCAATATATGCAGCAAAAACATTTGGAGAAATTTAATACCTATTAAAAATATAAATTCTTGTCAAACTAGGAATACAGGGGAACTTCCTCTACCTGATGGGCAGTATCTACATAAATCCTACAATTAACAATCAATTAATTAATCTACAATGAAAATCCTACAACTAAAGGATTCCCTCCATCAAGCAATTTAAAACACACCCATTATCTCTCACATTTACCATTCTTTGGTGAGAACATTTAAGTTGTATTCTCTTAACAAATTTCAGTTATACAATAGTGTTGTCCATTGTAATCACAATGTCAAATATTAGATCATTTTATAACTGAAATTTGTACCCTTTTACCAACCTCTCCCCATTTTATCCATCCCCCACTCTTGGCAACTACTTTTTTACTTTGTTCATCTTATTTATTTATTTTTTAAATTCCATATGTAAGTGATGCCATTCAGTATTTGTCTTTTTCTGTCTGATTTAATGCACTTCAGGTTCATTCATGTTATAATGATAAGGTTTCCTTTTTTCTTTTATGGCTGAATAATATTCATATATGTATAGATACAGATCACATTTATATATGTATATAATCACATATATCACATTTTCTTTACCCATTCATTCATTGATGGACACCAGGTTGTTTCCATAATTTGGCTTTTGTGACTAATATTGCTATTGATATGGGGATACAGATATCTTCAAGATACGATTTCATTTCCTTTGGATATGTATCTGTGGTGAAATTGCTGGGTTATATTGTAGTTATATTTTTAGTTTTTTGAGAAACATCTGTACTGTTTTCCATAGTGGCTTTATCAGTTTACATTCCCATCAACAGAGTACAATGATTCTCTTATCTCTATATGATCACCAACACTTTTATCTCTTGTCTTTTTCATAATAGACATCCTAACAAGTGTGAGATGATATTTCATTGTGGTATTAATTTGCATTTCGCTGATGATTAGTGATGTTGAGAGCACCTTTTCATGTATCTGTTTGTTGGCCATCTATGTATCTTCTTTGAAAAAAATATCTATTCAGATTGTTTATCAATTTATAATTGATTTGACTCATTGAATTGTATAGAGTTGTATAAGTTTCTTGTATATTTTGGATATTAAGCCTTTATCACATATGTGGCTTGCAAATATTTTCTCCTATTCCCTAGATTGCTTTTTCATTTTCTTGATGGTTTCCTTTACTGTGTAGAATCTGTTTAAGGTCACATAGCCCAGCTTGTTTATTTTTTTTCCATTTATTGTCTTTGTTTCTGATGTCAGACAAAAATTCATTGCTAAAACCATTGACAAGAAGTATACTCCAATGTTTTGTTTTAGAAGTTTTATGGTTTCTGTTCTTCTGTTCTTCCATTAAGTTAATCCATTTTGACTTCATTTTTGTGTATGGTGTAAGATAAGGGTTCAGAGTCATTCTTTTTTATGTAACTACCCAGTTTACCCCAATATCTTTTATTGAAGAGACTGTTTTTATCCCCATTGTATATTCTTGGCTTCTCTGTTCCTAAAAAGTGCAATATATCTAGTGTTTAAAGAAGGAGATGGAACAATACAGTTTAATGCAGTTTTAAACACCAAAGATAACAGGATTTCTTTTCTTTTCTTTTTTTTTTAAGATACCTGAGGTAAATTCTATAGAAGCCCCGTTCCTGGAAGAACCTAAAATGTTTAAAAGGAGGAAATATGCTACACTACAAAAATAAAGAGAACTATTGCAATTTATTTTGACTCATGTTAATACAACTTTAAAGTGAAAACAAGTCACTGGAGAAAAAAGATATAATGCATACTAATAATTTTGAATTTCTTTGCCCTTAATAATATAGTCTAAAATACGTAAAGCAAAATTTACGTGATTACAAGCAGACATTTCCAACTGTTAAATCATAGTGAGATATTTTAATGTAACTGATAGATAAAGCAGGCAAAATATTAATAGGTGAAAGGTTGCTGCCTCAAACTGTGAATGATGCCAAGATTCATGGCCTCTGGAGAAGAGGATTTCAATCTGAGGCCAGAGATGAGGCTTGATTACTTGGAGCTTTTGTGTAGCAAGATTTTATTAAAGTGTAAAAGAGATAGAGCTTCTGACATAGACCTCAGAAGGTGACAGAAAGAGTGCCCACTTTCAAGTTTTTAGCAAGGCATTATATACCTGCTCAGTTCAATTCAGTTCAGTCGCTCAGTCGTGTCCAACTCTTTGTGACCCCATGAACCGCAGTACGCCAGGCTTCCCTGTCCATCACCAGCTGCCGGAGTCCACACAAACCCATGTCCATTGAGTCGGTGATGTCATCAAACCGTCTTATCCTCTGTCTTCCCCTTCTCCTCCTGCCTTCAATCTTTCCCAGCATCTGGGTCTTTTTAAATGAGTCAGTTCTTCACATAGGGGGCCAAATATTGGAGTATCGGCTTCAACATCAGTCCTTCCAATGAACACCCAGGACTGATCTTCTTTCAGATAGACTGGTTGGATCTCCTTGAAGTCCAAGGGACTCTCAAGAGTATTCTCCAACACCACAGTTCAAAAGCATCAATTCTTCAGCGCTCAGCTTTCTTTATAGTCCAACTCTCACATCCATACATGACCACTGGAAAAACCATAGCCTTGACTAGACAGACCTTTGTTGGCAAAGTAATGTCTCTGCTTTTTAATACGCTGTCTAGGTTGGTCATAACTTTCCTTCCAAGCAGTAAGCATCTTTTAATTTCATGGCTGTGATCACCATCTGCAGTGATTTTGGAGCCCAGAAAAATAAAGGCAGCCACTGTTTCCACTGTTCCCCCATCTATTTGCCATGAGGTCTTGATGGGACCAGATGCCATGATCTTAGCTTTCTGAATGTTGAATTTTAAGCCAACTTTTCTCTCTCCTGTTTCACTTTCATGAAGAGTCTCTTTAGTTCTTCTTTACTTTCTGCCATACAGTTGGAATCATCTGCATATATGAGGTTATTGATATTTCTCCCAGCAATCTTGATGTCAGCTTGTGCTTCGTCCAGCCCAGAGTTTCTCATGATATACTCTGCATATAAGTTAAATAAGCAGGGTGATGATATACAGCCTTGACGTACTCCTTTTCCTATTTGGAACCAGTCTGTTGTTCCACGTCCAGTTCTAACTGTTGCTTCCTGACCTGCATACAGATTTCTCAAGAGGCAGGTCAGGTGGTCTGGTATTCCCATCTCCTTCAGAATTTTCCACAGCTTATTGTGATCCACACAGTCAAAGTCTTTGGCATAGTCAATAAAGCAGAAATAGATGTTTTTCTGGAACTCTCTTGCTTTATCAATAATCCCGGAGATGTTGGCAATTTGATCTCTGGTTCCTCTGCCTTTTCTACAACCCACTTGAACATCTGGAATTTCATGGTTCACGTATTGCTGAAGCCTGGCTTGGAGAATTTTAAGCATCACTTTACTAGTGTATGAGATGAGTGCAATTGTGTGGTAGTTTGAGCATTCTCTGGCATTGCCTTTTGTTGGGATTGGAATGAAAACTGACCTATTCCAGTTCTGTGGCCACTGCTGAGTTTTCCATATTTGCTGGCATATTGAGTGCAGCACTTTCACAGCATCATCTTTCAGGATTTGAAATAGCTCAACTGGAATTCCATCACCTTCACTAGCTTTGCTCGTAGTGATGCTTTCTAAGGCCCACTTGACTTCACATTCCAGGATGTCTGGCTCTAGGTGAGTGATCACACCATCACAGTTATCTGGGTCATGAAGATCTTTTTTGTACAGTTCTTCTATGTATTCTTGCCTCCTCTTCTTAATATCTTCTACTTCTGTTAGGTCCATACCATTTCTGTCCTTTATTGAGCCCATCCCTGCATGAAATGTTCCTTTGGTATCTCTAATTTTCTTGAAGAGATCTCTAGTCGTTCCCATTCTATTGTTTTCCTCTATTTCTTTGCATTGATCACTGAGGAAGGCTTTCTTATCTCTCCTGGCTATTCTTTGGAACTCTGCATTCAATTGGGTATATCTTTCCTTTTCTCTTTTGCTTTCTGCTTCCCTTCTTTTCACAGCTATTTATAAGGCCTCCTCAGACAGCCATTTTGCTTTTTTGCATTTCTTTTTCTTGCGGATGGTCTTGATTCCTGTCTCCTGTACAATGTCATGAACCTCTGTCCATATTTCATCAGGCACTCTGTCTATCAGATCTAGTCCCTTACATCTATTTCTCATTTCTACTGTATAGTCATAAGGGATTTGATTTAGGTCATACCCGAATGGTCTAGTGGTTTTCTCCACTTTCTTCAATTTCAGTCTGAATTTGGCAATAGGGAGTTCATGATCTGAGCCACAGTCAGCTCACGGTCTTGTTTTTGCTGACTGTATAGAGCTTCTCCATCTTTGGTTGCAAAGAATATAATCAATCCGATCCAAGTTGCTAATTATATAAAAGAAATGCCTCAAGAGTGAAACAGTTGTATCCGGTCCCTCTTCCACAACTTGCATTTTGAGATAGAATGACAGGTCATTCTCTGGTCATAAAACATTTATGATCTCTGGTCATAAAACAATTTACATGAATCTTGGAGAAAGGCAGATTTCCAAGCAAACACACAGTTCATTAGCATCAGTTCTGTTCAGTCATTCAGTTGTGTTGGACTCTTTGTTACCTTATGGACTACAGCACACCAGGCTTCCCTGTCCATCATCAACTCCTGGAGCTTGCTCAAACTCATGCCTATTGAGTCGGTGATACCATCCAACATTCTCATCCCATCATCCCCTTCTCCTCCTGCCTTCAATCTTTCCCAGCATCAAGGTCTTTTCCAATGAATCAGTTCTTCACATCAGGTGGCCAAGCTATTGGAGCTTCTGCTTCAGCATCAGTCCTTCCAATGACTATTCAGAACTGATTTCCTTTAGGATGACAGTTCATTTACTGAGCTTAAGAAAAATATCTCCAAGAAAAAACCATATTGGTTAGCTCAAGCCTTGAGAAAAGTTAACTTCAGGTGGAACTCCTTGAAGAAATGCAGATTCCAAAGTAAATAGTTTAATTAAAATATCTTAAGAAAAACATTTCCATAAAAAACTGGTTAGCTCAAGGATTGAGAAATATTAAGTTCATGTGGTACATGGCAACACAGAATTAAAAGGAACCTCTTTTACTTTTGTGTAGGGAAGGGGGAAAAAAGTCTGCCACTTGTAATTTACTTCCTCCTGCCCCTTGAGGACCTCTGGCCTCCCTACCGAGGCTGTTAATCCTTTCATAAGGTTACAAAAGAATTTAACTGGGCAAAAGATTAACTTGAGAGCAGAAAGTGAGATGTCTGTGTTGAAGTTGCTCATACTAAAACTGCCCTAATTCCCTGACCTAGACTAGACTACAAGCTACAGAAATCAAAACAGTATGTTACTGGCACAAAAACAGAAATATAGATCAATGAATAGGACAGAAAGTTCAGAGATAAAACCATACACTTATGGTCACCTAATCTATGACAAAAGAGACAAGACTATACAATAGAGAAAAGACAGTCTCTTCAATAAGTAGTACTGGAAAAACTGGACAGCTATATGTAAAAAAAAAATGAAATTAGAACACTTCTTAACACCATACACAGAAATAAAATAAAAATGGGTTAAAGACTTAAATGTAAAGCCAAATACTATAAAACTCCTAGAAGAGAACATGAATAGAACACTCTCTGCCATAAATCACAACAAGACCTTTCTTGATCCACCTCTGAGAGTAATGAATATAAAAACAAAAATTTTTTATTTGGGACCTAATTAACCTTAAAAGCTTTTGCACAGAAAAGAAAACCATAAACAATGCAAAAAGACAACCCTGAGAATAGAAGAATATATTTGCAAACTAAGTGATCAACAAAGGATTAATCTCCAAGATTCACAAAGAGCACACGCAGATCAATTATCAAAAGCCAAACAACCCTGATCAAAAAATGGTGGAGATCTATATAGATATTCCTCCAAAGAAGACATACAGATGGCTAAAAAGCACATGAAAAGATTCTCAACATCATTATTGGAAATATGCAAATGAAAACTACAAATGAGGTGTCGACTAACAACAGTCAGAATGGCCATAAGCAGCACTCTAGAAACAATAAGTGCTAAACAAGGTGCAAAGAAGAGGGAACCCTCCTACACTGTTGGTGGGAATGCAAATTGATACAGCCACTATTCAGAACAGTATGGATGTTCCTTAAAAGCTCATAATAGAATTACCATATGATACAGCAATCCCACTCCCAGGCATACATCCAGAGAAAACCATAGCTTGTAAAGATACATACATTCTAATGTTCACTGAAGCACTATTTACAATAGCCAGGACACAGAAGCAACCTAAATGCTCATCAACACAGGAATGAATAAAGAAAATGTGGTACATATGTACAATGGAATATTGATTGCACAGCCATGATAAAAAATGAAATAATATCATTTGCAGTAACATAGACATAAGGATTATCATACTGAGTGAAGCAAGTTGGACAAAAACAAATATCATATGATATCACTTATGTGTGGAAACTAAAAAAAGAAGTTATAAATGAAGTTATTTACAAAACAGAAATAGTTATGAATGTCAGAAAAAACTTATGGTTCAGCTCAGTTCAGTCACTCAATTGTGTCTGACACTTTGCCACCCCATGGACTGCAGCACACCAGGTTTCCCTGTCCATCATGGGCCCCCAGAGATTGCTCAAACACATGTCCATTGAGTCAGTGATGCCATCCAAACATCTTATCCTCTGTCATCCCCTTCTCCTCTTACCTTCAATCTTTCCCAGCATCAGGGTCTTTTTAAATGAGTCGGTTCTTTGCATCAGTGGTCAAGGTATTTTAGCTTCAGCTTCAGCTTCAGCATCAGTCCTTCCAATGAATATTCAGGACTGATTTCCTTTAGGATGGACTGGTTGGATCTCCTTGAAGTCCAAGAGACTCTCAAGAGTCTTCTCCAACACCACAGTTCAAAAGCATCATTTCTTCAGTGCTCAGCTTTCTTTATAGTCCAACTCTCACATCCATACATGAGTACTGGAATAGCTTTAACTACATGGATCTTTGTCAGCCAAGTAATGTCTCTGCTTTTTAATATACTGTCTAGGTTGGTCATAGCTTTTCTTCCAAGGAGTAAGCATCTTTTAATTTCATGGCTGCAGTCACCATCTGCAGTGATTTTGGGACCCAAGAAAATAAAGTCTCTCACTGTTTCCATTGTTTCCCCATCTATTTGTCATGAAGTGATGGGACCGGATGCCATGATCTTCATTTTTTGAATGTTGAGTTTTAAGCCAATGTTTTCACTCTCCTCTTTCACTTTCATCAAGAGGTTCCTTAGTTCTTCTTCACTTTCTGCCATAAGGGTGGTGTCATCTGCATATCTGAGGTTATTGATATTTCCTCCAGCAATCTTGATTCCAGCTTGAGCTTTATCCAGCCTGGCATTTTACATGATGTACTCTGCATGTGTATAAGTTAAATAAGCAGGGTGACAATATGCAGACTTGATGTATTCCTTTCCCAATTTGGAACCAGTCTGTGGTTCCATGTAACTTATGGTTATCAGGGAGTTAGTAGGGGATGATAAGTTGGGAGGTTGGGATTGAAATAAACACACTTTGTTGTTGTTCTTGTCTCCATATCATGTACAACTATTCTACCACCCCACAGACCGTAGACTGCCAGGCTCCTATGTCCATGGTACTTCCCAGGCAAAAATTCTGGAGGGTATTGCCATTTCCTTCTCCAGGGGATCTTCCTGACCCAGGGATGGAATATCAAGCCTGCATCTCCTTCATTGCAGGTGAATTCTTTATTTCTGAGCCACTGAGGAAACCCATATACACACTACTCTATATATAAAATAGATAGCCAATAAGGACTTACCATATAGTGCAGGGAATTCTACTCAACAGTCTGTACTGGCCTATATGTGAAAAGAATCTAAAAAAGAGGGGTATATGTATAATTGATTCAATTTACTGTACTTAAACTAACACAACATTGTAAACCAAGTATACTTCAATAAAAATTTTAAAATAAATACGTAATAATAAAATCTCTGTCCTAAATAGAGCATAGATATTACTGTACAAAAACTTCTATTATTTACCTCTCCAATGAAAATATTTATGGTATCAATGGAAAACAATTTTTTTAATCACATGACATCTCCATCGAAATATTCATGAACATTTACTGAAATATATGATAAATGCTTGGTTTATTATAGTAAAATATTATGAGATCATTATCTTTAATAGCTCTCTATAAAATAAGAGTTCACCATTTATAACTAGCACTTAGCAACAATTGTAAAGATGGGCTATTTAAAAATGCATTTCTATGATACATAATGGATTCATTATAAATAAAAATGTGTCTACTTCCATGAATATCTATGGAAAATGTCTTACTACTTACTCAAAACTATCCTTTTGAATAAAATATCACTGGGAAATATCAGGGATATTCTTTCTTTGTTTAAATCTGTAAAGCTGGTTTTGCATTCTAGTAAGTGGATACATGACTATCATAAAGTTTTTATATAATAATACCTACTATTTTAGGGGCTTCCAGCTGGTGCTAGTGGTAAAGAACCCTCCTGTCAATGCAGGAGACATAAGAGATGTGGGTTCAATCCCTAAGTGGGGAAAAGTCCCTGGATCAGGGCATGGCAATCTAATCCTGTATATTTGCCTGGAGAATCCCATGGACAGAGGAGCCTCGCCGGCTACAGTCCATAGGGTCACAAAGAGTTGAACATGACTAAAGCAAGTTAGAACAGCTACTATTTTAGGAAAAGAAGAAAATAGCTAATATATTACAAGAATCATATAATAATTGTACAAAATATTTAATCTGAGATTATTATTTGAGTTTTCACAAGTATGCTACATCCTTTAGAGAATATTTAAATTTAAATATAAGTTATAAAATTTAAAAAAAATGATTGATGGTGCATGTGAATTAAAATTTTCTTTCTGGATAGCTATGTTTTAAAAAGCTTTTAGCTGGTTATGCAAAAATCTGTCCCCAAAGATCTGTATTGTATTATTTCAATTATTTTCAATTAAAATTTTGGTCCTACAGCATTGATGCTTCAAAATATTAAAAAAATAAAATAGATTTCTATTAAAATAATTTATGGGAAACAAATATTGTATTTTTTCCTAGTATTAAAGACTTGGAATTATTTTGTCTAAGGTAAAATCTGAAGCAAGTCAAAACAATATTTGAAATATTTTGAAACTTAGAAGTGGGAAAAATCTTTTAAAAATATACTCCTGAAGTATAGTTACCCGACTTTATTGAAAAGCACTGACCAAAAATAAATAAATAAATACATAAATACTGGTCCAGGATATTTAGAGTAAAATGTGATATTTCCTTTCTTAAAAAGAGGAATTTTCTTCTTAACATCTAACATTCTGAGAAAGGTAATAGAATATCTGTTCATTTTGTAAGAAGCTAAAAAATACAAAGTAATACTTACGTGTATTTTTCAAATTAATATCCTCTCTTAAAGGATGCTGTATTATTGATTTGCAGTTTCATGCATACACATTCTACATATTTTCAAAATGGTATCAATACACTTCTACATATAAGTCAAATTGTCATAAAAATTTGTTTATTTAAACTTCAAAATTATTTGTGATACAAATGTACAGACATCTAGTTAGCATTTATTATATGGAAAAACTAGACTAGGAATTAACTGTAACTGTTAATTTTAAAGCAAGAAGACATTAATTAGAACTCATACTCCCCCGTTATTGTAGAAGTCATAAGGAAAACAACCTCTAAAAATATGTGCTTCTTAAAATCGAGGTTTATAGAATCTACTTAAGAAGAAAAAGCACATGAAAGAATGAAAGACAAAGTTGTGTCATTTTATTTGCACATTTCAGATTATAGTAAGA
This sequence comes from Cervus canadensis, assembly GCF_019320065.1. NCBI lineage: Eukaryota > Metazoa > Chordata > Mammalia > Artiodactyla > Cervidae > Cervus > Cervus canadensis. Next base: position 39,201,605 of record NC_057397.1, read on the forward strand.
AGTTAGATGGTAGTTCTGAGCTGGGGCTCCTAGACAAAGTTTTCCTCTCAATAACAGCCTACTAAGTTGCTCTTCAGTTTAACTAGACTGGAAATCCCACATTTACAGATTTTATAGACCACCAAAAATATTACTACATTTTCTACCTTTCATGGTCCAGGACTTAGAGTTTGTCAACTCCCACTTAAACTTTATGCAGATAAAACAGATTAAGCAACAGTACTACTTTTATTTAGCACCAAATTCAAGATCAGTGTATAGATTAAGTATAGAAGAAAACAATTAGGTATGAATAACAATATTAACAAAAGAGCTTCCCTGGTCTCCCAGACAGTAAAGAATCTACCTGCAATGCAAGAGACCCGAGTTCCATCCATGGGCGGGAAGATGCCCTAGAGAAGGGAATGTTACTCACTCCAGTATTCTTGCCTGGAGAATCTCATAGATAGAGGAGCCTGGTGGGCTGCAGTCCATAGGGTCACAAAGAGTTAGACATGACTAAGTGACTAACACTTAACTTAACAATATAATCAGGAAAAAATGTAACTATAGAAGTTTAAATGTCTGCATTCTAAAATGAAAAGAGATGTCTTTGCATAAGAGCATGCTAAAACTTATATTGAAGAAAAAAATATTTGTGGAGAGCAAACAGTGGGAGAAGGTAAAAAGTATTATCTTTCTTCATTTCTTTTTCTTTTTTTTAGATCTCATCTACTTCATGAGCTAAAAAACAAACCTAAGGATATCCTAAGATGAGAAAAGCATCAATTTCTTTCCAATTTGTTCAACTCACTGCTTTAGAGTCGGTGTGGCATTCTCCCCATTTCTAAAGTTACAGTGATTGTCATTTGTAGCTTGTTGTTGTGAGCTTCTACCATTATCTTTGCCTCATTGGCACTTTATAGTGAAAAGTGGTAATGATAACTGCTAGTCAAACACAATTTCAATCATGTTATCAATCATTATAATGATACTTCAAAAGACTCATTAGATCTTAAAATATATGTGATGAAGAGATGAAATTCAGATGAATCAATTTGAGTACTAATGCTCATTACTATAACTTCCTTCACTGTTATAACACAGTGTCAGTGGGGTAACAGTAAATATAAGCATGAAAAAATGTCTACTTCAGAAGAACTTCAGTTTATTAAGTGCTAAATTATATATTTTATTTCAAAATTTATCTTCTGAAAATTATATAATGACCATTGCCATTTGAATTATTGATAAAATGTTTATCCAGAAACTCATTAAAATATTCTATGAATATTTCTTACTTAATATGTAGCAATCATTGTGCTGGCTATTGAGTGTCGAACACTGAACAAGAGAAAGAGAGATTGTTCTTGATTTTATCAAATTTATGCCCCACCCAGACTCTAAAGAAATAATTACTCAAGTTATTGTTTATTTACTCTTGTAAGACAAGTAACACACACATTCTGTCTCCTGGAAACACACAACTTTAATTAGATGAATAAAACACACACACACACACAGAGTTAATGAACCATGTAAGTCAACATTATAAGTGGAATGCTGTGGTGGACACAAAGATGTGTAAAAACTGCCCAAATCCTTTCCCAAGACTTCTTGTCCCACCCATCAATCAAAACTCCTTTTAACAGCCTTTTTATGGTTTGGTGCACTGTTGAAAGCCATGCTATGCATGGATACGTCCTTCTTCTGATGACCCAAATCTAATGACTGATCAAGGCATGGGTAAGAAAGCCCAGCTCTCACCAGAATTGAGGACAATTCTTGTGGTTTGTACATGCTTCATAACTCCATACGACTATGTTTAAAACTTTGTTGACTTTTATTTGCCATTTGACTGTTTCCTATGACCAATCCCTTATCACTCCACCTCTCTTTTCTATGGTTGTTACCCTTAATAAACATTCCACACACAAAACTCTTCCCACGTGTTTGGTCTGTTTCTGAAAGAAACCACCTCCTTTTGATTTATGATAGTGAAAGTCACCCTAGAAAGCAAGTGATAAGGTGTGACTTGGGGACAGTAGAGAATCCCCTGCCAATGCAGGAGACCCCAGTTCAATCCCTGGGCTGGAAAGTTGCCCTGGAGAAGGGAATATCCACTGCAGTATTCTTGCCTGTGGAGTTTCATGGAGAGAAGTGCCTTGAAGGCTACTATATATATAAAGTCTCCCCAAAGTGGTAAGACTTAGCCAACATGTATCACCATACCAGCAGGACTCAGGAGAGTGTATGGGACTAGATTTTTAGGATACTTAATCTAAGAAACTTAAACATAAACTTAGATCAAAGATTCTTTATTTGGGAGCATTTTCCCAAGACATAGATGTAAATGTTCTAGCAATGACCCCATAAGATGTTGGGAACTTACCACTAGCATGATTTCTAGGAACAAGGAAAACACAATGGCCCATGAAAAATGAAATTAAAATGCCAGAACTGCATGGCAGACTGTGAAAAATAGGACTAAAAGTCTCAGGAACATGAACATGCTGAAGTAAATAAGCCATGTAAGGTAGGAATACTCACCATGGAGGACACAGAGGTATGCCATTACCAAGGCCTTAAAGAATGTGCTGGGTTTCCCTGGTGGCTCGGATAGTAAAGAATCCACCTGCAATGTGGGAGACCTGGGTTTGATCCTTGGATTGGGAAGATCCCCTGGAGAAGGGAATGACAACCCAACTCCAACAGTCTTGCCTGGAGAATCCTCATGGACAGAGGAGGCTGGTGGGCTACAGTCCATGGGGTCACAAAGAGTCAGACACAACTGAGCGACTAAGGAATGCACTAGTGAGCAGTACTTAAAACTTTGGTGGAAACTCCACTCTATAAGGAGGACTGGCAGTAGGAGAGACGCGTTAATAGCAAGGACAATGATAGGACATCAAAACAATAGAGGCCTGGCAGCTAAACTTAAACACTAGCAGTAGGAGGGTGCAATTATCATAATGAGATGCAGGATCAGAGTGACCGTGAAGGATGTTTGACCCACACATTCATGGAGATTGTTAATAGAACAATGGCATTCCTGAAAACAAACTAGATGAGCAGCTAATATTCAACTTGTGCCATCAGAAGAAATCAGGGATAGGTGGCATGATGTGAGCATTATTTCCGTATAAGCCGCAGTTCTTCCTGTAAATTCCAGACCGAAGCAAGTTTTCAGATCTAGAACTGAGAGTCCTAAGAGGCGACCATGTCCAGAAGCAGAAAGACTCTATGACAATCACACACAATTATGATTCTCCTAGTCCTTCCTCAAAGGGCCTTGTAGTCATTTTCTTAGGTATTTGTATGTTGGGTAAAGGAAAATACCCTGAGGACCATTTTTGGATACAGGGATTGGGACAACATTGATACCTGCAGTTTATTGCTTTGGTTACAGTGGGACATATACCACTAGGTAATAAATTTGATTATCAGCTTCTATATGTATATTTATTGGATCTTGTCCCTGAATATTTAATGGAGATTGGCATACTTTATAGTTGAGTGCACTGAGGAGTCCTTGGCCTTTGGAAAGTGAAAGCATAGTGGATTATTATTCAGGGCTCTCCAGCAAAACATAACCCAAAGGTTCATATATATATACAATATACATATAAAGATATATACTTGCACATATACATATATGGAATAGTATATTATATATATGAGATTTATTATAAGGAATGCTGTTGATGTAAATCTGGTCTAACTCTGAAGACCCAAAAAATAAGGTATCAGTTTCAGAATGAAAGCTGGCAACCAAAGGAAGGGCTGATGTTTCAACTTGAGTCCTAAGGCAAGCAAGGGAAAAAATAATAATAATAATAATGTCTCGACCCAGTGAGGCAGGAAGTGGTCCCTTATCAAGGATCTCATCCTTTTGTTCTATGCTGTCTTTCATTTAACTGGATGAAGTCCACCACCTCAAGGAGGGGAATATACTAAGTCTACTAATTTCATGCTAATATTGAGTCTCCTCAGGATATGCTGGAGATTTGGCTTGTGGAACACTTGGGGCTGAGTCCCTGCTAACAGTCTGGACTTCCAGACAAACTGAGGGTGAGTCAAAGCTAATGGAAGCTGTGTCTGGGACTTTGGTTTGTGGAACACTCAGGGGTAAGTTCCTGCTGCCAGCCTGGGCTTCCAGACAACCAGAAGGTGAATTGTTGCTAATGGAAGCAAGATCTCCTCAGGACCTGCTGGGATTTCAGCTTTGGGACTGTATGGTGTCCAGTTTATGCTGACAGGAGCTGGTCTCCTCAGGACCTGCTGGAACGTGGTGCTGCTGAAGGAGAAGGTCATCCAGAGGACACAAGACATGGTGGCTACTGATAGACTCTCCCACAGTGCCTCTTCATAAATAGATCAAGTTCTGAGCCTTTGGAGTAGGAGCACTGACTCCAAGACACTAGAACACCAGAGAACTAAAACTACGGAGTATCAAATAATGAGAACTCAAACAAAAGAAACAGATTTTGTACATAAGACATGGCATCACCCAACCACCAGTAGCATCCTGTGCAGGACACCTCATCTAAGCAGCAAAAACAAAAATACAAACCCAGTCATCAGCAGACAGGATTACCACCTCATTCAGCCTTGCCCATCAGAGGAAAAACAGACAAACAAAAACTCAGCCCAAGCTTACAAAAACCACTGGACCAACCTTAGTAGGGCCAAAGCCAAAAGGAAGAAAGAATTCAACCTTGAACCGTGGGAAAAGAAGACCTCAAACACAATAAGTTAAAAAAATAATAATAATGAAAAGGCAGAGAAATAATACACAAATTAAGGAACAAACTAGAAACACAGAAGTCCAAATAAATGAAGAGGAAATAGGCAAACTACCTGAAAAAGAATTCAGAATAATGATAGTAAAGATGATCAAAAACCTTAAAAACAAAATGAAGAAAATGTAAGAATCAATTAACAAAGACCTAGAAGAATTAAAGAATAAACATACAGAGACAAACAACACAATTATGAAATAAAAAATGCTCTAGAAGGAATCAATAGCAGAATATCTGAAGCAGAAGAATGAATCAGTGAGCTGGAAGATAAAATGGTGGAAATAACTTCTGAAGAGCAGAATAAAGTAAAAAGAATGAAAAGAACTGAGGATAATCTCAGAGACCTCTGGGACAATATCAAACACACTAACATTTGAATTATAGGGGTCCCAGAAGAAGAAGAGAAAAAGAAAAGGTATGAGAAAAGTTTTGAAGAGATTATAGTTGAAAATTTCCCCAACATGGAAAAGGAAATAGTCAATCAAGTATAAGAGCACAAAAAGTCCCATTCAGGATAAACCCAAGGAGAAACACTCCAAAACACACACTAATCAAACTAACAAAGACTAAACACAAAGAATGAATATTAAAAGCAGCAAGGGAGAAGCAACAAGTAATATACAAGGGAAACCCCATATGCTTAACAGTTGATCTTTCAGCAGAAAACTCTGCAGTCCAGAAGAGACTGGCAGGATATATTTAAAGTACTGAAAGGGAAAATTCTACAACCAATGTTACTGTTGGTCCTCACTCAAAGGATTGCACTAAAAATTTATGGAGAAATAAAAAGTTTTTCAGACAAGCAAAAGTTAAGAGAATTCAGTACCATGAAACCAGCTTTATAACAAATGTTAAAGTGACTTATATAGTCAAAAATTATGAGAGAAGAAAAAAGAGTTACAAAATTAACTTCAACAAATTAAGCAAATGGCAATAGGAACATATATATCAATAATTGCTTTCAAAGTAAATGGATTACTTTTACAACCAAAAGACACAGACTGCCTGAATGGATACAGAAATAAGACCCATATATATGCTGTCTACAAGAAAACCACTCAGACCTCAAGACACCTATAGACTGAAAATGAGAGGATGGAAAAATATATTTCATGCCAATGGGAAGCAAAAGAAAGCTGGAGTAGTAATCCTCGTATCAGACAAAATAGACATTAAAGATTACTAGAGATAAGCAAGGGCACTACATAGTGACAAGGGATCAATCCAAGAGGAAGATAAAACAATTGTAAATATCTATGCACCCAACAGAGGAACACCTCAATACATAAAAGACAAACACTAGCAGACATAAAAAGAGAAATTGACAGTAACACAATAATAGTAGGAGATTTAAAATCCCACTCACACCAGTGGACAGATCATCAAAACAGAAAATTAATATGGAAACATGTCTTAAATGATACATTAGATGAGATGACTCTCATTGATATCTTCAGGACATTCCATTCAAATGCAAAAGAGTGCACCTTTTGCTCAAATGCACATGAAACATTCTCAAGGATAGACCACATCTTGGGTCACAAATCAAATCTCAGTAAATTTAAGAAAATTGAAACCATATCAAGCATCTTCTCCAACCACAAGGCATTGAGACTAGATATCAGTTACAAGAAAAAAAAAACTGCAAGAAACACAAACACATGGAGATTAAACAGGACATTTCTAAATTACCAACAGGTTACTGGAGATATCAAAAGGGAAATAAAAAAGTTTCTAGAAACAAATGACAATGTAAACACAACAACTCCAAACCTATGGGGTACAGCAAAAGCAGTTTTAAGAGGGAATTTCATAGCAATAAATTCCTACCTCAAAAAACAAGAAAAACATTGAATAGACAACCTAACTTTATATGGAAAACAACTGGAAAAAGAAGAAGAAGAAGAACAACAACAACAACAAAAAGAAGAAAAGAAATCATAAAGATCCAAGCAGAAATAAATGAAAAAGAAATAAAAGAAGCAAGAGTAAAGTTTACCAAAACTAAAAGCTGCTTCTCTGAGAAGATAAACAAAATTGACAAGCCTTTAGCCAGACTCATCAAGAAAAAAAGACAGAAGAATCAAATCAACAAAATCAGAAATGAAAAAGGAGAGGTTGCAACAGACAATGCAGAAATACAAAAGATTATAAAAGACTACTATGAACAACTATATGGCAATAAAATGGATAACCTTGAAGAAATGGACAGATTCCTAGAAAAGTTCAATCTTCCAAGACTGAACCAGGGGGAAATAGAAATTATGAACAAGCCAATTGCAAACACTGAAATTGAAGCTGTGATTAAAAATCTCCCCAATAAAACAAAGGCCCAGGACCAGATAGCTTCACAGGAGAATTCTATCAAACACTTAGAGAAGAGCTAATGCCTATCCTTTTAAAACTTTTTCAAAAACTTGCAGAGGAAAGAACAGTTCCAAACTCATTCTACAAGGCCACAATCACCCTGATACCAAAAGCAAAGACAACACACAAAAAGAAAACTACAGGCCAATATCACTGATGGACATAGATGCAAAAATCTTCAGCAGAATTTTAGCAAACAGAATTCAACACATCAAGAATCTCATACACCATGATCAACTTGGGCTTATTCCAGGAATGCAAGGATTCTTCAATATATGCAAAGCAATACACCATATTAGCAAACTGAAAGGTAAAAACCATATGATATTCTCCATAGATGCAGAAAAAGCATTTGACAAAATTCAGCACCCATTTATGATTAAAACTCTTCAAAAAATGGGCATAGAATGAGCCTACCTCTACATAGTAACGGCCATATATGATAAGCCTACAGCAAACATTATTCTCAGTGGTGAAAAACTTAAAGCATTCCCTCTAGGATCAGGAGCAAGACAAGAATGCCCATTTTCACCACTAATACTCAACATAGTTCTGGAAGTCCTAACTATAATAATCAGAGAAGAAAAAAAAATAAAAGAATCCAGATCGGAAAAGAAAGAGTAAAGCTCTCACAGTTTGCAGATGACATGAAACATAGAAAACCCTAAAGATAGTATTGAAAATTACTAAAGCTAATTAGTGAATTTAGCAAATTTGCAGGAAAGAAAATCGATACACAGAAATCACTTGCATGTCTATATACTAACAGTGAAATTCAGAAAGAGAAATTAAGGAATTGATCCCCTTCACCATTGCAACAAAAAGAATCAAATATCTAGGAATAAACTTACCTAAGAAGACAAAAGAACTGCACACGGAAAGTTTTAAAACACTAATGAAAAAAATCAAAGATGACATATTCAGATGGAGAAATATTCCATGTTCCTGGGTAGGAAGAATCAATATTGTGAAAATGACTATACTACCGAATGCAATCTACAGATTCAATGCAATCCCTATCAAATTACCAATGGCATTTTCCACAGAACCAGAACAAAAAGTTTCACAACTCATATGGAAACACATAAGACCCTGAATAGTCAAAGCAGTCTTGAGAAAGAAGAATGGAGCTGGAGGAATCAAGTTTCCTGACTTCAGCTTATACTACAAAGCTACAGTCATCAAGACAGTATGATATTGGCACAAAAACAGAAATATAGACCAATGGAACAATATAGAAAGCCCAGAAATAAGCCCATGCACCTATGGATACCTTATCTCTGACAAAGGAGGCAAGAATAAATACAATGGGGAAAAGACAGCTTCTTCTGGTGCTGGGAAAACTGGACAGCTATGTGTAAAAGAATGAAATTAGAACACTTCTTAACACCATACACAAAGATAAACTCAAAATGAGTTAAAGACCTAAATGTAGGACCAGAAACTATAAAACTCTTAGAGGAAAACAAAGGCAAACCACTCGATGACATAAATCCAAGCAAGATCCTCTATGACCCACCTCCCAGAGTAACAGAAATTAAAAAAAAAAAAATGTAAACAACTGGGACCTGATTAAACTAAAAAGCTTTTGCACAGCAAAGGAAACTATAAGCAAGGTGAAAAGACAACCCTCTGGGAGAAAATAATGGCAAATGAAACAACTGACAAAGGATTAATTTCCAAAATATACAAGCAGCTCATACATCTCAATGACAGAAAAACAGACAACTCCATTAAAAAGTGGGGAAAAGACCTACACAGACATTTCTCCAAAGAAGACATACATATGGCTAACAAAGGAGTGAAAAGATACTCAGCATTGCTCATTATTAGAGAAATGTAAATCAAAACTACAATGAGATATCACCCTCACATTGGTCAGGATGGCCCTCATCAAAAAGTCTACAACAATAAATGCTGGAGAGGGTGTGGAGAAAAGGGAAGGCTCTTGCACTGTTGGTGGGAATGTACATTGATACAGCCACTATGGAAGATGATATGGAGATTCCTTTAAAAAGTAGGGATAAAACCACCATATGATCCAGGAATCTCACTCCTATGCATATATCCTGAGGAAACCAAAATTGAAAAAGACACGTGTATCCCATTGTTCATTGCAACACTAATTACAATAGCTAGAACATGGAAGTAAGCTAGATGTCCATTGTCAGATGAATGGATAAAGAAGTCATGATACATATACACAATGGAATATTACTCAACCATAAAAAGGAAGACATTTGAGTCAGTTGTGATGATGTGGATGAACTTAGAACCTATTATACAGAGTGAAGTGAGTCAGAAAGAGAAAGATAAATATCATATTTCAATGTATATATATGGAATCTAGAAAAACGGTACTGAAGAATTTATTTACAGGGCAGCAATGGAGAAACAGACATGGAGAACAGACTTATAGACATGGGGATAGGGGAGGAGAGGGTGAGATGTATGGAAAGAGTAACATGGAAACTTACATTACCGTATGTAAAGTAGATAGCTAATGGGAATTTGCTGTGTGGCTCAGGAAACTCAAACAGGGGCTCTGTATCAATCTAGAGGTGTGGGGAGGGAGATGGGGAGGGAGTTTCAAAAGGGAGGGGACATATGTGTACTTATGGCCAATTCATGTTGAGGTTTGACAAAACAAAAAAATTCTGGAAAGCAATTAACCCTCAATAAAAAAATAAATTAATAAAAAAAGCTTAATTTCATCTAAAAACACCCTCACAGACATACTCAGAGTAATGTTTGACCAACTATCTGGGCTCCCTGTAGCCCAGAAAAAATTGACACATAAAATTATCTATTACAGTAGAGAAGGGCAGTAGAAACCTTTGAAACTGTTCCTCCTCCAAAACAGTAAAAAGCAAAAAAATAAAAATAAAACAATACTCCATTCCAAGAATGGCTGAAAATTAGTGCTATCCTTAAAGATCTAAAGGATGCAAGGATAGCAATCCCCAATAAATTTTCATTTAATTTATCAATCTAGTCTTGCATTTTAGTTGCTGTAACAGATGTAGTATTTTTACTAGAGTGAATTAATATGAACTCAACTACATGAAATGCATCCATTGATTAGTTAAACATTTTATAATTTAATCATTAAAGACAATCAGAACAGCTTGCATTTAAATAAAACGGGCAACCTTACAACAGAGAATGTGTGGTTGCAAAACTATGACCATAAATCCACTGGCCATATTCCACATCACTCCATCTATAATCCACCTTTTTGATGGAGCATTGAAGTGGTCTGCTGAAGTGCAGTTGAAGCATTAGAGGAAGTGATAGGAGAATTAAGTATCGTCTTCTAGGCTTCAGGACATACACTATATTTTATTGATTGAGTCAGCTTATAATTTGTTCTTTAATTTGTTGTTGTTCTTGCTGTTGTTCAGTCATCAAGTCATATCTGACTCTGCGACCACATGGACTGCAGCACACCAGGTTTCCCAGGCCTCATCATCCCCCAGAGTTTAACCAAGTTGATATCCATTGAATTGCTGATTCCATCCAACTATCTCATCCTCTGTCATCCCCTTCTCCTTCTGAGGAGAAGAAATTCACTATATCCCCTCCCTTTTCCAATGAGTCAGCTGTTCACATAAGGTGGCCAAAGTATTGGAGCTTCAGTTTCAGCATCAGTCCTTCCAATGAGGGGTTGGTTTCCATTAAGATTGACTGGTTTGATAAAAAAAGAAAGGAAATTTCAAGTGGAACAATAATATAAATGTATCAAGATGTCTGGAAATTTATATGTATAGAAAATAGTTTTTAAACTTCTGTATTATTGATATTTGAAACTGGATAATTTCTTCTGTATTTTGAGGGCTGTCCTATGCATGTTTAACATTACTAGATGTTAATGGCATCCTTCCTTCATGATGATAATCAATAATTGTTTCTAATGTTGTCAAATATCCCCTGGCTAGGAAATTCCACACAGCTGAAATTTTAAAAAAAAGAAAATCTGATATAGGTAATGCATGCTATGTGATTCAGAAGGCATATGTAAGAAAGCTACTGATAAAGGCAATTGATGTTCTCCTTTCAATAATAAAAATAGTTTCAATGCAGGGCAAGGAGTTTATAGTATGATTGTATATGAATTTACAATAAACTGTAAATGTAGGTGGGGATAATAAGATGGGAAGAACTGATAAAAAAGCAAACTCCATAGGGTTTGGTATCATTAATTTGGGGGAGTTTTCAATCATTAGTACTTCAGAGATTTCTTGTCTTTTTTTTATCTTTTTCTTCTTCTCCTGGTATACCATTACTCTTATGTTATACCTTTTATAATTGGCCTACAGTTCTTTGATATTCGAGTCAATCTTTTTTTTCCCCCAATGTTTGAGTTTTGAAATTTTCTTCTGACATCTCTTCAGGATTACTTGTTATTTCCTCTTCTGTCTCTAGTGTCTTGATGAGTTGCATTAGCAGGGCTTTTGGAAACCAAACAGGTGGATTTTGTGTTTGAGACAGTTCTTATAATGGTGGTATCATAACAATGTCCTAATCAGGTAAGATTCTTATTTCTCCTCTCTCCCAAAATATGTCAGTCATTATTTATAATTGCAATTGTACCTATAGATGCTAAAAAGTTACGTGATTAAATTCAGTCTTCATTATGAAGGTAAATTTTAGCAAAAGGATAGAATAATTTCCTAATATGATATGGGATATCTATATAAAAATATTAGCAAACATTATATAAAGAGTGAAACTATGAGTAATCCCCTTAAAGTAAATTCAAAAACAATGATATCTACTCTCATGTTCATAATTCAATTCTGTTTCATAAGTTTATCCAAAGAAATCAGAAGATAGAGTATGAGTTATAAATATTGGAAGGGAGGAAAATGAATTTTCATTAGTTGAAAGTTCTCTTGGGAGAGAAAAAAAGAGAAACAACTTTAGAAAATATGAAAACTCTCATGAGAATTCAGAAAACATGTCTTTTATTAAATAAATATGCAAAATTAAATTGTATTGCAGACTATCTTTAAAAATCAGGTTGAAGACAACTTAAAGGATATAACTTATAATAAAAATAATAATAAATACCATAGTACAAATAATAAAGAAATATTTTTTGTAAATAGACAAAAATTTATAGGAGAGTAGAAAAAGAATTATGAATAAATGAAGATCCTTGGCATTATTCTAGATGCAAAACTCTAATACTGTAAAGGTATTCTTTCTCTCCTAAGTAATCTACAAAATTAATCTAGTTTTAATAAAAAGTTTCATGTTCACATATTGGATAATTAAAGCCTTCTAAATATTAATCATTTTACACATTCCCCAAGCCATTTAATTCAACAAAAAGAACATATAAAGTCACTTAAATCCCATAGGAACAAGAATGTTAAAATTTCAATGTCACATGTAAGGATATAAACTTTCTGAAACTATTTTAGCCAGTTCTGAATATACAACAGAACTGAGTATCAGGCAAAAAAAAAGTGAGAGGGTGGTGGGCATAGAACCAGTACCTGAAGACACAAAATAAAACCTATCAAAAATGAAAAATAGTTATACATTATGGGAGGAAATCCTTATAACAAATATGAGACTAATTTTATCAGAAAATAATTTGATGAGGGAAAAAGGGAAAAGCTTGAGAGCTCATAGGTATTGGAATAGCAGTTTTGTGTAGCATCATTTCTAGGAGGGAAGAAGTTAGAACAGACTCTTCTTAGATACTTGGAAATAAAAGGGGAAAAAAAGAAGGAGGTAGCAGATATTAATGATCCTATAGAAACAAGATTATTTGAAACTAGAAGACACAAACATTTCCCACAAAAGTGTGCCATTTATTAACTAAACTCTAATTCACTATGTGAGAAACCATTTTTCTTGGCTTTTTAATGTTTCTTCTTATATTTGGAGATGATCAACTTTCTGGCTTGTCTTTTCATGAAGACTATAGAGCAAACAACATGAAAGATAGGAAAACTACCTCCTTCCAGAAAATGGCTGGTCAGGTTTGCTTGAAGCCTATTTCAAATGATTTGGATTGTCTGAAGTCTGGGCTTCACAGTATGATAAAAACCCACTGGATGCACAGCATCTCCCTGTGATGTTCCATGTTAGTCCATGGGTAACCATAAAGGAAGAGTCTAAAACAAGAAAAAAAAAAAAGAGAGAGAGAGAGAGAGAACTACAAAAACAGCATCAAAACAAGTAACAAAATGGTAATAAGTATATACCTGTCAATAATCGTGGTAAAGGTCAATAGATGTGCCAATCAAAGGACATAGGATGGATGACTGGTTAAAGATATCAAACCTATATATATATATGTATACATGCTGCCTGCTAGAGAATCCCTTCAGAGCCAAAGACAGAAATAGACTGAAAGTGAGGGATGGAAAAAGATATTTCATGCAAATAGAAATAGAAAGAAATCTGGGGTAGCAATACTCATATCAAACAATGTAAACTTCAAAGCAATGGCTATAACAAAAGATAAATAGCATGATATCACCATAAATGGTTCAATGCAAGAAGAGAATATAACATCCATGAACACATATGCACCTAATATAGGAACATGTAAATATATAAAGCAAATATTAATAGATATAAAGGGAGAAACAGTAACACAATAAAAGTAGATGACATTAACACCCCATGTACATCAAAGGATGGATCATCAAGAAAGAAAATCCATAAGGAAAGAGCAGTGTTAAATGGCCAGATGGACTTACTAATTATAAACAGGACATTCCATTTTAAAAAATCAGCATATACACTCTTTCCAAGTGCACATAGAATGCTCTTCAGGATAGATCATATTCTAGGTTCCAAAACAAGTCTCAACACACTTAAGAAGACTGAAATTACATCAAGCATACTTTTTTGACATAAAATATTAAGACTAGAAATCAAATAAAAATAATGTGAAAAAGGCACATAAACATGTGGAGACTAAATAATTTACTATTAAAAAGCCAACAGGTTAGCAAAGGAAATCAGAAAATATGCTCAGACCAAAGAAAATAAAAACACAACTTTTCAAAATCTATGAACACAAAAGAACTAGTTCTAAGAAGGAAATCTGTGGTGATATAAGTATACTTAATTAAACAAAAAATATTAAATAACTCAAATTTACCATCTAAAAAAATTAGGAAAAGAAAAAACAAAGCCCAAGGTCAACAGAAGAAAAGATATAGTAAAGATTATACTGGTAATATATAAACTAGTAAAGCTATAGAAAAAAAAATTTAGCTATATAGCTAAAAATATAGAAAATTTGATAAAATTAAAGAAGTAGCTTTAAGAACTATAAAGCAACACTGTCACTATTTGCTGATGATTATATATTGGAAGGGCTGATGTTGAAGCTGAAACTCCAATACTTTGGCCACCTCATGCGAAGAGGTGACTTATTGGAAAAGACGCTAATGCTGGGAAGGATTGGGGGCAAGAGGAGAAGGTGATGACAGAGGATGAGATGGCTGGATGGCATCACTGACTCTATGGGCATGAGTTTGGGTAGACTCTGGGAGTTAGTGATGGACAGGGAGGCCTGGCTTGCTGCTATTCATGGGGTCACAAAGAGTCGGACACGACTGAGCGACTGAACTGAACTGAACTGATTGAAGATAAAGAAAACCCTAAAATTCACCAAAAACTAGAACTAGTATACGAATTGAGTACAACTGCAAGGTATAAGATTAAATACTCTGAAACCTCTTCTATATCTATGCCCTAACAATGAGCTATCAGAAAAAGAAATCAAAGCCATCTACTATTGCACAAAAAAGAATAAAATACCTAGGAATGAATTTAACCAACATATACTCTGGAAACTATAAGGCATTTATGTAGGATATTGAAGATAATACAGATAAACAGAAATATCAAGTGTTCCTGGATTGAAATAATTAATATCATTAAAATGTCCATACAACTCAAAGCTATCTATACATTTAATGCAATTTCTTTCAGACACCCATATTACTTTCCACAGCACTAGAACAAACGACTGCAAAATTTGTGTGGAACCACAAAAGACCTCGAATAGACAAAGCAATCTTGAGAAAAAATAACAAACTTGGAGTTATTACACTCCCTGATTCTAGGCTTTAGTATGAAGCTACAGAAATGAAAACAGTATGGTACTGGCACAAAACATACACATAGATCAATAGAACAAAATACCCAAGAAATAAACCTGTGCACTCATATGGCCAATTCATCTATCCAAAAGGGGCATGAATATACAATAAGGAAAAGATATTATCTTCAACAAGTCATGTTATGAATACTGTATAGCTACATGTAAAAGAATCAATTTAGAACATTTTCTCCTATACAAAAATAAGCACACAATGGATTAAAGATCTAAATTTAAGATCAAAAATCATAAAAGTCCTGGAAATATCAATAACCTCAGATATGAAGATGACCCCACCCTTATAGCAGAAAGCAAAGAGGATCTTTAGTTCCTCTTGATGAAGGTGAATGAGGAGAGTGAAAGACCTGGCTTAAAACTCAACATTCAACAAACTAAAATCATGTCATCTGGTCCCATTGCTTCATGGAAAATAGATGGGGAAACAATGGAAACAGTGACAGACTTTATTTTGGGGGGCACCAAAATCACGGCAGATAGTGACTACAGCCATGAAATTAAAAGATGCTTGCTTCTCAGAAGGAAAGCTATGACCAACCGAGACAGCATAATAAAAAGCAGAGACATTACTTTGCCGACAAAGGTCCATCTAGTCAAAGCTATGGTTTTTCCAGTAGTCATGTGTGGATGTGAGAATTGGACTATAAAGAAGTCAGAGTGCTGAAGATTTGATGCTTTTTAACTGTGATTTTGGAGAAGACTCTTGAGAGTCCCTTGGACTGCAAGATCAAACCAGTCAATTTTAAAGGAAATCTTAGGATGCTGAAGCTGAAGCTCCAATACTTTGGCCACCTGATGCAAAGAGCCAACTCATTAGAAAAGATACTATTGCTGGGAAAGATTGAAGGTGGGAAGAGAAGGAGACAACAGAGGATGAGATGGTTGGATGGCATCACCAACTCAATGGACAGGAGTTTGAGCAAGCTCTGGGAGATGGGGAAGGACAGGGAAGCCTGGCATGCTGCAGTCCATGGGGTTGCAAGGAGTTGGACACAACTGAGCAACAACAATAATACTCTTTGACAGTACATTTTATTGCACTGATCTCATCAGGCAAAGAGAACAAAAGCAAACGAAACACATGGAACATAATCAAACTTAAAAGCTTTAGGATAGCAAAGGAATCCATCAGCAAAACAAAAAGTCAGCCCCACAGAGTGTGAGAAGGCATTTGCAACTGATGTCTGATAAGGGGTTAATATCCAAAGTATATTAAAAACTCATACTCCTCAATATTGAAAAAAAATCCAAACAACCTAGCTGAAAATGTGTAGAAGACTGAATAGGAGTTTTGCAGAGACAGGAAGATGGCCACCAGACCCATGGGAAGGTGTTCAATATTGCTAAACATTAGGGAAAATGCTTCTAATGACCAAAAGGATATCATCTCATCTTTGCCAGGATGGCTACTGTCAAAAAGACAAATAATAAAGTGCCTACAAGGCTGTGATAAAAGGAAATCCTAGTATTTGGAGATGGCAATGTAAATTGGTGCAGCCACTATCAAAAACATTATAGAAATCCTCAAAAAATTAAAAATAGATCTACCATATGATCCAGAAATTCTTCTCCTGGGTAAATGTCTGAAGAAAATGACATTGATTCAAAAAGATACATGCACCCCAATGATCATAACAATACTATTTACAGGAGTCAAGATATGGAAGCAACTTAACATCCATCATAGATGAATGGATAAAGACAATGTGGTGTACACACACACACACACACACACACACACACACACACACAATGGACTATCACTCAGCCATAAAAAAAAAAAGAATGAAATTTTGTCATTTGAAAAAATATAGATGGATCTGGAGGGTATTATGCTTACTGAAATGTTAGAGAAAGACAAACATGTGGAATCTAAAATAAAACAAATGAACAAGCATAACAAAATGGAAACAGGCTCACAGTTACAGAGAACAAACTAGTCGTTACTAATGAGGAGAGGGATGGAGGAAGGGCAAAACAGGTGAAGGGGATTAAAAGCTATGAACTACTAGCCATAAAATAAATAAGATACAAAGATACAATATACAATACAGGAAATATAGCCAATATTTTGTAGTAGCTTTAGATGAAGTATAGTCTGTAAAATATCAACTCACTACACTATTTACCTAACCCCAGCATGTTATTGTTAGTTAACTATATTTTAATAAGAAAAAAAATAACTAAATGCCTGTGGATAAATGAAATGGATAAACTGTGATGTTATATGTATATATATATATGAATCATTAATATATAATATATAGATAATACAGTGCATGTATATATACAATAAATATTATTCCATCTTAATAATATTAGTTTATTTATATAGATATATGCCCACAGTAGAACATTATAAGTTTGGTTATACACACACACACACACCAAAATATTATCAGGTTTAAAAAGTTAGGAATTCCTGCCTTTGCAACAACAGAGATGAACACAGAGGACATGTTGATGAATAAAATAAGCCAGACAGAACAAGAATATAACATTATGTCTTTTATATGAGTATTGAAAAACAATGACCTAATATCAGAGAATAAATGGTAGTTAGCAGAGGCTAGGAGTCAAGAAGAAAAGCAGATATTGATCAAATAGTATAAATTTTCAGTTATAAGATGAATAAGTTCTGGAGACCTAGTGTGCAGCATGATGACTACAGTTAATAGCAATGAATTGTATAGTTGAAATTTGCTGTGAGTAGGTATCAAATGTTCTTACTACAAAAAAGTAACAATTTTTAATGTATTTTCTAAAAATTTTATGTTTTGACATCATGATAAATATATTTTGTACCTTCATTTTCCAAGTTTCTGCTGCTAATATAGAACTATATAATTGACTTGTACATTAACTGCATATTGTGCAAATTCACCAAATTCAATTTTTTGTTTTTGTCTACTTGTTTTTTAATAGATTCTCAAAAGCAGTTTTTAAAATAGATTCTTTAGGATGTTAATGTACCTAATTTATTAAAATATTCTTTACCATATCTTCTTTCATTCATGAATTATTTAGAAGTATATTGTTACATTACAAATATTTGTGTTTTCCCTATGTCTCTTATTATTATTGATTTCTATTTAAATTCTAGTTTGTTGAGAGACTATAGTAAGATTTCTATTGTTTTTAAATTTATTAAGACATTTTATGATTAGCATATGGCAATCAGACAATGTATACATGAAAAATATGAGTACTCTATATGGCTGCTTTAAACTAAAATTTGGTTGAAATGGTTGATAGTGTTGATTATATATTTTATGTCTTTAGTAATTTGTGCTATTTGTTAGTTGCCAATGGCAGAATGTAAAATTTTCTATCTTTAATCATGAAATTTGCTATGTTAACAGAAATGTTCTGCTTCTGCTTGATATTCTTTTAACTATTCGTTCATCTGCTTTGCTGCTCTACTACAAGGTTCATAAAGATTTATAAATATTACCTTTCTGATGAATTTGTTTTTTTCATCCTGAAATGTCCTCTTTACCATCAATCCTGTTTTTTAAACTATAATTCTAATATATCACATCTAGAAAGTAAACAGTCACATTAAAAAAAAAATCCATCTAGCTGTCCATGCATTTTGATTGAATGGTTTAGACCATTAACATTTACCATATATTTGGATATGGTTGTATTTAGAGTCATTATGCTAATAATTTTATTTCTGTTTTTCTTTTCCCTTTCTGTTTGTTTTTCCAGCTTTTTTTCCTTCATTTGGATCATTTGTGATTTTTTTTTTTTTGAGGAAGGGAATTATACTTGTTCAACTTTTTGGTTGTTGTTGATTTACATTATGCATTTCTAATGTTCACACTCCATTTAAAGTTAATATTGTACCATTTAACTTTAAAAAATATGTGATTCTTTATTATAGTCTGAAGAAGTAGAATATAGACAATGAAGGAGCAGTCATTTTTCAAACTTTGTGTGTGTGTGTTGGAAATATTCTTTCAAATAAAATCTTACAGTGTTCACTTTAAAAAACAGATTAACTTGGCATCTAACAAAAGTGGAAACAGATGTGGGGTTACCTCTGGTGCTTCTTGAGAACCACCTCAGGGCTCCACTGAATCATTTGAGATCCACTAATGCAGAGATAGGATTTAGTAGCCTACTTGAGCCCCTTTCAATTCTGAAATTAGTTTGCAATTTCATTTGTATATGTAGAGCCTGACATGGTGATATGCAAGTTTTAGGAACAGAGGTATGGGCATTTGGAGGTCATGGTTGAGTGATCATGTAATCCTGCTATTAGTCTGTTCAGAATTATTACTCATATTGGTGCCCAGGGGTGATCAGGCCCCACAAAGGCACGAATCAAGCTTAAGATACCCATGGCTCTCAATTTATTAATTTTCAGTAAGGCACCATTGCCATGAAAACTGTAAAACCTGATGTTTAAGTGATGAAAGACATTCACTCTTGTAAGACAGATGAACAAGGAACCAAATAGCAATTTAACAACTAAATACTCTAGTGAGTATAGAACTAAAGTAGGAGATATATAAACATTCTAAAAAAAAGTCCTTAGGCTAAGATTGCTTGAGACTGTTTCCTAATTTAGTGAAAATCTTTTCAGGGAAATGGATTTTTTGAAATCTGATTCAGGCTCCTACTTGGTCAGTGTTAAATGCACCCTAACCAATTTCTGCCTTTAATCTTCAAGGTTGTATCATCTTTAGGTGGTAAGTTCATTTTTTTTCTTTCTTTCTTTTTTTTTTTTTTTTTTTTGCTGTATCTTCATATTAATTTCCTAGGGCTGCTAGAAAAAATCATCATAAACTTAGTAACTTAAAGCAACAGAAACTCTCCACAGTTCTGGAGGCTAGAAACCACAAATCAAGGTGTTGGCTGGATTGTCCTCTCTGAAGGCGTCTTCCTCTTGCTAAGTTGTGCAGATTGCTGGCACAACTTTGGCATTCCTTTGCTTGAATCTGTATCACTCCAGTTTCTGCTTCTGTCTTCACATGGTGTTCCCTCTGTGTCTCTATGTCTTCAAATAGCATTTTCCCTCTCTATTCCTGTGCCTTAGTGTCTAAACTTCCCTCTTTTTATAAAGACACCAAACATATTGAATTTAGGGCCACCCTAATCCAGTATGACCTCCTCTTAGCTTGATTACATTTGAAGTACCCTATTTCCAAATAAGGTCACATTTAGAGGTTTCAAGTGAACATAAACTTGAGGGGTGACACTATTCAAATCAGAACATATGCCTATCATATTGTCTAGTCAACCTTTGATGCATTAAAAATAATCTTATTTTGCCTTATTCTCATGCAAATTTTCAGCCACTAATCAAATTATTTTGAGTGTGTATATTTTCTGTTTTTCATTCTATCTATTCTATGTTCTACCTTATGATTGACCTCCTTCCTCATTCTAACCTAGTGCCTTCTTGCCACTTTTACGTGTCTTGCTTCTCAAATACTTCTAAACTTCTAAAGCTTCTCACCCTGCCCAAGACATAGATCTCTCCTCTTTGTGCCCGCAACTTCCTTTGGAACTGGGGCTGATTTATTTCAGTGTTTTGTTTTGATTTTATTTGGTTATATATACTTGAATGGAGATGAGTAGCAGCCATAAAACAAGGAGATGGTCCTATAAATGGTCAAGTATCTAGTGGTGCTTGTGGTAGAGAATCCACTTGCCAATGCAGGAGACACAGGAGATGTGGATTTGATTCCTAGGTGGGGAAGGTCCCCTGGAGGAGAGCATGGCAACCCACTCCAATATTCTTTCCAGAGAATCCCATGGACAGAGGAACTTGGTGGGCTACGCTTCATAGGGTCTCAAACAGTTGGACTCAACTGAGCACATATGCACACACCTTATTACAGAAGTTCAGATAATTTGAATATGTATTTTATGAAATAATTATTGTTTTCATTTTGCTTTTTAATACTCATGTGGTATAATTTAGTATAAGACTCCAATTGTTATAAAGTTGGATATGAAAAATATCTATCAAAAGTAAGCATATATTTAAAAAGATTGAGAAACAAAATATATGGTCTCCTTCAAATATATTTTCCTCTGAATTGTCTATTGACTTTTTTCTTAAAGTACAAAGTTAGCAAACTTTAAAAGATGACTGAAACAAAAACGCTGATCACAAAACCTGTGATGCTCTTACAAAAATGTGTGAGAGTTGTTCAGATTAAGTAAGTGAATTTAAACATAGCTATTTTCAGGTTAACAATTGCTTTCTGATGTTTATACATACCAAATATTCTGCTCATATTTTAAAAAAAAATTTCAGTACCTTTTTGGATAAGGGTGATATGATAACTGAGATTGTCAGCAATTTTATAGTTCTTGGAGCACTTTATATACTACTCTATATATCCCATCACAGTATCTCTTTCTATGGTTCACTGAGACTGGGCACTGAGCACTGGCCTGAGGCTTTAATTTTTCTGCTGTCTTTAACTGGTCTTTGACAGAGTCAAAGAAACTCTTGGCAATTGCAGTTTGGCATTAGCAGTTTCCACTCTTAAATGGTGTAGTAGAAATTTTAATTGTGTTCTCCTTAGGCTGGGATAAGTCTCCTTCCTAACAAAGAGAACTTGAGAGCTACCCAGCATTCACCTATGAACATGCCTTTGTTGTTCTCCACTCATCATCTTAAAGGTATAATTGTCATTAAGTACTGATAGTTATATAAGGTGTTCCCATTATTTTTTAAATGAATAATATATTTTTATAGCATTTATGATATGGAAAGTTGGTAAAGGTCTCAAAGCATCTCTTGAGAAAGTCAAATATCTATGATCTTTGCTTATGTTTACTACACTCTA
The DNA here is from genome assembly GCF_019320065.1 of Cervus canadensis. Classification (NCBI taxonomy): domain Eukaryota; kingdom Metazoa; phylum Chordata; class Mammalia; order Artiodactyla; family Cervidae; genus Cervus; species Cervus canadensis. The sequence continues at coordinate 39,223,723 of NC_057397.1, forward strand.
AAAAAATTGACTTTCATGGCCAATAAGGGGTTAATATCAAAAATATAGAAATAGATTACACAACTCAATATAAAAAAAATTTAAATGGGCAGTAAAACTGAATATATGTTTTCATGATGAGAATAAACAGATGGCCAACAAACATATGAAAATATTCTCAAAATCACTAATCATTAGGGAAATTCAAATAAAAATCAAAATGAGAAATCACCTCACACCTGTTTATAATAGGTGCCATCAGAAAGATCACAAATTACAAATGTGGGCAAGGATGTGGAAAAAAAAGAGAATTCTAGTATGCTGTTCATAGGGATATAAATGAGTGCAACCACTATGGAAAGCAGAATGTTGTTGTCCAGTCGCTAAGTTGTGTCCAACTCTTTGTGTCCCCGGGACTGCAGCGTGCCAGGCTCCCTTGTCCTTTGCTGTCTCCTAGAGTTTGCTCAGATTCATGTCCATTGAATCAGTGATACTATCTAACCATCTCAATCCTCTGCCATCCCCTTCTCCTTTTGCCTTCAATCTTTTCCAGCATCAGAGTTTTTCTAAAGATTCACTTACATGTGGAATCTTTGTAAAACAAACAAATGAGTATAACAAAGCAGAAACAGACTTACAGATATAGAGAAGAAACTAATTGTTACCAGTGGAGAGAGGGAAGAGGGAGAGGCAGTGAGGTAGAGGGTTAAGAGGTACAAAATATTATGTACAAAATAAATAAGCTATAAGTATATACTGTCCAGCACAAGGAATATAACAAATATTTTATAATAACTTTACATGGAGTATAATCTATAAAAGTATTGAACCACTAAATTGTACACTAATATAATAAAAAATGGTTCCCAGAGAAAATGAAGCAACTTGGAAGTGGCAAAAAAATGAAATAAAGGAAGAAAAGGAAAATATACTCTTTCAATGTATTACAACAAATTGCTCCTTAAGAAACATACCTCGTATGAGACTCCTGAAGGCAAAGGGAGCTGCTTATCATTTCTGCTCCCCTCAGTTCCCTTCTGTGAAATGTCACCAGATTCTAGATGAAAACAATACAGAGAGGAGAGTGTGGTATCATGATAAAGATTAATCATTGTTGTAGGATCATATTAGAGTTGGTAGACTGCTTACTAAACTATCTTGGGCAATTTTCCTTGCTTTTTGAGGCTTCAGTTTTGGTAACTGTATATCAGTCATATTGACAATACCATTTCATAGGTTTATATTAAAAATAAAAATGAAATGCTGCATCCATATTTTTCAGTTCAGTTCAGTCCCTCAGTCATGTCCTACTCTTTGTGACCTCATGGACTGCAGCACGCCAGGCCTCCATGTTCATCACCAACTCCCAGAGTTTACTCAAACTCATGTCCATTGAGTCGGTGATGCCATCCAACCATCTCATCCTCTGTCGTCCCCTTCTCCTCCTGCCCTCAATCTTCCCCAGCATCAGGGTCTTTTCAAATGAGTCAGTTCTTTGCATCAGGTGGACAAATACTGGAGTTTCAGCTTCAACATCAGTCCTTCCAATGAACACCCAGGACTGATCTCCTTTAGGGTGGACTGGTTGGATCTCCTTGCAGTCCAAGGGACTCTCAAGAGTCTTCTCCAACACCACAGTTCAAAAGCATCAATTCTTGGGTGCTCGGCTTTCTTTACAGTCCAACTCTCACATTCATATGTGACTACTAAAAAAACCATAGACTTGACTAGACAGACCTTTGTTGGCAAAGTAATGTCTCTGCTTTTTAATATGCTGTCTAGGTTGATCATAACTTTCCTACCAAGGAGTAAGTGTCTTTTAATTTCATGGCTGCAGTCACCATCTGCAGTGATTTTGGAGCCCAGAAAAATAAAGTCAGCCACTGTTTCCACTGTTTCCCCATCTATTTGCCGTGAAGTGATGGGATTGGATGCCATAATCTTAGTTTTCTGAATGTTGAGCTTTAAGCCAACTTTTCACTCTCTTTCACTTTCATCAAGAGGCTCTTTAGTTCTTTACTTTCTGCCATAAGGGTGGTATCATCTGCATATCTGAGGTTATTGATATTTCTCCCAGCAATCTTGATTCCAGCTTGTGCTTCATCCAGCCCAGCGTTTCTCATGATGTGTTCTGCATATAAATTAAATAAGCAGGGTGACAATATACAGCCTTGATGTACTCCTTTTCCTATTTGGAACCAGTCCGTTGTTCCATGTCCAGTTCTAACGGTTGCTTCCTGACCTGCATACAGATTTCTCAAGAGGCATGTCAGGTGGTCTGGTATCCCATCTCTTTAAGGATTTTCCACAGTTTATTATGACCCACACAGTCAAAGCCTTTGGCACACTTTTCAGTAACCTCAAGAAAAGTTAGCTATCACTTAAAATTTCCCTCTTTTTCTAACAATGTATACTGCTGATATGTAAAATTCAAAAGTTTCATGAGTAAATATAGAAAAAGTGATTCTTACACTTGTGATAAATTATGTGAAGATTCTTTAAAAAATGGAAGCATAGTCAAAGACAGCCTATAGCAATCACAACCCAAGTGGATCTTCAAAGAATTAAGCATCTCTTTGATGATGCAAAAGTTGTTTATAGTAGATGACAGTAGTAGTGGTAGAGGTGCGGTGGTAGGGATGAGAATGTATCATCTAAGAAGAACAAAGTATGCAATTTATCTGAACAAAATTACATCTCCAAATAAAGTCTTGAATGATATCAATGATGTGACACAGCAAACATTTCTGGAACTTACTGTGAGAAAAATCTCATGTGGAGAGTTCAGCTAGGGTACTCCATGGCATTGATGTCTCAGCATTGATTTCTTTTGGCCAAGTCATGTGAAGACGTTAGCCTAACACTAGTCCCCTTAAACAACTGCACAGCTAAATAACAGCCCTCAGGCTTACAAGCAAGTATAAGTACCTAATAGGACTTCTTGTATGAGAAATAGTCTTCCTCACCTCCCAGGACCTTCTCCTTGAGCTCCCCTTAGACAAAATTCCTCTACAGAGTTTACCAAAACCCTTCTCTTTTTAATTTAAACTGACTAATCCAACCTTACCCCCAGAACTTCGAAGCATTCCACCCATGGACCCTAATAAGGACATGTGCCCCTGCCCCAGTTCTGCCTCTCTCTCTGACTGCCCTCTGTCTTGAAGTCCCCATGTGACTGGCCCCTGGAGCATGTCACATATTTCCTCCAGATCTTGTGAATAATAAACCTCTCTATTTCAGCCTCTCTTGTCATCTGTTGTTGAACTATTCAAGTGCGGCTCACCATCCAGCACCTATACTCCAATGAACAAGTGTTAACAAAGTCATAACCCCTTAACAAAATTATGATGCCAACTGCATTTTGGCCCACCACAAAGGTATGGGATAAACAAAAACTTAAAGCAGAAAACCATCCAGCAGAAGAGACAGCTTGAAAAAAATGGCAGATATAGGTTTATAGGTGAGAATTTGACAGTTTTAAAGTATCTTATGACTATATATGAAACATTTGGTTTTATCTAAATATCAACACAGTTTCTAAATTGAGTGTTCCCATTTTAAAGAAAAGATAGTTGAGAGAAACAAGGAATCCTGACTTAACTAATTAAGTCACTTCTCTATTTGAGACTGTAATACAATCTCTTTTTTTTCTTCTTCTCATTTCTCTTGGGTGTTGTCTGTAATATTACAATATGAACCACAAAGAAGATTGAAATGAGGAAGAGCCAAGTAATTGCCAGGAAAAAACTAAAGGAGAAAATAACGGGAAAAGACAAAGATTCTTCAGAGATGACACTATATTAAAAAAAAAAGTTTTAGGGGTTCTCAGAGAGTGTAGTTTGATTTTTAATGCTCTTGCCATAAAACTATAACTTCCCCTAAGAAACTATTCTTATCTTATTGATATTAAAGCAATATAATACTTAGTTTAAAATTATTCACCTGGGTCCTGGACTTCCTCTATATCTTGAAAGGGGTAAATACTTCTTTTGTTGAACAGAAATAAAAATACAATTGGAATACAATTCAAGCCATAGCATACTGTGTAACGATTTTGCATCATCCTTTCTTTGCTTCAATCATCCAGTGAAAACATTTTTCCACAGGTACGGTATGTGACATGGGTTATAATTATTTTTTAATTATATTCGGAGGTGTTCTTATGCCATTTACAACAACATGAGCTTATCTTTAACTTACCCCCATACTGGTAAAGTATCAGGGAGGGAAAGTGTCTTATAGTCCTAGGATTGAATCTCAGCCTTTGAGTTATCCTGTATCCCTTAACAGTGACCATCACAAAGTGTTTTTCAATTTTGTCCCTTTCCCACTCCTATTGACATGGGACAGGATGATTAAAGGGGTCTGGAGTTCAGTATTTCGCTTCCCCAAGTTAGGCTGTGTGCATGCTAGCTCACTTCAGTCATGTCCAACTCAGTGTGACCCTATGGACTACAGCCAACCAGACTTTTACCCATGCGGTTCTCCAGGGAAGAATACTGGAGTGGGTTGCCATTTCCTACTTCAGAAAATCTTAGTAACCCAGGAATAGAACTTGCCTCACTATATCCACCTGCATTACTACAAGTGCCACCTGGGGATACCCCAGCAAGTTAGACTCTGGTTAAATAGCTTCCCTGAGAGCAACTCATGTTAAGAATAGAATACTCATAAATATTTCAACATGGTTCCTTCTCTACTTTCCATGCCAGAAATATGTGGAAAATTTGTGTCTGATATTTATTGTGGGAACTTAATAGAATTCCAGGATATGAAATTCACAGAAGTTGGAACTTCCTTGGCCATCTATTGGTTAAGACTTTGTCTTCCAATGCACGGGCTGAAGGTTCAATCCTTGGTTGGGGAGCTAAGATCCCACATGCCTTGCAGCCATAAAGCAAAAGCAGTATTGTGACAAATTCAATATTAACTTTAAAAATGACCCACACTAAAAAAAATCTTAAAAAATAAAATTCACACAAGTGTGGGTGGCCCTACATAGATTACTTGGTCCTCCTGGAATTTTTAACTCACAAAGCTGTCCACAATGAGCCTTCAGTAATGAGGCAGTTACAGTGTAAGTTTTCCTATCCTGGCATTTGTTCCTGTGGAAGTTTCTCCTCATGGGTTCCTGTTTCCAGTAAATTGTGATTCTCTGAATCTGTCTGTCTCTCCAAATTTTCAGGCTGCATGTTGCTGTGTGATCAAATTTCTCTAAGAAGAGTTGTTGAATTTTCAGTTCTCTTCAGTTTTTTAACTCATTGTTAGGACAGAGGGGTGACTCCTAAGATCTATATAGGCTAGTTGAGCCTGGGAAGAATCTTGAGAGGCATAACAGAGAAAGTCTAAATTGCCTGAACCAGACTGCTAGTAAAAATCTAGCATTTTAGGCCCCAGCTAGTGAGAGTTCAAAAGATCATGAGGAAAATGTTCTTGGAGAGTAGAAGAAAGGGGATGGTTGTCAGGTTCTAAGCTAACAGATAGATAGCTTAGAAAAATAGCTTCTACAATCCTGTGGAAAACAGAATATATAATGGATGAACTTCGTAAAACAGTGAAGGAGAATCTCAAGCACAGTGCCTAAGTTTCTGCCTGGTTTTTACTTCTTGCTACTAGGGATGCTTTTTGGAGCCTATGGCAGGGCTGTATAGGTAAAAGAGAGTTAATATCCTTAGAATGTTGCAGTAAGATTATAGATCCTCTGGAGACAATCCTTCTCCCTTTAGAAAGAGATTTTGCCTTAGCAAAAAAGCTTAGGACCTTAGCAGAGACATGACTGTGGATCATGTTTCCATGTAACTTGAACTCTCCATCATGAACTGGATGTTTGTCTGACCCACCCAGGCAAAGGACTGGAAGTGCATAGCAGCACTCTTCATCATCCAATAAAAGTGGTGTATATACTACCAGTCTCAAACATATCCTGAATGCACAAGAAAGTTGCATGGAAGTAGTCATCCACGGCTCTTACTCCTAATACATTGCTTTTTCTCTCAGGCAACACATACAGTTTCATGAGAAGTTCTCTATGACCAGTTTACTGAAGAACTAAAAACTCAAGTCTATATAACTTATGGTCCTGGACAACCTGAGAGTCAACAGTTGCATTACATCATCCCCACTCTGATAAAGTTCTGAAGAGTTCTGAAAGGAAGTTATAAAAGTGGTAAGAACAAATCACTCACTTGTTATTCATTTTGCCTGGAATGAGGGTTTGTGATAGAAATCTACATCAACTCATAAGCTGTGGACAATGGTTTGGCTGGATGGTTAAGGATGCAGAAAGACATGATTGGAAAATTGATGGCAAGGAAGTCTGGGATGGAGACCTGCTCTGAATGTGTATACAGTGTCAAGATACTTGTGTCCCATGTGAATGATCCCTAAAGATGACCTGAAAAAAATGTAAATAACCCCTGGAAAGGATAGCTCGGTCTGCAGATAGCTGTCAGACTCCATCTCAAGCCTTTCCTCTCATAGCCCAATGAGTCCCTAAACAAAGGGGCCACAGTGGTAGGAACAGAGATTAGGCATAAGCTTGGCAACATGGTCTTTCACTCACCAAGGCTGACCTGGACAGCTGACCCAGTCACAGCTGGGTGCCCAACCTATCAGCATCAGAGGCCAACATTGAGTACCATTTCCCAGGATGATCAGCCAACTACTTGGTGTCAGGTTGATTACATTGGACTACTTTCCTCATGGAAGGAGTAGCACTGTGTTCTTACTGAAAGAGACATGCATTCTGGACATGGAGTTGTACTTCCTGCCTGCAATGATTCTGCCAAAACCACCATCTGTGGACTAACAGAATGTCATATTCACTCTTATGGTACTCTATGAAGTATTGTTTATGACCAAGGAATCCTTTTCACAGCAAATGAAGTGTGGCAATGGGTCCATGCTCGAGGAATTTACTGGTTTTACCATGTTCTCCAAAATTCTCAGACTGTTGGATTGATAGAAAGGTGGAATAGCCTTTTGAAGTCCCAGTTACATGTCAGATGTGTGCTGTTACCTTATAGGGCTGAAATGATGCCCTTCAAGATGTGGTATATGCTCTAAATCTGTCTAAGATACACTCCTATTTCTCCCATAGTCAGGAAAAAGGGAGGGGAGTAGGTATGGCTTCTCTAACTATTCCTTCTTATGATCTGCTGAAAAATAATTTTTTTCCTGCACCCATGACTAGACTCTGCTAGTCTAGAGGTCTTAGTTTCAGTGGGAGAAATACTTTCACCAGGAGGTACATTGATTCTATTAAGCTGGAAATTTAGACTGGCATCTGGACACTTTGGTCTTCTTATGTCTCTGAATCAACAGGAAAAGAAAGGAGTTGCTGTGCTGCCTGGGGTGATTGACGTTACCATGAAGGGGAAATTGAGTTGTTATTATGCAAGGGGAGTAAGGAGAAGGGCATCTGGAATACAGGTGATATTCTGTCTTATGACTAAAGTAAGTGGAAAATCTAAAGTCCAATTGGCAAGACTGTGGCCCATACCTTTTGAAAATGAAAATGTGGATCAACCCACTGGGCAAAGAAACATAATCAGCTGGAGTATTTACTGAGATCAAAAGGGATATAGAAAGGGTAGTAGAAAAAGTAGTTATACATATCAGCTCTACTCTTATGGCTAGTTGCAGATACAAAGACCTATGTAATAATTGTAATTCTGTGCTATTTATTTGGATTTAGCCTGCATATATATTAGCCAATTATTTTTATCTTTCTCATCTTTTCCCCTTATCATCTAACATAAAGTGTTAATAAAATAATAGATTTATTTTCAGTATTTAAGTTATAAAACGTTAAAGAGAGAATATGAATCAGCAATAAAAAGAGTGCATGAATATTTATGTTCAAGGTCATCCACATCCCTTCTACAGACAAGTTTAGCATGTTTTTGGTGTGTGTAGGAAGTTGTGTAATGTTAAGTGAAAGTATCACTTTGTTGTCTTTAGTCGAAGACTCAATATGGCTTAAAGATATGTGTACATATACCAGATTGACAAAAGGTCACTTCCAATGACTTTAGTGATGTGTCTAAATGGTGGGCTGAACTGCATTACTAAGAATTCCCTTTCTGATAGGTTTCCAGTTAGGGTAGACAATAACAGAGTTTCTTTAGTGACACTTGAAGAATGTAGGGAGACACCAGCCAATGACAGCACACATGAAACTTCTCAGTGTTATTCTATCCAACATTAGCCTACACACTACTGTAAGGGAACTTTGCAAGATTGAGGGCAGGAGGAGAAGGGGACGACAGAGGATGAGACGGCTGGATGGCATCACTGACTCGGTGGACATGAGTGTGAGTAAGCTCCAGGAGTTGGTGATGGACAGGGAAGCCTGGCGTGCTGTGGTCCATGGGGTCACAAAGAGTCGGACGTGACTGAGTGACTGAATTGCAGTTCTAATCAGGTGACTTTGAAATAACCAAAAGGGAGCATATCCTGAATAAATCAGTGAGAGCCTTTTAAAGATAGAATGGGTCCTTCCAATGCAGGAGACATAAGAGACACAGGTTCTATCCCTGAGATGGGAAGATCCCTTGGAGGAGGGCATGGCAACCCACTCCAGTATTCTTGCCTGGAGAATCCCATAGACAAAGAAGCTTAGTGGGCTACTGTCCATAGAGTCACAGAGTCGGACACAACTGAAGCAGTTTAGCACTCATGTTCACGTTTAGGCTTCCTTGCAAATATTTTTTGTGGGCAGGATAAGAAGGATCAGCTATCCAAGGCTCTGCATCAGAGCGGTGATGCAAAGAAGCAGATACAGTGATTCTACTTCACTGGCAAGGACACTAGCAACACTCAATGTTAGCACTACCAGAGCAAAGGAACAGCATCGAGTGCCTGTCCAATTGATGATGGGTGTTGCAGCTTCGAGGATCTAGTAAAGATAACAGAGAGTCATCAGTGAAAAGGCTCTGTGTTAGGATTCTATCTCCATAGTCTTTGTTCCTAACTGTTGCCTATCCCAGTGTACCAGCATTCTCAAGCTATCTGTGAACTGCATGATATACTTTCAACACATTTCTTATCTTATTAAATAAGCCACTTGCTTTTGTTGCTTCCAATGAAGAATGTTGATGGGTATATTTGCCACCTAGACTCAACTCCCCAACATCAGGAATTGTTTATTCTGATTCTTTTCTGTCCTTTTCTAGTGTTACCTAAGAAATGCTTCTTGCATGCACCTACGAATATATGAATGTGATTCCTGCATTTGTGGTCATTTTTCCAACTAATTTGGCTTAATTGTTTGCTCATCTTTTTGCTTTCTTGTTATTTGTGTTTGTTTTGTTTGTTCTTCCATATATATGTATATATATATATATATATATTTTTTTTTTTACCAGAGTGTTTAAAAGTCTCTAAAGTCCGACTAAATGGATTTGAATACTGAATCTAAATTCTACTAGTTTTTGACCTTGTGCTGCATGCTTTGTCAGTCAGTCATGTCCAATTCTATGACCCCATGGACTGCAGACTGCCAGGCTCCTCTATTCATAGAATTTTTCAGGCAAGAATACTGGATCAGGTTGCCATTTCCTACTCCAGTGAATCTTCTCAACCTGAGAATCAAACCAGCATCTCTTGCCTCTCCTGCATTGGCAGGGGGATTCTTTACCACTGCACCACCTGGGAAACTTTTGGCCTTCGGCATTGCATTAAACCTCCAGATGGCTAAGCTTTTTCATATTAAAAATTGGCATGATTGTGGTATTTAGCACAAAGGATAGCCAGTTATTAAGTTTTAATCAGATAATACAAATAAATGATTTATTTGCTATTTTTGTTTCTGTTCTTAACAATCATTTATAGAGCACCTGCTAGTTTTTTGTGTGTTTTTATCTTTTCATAATATAATTTTTTAAGAGAAGTTTTATCATGTAATTACACTAAATCCAACTGTTCGATGTATTATATCCTTGAAGCAAATTTTTCTTACATAGTGTTTTTAAATCCTAAAAATAAACACATTCATGTAAGGTTTACAAATAAGAGAGTATCTCCATTTCTTTTTTGGGAGTGTAATTTTTCCTATTTGAGGGCAGTATGGTGCAATTATATGGAGTCACTTATTAGAAGATTTAATGATATTATTATGTAAGTTTGTCTTCACCATCATTTGCAGTAGTGGTTCACAAGTTTGAGTTTATCCACAAAGCATTTTGACGGGAAGCAATAAAATAATTCATATAAACAAATATAACATTGCAGAAAGCCTACAATTAAATGTAGCCACTGCTAACAAACATAATGCAGAAGCATAAAATATGTATGAAATTATGTAAATAGGCTGGATAAAGCATTCCAACTAAACTTGACTACTAGTTTTCTGAAGGCTTGCCAAACTCCAAATAAGAGCTGCATTGAGTAGAATGTTTAGACATCTGGATACTTTTTCTTTAAATTCCAGGAAAATATTCTGCATTTGGTTTGAAATGTGGCTACCTAAGTCTCTATTTCCACTACAGTCAAAATAGTTATTCTTTGTAATTTCCTGTTTGTCATATTACTTCTTTTCAACCAGCTGATGATCAAAGATACTCACAATATTTTTTTAAACTGTTTTTCCTGCCCAATTTTCTAGTTAGTGTTTTAACAGGCTTGCATTGGCAAGCCAACTTTTCCTTTGACCTATTCAGGCTTTCAATCTTTAGACTTCGCTCTGCTGCCAGAGCTATGCAATTTATTAAAATTAAATTGAGCACTGCAAAAAATATTAACAAAGTTCAGCAGTTCACCAAATTTAATGCTGAAAATTATTTTTCCAGTCATGTTCATGTCCCAGGAAATTCTTTGAATACTGAACCTATCTTAGGCAATTTCAATCTGTAATAAAACCAGGAAGTAGGCCCTACACTGTTATGTGACTTTCTTCAAAATCTTGTATGTATGTTAATCTCTGGAAAACTAAATGTGTTTAGTTTAGTTCTGTTACATAAACCACATTTGGTGTCCTTATTATTTCACTAAGAATCTCCCAGTCTGAGCCCTAGCTCAGTCAACATTTACTAAATCACATATTAATAAAATGCAGACAGTTAGGGTAGTATTTGAGACATGGCTTTACATAGTTAATCCAACTTCTGAATAAAGAAATTGGAATTCACACAAGTTAAACATATGTTCAGTGGAAAATAATGTGTCTTTACAATGTGTTCACTCTAATGTTATTTTTCACTTGCTTCTAAATGGCAATCAATATGCACCAAAAAATAACATGGTAGATATAAAAAGATGCTCAATGTGAAAAGAAAATAGTTTTTGTTCACCTTTAAAAACTACTCAAAACTTGGAATTACAAATTGCCTCTATGTGTTGCAACATAAAGGTTGTGTTGGTCCTTCATTAAAACACACTGTGATTTCTCTGGGGAAATATTAAGCCCCATAAGTTGCTTTTTTTGTCACATGTCATCATCAAAGAATTGAGATGTTTACTTCTTATTCTTTGTCTATGGGTATTTAGAAACCATAGTTCTTTAAGAATTTTATACTTATGGCAGAGAACTAGTTCCACATTTAAGACAAAAGAAGTGTATATATATACATATATATATATATATATATATACACACACACACACACACACGTACACACACACTTATTTTGGAGAAGGAAATGGCAACCCACTCCAGTATTCTTACTTGGAGAATCCCATGGACAGAGAAGCCTGGCAGCCTACAGTCCATGGGGTCGCAGGAGTTGGACACGGCTTAACAACTAAATCACCACCAAGTACTTATTTAAATATTTCAGTCTGGTACCTAGACCAATTCTGTGGGTATTCTTGCCATATAGATGTGTTCTTTGTTCTTAATTTTACTTGAATTAATTTGTTTTCTATATATAGGAAGAAAATAATTGGAATAAAGAATTTGTACAGAATGGTAGTGATCAAAGGATGGAGTTTGATATAGGTAAACCATAGTATTAAAAATTATTGTATTAATTTAATTATTGTATTATTTAATTAATTTATTGTATTAACTCTTAAATGAACACTTCATTAGATAGTTTGTTATGATCACTATCTGTTAAAATTACCCTTACATAAATAATCACTGACTATAAGAACTTCAAGATTGGAGACTTTAAAACTAATGATGTCTTATTTTGAGCTCTGAATGCTAATAAAAAACTATCAACACCTCTTTAGATAGATATTTTCTTGTGAAAAAATATTAGTAGATAAGTTCTATACAATGTTTTAAAGTTATTAAAATATAATAATTCTGAAGTCAACAGAATTAGTATTAGAAAAAAATTCTTGTAGCCCAATTTTAATTTATATCTCTGTCTTCTCTGTCTTATCATTACACATGCAAGTGATTATGTCCCCTTTGGGGTATCTTTGTGTTCCACTCTATCAAATAAAACATGAAGGAATGAAACTGGAATTTAGAAAGCAAATAAGCTTTCTGTGCCTAATGCCAATACAGAGGAGGACATGTGAAGCAATTCAAGTACTAGGCCTAAAACATTTTGTTTGTAATGATAACTAATAAAAATACTTCAGAAGAAGTATAAGGAAGGACTTTAAAATGTATAGTAATTTTATTTTCTATTATAAATTTCTGTTTCTACTATACAGAAATTTATAGCAATTTTCTTTTCAGAATAAATAAGCTAACCTTAGATTAGATCCTTTTACTCTCTAAAGAGCAATTATCCAATATTTTTATTTTAATAATAATTTAAGGATTAGTTCCATGGACTAGGGATGGAATACAGTTAAAGAAAGCAGAAAAATGCTCCTATGTTTATTTGATGAATGAATCTTCTAAGTTGGGGATTGAGAAAGAGATTATTTTAAAATTAGACAAATTGTTCATCTAAACAAGAGGTCTTTTCTAAGTTTGTTGTTAGTTCTATACATTTCAACCATAACACAAATTAATAATTCTCTTTCAGTAACTCTTTTTTTTTCTGGAAACTTTTGTTTTGGGTTACAATTTATCTTGCAACAGACCAAGAATACTTAAGAAATCCAGGTACACTTAAAAAATATGTTTGAAAATATTGATGACATGCCAAATTAATCACGACATAAGGAGCTAAGATATTGGAAAGTAGGAAGTATGAACAGAGGAGAATCTGGCTCAGAAGTGAATTTTCTCCTGGGGTAATTTCTGGTTATTGGTATTACACTGGATTCCAAGAAGTGAAACAGAAGCCTACATGGAAGTGTCTGAGTAACAAAAGCAGAAATTTTGGCACTTATATAAGGGCTGGAGAATCATAAAACAGAGTCAAGGCTATCAAAGTGCTAAGACTTGTGGAAGCAAGTATTGATTCAAAAGTGGAGTTCAAAGAAGTGAACTTGATATTCAGCAATTTTGCTTCTTAGTATTAGAAAAAAATCTTAAGTAGCACAGAAAAAGAGCCCTAAAATATAAGTAAAGATCTTCTGAAAGGCAAAGTGGAGCTTTATACAATTTCGCATTCTAGAAGACAAAAAAATAGGTCAGGACTTGCTAAAAAAGAAAGTCCTCAGGAGATATAGCTCTCTCTTGGGATCCTTGAAGAGATGTGTTTTAAGAGCCAGGGTAAACCAAACATGAGTGGAACCTTATAAAAAATCTGATCTGATTTCGTATATGATTAAATTCATATTTCTTATGATTAAAATCTGGCTTTTAATCAGATGGTTATCCAGTAATTCCCCCTAACACTATCAGCCTATCAAAGGAAAGAATACATCATCTCCAGGGGAAGATCACATCACCATATTATGTATCATACAGAGAGCATAGCATTCAATCAAAAATTAATAGGTAAACCAATAAACAGTCCTACAAACACATAGCACATACACACATACCACAAATGCAAGCAAACAGTAACAAAAATGCCAGACAATAGAAACAAGCTTAGAGTTAGCAGTTATTCATAGAATTTTAAATAGCTGTGATAAATAAGTTCAAAAATTTATGAAAAAATGACCAAAATTAAATTTTTGAAATATAATTAAGTGGAGCATCAACAAATTAAAAAAATGAAATTATTAAATTATGATACATTTGGTAGGAGATTGGACACTAAAGAAGAGAAAATTACTGAACTGAAAGATAAATGGGGTGAAAGTATCTGGGATGATGCTCAGAGAAAACAAACAAAATTTATGAAAAGGGATTAGAAACAATATGCACAACTAGAGTCTTAGACTAAAAAGAGAGAGAAAGTAAGGCAGCACTATAGTTGAATAAATACTGACTGAGAATAATGAAAAAATATAAAAGCATATATTAAAAAGTCTCTATGAACCTTAAAAAATAATTTAAGAAACATTTAAAAGGTGAATAGAGGAATAAAATTGAATTACTTTTAAAACAGCAGCAAGCATCTCGCTTCTTAAGAATAATAATGTAAAGATAATGCACAACAGTATATTGTCTTTTAAGTGCTGAAAAAAGGCAATAAAAGTTCAGTAAAATGTTCTCTCAAAATAGAAGAAGAAATTAAAAGGAAATCCATAATAACAAACATGAAAAGTAAACTAAATCCAAAGGAGTAATAAAGAGGATACTGCAGGCAGAAGGAAAATGATCTTAGAAACATGAAAATGTTGAAAAGAATGAAGAGCAATGGAAATGTTAAATACATGGATCAATCTAAAAAAATATTGACTACATTATAAATCATAATATAGTAGTAGTAGTAGTTATAATGTCTTTAAAGTATAAAGATAGAATTAAAATTAATAACATAATGACTTAAAAAGCAGAAAAGAAGAAAAATGTCTACTAAGAGGAAAAGGCAACTAAAAGTGTCCAAATACTTGCTTGCTTATGAACAGATTATAATATAGAGAAGTTGCATTTTTATACTTTCCATAGCAATATAAAGTAATGGTAAAAATGTAATTTATAAATTATTAAAAGCAAGAAATAGGTAATAAAATGTTTGATAAAATATAAAAGGTGAGACAGACAAATGCTAAGTTTACATATACATGTCACTATATTAAATAAGTGGATTAAATATTCCATTTAAACCACCAACAGAATGGATAAAAATAAAATCAAATGTTTCTTTCAAGGGCTACATCTTAACTATAGGGACACAGAAAGTGGAAGATAAAAAGATAAGAGTATAATGACATGAATAGAAATTCAAGGCAAATAAGCATAGTGTAGTTTAATGTGGTCTTATAGGCAAAATGCATGGTGCCTGTTACCTGCTTGAACAAAATTAAGTTATTCCATTTAAGAAAATCAAGCTGATCTTCAAATCATCAAATCAAATTGGTCAGAAGAGAGTAATACTAAAAATAGCTGGTTAAACTTTGACAGAGTCTAATCACCTTTTGAACCAAGGTAGTAGAAGATAGTACTTAAAGACTGATATACAAGAAAAAAAATTGAAAATTTTAGAATGATAATTTTGTTTTTCTTGATTCTTAAAATGCTGGCATAAATTTTCTAGATAGCAGGGTTGCATAAACCACTAATTATGCACACAAAATACATAAGAACACAAATTATATAATTAGATCCAAATTTAGACTCTGAACCATTGCATGTCTTTATGGCTTTGGCAAATTAGTTATCTGCTGGAAGCCACAGATACATTCGAGGATCCAGTTTGCCTGGAAGAAGGCTCTGACATTTGAGTGAGCATGCCCCATTGGCGGCATAATACTTTGTCCCGTTAAGGAGAGGAGTTACTAGAAAGCATACTAGAGGGTTTTACTAAAGCCAAATAATCAAGGCAGGGTCATCCCAGATCTAAGGAAGTCCTATTCATTTAACATGTGCCAAGTTTTAATGTTTAATGTTCACTGTTCACCAAGTTTATTAGCTTCTCTGGTGGCTCAGATGGTAAACAATATGCCTGAGATGCGGGAGACCTGGTTTCCATCCCTGGGTTGGGAAGATATCCTGGAGGAGGGCATGGCATCCCTCTTTTACTTTTTATAGCCTGAGGACAAGTCATGAGCATTTTATTACACTGGTACTAACAATGAGTGGATAAAGATACAGGTGGATTTCTGAAATGCTAAAATGATGATTTTCCTTTCTTTTATTTCATTTGTTTAAAACACTGCTCTCGTATCATCTCTATAAAAATTTGATTGATTTTTTAATGCCATAGAGAAATAATTGCAAAAATACTATTAATAATAAAGTCATAAATATCTACTTTATCACTGTACTATTATTTTCAGGCCCAGCACATGTCCTTTACTAGACATCTATGCTCACATAGATTTTCCCTGAAATTAATCCAAGATGATGACAAGTTTACAATTTTAGGAGCTTTTAAGGCTAAAGCAATATGCCATTAACATAAGAAACATACGAAGAAATATTTTATTCAAACCTAAATGAAAATGGTAGGATTATTTTGTCAGTGTCCTTATTTTGCAAGCATTTGATTATATGAGCCACATTTGATTATCTGTATGCAACTTTTCATCATTTCCATTAATCTGAGCTATCAGCTTCATCTTGTCATCACTTTCTTCTTTGTCATTTAGTTTTACTGAAATCCCTAGTTACTTTTTCCCAGCTTTTACTCATGAACATTTTAGCCTCACATTAAAAAATGCTATTGCACACTTTAAAAACTCAAGAAAAAATTATTTCCCCCTATCTTTCTTCCTCTAACCTTACCAGTGATAAGTGTAGAGGAGAAGCAGGAGTCTTAGTAAGAAGTCATACTGAGTCTTAAAACCATTATGGGAAGGGACAACAAAGAAATAAAGAATGAAACAATTGAATACTGTAAAGGAAGTACAAAGTTTTCCCATCTTTCTGATTCTACTCTTCAGATATGGTTTATTACAGTGTTCAGTGAAGGGCCAGTGCATAGTTGTTCAGTTACTAAGTTGTGTCTGACTTCTTGCAACCCCACCAACTGCAACAAGTCAGGCTTCCCTGTCTTTTACTATCCCGCAGAGTCTGTTCCAACTCATGTCCATTGAGTCAGTGATGCCATCCAACCATCTCATCCTCTGTTACCTCCTTCTCCTGTTGCCCTCAATCTTTCCCAGCATCAAGATTGTTCCCAGTGAATCAGCTCTTCTCATGAGGTGCCCAGGGAATTGGAGCTTCAGCTACAGCATGAGTCCTTTCAATGAATGGGGAAGGGCCAGTGTGTAGTAAGAATTCAGTATTGTTATGTGTATCTACATCATCTATGGGGCTTCCCTAGTGGCTCAGATGGTAAAAAAATCTTCCTGCAATGTGGAAGACCTGGGTTCGACTGCTGGGCAGGGAAGATCCTCTGGAGAAGGGAATGGCTAGCCCCTCCAGTATTCTTGCCTGGAGAATTCTATGGATAAGGAGCACTCACTTTAACTTTTAATTTTATTAACAGTGCATAATAGTAAAATATGAATAAGCTTTTATCTATCTTATCTATCATGATCTATCCATCTATTTATATCTCTAAAGGTATAAATGTATACATGAGTTTGCAAATATTTTCATATATATTGCATATACATATATTCAAATGAAAATACATATATTAATATACATAGAGATAGAGATAGATGGATAGACAGTTATAGACAGATAGATAAAGACTAATTCATATTTTACTATTATGCAATGTTAATAAAATTAAAAGTTAAAGTGAGTGTTTTCCCCTACTATGTAGAGTGGTCAAATGCAATATAGTCACAAAACTGATAAAATCTGGATTCTTGAGGCAGGGGTTTCAATTCACTAAATCATAAGCTATTAAGGCAACTTTGTCATTGTAATCAGACACACCTTTTCATTTTCTCTATGTCACTGATGCCTCATTTCTCAAGTTTAGTCCACTAGTTGGTAGTGAGGGACAAATTTTTAAAAATTTGTTGGAAAGAACTGATACAATAGCAATGAAAGCTAGCTAAAACTGTCACTATTGAGAATTTCATTTCAGATAGGGACACAGGTACAGTTTTAGATATAGCACCAAAATAAAAGTGCAAATGTTAGTCACTCAGTCTGGTCTGATTCTTTCTGACCTCATGAAGAGTAGCCTTCCATGCTCCTCTATCCATAGAATTCTCCAGGCAAGAATACTGGAGGGGCTAGCCATTCCCTTCTCCAGAGGATATTCCCCACCCAGGGATTGAACCCAGGTCTCCCACATTGCAAGAAGATTTTTTTTTTTTTTTAACCATCTGAGCCACTAGGGAAGCCCCATAGATGATATAGATATACATAAAAATACTGAGTTCCTACTACACACTGGCCTTTCACCATTCACTGGAAGGACTCATGCTGAAGCTGAAGTTCCAATTCTTTGGCCACCTCATGAGAAGAACCAATTTCATTTGTATATATGTATATCCATACACTGTCACGAATGTGACAATGTACAGGAGGCAGTGATCAAGACCACTCCCAAGAAAAAGAAATGCAAAATAGGAAAATGGTAACCTGAGGAGGCCTTACAAATAGCTGTGAAAAGGGAAGCCAAAAGCAAAGGAGAAAAGGAAAGATATACCCATTTGAATGCAGAGTTCCAAAAAATAGCAAGGAGAGAGAAGAAAGCCTTCCTCAGTGATCAATGCAAAGAAATAGAGGAAAACAATAGAATGGGAAACACTAGAGATCTCTTCAAGAAAATTAGAGATACCAAGGGAATATTTCATGCAAAGATGGGCTCAATAAAGGACAGAAATGGTGTGGACAGAACAGAAGCAGAAGATATTAGGAAGAGGTGGCAAGAATACACAGAAGAACTGTACAGAAAAGATCTTCATGACCCAGACAACCACGATGGTGTGATCACTCAGCTAGAGCCAGACATCCAGGAATGCGAAATCAAGTGAGCCTTAGGAAACCTTACTACTAACAAAGCTAGTGAAGGTGATGGAATTCCAGTTGAGCTATTTCCAGTCCTAAAAGATGATGCTATGAAAGTGCTTCACTCAATATGCCAGCAAATTTGGAAAATTCCACAGTGGACACAGGACTTGAAAAGGTCAGTTTCATTCCAATCTCAAAGAAAGGCAATGCTGAAGAATGCTCAAACTACCACACAAAATTGCACTCATCTCACATGCTAGTAAAGTAATGCTCAAAATTCTCCAAGCCAGGCTTCAACAGTATGTGGACCATCAATTTCCAGATTTTCAAGCTAGATTTACAGAAGGCAGAGAAATCAGAGATCCAGTTGCCAACATCCGTTGGATCATCGATAAAGCAAGAGAGTCCAGAAAAAAATCTACTTCTCCTTCATTGACTATGCCAAAGCCTTTGACTGTGTGGATCACAACAAACTGTGGAAAATTCTTAAAGAGATGGGAATACCAGACCACCTTATGTGCCTCCTGAAAAATCTGTATGCAGGTCAGGAAGCAACAGTTAGAACTGGACATGGAACAACAGATTGGTTCTAAATAGGGAAAGGAATACATCAAGGCTGTATACTGTCACTTTGCTTATTTAGCTTATATGGAGAGTGCATCATGCAAGATGCCAGGCTGGATGAAGAACAAGCTGGAATCAAGATTGCCGGGAGAAATATCAATAATCTCAGATATGCAGATGACACCACCTTTATGGCAGAAAGTGAAGAAGAACTAAAGAGCCTCTTAATGAAAATGAAAGAGGAGAGTGAAAAAGTTGGCTTAAAGCTCAACATTCAGAAAACTAACATCATGGCATCTGGTCCCATCACTTCATGGCAAATAGATGGGGAAACAGTGGAAACAGTGAGAGATGTTGTTTTCTTGGGCAGCAAAATCACTGCAGATAGTGACTGCAGCCATGAAATTAAAAGACACTTGCTCCTTGGAAGAAAAGTTGTGATCAACCTAGACAGCATATTAAAAAGCAGAGACATTACTTTGCTAACAAAGATCCATCTAGTCAAAGCTATGCTTTTACCAGTAGTCATTTATGGATGTGAAAGTCAAATAATAGTGAAAGTCAAATAATAATGAAAGCTGAGCACTGAAGAATTGATGCTTCTGAATTGTAGTGTTGGAGAAGACTCTTGAGATTCCCTTGGACTTCGGGAAGATCCAACCAGTCAACCCTAAAGGAAATTAGTCCTGAATATTCATTGGAAGGACTGATGCTAAAGCTGAAACTCCAATAATTTGACCATCTGATGCGAAGAACCGACTCACTAGAAAAGACCCTAATGCAGGGAAAGATTGAAGGCAGGAGGAGAAGGGGACAGCAGAGGATGAGATGGTTGGATGGCATCACTGACTCTATGGACACAAGTTTGAGTAAGCTCTGGGAGTTGGGGTTGGACACGGAAGCCTGGCAGCTGCAGTCCATGGGGCTGCAGAGTTGGACACAACTGAGCAATTGAACTGAACTGATATGGATACATGGGCTTCTCTGGTGGCTCAGAGGGTAAAGAATCTGCCTGCAATGTGGGAGACCTGGGACTGATCCCTGGGTTGGGAAGATCCCCTGGAGGATGGCATGGCCACCCACTCCATAATTCTTTCCTAGAGAACTCCCATGGACAGAGGAGCCTGGGAGGCTACAGTCCATGGTGTCACCAAGAGTTGGACATCACTGAGTGACAAAGGATGGCACATATGCATACATATATGTAAACACATATTTGTATTCATGAGAGTAATAAGCATATTCATAATTTTAAAAGATAACAAGACCATAAGCTATTTAAATAAATTATTCATTTTTTAAAGCTTTTGAAACACTTCATAGAAGACATTGTTGTTCAGTCGCTCAGTCCTATACAACTCTTTGTGACCGCATGGACTGCAGCACGTCAGGCGCCATCCTTCACCATCACCCAAAACTTGCTCAAACTCATGTCCATTGAGTCGATGATGATTTCCAGCTGTCTTGTCCTCTGTCATTCTCTTCTCCTTCTACCTTCAATCTTTCCCAGCATCAGGGTCTTTTCCAATTTGTCCACTCTTCCCTTCAGGTGGCCAAAGTATTGGAGGTTCAGCTTCAGCATCAGTCGAGAAGACATAGATTTATAATTATCCAAATATGACAAATGGCTGGGTTTTGGTAAATATATCCCGCTAAATTAGAAGATGTCAAAAATAATATAATAAAAAGAAGATAAAAATTCAGAAACCTCAAAAGGAATTTAAGAAAAACAAATTATATAAACAGTGCTCTTAACTCAGTAGTAACATTTAAGTTACTATGTCTTAATATTTCAATTCTAAATAAAGAATACTAACTCTTTTACATATTAAAAAGCACTTTTTTCCTTAAGTAACTTCAAAATAGATTGAGCTAGAACTGAAATATGCCATAACTAATCTTTTAAAATGAAAACAAAGAAGTCTGCCTTAGAATCAGGTAATGAATGAACATGAGACAAAAACATTCATTCCAGCGAACTATTTCATTCAGTTGCTTCTGACAGAACTAGGTTTTCTTCTCTGTGTACAGGCACTTTTGTTTGTTTTAAATTTGGAATCAATGATTATACAAACAAAATGTGTTCTAGAAATCAATTGAAGAAGAAGGAAATTATACTATTTTTGTCATTATATCTACAGTCTGATAAGTTAACTTTACCTAGTCTCTAGGAAACCACTTCACGCCATAGAAGTGGTTACTTGTACATGAGACCCATTGTTCATAAAGAGTTAATCTAGTCTCTGTGGTGAAGCACTTTACTCTCTGAAAGCTCTTTCTCTTCACTCCTGTTCACCATAGGAACAGGCCAATTGATAATAATATACACCTCTGAAACTGCTGTGATGAATAAACATGTCTGCAAATTACTTGAATTAATTTCAGTAGGTTGCAAAATTTTCTACTGTGGATTTTTCTTTTTTAGTCCATCTTTGTATAAATGAGAGGTTTTCATAGACAAAACAGCTTCCTTATTCTTGGATGCCAAAAGTTGGGCAAATGTGAAAAACTGCAGCATTTAAACTTCATGAAATGGTCCGTTAAGCATGCACAAATATTTTGTCTAGTAGCTTTCAATATAGTCTCCAATATTAAACATCCTTATTTCCATTTTAACCCTCTATTCACAAAAAGTATCATAATCAAATGCCACTGATTTTCTTTCTTCCTGTTGATCTTTGATACTAGTTAACAGGCTCTAGGTAAGAAAAATGTTTTTTTGTAATTCTGAGAGCCATCATTGTTATTATTACCTTTTCTCTCAATTTTTTAATGTTCCAAAACTTCTTTAAAATATCATATGTTTATATAGATATCCTCCTCTATGGAACTCAAAGTATTAAGAAAATGGCATATTAACTACCCTCAGTGTGAAAGTAGAAATGGAAGTTTTCCTTTTACAGATGACAAGTCCGTTTGAAATTTTATGCCAAGGGTTTTCTACATGTACTCTCAACAACCGAATTAAAGATTTACAATAATAATCAGAATTGAGGCAGGGAAAATAATTCACTGTTTAAAAAGGACTCTTATGGCTGTGCTTTAATAGTACAAATCATTTTCCCAGTTTATTCTGAAATGTTGTGCTTGTAATGTAAAATTCATTTTTATTCATAACCTTAAGGAAATGAGGGTATATCTAAGAACCTTAAGAAGTGAATAAAAAATGCTACACCCAGCTCTCTTCTGTTTCTTAGAGTTTTGGATTTTCATAAGATTTTTAGTTTCAGAGAAACTTGATTATTTGTAATTTTTTTACTGTATTTAATGAGGAGATTAAAACACTTTTGTAAATATTGAAGATTAGCATTTTAAAAGGAATTGTAACATCAATTTAAAAGAGTCTTAAAACTCTGTGTATGATCTGTAACTGTGGTCTCTAGGTGAGAAATGACATATTATAGAATGCAAACATCTGCATAAGTTCAGGGTAAGAGAACATTTAATAGTGTTCTCCCTCCATTTCATTAAATATCACTTGATGCTAAAAAGATATCCATTCCTTGGAACACGTAAGCAGCCACATTGTTCTTAGGTCCTTTAATGGTGATATGAGTGTGACATCTGTGATGAAGGCAAAGGAAATTTTCTATAAGATAATGGTTTATTTCCTTATTCATTCAATCAATAAATGTTCATTATGTGCCTTCCAGATTTAGAGACTCTTCTTGGGGCTGGATACAAAATAGTGAACAAGACACAAGATTTTTGAGACTGGAGGTGTATTATATAGTGCTAGAGTATCAGAAACACAGATCTGCATAAATAAAGGAAGAGCATAGGAGAAGAAATAAGTGAAGTAAAACTAAAAACTTTTATTTTCCTATTCTTAATTGATCTAATAGAGAATAGTTTGCTTAAAGTAATAATAGCAACACTGTTGTTGACTATGCTTACTTTTGTGTCTATATATTCATACATACACATATACATAAGCTAATGTATGCTCACATATGAAATTAATGATAACAATGATACAGAAGAAAAGAGGGATGAATTATGTTAATTTATTATTATAAGAAACTCACATTACTCATGAATAGTATAGTGCTGTTGAAGTGAAACTGGATTTATTATAAATGTGTGTTGCAAATTCTAGGCCTACTGCTAAAACAAGTTTAAAAAGGAGTATAATTGTTATGCTAAGAAAGTAGAGACAATGGAATTGTATAAATTCCAAAGTAAAATCACAAGAGGCCGAAAAAAGTGAAAGGAAAAAAGCAAAGAATAGGGGTAACAAATAGAAAAGAGTAACAAATGTAGTAGATATTAATTCAAATATATCATTAACCACTTTGAATATCAATGTTTTAATGAACCAATTAAAAGACAGAGCCGACTCATTGGAAAAGACCATGATGCTGTGAAAGATTGAAGACAAAAGGAGAAGGAAGAAGCAGAGAATGAGATGGTTAGATAGAATCACCAACTCAATGAACATGATTTTGAGCAAACGCCAAGACTTAATGAAGAACAGGGAAACATGGAGTGCTGCAATTCATGGGATCACAAAGAGTCAGACATAGAACCTGAACAACAAAAAACTACTTCGCCTAACAAGAGCAGAATACATATTTTTTCTAAGCTAGCATGGAATACTGAAATAGATAAATCACATACTTAACAAACTTTGAAAACATTAAAATAATAAAAATTTTATAATGTTTGCTCTCAAAAATAAATAACATAAAGATAATTGGAGATTTAAAAGCAAACTTCTAAATACCACATGGATCCAAAGGAAATCTCAAGAAAAAAATGTTAAATATTTTGAACTAAATGAAAATGAGAACACAACTTATACAAATTTGCAGTACATACAAAAGTAGTGCTTAGAAGAAAATTAATAGCATTGAATACATATATTTGAAAAGAAAGATTTAAAATCTATAATCTTCTACCATAGGAAACCAGAAAAAATAGAGTAAATTAAATTTTAAAAAAAAGCAGAAGAAATGTAGTAGGAAATGGAAACCCATTCCAGTATACTTGCCTGGAAAATTTCATGGACAGAGGAGACAGGTGGGCTACATGATGTAGCATTGAGTTGGTCATGACTGGGCAACTGAGCACACTAGTGGAAGAAAAGAAATAATAAAACTTAGAGCAGAAATCAGTGAAACTGAAAATAAGATATCAAGAAAGAAAATCAATGAAACAAAAAGCTTATTCTTTGAATAGATGAATAAGATTGATAAGCTTGTAGGCAGACCTAACTAAGAAAAAAGAAAGAGGGAGAATACAAATTACCAATATCAGAAATGAAAGGGGAAATCAACACAGATCCCATGGACTTTAAAAACAATAATAGAATACTGTGAACTCTATGCTCACAATTTTCATAACCTGGATAAAATGACCTGATTCCTTGAAAGACACAGTCTGCCAAAACTCACACAAGAAGTGAACAATCTATTCAAGACATTGGATGATTTTTTTAATAACTCTCTAGAGACATCTGGCCCAAATGGATTCCCTGGGTTCTACCAAACACTTATGGAAAAAAAATTAGTCTCTATAATCTCTTTCAGGAGTTAGAAGCAGAGGTTCTGCTTCCTTACTCCTTGTATTAGGCCAGCATTACCCTATACCAGCTCTCACATTACCCTATACCAGCTTGTACAATTCTGAGAATTAAACTGTAAAAGAAGGCAGAACATCAAAGAATTGATGACTTTGAACTGTGGTGCTGGAAAAGACTACTGAAATTCCCTTGGACAGCAAGGAGATCAAGCCAGTCAATCTTAAGGGAGATTAACCCTAAATATTCACTGGAAGGACTGATGCTGAAGCTGAAACTCAAGTGTTTTGGTCATCTAATGTGACCAGACACTCAATGGAAAAGTCCCTGAGGCTGGGAAAGATTGAGGGCAGAAGGAGAAGTTTGCTTCAGAGTGTGAGATGGATGGACTGCATCACCGATGCAGTGAACATAAACTTGGATAAATCCAGGAGATGGTGAGGGACAGGGAGGCCTGGCGTGCTGCAGTTCATGGGGTTGCAAAGAGTTGGACACAACTGAGCAACTGAACAACAGCAACCCTGTATCAAAGCCAAACAATGACAATACAAGAAAACAAAGGTACAGATCAATGTCTCTCCAGAACATAACTGCAAATCTCCTCAACAAAATGTAAGCAGATACAATCCAACATGTATTTAGAGAATTGCATACCAGGACCAAGTGTGTATTCTAGATATTTATCATGGCTCAGCATTTGAAAATCAACTGATCTATTCCATGATATTAACAAGCAAAAAAACAAAAAAATCACATGATCATATCAATAAATGTAAAAAAAAAAATTGACAAAATCTAATATCCACTTTCATTAATGCAATGTCAATAGACTAGGAAAGAGGGAAACTTCAACTTGATAAACAATACCTATAAATTACAGCCAATATTATATTTAATAGTGAAAATCTCAAAACTTTCTCATTAAGATCAGAAATAAACAAGTTTATCCCCTCTTATCACTGTTTTCATCATTGTAATGGGAATTTTGGCTAATGTAATAAATAAGAAAAGGAAAGAAAATGTATACTTATTGGTGAGGAAGAGATAAAACTGCTTTCGTTCACAGAAGGCATTACTGTGTAGAAAATCTAAAAGAATGAGCAACAATAAAAATCTTTCCTAGAACTAAAGTGATTATAGTGAGACTGCAGGGTACAGTGTCAATGTACAAAAGTCAGTTAGCAGTCAGTGCATGAATCTGAAATTAAAAACCATTTGCACTAGCTCTACAAAAAATTAAATAATATATACCTAACAAAATATGTACAGATCTATAGAAAGAAAACTATAAAACTGTTGAGAGATGTCAAGCAGAACTAAATCAGTGGAGAGATATTTTGTGTTCAAGAAGAGAAAGATTCATCATTGTCAAGGTGGTCTTCCTTCCCAACTTGATCTATAGATTCATGCAATACTAGTCAAAAATCACAGGAAACAGTCTTGAAAATATCAACAAACTAATTCTGAAGTTTATATAAAGAAGTAAAAGATCCAGAATAGTCAATCTCATGGTGAAGGAGATCGAAGTTGCAAGACTGACACCATCTGACTCAAGACTTACCTTAAAACTCCACTACTCAAGTGGCATAGTTGAAGTAGATCAGTGACAAAAGATCAATGCCGCAGAGTAGAGAACCCAGAAATAGACACACATAAATAAATTCAGCTGATCTTTTGACAAAGGAGCAAAGGCAATGCAATGAAGCAAAGATAAACTTTTCATCAAATGGTATTGGAACAATTAGACATCCACACACACACAAATAAATCTAGACA
The DNA here is from genome assembly GCF_019320065.1 of Cervus canadensis. Lineage (NCBI taxonomy): Eukaryota > Metazoa > Chordata > Mammalia > Artiodactyla > Cervidae > Cervus > Cervus canadensis. Next base: position 39,250,335 of record NC_057397.1, read on the forward strand.
TAAATGTTATACTTTTCACAAAATTAATTCAAAATGAATCATATACTAGGGTAAATTATAGAATTTTAGAAAACAGCATAGGAGTAAATCAAGATGACTTTGGAAATTATGATGACTTTTCAGACAGAACACAAAAGCAGGATCCATGAAAAAAAATGATTGATAAGCTGGGTTTCATTGAAATTAAAAACTTCTGCTCAGAAAAAGACAATATCAAAACAATGCTAAGACAGCCATGGACAAGGGGAAAAACTTGCATAATGCATGTCTGATAAAGGACTATACAAAATATACAAAAGCTTAAAATTCAATAACGAGAAAACAAACAAACCAATTAGAAAATGGACCAAAACATTTCACAGACATCTCACCAAAAAAGCAACTATGAAAGACATGAAAAGACTTGCCACATCATAAGTCATCATGGAAATGCAAATTAAAACAGCAATGAATTTGTCCTGTAGACTTATTAGAATGGCAAAAATCCAGAATGCTATTGATACCAAATGCTGGTAAGGAAAATGAAACAGCAGAAATTCTCAATAGTTGCTGGTAAAAATGCAAAATAACATGGACATTTTGGAAAATAGTTTGGCAGTTTCTTTAAATAAATCAGCATACTCTTACCATGTAATCCAATAATGGTATTCCTTGGTATTTACCCAAATGAATTGAACATTTATATCCACACAAAAAACTGCACACGGATGTTTATAGCAACTTTATTCATACTCACCCAAACTTGGAATTAGCCCAGTTGTCCTTCATTAGGTAAATGTATAAATAACTATGATACATTCAAACAATGGAATACCATTCAGTGTATAAGTCATGAAAAGATGTGAAGGAGAGAAATACATTTTGCTAAAAGGAGAAAGTCAACCTGAAAAGACTTCATATTGTATGACTCCAACTGTATAACATTCTGGAAAAGGAAAAAAAAAAAAAAAAAACCACAGAGTTGAAAAAAAAATCAGAGGTCTTTTTAGGTCTTAAGGAGAAGGGAGTGATGAATACACAACACAGAAGGTATTTAATGAGTGAAACTGCTCAGCCTGAAATTATAATGATGGATATATGTTAAAGAACATTTGTCAAAACTCATGGAATGTATCATACCCAGAAATCATTCTAAGGTAAACTATAGACTTTGGTTTAATATGGGTTCATCAGCTGCAACAATGATAACACTCTGTGGGATATGCTAATAATAATGGAGTCTATGCATATGTGGGGGGTGGAAAATCTCTTACCTCTGTTAAATATTGTTGTAAGCTTAATACTGCTATAAAAAATTGTCTATTAAAGAATCAAACATGACAAAAGACATAAACATAACAGGTATAGGAAGAAGAGAGACAATTATAAATTCTAAAAGATACTCAAATTATTTGTGGGAGAAAATCTTCAGTTGAAAGAGTTCACCCTTTCCTATGCAAATGGTACCCTGAAATCATGAGTCACCATAGGCTTGGCATCCTTCAAAAAGTACTTACTTCCCTGCAAACAAGCCTATATTTGTTACCTCATAGACACTTGCTCCTTACACAATGTGTTAAAAAGCAGAGACATTATTTTCCTGACAAAGGTCCATCTAGTCAAAGCTATGGTTTTTCCAATAGCCATGTATGGAAGTGAGAGTTGGACCATAAAGAAGGCTGAGTTCCAAGAAATTGACGTTTTTGAACTGTGGTGTTGGAGAAGACTCTTGAGAGTCCCTTGGATTGCAAGGAAACCAAACCAGCCCATCCTAAATGAAATCAATCTTTAATATTCATTGGGAGACTGATGCTGAGGCTGAAGTTCCAGTACTTTGGCCACCTTATGCGAAGAACTGACTCATTACAAAAGACCCTGATGTTGGGAAAGATTGAAGGCAGGAGGAGAAGGGGATGACAGAGGATGAGATAGTTGGATGGCATCACTGACTCAATGGACATGAGTTTGAGCAAGCTCCAGGAGATGGTGAAGGACAGGGAAGCCAGGCATGCTGCAGTCAATGGGGCCACGAAGAGTCGGACAGACTGAGAGACTGACCAACATGACAAGTAACAGTGGTCTTATTGTAGGGTACCATTTGAGTGTTTATCAGCAACATCTCATGATAACAGAGAATAGTGACAGGAATATCAGCTGAAGAACACTAAAACCAGAGTTTTCTAAGCATAGTCAGATAGTCCTTCTGTTTGAAATTTGTAAATGTCTCTGGTTTCTTGGGGGGTAGACAGGGAGGAACGAGGTAAAAGGATAAAGAAGAGAGAAAGGAAGAGAGGGAAGTCACCTGTAAAGCAAGTGGGCACTTGAATAGATGTAAATTTAATTTGAAGACTCAAAAAAACTTAATCTTTCCTAAAGTATGATTTTCACAGGACAGTCCATAATTGTCCATAATATTACATTTGTGTGGAATCAGGTCATTGCTTTCTGTTTTGTTTTGTCATTGAGCTTTCGATATATGAGAATTAAAGTATGTTTCGAGTACATAGAAAAGTACTTGCCAACAGGTAGAAGTACTAACCACATATTTACCTTTAATGCAATACAGAAAGCAATAATTAAGTAAAATCCAGAAAACAAAGGAAATATCAAAGAGGTACTCAAAACAAAAACATAGAACATAAGCATGAGCAGTTCAAGAGGTATACTCCAATCAATAATGTATGATAGTAAGTATATTCAGTCAAAATCTAAACATATACTGATTTAAGCAGTGGCTTCCCTGGTGGCTCAGAGGTTAAAGCGTCTGCCTGCAATGCGGGAGACCTGGGTTCGATCCCTGGGTCAAGGAGATCCCCTGGAGAAGGAAATGGCAACCCACTCCAGTAATCTTGCCTGGAGAATCCCATGGACAGAGGAGCCCAGTGGGCTATGGTCCACAGGGTCGCAAAGAGTCAGACGTGACTGAGCGACTTCAGTTTCAGTTTCAGTTTAAAATAAAATACAATGACTTACAAGGATTAAAGACAAAATAGTAAGTAATGTTTCAAACAAATGTAAACAAAATAAAACAAGGTTGCAAGAGATAGTAAATTTGAGGTTAGAAGGATGAATGGAGCAAGACTTTTATTGATAAGCATTTTATCCTATAATTTATACAGAATATGTACATTAAATTTATATGTGCTAAGTACCACTGCATCACTATTATAAAATAGAGAAATACTAGGAGAAATTAGTGTAAGTAAAAATTCTATGGGAAATTTTACTATCATATGCTCATGCTCTAGTAGATTTACTGCATAAAATAAAATATAATCAAAGAATGATGTAATTGTTAAAATACCATACATATACATCAAACTTGCATGTGTGCATGCTAAGTCACTTCAGTCATGTCTGCGTCTGTGCAACCCTACGGACTGTAGCCCATCAGGCTCCTCTGTCCATGGGATTCTCCAGGCAAGAATCCACTCAAGTGGATTGCCATGCCCTCCTCCAGGGGATCTTCCCCACCCAGGAATTGGACCCACATCTTTCACATCTCCTGCTTTGGCAGGCAGATTCTTTACCACTAGGGCCACCTGGGAAGCCCCATACATCAAACTTAGTATCTGCCAAACCTTAAAGTTTGCAAAACCAATCATACATTGTACCATAGAAAAAGCTTCAGTTATTTTCAAAAGTTATAAACGCCAAGGGTTACATTTTCTGCAAACAAAATTTTTTAAAAATAAGATTTATTTAATATCTAAGTATTTTTAAGACAGGAGTGCCCCTGGTATATGTTAAGATATGCAATTCATTTGTGAGACCAGCTCAAAAAGGTTTTAAACTGAAAACCAGTCATTGCTTTCATGTATTTACTAAATACCTGACAGTCAAATCCTTATCATTATACTTTACACTTTTTTATATCTTTGTCCCTATCAAATATAGTTGTTAATACTTATTTATTTCCGATGCTTATTTTCTAGCATAATATCTATTCTCTTCCATCCTAGATAAACTCATTATCAAGATCATTCTATATCTGTTATTCATATTTCCCTGTCTAGATTTATTCACCAAATGTGTACTGAGTGTCCAGTTCTATCAGTCAGAGGACTAAATATTTTGTTTAAAAATGAATAAAACAAGGGTTAATTCAAGAGGTGCAGAGTGGAATGTGTGTGTGTGTGTGTGCGCGTGCACACGTTCAGTCACTCAGCTGTGTCCAACTCTGCAACCCCATGGATTGCTGCCCACCAGGTTCCTCTATCCATGGAGTTCTCCAGGCAAGAATACTGGAGTGATTGTCATTTCCTACTCCAGGAGATCTTCCGAACCCAGGGATAGAAACTGCATCTGCTGTGTCTCCTGCATTGGCAGGCAGATTCTTTACAACTGAGCTACCTGAAGGGCCCACACAGTGGAATGAACTGGCATAATATCAACCTGAAGATATCACAAAAGTATACACACTGAGTCTTGTGGGATTGGGGTGGTTATCCCAGTAGTGAACCAGTGGTAAAGTGTTTGGGAGAGGTAAGGAAAATGCCGGCAAAAAGACAGGGCATGGATTGAGTATCAAAAGAAAGAAATAGATACAGAGGAAACTGTATGTTTAAAAGCAGGGTGTTGGATTGCATTATATCCTTAAGGTGCCTATAGGAGAGATGCACTGGAAGAAAATTGATTAAAACTCTTTGGGAGCTCTCTTGTTTACAATCTGCCTAACAGAGCTTTGGGTGTAAAATGGTCACCTAATAAATTAAAAACAAAAAAACCTAGCTATATGGTCACATATTTATAGAATCTTTGTTTTTAACAATAATAGTAATAATTTTAATATCATTCAATATTTATCATGTTTCCAAGTTCAATTTTAGCTTTATTTTACTTTTTTGCCATTGCACATTTAAATTTCTGTGTATCACCCATTTGTGTATTTATTCATTCATTCATTTATTAAACAATGTATTAAGAATTTCACATGGAAAGAAAATTGTTAGACTTTGATTTTTTGTTGTTGTTTGATCACTGAGTTGTGTCCAACTCTTTGCAACCCCACGGACTGTAGCACACCAGGCTCCTCTGTCTCGACTGTCTCTTGAAATTTGCTCAAATTCTTGTTCTTTGAGTCGGTGATGCTGTCTCACCATCTCCTCTTCTGCTTCCACCTACTCCTTTTGCCTTCAATCTTTCCCAGCATCTGGGTGTTTCCCAATGAGTCAGCACTTCGTCGATTTTTTTTACATAAATAAAAAATGATACTTCTCTGGCCTTCTCTTTGCACTTTTAGTCAGTCATTGATTGGATCTCCATGCATGCTACCAAAATAATTGCAAATACTGCAGACTTAATCACAAGTCAACTATCTACTGTGCTATTTGTGAAAAAAAAAATTAAATAAAATATTATTAGGGCATGTGAGGAAAAATACTAGCTACTAGCTGAATTTTTCCTCTTTTTGGAACAAAATATCTTTTATTTCTTCATATTGGTTTTTAGATACAAATTATTGCCCAATGACTATTTAATCACATTTATAAAAGCAACAACAAACATTTAGCTGTTTGAATATATAACACTTCTCTCCTGACCCAATGCATTCACTTCTTATGAGATATGGAGCTGCATCTAAGTAATGCCTCTTTATATTTCAACAAGCATAGAGGCAACAGTATGTAGACTAACAGTTGCTTCTGTAGACAGGTTTCCCAGGTGATGCTAGTGATAAAGAAGCTGCCTGTCAATGCAGGAGATGTAAGAGACTTGGGTTCAATCTCTGGGCTGGAAAATCCCCTGGAGGAGGGTATGGCTATCCACCAAGTATTCTTGTCTGGAGAATTCCCTTGGACAGAGGAGCATTTAGAGCTATAGTCCATAGGGTCACAAAGAATTGGACTCAACTGAAATGACTTACCATGCAAGCACAAAGACAGACTTCAGCATATTGAGAAGACAAAGGACCAGGGCTCAGAAAAAGCTTTTATTCTCCAAGCACAATAGTACATACAAAGAAGCTAGTAGCAATACCATCATAGGCGAAACAATGCACTAATTTGAATTTGATTTTGTGGTCATAATCATTAGCTTGCACCCCCCCCCCCAATTAACAACACTATTGGAACATAGACTACCCCAATGCGTTTTCACAATCATTATTTCTGTATATATATTTAGCTTTGTGAGCAATTAGATTGATATTTTTAATTTTCAAATATCTTGTGTCTTCTAAGGCTCTAGGAAAAGGTAAAACACTATTCTGTATCTTACTCAGAAAAAGTTTGTCCTGAGATTAATTGTAGGTGAAGTATATTGAAATTGCTTCACCAGATGACCAGCCACCTCCTGCTTTTCATTTGAAGGGTACATATGCCAGAAACAGTTAAATTTTGTCCATGGTACATGACATTGCAAATTGTAAACTGACCCCAAGGAAAATATTGGTGCCCAATTTATAATTAAACCTTAAAGAATCCTAGTGCTTATTTCCACTCTTTCCTCTATGTTTTTCATAAGTATTTTAAAGATCAAAATTATCAGTATTTTCCCAAAAGGCTTAGACTATTTGAGGTTGCCTAGTAGGGGGTGTCCAAGTGAGATATATTTTGTCAAGGGTGATGTATCATATAGGGTGCAAAGTGTGTACCTCTCCTGGGAAAAGATAATTTTTATGTCTAAGATTTAGCCAGTAGGCTGCATATATGTCGATAATGCAATCAAAAAGTCTTGCTCTCAGTGAAAAGGAGGGAGGTGGAGAAAGAGAAAGGGTTACTATACCATTTCCAATCAAACATTGTTAAATTTTTCAACCTTGGGATTGTCCAGACTATGTTACAATGACCAGTTAGACAGAAAAATCATCTTTATCATACTTTAGGTATTAGAGTGTTACGGTTTCAAATTCACCATTTTTACCACTGCTGTTACACAGTCAAATATCCATTTATGCTTATGATGGCATTAACAATCTACTCAGAAACTGAAGATAGTTAAGCAAAAATGTAAATTGAAAGTAGAAAATATTCCAACCAAGATCTTGGTCTGGGTATTGTGGAAATGGCTTTATCTGATCTAGTGTAGTCAGTATTCACTGAACTGTAACAACTCTGATTAACAATTCCTAAAAACTTAATCCCATCAGAAATCTTGGGATGGGGGAAGCTTAATTGTCTACTGAAAGTCTGATACTTTGCACCTGCACATAGGGCTGCCATGATGAAGTTCTTTTAAAACAGTAAGAGGAAGAGCAAAAGAAAATCAGCCAGAAGTATTTGTCGGCAAGATGCCTTAATGTCCGTTTCAAAAGTCACAGATTACAGTTTAAAATGGAAGCCCTCTTTCAAACAAAGAAAGAAAGGTTATGAGAAAATACAGTTTGCCATTATTGATGTACAAAGCCGGCTCTGATTGCATCTATCCTGTAGCTCCCCCACATGTACCACTCGGATATTACCTAAATCTTGGAAATGAAAGAGAAGCTTCAGCCATCGCTCTTCCCACTGCTGCTATGAGAGCCCAGTTTGATGAGCATCACATCCGACCTCTGTTTTTCTCATTTAACTTATTTTATGGACTGCTTGTCCGGTGGTCTGTGTGTGGTTTGCTCAGCTAATACTAGAAACATGTAAAAGTCATACAAATTATAATTTAAGAAAAGGAAATAAAGTCAATTGACCATCGATTGTTCTTTTCTCTTATCCCAGTACCTGGTAAGAGCATCCAAGTGTAATGATTGTGAACTCAAAGAATTTCTGTTTCACTGCACTTTATTTTTACTGGTAATGAAGTTAGTGGCTTCAACTTTAGTCTTTCTCTCTCTTCCTCCCCCCACCCCCATCTCTCTCCCTCTCCAAAAGCATGTCCATGACAGACAAATAGTAATTCTACTGTTTTAGCACTATGGTCTGGCTTTCTTCCTTTCTGAATCCTTAATAATGATAGAAGAATTAGATAAATAAAAACAGACTTCTGATAGAGCAAAATCTTTAGTTTTATTTGAAGAAGTGCCCATATAAGGAATAGAGCAGACCTGAATTTTGCAAATATATTCATTTTCTGGTTAGTTATTGTCAATAACAGAGTAGTGTTTATATTTTATATTCTAGTTTTTCCCAGTTGGTGACTTAAGTCCTTTCTACGCCCAAGCACTTCTCTGTCTGAGTAGCAGAATAATATTAACTTGTTTGAAATTTCTTGCTCTTAGATGAAGGGACATGGCAAGCTTCTTCTAGTATTCTGTGCTGGACAGTGGTAAAGGATCGAAAAACCTCTGCACTTATACAGATTTCTTCATCCCCCTTTTGTTTGTGTCACTATTGATTCCTAAGCATATTTATCTACATTTTGTTAATTGCAATTTAAAATTCCATCTTAAAAGATGTACATTGATACTATAGTAATTTTGAAGGCAAGCAGTTATTTCACAGGGTTGTCACTCTTTCCAGAAATCAAACCCTCCCTGTCACATATAAATAGATTGCTTGATATACATGCAATATCCTGTCGGTGGCATGCACTCTTTTCTTTAATCTGACCGACATGGCACATAATAAAATGTTCACTTCAATATATGTCTGTTGCATTTTGCCTAATTCTGGGCTTCGTTTAATATTAGTCATGAATATTTCCTCCAACTAGACATGAATTTGAATATATATAAGGCACAGTTTATGTTCGTACTAAAGCACAAGCTCCAACCTTATTTTTATTGCTTACCCTGTTTGTGGTGAATTAAGTCATCTCAAGGAGAGAACTGAAAGCAACAGGGACCAGAACTGTTATCTTTATCCTCAAGTCAGGTAGAGTGTGAGTGGGTGAAATTCAACTGCTGCATTTTACTTTCCCTGAGCGTCAGAGCCGAGAGTTAGAGAGGTCTGCTCAGTGGGAGAAAATAACAACAGAGGAAACCATATTACATCTCTGAATTTCTTCTAGGCTACAAAGCCACAGCAGTTTTTAGTGCCCCACTAAATAAGGTTATATTATACTGTATTCCTTTTTATCATAGGTATGGATGAATCTATTATCCTTTATTCCCATTTATATTTTAAATATTTTCAAATTAAATTAATAAAAGAATAAAAAGTTATTAGAGTATGTGAGTGTACAGGTGAGTGTACATTTGAACACAAACCCAAAGCATTCACATATACATATATAAACAGGTATATATATATACATATATATATATGTGTGTGTGTATATATATACATACACACACAAATACATATGCATGGGATCATGTATAATTTTATAATTTCAAGTCCTAATTACTTGAGCACATTTTTCTCTTGGATTACAATAATTGTAAAATATTTGGGAAATTTCCATGACTCACTTAAGTTCAACAAAATAATAATGTGTATTCCTTTTGACTGTTACTTTCTATTATGTATTTTATGCATATCATGTTTTGTGTACTATATGATAGATTAACACTCTTTTTTTATTCATCTTATAATAACTTCTATTTTAAGATGCCAATGCCCCAATGCCATGTTTAAAATAAGAATCCCCATGTTGGTTGGCTTGTGTATGTGTCTGTGATATTCTTACCTAGGATTCTAAATAGAAATGTATGCAGTAAAAATCCAATTATAAGATGACTTTCCATCCTATATTTTAAAAAATGTTACAGAACAAGATATTGTACTGTATGTTACATTACATTGTAATGAAAATTGTAATGCATGTTAAATATATCTCTGCAAATAAAAAAAGAAATTATTGTTATTTACAACTTTCTAAAGTTATGATGACTTTTTTTGTTTATATAAATACATTTGATATTGTGTGTGTGTGTGTGTGTGTGTATCTGTCTTGTTTTTGGATATCTTTTGCCATTAGTGATTTTTCTATGATATATTTATTTCACATGATCAAATGAAACATTTTATTTCATATTTCATCTTTGAAACAAAGTTTTACACCATTTACAAAGAAATAAGAGAGTGCACTGTTTATATGATAGGAAGCTTGAATTCTCCCAATGGATGTCGACAATGGATAAAATGATCTACTGGCTAAAACAGATTAGATGCCAAACTCAGTTAGTCCTTGCCTAATTCTATAAAAGTATGTCAGTTAGAGACTTACTTGACCTAAGGCAAAAACAAATCTCGGAACAATATCCAAGTTGATTACTTATTCAAAATGATTATGCTACAGCCACTGCTCTGTTAGAACAAAATACAGTCTAGCAAACTTAGACCATTCCCTTGGCCAGTGTGTACAGAGAAATTGCCATTGCAGTGTATTTTATTCAACGATCCCAACAACATAGAACAGATTAATCATGAGACAGAATAATGAAACAAATTATATCCTAGTGACACACATTTCTGTAGGAGTTTCACAAGCTTCTTGTTGAATGCTTCACATTTGCTTGAACAGTCTTGTGACACAATGGTTCTGAAAATCTAAGATCCTCTATATCTATTAGCTTATACATAGGTTTTATTAGATAACTATTTCATGACACCTAAATGCTAGGAGACTTAGCAGAACTAAAAAGTCAAATATTTTGGACTAAATGGAAATCAGATCCATCAATCTGAGGTGCTAAGCCCTTTTGCAAGAAACCACTGGACAAGCATGCTGGAATCAGTTTTGTGGGTGAGTGCTATAGCACTTTAATTAGATGATCCAAAGTGGATGAGTAAGGAGTTTAAAATTGGAAACGGTACTTCAAACAATGATGCTGGGTCAAGTATTATGTGAGCACTAACGTAAGTATAAAGTATAAAATAGCAACTTGTGTTTTGGAAAGCTGGGCAGTCTCAGGTAGGCCTATTGTTCCCCAAAGGCCGTTCTCAGTTACCATTAACACACTTTTCCTGCTTTCACCAGAGCCTTCAGGAGCTGTAACACTGCTTGCAAACGTGATGCTCATGACAGGTCTGTCTGCTTCGAAAGCATGTCAAGAAAGCGGAACACTATTAATAATACTAATGGAGAGATTATCTTTAGCTCTGATTTTTTTTTCTCCTTTGAAAATAAAAGTGGGAGGTTTGTTTTAACACCCTGCCCTTTTCATAAAGGTTACAGGAAGCAACTGAGCCTCTCTGCAGATGCCTCTCTTTTCAAGTTTTCCGCTTAATTAAAACACAGCATTTACTTGGTTAAAAGTGAACTCTTCACTAGTGTATTTTAAAGATATAGAACATCATAGTAATAAAAATCACGGTAATTCTTTGTCAGAAGAAGAACCTATTTGTTAGGTAGTATGGACAAAGGGACAATTATATACTTTTGAAGTACCCATTAAAGAGGCAACTCTGTGTCAGAGCTTTCTTATTGCAGCTGTCTCTTCTGCCAGGAGACCACAAAGGTTGGGTAGTTGCCAATTAGATAGAATTAATGTACAAATTTCTGCAGAAAAATATGTAAGCAAAATCTTTAAAAACCTTTCAGGGATGGAAAAAATAAAATTGTTAAGACAAAATAAATATGCTGCAGCTTTGATATGCCTGTGCGATACTGCTTCTAAGGTGATGGGTGCTTTTTTTTTTTTTTAACATAAACATGTTATATGTATGACAGAAAGGATATTTCATCTTGGTCCTTATAAAAATGAGTTCCCGAAGTGCTCCCACCACTTTCAATTAACTCTCTGAAATGAAAATATTTTTCATACTTTCATGAAATATGGCATTACACAGAATACATATTTCAAGAATTTCGTAATTCTTTGGCAGAAATGGCCTCCTTGAGAATTTAGAATAAAGTTCCCATTCCCCATTGGAGGAGAGCCACTTTATGCTCTTTCTCCCTGTTATGCTATTTAAAACTAAATGTTAAACAAATCATCTCATAAGACAAAAGTAGGAAGGTCAAATTGTTTTCCTTTATCTGGAACGGTTACTGAACCCTCGTGTTTGTCTTCCCCATTCATTGGCATTCTGCCTGCCTTTCTCTTTTGTCATGGATTTCAGCTATAAAGTGTATTCGTCTTTAAAACTAAGCCTCACTGTGTCATATGTTCAAGCCTGCTCCATACAATCCAACACAACTTATCACACGCTGACAGCTAATATTTAAAAGAGAACACACACGTATTTTGAGGTTTGATAACTGCTATCAATCTCGGTAATGGGTATCCAATCCAAAATTGTGACAGATATCTTGTGGATTGAGCATCTACCATGAGCAGCTAATGCTGAAGTAAATGAATCAGTGAGGCAGCTTCTTCACACCTTTAATTAAAAATAAAACAAATAAACGCCACACAAATAACAGAAGCATGAGAAATCTATGCCATCACTGCAAAAAGCACCAAACGATGAAATTTATAGACATCAGCTTCTCATTTCGCTTTCTTCTTTTTATATAACAGAAGATAGTGAAATATTCCTAAAACATTTTTTAATGGTTAAAATTTCAAGATTCCCTGTGCAATTTGTCATTGCACCTTGTTTTTACAGAGGCTGCCAACAGAGAAATAGTGGGCCCTGAAACTGCATACCTTTGATGCTTAGAAAATGCTCTCTTTCAACAAAGTAAATCAAGGTACAGTGACCTCCAAAAGCCAAATTGCAGAACAGAGCATAATGGGTAATGCTATGTAAATTGCCGTGAATGCTATTGCTATGTTATTACGGCAAGACCAAATGGTGGTAGCTAATGACCTTCACATTTGATTTCTAGGTGCATTTTATTTTATTTTCTGATTTGAAAATATATCTATCTGAGACAGTAGTTTTACCACACTGATGAGAATGAATTAAAAAATGTGGATTTTTCTGTATTGACTACTGTAATGTACTGAATCAAGCAAATTTGAAGATAGTAGCTAAGTAAACTCCCAACTCACTCTAATGTGGATGTATAAATATGTATGTGTGTGTGTGATTGTATTACATACACATATACAATCAGTGCAATATTAAATACTTATTTTCAAGTTAGAGGAATATTTCTTGATAAAATTAACCCCCTAAGGAAAATGTGAAGCATAAATATTTGGTTTTTGGACTTTAAATTATTTAGACACAGAAAAGAGAAAAGGACATTGGCATAAATATGTTTGTTTTGACCTTAGAATGTTCATCCCACACTTAGTAGTAAATTATTTGGGAACTGAACATACAGCACTGTGTATTCTTAATACCCATTTGTTCTCAGAAGTTCAGTTATTGAATATTGTGGCGTTATTTTTGTACTTGAAATGAGTTTCAGTCGGCAGCTGGTGCATTTTTGTTGAGGTGAAAATAAAATAAAAAGGTTTCCCTATGAAGTCTTCCCATAACTCTAGTTATGATTTTAAAAATAAATCATAACAAGAGCTCCAAGAAAATATTTATTGCTCTTCCCAAACATTAGGTGAAACACTTGCTCTAGACCTGTCATTCAGGCGAATCAAGATACCACTGCTCAGATGTTGCTGGAAGAATCGCTAAAGCATTGTCAAGAATAACATAACTGGAGAAGGGATTCAGTTGTCTCTTCATTTATTAACAATTTAGAGTTCTTACAACTTATTGATACACGCAAACACAAAATATTTTTTATTGTGCTAAATACTAAGGGGGTTCAAAATAGCTTTAAATTATTTAACATGCATATGATTTCTTAAATTGTCAGATTGCTTATGTCACACTGGGCTATCTCTCTAAAAATGACATTTGAATTTGTGTTGATTACCCAAAAATATGTGTTTCTGCCACATAACTTCTTTATAGGTTGATGTCGTATATATACATATGTGTGTTTATATACACTCCATTAGGTATTATTGTTTTCATTTTACCACAAGATAAGCAAAGTACTATGATGTCAAAAAATAAGGTTTTCTTAATGTTCAACTGCCATTAGAGTAAAATGTTACTTTCTCTTTTAATAATTGTAATCCATACGTAAAATTTTACAGATGAAAGGAGTATCTTCTTCCTTTACTGACTTCTATGCCTCACGTATGCTCACTTGGGTTTATTTTATATCCCATTATTGGTTTAGTTCAAGACAAAATAAATTAAACAATGAATAGGCTACAGATATTTCCCAGGGGGTAAGGACACTTGATTTTATTTTCCCCTCTTCCTACATAATATTGCAATGAGCATCTTTTGAAACTTCTAGCAAGAAGTCTACATGGCTGCAATATTTTATTCCAAAATACAGCCTATGCTGAACTCGTGTTAGACATGAAGGCTTTTTCATTAAGCATGTTTGCACATTAAAATTACTCGGGTAAAATTTTAAACACATTTTGGTTAACATAACCCATGTGTATTCCTGTAGCAGAGATAATCCCCCTGCACACATCCTCAGAGAGACTGGAACAAAGGAACAGCGAGACAAACCAGAGAACAATCCTGCTTGATTTTCTGTTGCAGTCATTTTATCAGGGACAAGGAATATTCCACAGTGGTGCCCAGATGAAGGCTGCATGCACTCCCCAGCATTGCATTGTAAAAGAAAATGAAAAACCTAATAGCATTTTGATGTATTCCAGTTAGGTTTTCCATTAAGAGAAAAAGGTGATATGTTCACACCATTTGTCAGGAAAAGAAGAAATGAAGAAAATGTTGACAATTTCATTACGCTCTGGTTATGGGGTGATCTGAACTTACCTATTACAAGATAAAAAAACTATCCCAGATATTATTAGTTGAAAACATTATTGTTTATAGTTGCTTTAACGTGTGCTACAACTATACAGTTGATATAACTGCATGGTACTCAGATTTAAAAGGAGATATTTTATATCATTTACAACCTTGCTCAAAAATTTGTATCCTTTTGAATGCTATAACATCACACCAAGTCACGCATTGCTGGACATTTCCCTGATAAATCCAGCCTTTAAAAGAGGCTGTACAGATACCATAAAAATGCTTCTAAGTATATCATTCTTTTCTTGACCTATGTATTTATTCAGAAGATCCTTTACTCCATTTCTCATAGTTTTTTCCCTTTATTATTGACTATAGGACTCTTGGATTTTTCTGCTGAGTATATTTCCCTCGGGAGAACAGTAGCTATCCTTTTAAAATCAAAGTTTAAAAAGTGAACATTTTTCCCAGGGTGCCAGAGAGATAAGTGGTAGGGTCAACCTGTTCAACTGGAAATAGAGAACTACACATCTAGCTTTCTTATCTTTCTTTTACTAATTATTATTAATTGTGATAATAATGCTTTTCAGATTGACATCTATTTGTTGTAGATATGCCAAAGCACATTTGCTAAAACACGACTTGATTCCATGGTTTTGGAAAGAATATTTACTGAGTGTATCAGGGATCTGCTTGAGATCAAAGCTTAAAAATATTAACCTGCATAAACATAAGGACCCTTTTCTTTTAATTTTTATTAAAATGACTAAATAATTTTCAAAACTCATGAAATAGAGTTAAGTGCTTGGTCCCTGAGGATGATCACGCATGTTGATCAACACTCATAAAAATGTCCTAGCACATGTTGCTATCTGTATGGCTGAGGCCTGGAGTACTAACCAGTACAAAAAGCAGAGCAAGGTCTGCTCGGACAGTTGGGAAAAGTTGGTGAGTGAGTGAGAATCAGGGTATGAAAGAAGCAGCAGAGAAGGAGGATGGCAGGGCAACTAAGCTGACTGCAGACTAATTTCAGTTTCAGTGTTTACTATCATATCCTATCTGATATTATATTCTTTCAGCTTTATAATATTTGTGCAGTGAATCATGCTAATATATTTAAATCTTATTTGGTGCTTATTTTCTATGGGATATTATCAGGCTCAGAGATTTCTAATCAAGAGGGGAAGTGAGAAAGCCCTCTAGTTCATCCACAGTGTTTATATGGGCTATAGGAGCCCGTTCAGAATTCAAATATGGTGCCTGCAGGGGCTGCTATGAAATATATCATCAGTTTTGTTTCCCAACAAACTGTGTAATTAATGTTAAAACATTGACTTTGTTGCAAAGTAAAATACCATTATTTCAAAGAAAATTTCAATTAATAGCATTTTATTATATGGGTTTTCAAACATATGAGTTAAACACAAAATAGGAAATTTAGGGTTTTTTTCTGAAACTGTGATAGTAACAGTATGCATCACACACAAAAGTAAATCACTTGCTCAACATCATAAAGGTGGTAAATGTTGACCCAGGAATTGTTTTCAAGTCAGTCTGACTAAATTTCTGATTATACCCAGTACATTTTACTTCCTTCCATAATACTATCTAGATTTCACTCTGTGACAATTTAAACAAGCTTAAGAAAAACAATTTTTTAATAAGCAATTATAATGAAGCATCTATGGCAAAACTTAAATATTTAAAAAATTTATTCATTTGATATTTGTAACATTTTTGTTTTTCCTGTTTCTTTGGCCAAGTAAGTTTGAGTGGGAATCAAGTTAACCAATTAGGGATTAACATAAAAACAAACAAAAAAACAGGAAAGTAGGCAAATGGCAACACACTCCAGTATTCTTGCCTGGGAAAGCCCATGGACAGAGAAACCTGTTGGACTACAGTCCATGGGGTCACGAAGAGTCAGATATGACTAAGCGACTAACATACACACAGAAAAATTAGAGAAGGTTGACATCAGTTCAGTTCAGTCACTCAGTGGTGTCCAACTCCTTGTGACCCCATGGATTGCAGCATACCAGGCTTCCCTGTCCATCACCAGCACCTGGAGCTTACTCAAATTCATGTCCATCGAGTCGGTGATGCCATCCAGTCATCTCACCCTTTTCCATTCCCTTCTCATCCCACCTTCAATCTTTCCCAGCATCAGGGTCTTTTCTAGTGAGTCAGTTCTTCACAACAGGTGGCCAAAGTATTGGAGCTTCAGCTTCAGCATCAGGCCTTCCAATGAATATTCAGGACTGATTTCCTTTAAGGTTGACTGGTTTGATATCCTTGCCATCCAAGGGACTAAACCACAGTTCAAAAGCATCAGTTCTTCTTTGCACTCAGCTTTCTTTATAGTCCGACTCTCACATCCATACACGACTACTGAAAAAACCATAACTTTGACTAGATGGACATTTGTTGGCAAAGTAATGTCTCTTCTTTTTAATATGCTGTCTGGGTTGGTCATAGTTTTTCTTCCAAGGAGGAAGCGTCTTTTAATTTCATGGCTGCAATCACCATCTGCAGTGATTTTGGAGCCCACCAAAATAAAGTCTGTCACTGTTTCCATTGTTTGCCCATCTCTTTGCCATGAAGTGATGGGACCAGATGCCATGATGTTAGTTTTCTGAATGTTGAGCTTTAAGCCAACTTTTTCACTCTCCTCTTTCACTTTCATCAAGAGGCTCTTTAGTTCTTCCTCACTTTCTGCCATAAGGGTGGTGTCATCTGCATATCTGAGGTTATTGATATTTCTCCCAGCAATCTCAATTCCAGCTTGTGCTTCATCCAACCAGCATTTCTCATGATGTACTCTGCATATAAGTTAAATAAGCAAGGTGACAATATACAGCCTTGATGTACTCCTTTCCCTTTTTGGAACCAATCTGTTGTTCATATCCAGTTCTAACTGTTGCTTCTTGACCTGCATGCAGATTTCTCAGGATGTAGGTCAGGTGGTCTGGTATTCCCATCTCTTTCAGAATTTTCCACAGTTTGCTGTGATCCACACAGTCAAAGGCTTTGGCACAGTCAATAAAGTAGATGTTTTTCTGAAACTCTCTTGCTTTCTAGATGATCCAACAGATGTTGGCAATTTGATCTCTGGTTTCTCTGCCGAAGTTATCACTTGTTAGCATCACTGATATTGTGTAAGACACACTCTGTTAGACTAGACTTAAAGATTTTAATGTGTTCCTTTCCCCAAAACCTTCACCTAAAGGAACTCAAATGTTGCACAGTCAGGACAAAATCCTATCATTGTGACACCCTCTTCAACGTCCCAGTTTCTCAGCTGGATCTTCAGGGTTCTTATTACCTTAAAAGTTGTGCTTATTCATTGTCATGTCTGATTCTTTGCGACCCCATGGATAATAGCCTGCCAGATTCCTTTGTCCATGGGGATTCTCCATGGCAAGAATACACTAGAGTGGATTGCCTGAAGATCCTCCAGGGGATCTTCCCAACTCAGGGATCAAACCCGGGTCTCCCACATTGCAGGTGAACTCTTAGCTGAGCTATCAAGGAAACTCATTTCAAAAGGTAGCCTGTGCTAATTTGAACATTTATTTAATTTATAACACTTTTAGTTTAATTTTCTCTGATGCAACTCTGCACCTAAACATAGAGCCTTGAAACTGATTTTAAATGCAGTGCTATCACAAAGAGCATGCTTCCAGAGTATTCTCTCTCTTGAAGCAAATAAGCAATAAGGCAAGTTAATGAAAAAGCTTTTCTCATGATCTATTTTCTTCACAAATAAAGTTATCATTGTTCTACTCTCAGAGAATATGAGAGAAAGAGAGAGAGAGAAGGAAAGATAAAGAAAAATGGCACATCCTAGAGTCTCTCAACTCTTTCTGTAAAGAAGAAATATACGTACATACACAAAGATGAGTTCATGTGGCTCTCAATATTTTTCATCAACCTCTATATTCTGTTCTTTTGCTTCACAGGTAAGGAGGTTATTGATGCAGTTTGTGCTAATCGTTCTAGCGTCCCATCAGTTAATGGCCTCTATCTTTCTCAAAAAAATGTCATAGATCAGACAAAATACTAAAAAATAATTTCTTTATGAAGAAATTAATTTAGCACATGGAACTTAAAGGCCATTTATCAAGTTTAAAGACTTTTGAAGTAGAACATCAGGACTAATACAAATGATTGCTGAATCAAGTCAAAATAGAGACAGGCTCTAATTAAAAGGTCAGATTTCACATGGGATAAAGTAGACCAATGCTGCTTGAGTTCCTTGGGTATCTGAATAGAACCATCCACTCATCCCAAGGAAAATCTCTAATTGTCAACTTGTGCTGGAATTTTCAAGACAAGAAGTTGAATCTAGGAATCTAACTTTGTGTGAGGTTGTGAAATGTTTGGCTAAACCAGTGGACTTTGGCCAGATTTCCTCCAGTCAATGACTAGAACACCTAAGAGAAAACCTAAGGCTTAGATCAGCAGTTCACTAATTTACAAGTATGTTTCTCTGAGCGAACAGTAAACAGAACTTTCAGAAACATATCTATTTGCAGATATAAATAATAAATCATTTCTAACAGCTAAATTGAACTTTGCACATATTTGGACAATGTCAACCTGGGTATTCAGATTTCTAACAACAGTCTATTTGTATAATACACCCTAAGGCACCTTTGAAGTAAACTCATTAGAATCTTAATACCTAGGAGTTAGTTTGTCAGTCAATCCTAAAGGAAATCAATCCTGAATATTCGTTGAAAGGACTGATGCTGAAGCTGAAGCTCGAATACTTCGGCCACCTGATGCAAAGAGCTGATGCATTGGAAAAGATCCTGATACTGGGAAAGACTGAAGGCAAAGGAGAAGGGAGTGGCGGAGGATGGGATGATTAGATAGCATCGCCCACTCAGTGTTCATGAATTTGAGCAAACTCTGGAGGATAGTAAAGGACAGGGAAGCCTGGAATGCTTCAGTCCATGGGGTCTTAAAGAGTAGGACATGACTTAGTGACTGAACAACAACAAGGGATTCCCAGGTGGTGGTAGTGGTGGTTTAGTCATTAAGTTGTGTTCGACTCTTGCAACCCCATGGACTCTAGCCCACCAGGCTTCTCTGTCCATGGGATTCTCCAGACAAGAAGACTGGAGTGGGTTGTCATTTCCTTCTCCAGTGCATCTTCCCAACCCAGGAATCAAACCCGGGTCTCCTGCATTGCAGGCAGATTCTTTACCGACTGAACTACAGAAGCCCCAATTCCCAGGTGGCTCAGTGGTAAAGAATCTGCCTGCTAATGCTGGACTCACAGGAGATGTGGGTTCAAGCCCTTGGTTGGGAAGATCCCCTGGAGGAGGAAATGGCAACCCACTACAGTATTCTTGCCTGGGAAATCCCATGGACAGAGGAGCCTGGTGGGCTACAGTCCATGGAGTCGCAAAAAGTCAGACACAACCGAGTGAATGAACGTTCAGGCAAACGACAGATCACCAGTTATGTTCTGAGGTAACAAGAAGGTTGAATTGAGGCACAGGTCACCTCAAAAAAGTTCATCAAGATGAAAGGAAAATAAAGTTTAAATGTAGCCCGCAGGTCTTTGGTCTCAAACACAGCTACTCATTTAAATTAAGGCCACAGTTTCTACCCACAAGTGTTTGCTTAGTTGTTCTGAGGAGTTTTCAAAATCTCTTTGCAGTTTCATGTGTTGGTGACTTTTTTCTTCCTCTCCTACTCTTTCTCCAATTTGTCTGCATGGGGGCACGAGTCTCAAGTCACTTGTCGTGTCCGACTTCCTCTGACCCTATGGATCATAGCCTGCCAGGCTCGTCTGTCCATGGGATTCTCCAGACAAGAATACTAGAGTGGATTGCCATGCCCTCCTCTGCATATTCTTGAGCAAAGCCAGTTGGAACCTCCAGATGCTGCCGCAACACATCTTGGGATCTTTAATGTGTATATCTGTTATATTCTAATACTCTCAGAGTCCTATATATTAGAGAAAACAGGAAAAGATAGTCTTCACTTCATATCCAAGGATGCAAAACCCAGGTCTCATATGCATGAATGTGACTGTACTCATCATATGAAGCCATTATACATAAGGGACTTGTGTATCTGGGGACTTTGGTATCTGCAGAATCTTCCAGAACTAATTCCTGATGGATACTGAGGGATGACTGGACTACGTTCTGGAGAGGGAGAGAGAGAGAGAGAAATAATGCTTTGGCTTCTGAATCCTCTTGACTAGTTTCATGTGCATCTGCCTCTAACTTCAATTCTATAGTGAATTTAAATCCACTCCAAGAGTGCTATAAAAGATTTCTACTTTATACTTCTTTTCTTTTTTTCAACCCAATATCTCACTGCTATCATGAAAGAACATCATCTGTCTTCATCTAGCTGCCAAACAAGTCTTCTCTGCCTATATGGATATATAGTAACAAATTCTGGCACTTGTTTGAAAGAAAAAGGAGGTGATACAGTCTCAACTAGTGAATGGGGAGTCAAAAGTAACTTGTGGCTCGAGAATAAGAATATATCTTCAGTCAAGAATAATGTGGTCCATAGAATTAATTTTACAGAATGTTAAGACTCACTCTTCAACCAATACACTTGCAGATTGAGATACGACCCCATTATCTCTGTGTCTAAATCTGTTATTTTCTTCTTTGAAACATTTTAAAAATACACTACTCACTTTACTGATTTGAAAATATGACAATAAACAGAATTTAATTTCTGTCTGATTATGATTTCATTCATATTGCCGTAATAAAGAGATAACTTTAGAAGACTCTCCACATCAGTAGTTTTTTCTTTTTTCTTTAGTTAAACAGTATTCAGCTAATGCTGTAGACCTTTATAGCATGAGCTTATGTAAGAAATCACAAATTGTTTCTCTTTCTGTGGTCATATGCTGCCCACAGATATGTTTCCTCTGAACCACACTGAAAAATTCAGAGTAAATAATCAGAATATTCAAAATTTCAAAATGAGAGAATGGGGAAGAACTTCTGGAATGATGGAGTAAAGACTTTTAAAAAATTCATTCTTGTACAGAAGCAATCAGAACAGTGGGAAAATTGTCAAAATTAACTTCTTTAGAACCTTGGAAATTACCAGAAGCTTGCAAAAATTCTAAGAATGCTTTTTCAAGAAAAACAGGTGACTCTCTGTAAGCAGATGAGCATTGGGACATTTTAACTTGTCCTGTTTTCACCTTTTTCTCCCTAACTTCATGGGAGTCTTGAAAACCAAGCCTTTCAACAAAGACAGATGTGAAAGTGAGTACCCACTAGCCATTACCAAAAAAAATACGATTAGACGCCACCCCCCGCCACACACACACACGCACACAAAAACATCATCAGAAAATTATCAGTATTTGGCATTTCTATAGTTTCTTGAAAAAGCACCATCCACAGCACCTACCTCTATCAGATCTAATGCAGAACTTGTTCAGAGGAAAAGTTTCTTCTTACAGAGAGTTGGTCAAAACAAAACAAAACAGGCAATAGTTTACCATCAGATGCCTGCAGTGGCAATATAAGAAGGGAAATAAGAGGCTGACCAAAGAATTTTAAAAGAATTGCTAGGAAATGAGATACCCACAAATGTCTTTGGAACAGTTTGACATATTCTTGTAGATACAGAATTGCTTGCCATTATGTAATGCTATATGCATGCCCAAGAAAGCGCTGAGAAGTCCCTTATCTTTCATTTCTGGCTAAGCCTCAAGACTCTGCCCAAGCAGGAAATGAGGCTACAGAAGAACTTTAAACTGCTGGAATGACAGAGGTGTGCCCCAACACACACAGAGGTCCTTGGTGATAGGTTGGGAATCTTAAAAGTTTCAAGGCATTAAGAAAATCTCAGTCAAACATCAGATCACTACTAAGCTATCTAAGCAGAGCTTTTAATGGCTGTACATGGCAAACAGATAGGCTTGAAATCAGTTTAAAGAAACAATTATAAAAACAAATGGGAATAAAAAATCAAGAGCATAGAGCAACAAAAACTTTTAAGGAGGGGAGGAAAACTAACCTCCAGATTTATCATATTATTTAAAATTCTAGTTTCAACAAGTGCAGAAATGATACATATAAATAAATAGGAAAGTATTGCCCATGTCTGGGTGAGGGGAGGGGAGGATCAATGGAAATAGTCCTTGAGGAAGCCCAGATGATGACCTTACTACACGTGACTTTAAATTAGCTACGACAAAAATAATCAGGAAACTATGGCTAAAGAATTAAAGGAGTATACAAGTACAATGTCTCATCAATTATATATTATCAATCTAGAAATATAAATTATTAAAAAATAAAAAAATTCTAAAGTTGAAAATAAAAATAATTAATGGGAACAATTTGCTATAGCAGCTCAACAACACATTTGGAGAAAGAAGAAAGAATCAACAAATTTGAATATAAGACAACTGAGATAATACAGTCAGAGAAACAGGAAAAAGAAAGAAAGAAAAAAACAACTAAAGAGCTTCAAAGATATATAATGGACCATCTAGCACACTAATATATGCATAATAGGATTCTCAGAAGGAGAGGGGGAAAATAAAGAAGTAGAAAGAATATATAAAGAAATAATAATCAAATATTCCCAACTGCTGCAAAGAACATGCAAGAAGCTCCATGTACTCCAATTAGGGTAAACTCAAAGAAATTCACACATAGACAAATGACTGTCGAAGTACTGAAAGAGAAAAAGACAAATAGAGAATCTTCAAAGCAGCAAAAGTTATTACACACAACAATATTAAGAATTGATTTAATATCAGTAATTATGGAGGTCAAAAGGAAGTGGAATAACACATTCAAAGTGCTAAACACAAATGATGTCAAAACTTGTCAGAGGCTATTGTATGAAGACTATCAACAAAAAGAGGAGAACGGCAAGGCTACTCACAGAGGAGCTGAGTGGGGAACTCACAGAGGAAAGAAGAATCAGAGAGACTTTTATGTGTCTAAGTGATGTTGCTCTACAGCACCATGGGATGGGGAGAATCTGGATCAGAGATCTCTGAAGGGCAACAATGGTTGGAGGTCACCATAGCCCTGGAGTTTATCTTATCTATGGCTATTGCTTATTTGAACTTTATTTAAAAATCTGGATGTGTAACAGATTGAGTCTGCAGTCAATGAACTTTTAAGCTAACAGGTGCTAGCCTGCTATGAAGAAGTCAACAACATAAGAATCACTTACAGAAGCCATCTTTGGCTCATGTACATAACATAAACAGAAAAAGTCATTAACAAAAGACTACATATTATATAATTTCATCTATATAAAATATCTATAATAATCAAGCTCATAGAGACAAAAAATAGATTTGTGGTTGCCATTGCCATGAACTGGGTGGAGAGAGAAATGGAAATTGATTCTAATGGGTACACAGTTTCATTTTGGTGTGATGAAAATGTTCTCAAATTTGATAGTGGTGATGGTTGTACAACAAAGTGCTGGTTGCTCAGTCATGTCTGGCTCTTTGCAACCCCGTGGCCTGTAGCCCACCAGGCTACAGTAAACCAAATATACTGCCAAACAGTGCATTTTGAAATTTAAAATAATGCATTTTATGATATGTTAACTATGTGTCAATAAAACTGTTACATAAAGAGAGTTCTCCTAAAAGTTCATATTTCAATGTTTTCTTGTTTCTTTAGCTAGTATCTGAATAGTAATTCCAAAAATTGTCATGGACCTCATATTCACGCCCTCTTTAAGTGTGACATCTTCTCAGTTTTCTACAGTGTCCAACTAGCCTTGCTTTACCCATTTATGTTACCCGCCTGTTTTATTTTTTTTTTTTTCCGCCTGTTTTCTTTACACACTTGAGTTTGTAATTCTTGGTCTATGTACTCAAACTTTTCCTCCTTTTACTTCTTCTTATCATTTTTAGAAAAAAAATTTTTTTTAAACATTTTATTCTCTCCTACTGCTAACTATTGCTTTCATGGTCTCTGCCATATTGTATCATTCAGTAATATAATTTTACTTTAACAGCATCACAACAAAAGGTCAGAAAGTTATGTGAATTTTGCAATCACTATATTTATTTTTAAAAATATTTTTAATGTTTCTTAGCAAAACAGCATTGAATTGCACTGCAAAATAACACTTTAATGATATTTTTGTCATGAATTTGTAGCAAGATACCCTACTTTCTTCCCTTTGGTTCAGTATCAGTTCAAACCTATTCAACTGAACATTTGTGATTATAAATTTAAAAAAAAAGTAGTAAGGCTGTAAGAAGAAAGAAATAAATTATACATGAGTTGGAATAATTAGATTTTATGAAAGAAGACTGAAAGTGCCAGACAATTTGATATGAATAAAGTTAATACATCAAATAATCCATCACCATTATTAATCAATCAAAATATAGAAAGTGAAAACAAGTGACTTTTCTCCCTCTTAGATTGAAGTAGCAGTGCCTTTCATTTCTTGTACTATCTCAAGTGCATATTAAATACCTTCTTTCCTATCACATATTCTCTGGTAACAAGACTCCATGATGGGCCTTAATAATTTCTGCCTCCTAGTGTTCATAAACTTGGCAGTAGCTCCCACAGGGAAACGGACTGATGTGTATGATGAAAAGGACCTGCTGAAGTGGTGGTGTGTGACTTTTGAGGCTGTCTTAAAATGATGTTGCTACTTACACAGTGCTCTTTGGAAGTAGTCAGATGTCAGACTTCAAAAAGTCCCCTGGAGTTGATCTTGGATGGCTTTGGCCTGCAGCAGCTTGAAGCAGGGCTTTGGTTCCTCTGACAGAGATTGAGGTCAGGTTGTGGTTATGAGAACAACGAATCCCATCCACTAGACCAGTGATCAGTGAAAAGTCCCTGGTCCTTTGTCTTTGCTCAAAAAGAATTTCCACAAAGGCAGAAAGTACTGAAACTAGTAAAGTATTTATTAGGAGAGAAAAAAAGTACAGTCCATGGAGGGAGACACACAGGCAATCTCAGAGGGAGAGCTGCTGAGTTGCAAATATAATTTGAATTACTTTTATGGGACATTTCTTCCAGGTTTCCTTTGTCCAATCATTTTTATTTTCCTGATTCAGAGGTCATATTTGGTATATTGCAGTCTCCTCCCATGTGTGTGCATGCATCTCTTAGCCAAGATGGATTCCACCTAAGAGGCATATGGTAGTACCATCAGATAACATCACTACCATTTGACTGCCAAGGAGCTTTTCTGAGCATGTGTAGTTGGGGAGGTCTCTTGAGTTCGAAAATGAGAAATATGTGGTCTCTTACCTTCCATCTGAGCAAGGCCCAGCCTCCTCTCTCAATTGTCCTGCTATTGATATTTTGAAGTTTCTATTCACAAAGAATACATTTCCAATTGCTTTCCCCTGAGGGGTACTGTCTAGCTTCTGCCTCAGACTGTCCTACTTGGAAAAACTGAGTTCTTCTGCTGACACCAGTACCAACTTGCTATGTGAGTGAATTACCTTGAAAGCAAATCTTCTAACCACAGTCAAACTTTCAAATAACTATGATTCCAGCCAACATCTTGAAATCTCATGAAAATCCCTAAGGCAGAACCACTTCAATTAACTTTTCTCACATATTAATTCAGTCTCTGCTGGATTTCTTTTGAAAGAGTCAATTGTACTTAATATTCATAGCTTTCAGCCAGTTCCAAACAACAGAAAACAGAATCAAAACTGCTAGGGACATTTTCATTAAGATTTATATTCAGAGACATAAAGGTTAGAAGCTCTCCATGGTTACCATTAAATTAAAATATTAACAGAAAAGATGACAATGTAAGTATAACAAAAGACAATACAACTGAAAATAGAGACATGTGACTAGTATGTTGACACACATCATGTCAGGTAATTAAAAGTCCAGAGTTACCAAAACATAGTAATAATAGTACTTAGGCTAGATTTAGCTTAATTACATATCATCTATTAATGCCACAGAAACAAACATCACTATATGCATTTTTCATCTGTTCTCCCAATTTTTCATGTTTGTTTTAAGATTAAATACTTTAATTTGTGTGTAGTAGGCACCTTATTAAATGCAGGCATTAGAAAAAGTCTTTGTGTTAGCCAAACAGAAAACATAATTTGAAGCTAAGAGATAGGTAGCCATATTGGATTGTTACTATTGTGAAACTGGTGAGATTTTTATGACATTTGTTTTTCCCTGAGGAATTAAATGTGTCAGGATGAGATTGCATGTAATGTTTTGTGACAATAGCTTTTTTTAGGTTGTATTGGGCATAATGTCTTATACTTTAGATATGGAAATCTTTCCATCAAAGCATTGTAGAGAAGGATATGGAAGCAGCATTCCATTCATACAGTTATTTCTGCACAGAATGTATAATTAAAAGAATTCCAAGGAATGCATTTTTATCCTACAAATTCTTACATGCACATATTCTGAGAGGTCTGTAATTAAATCAGAGGTTTTGAAAGTAACTAAAATAATGTTAATGAAAACTCTGTCTTTGGACTTGTACCATGTTGATGTCATCTTTCAACACTTTTTTCACTGTCAGTAATTATGTATTTTTGTGTCTCTGAAAGTAAATCATAGTCCACTGCATATTTTCTTGTTTTTTTTTAAATATTATACAATGGAGAACACAGTATAATTTACAATTGCTGATACTGATAATATAATTAAAGAAAATTTGAGAATTGATCATTCTTGCCTAGATTACTTAGAATTGGTGCCACAGGACAAATGCCTAGTGTATTTGAAAATATTTGCCATAGTCAATACCTGAGTTCTCTACTAAATAGCCAGTATCATACCTGCTTTTATCACCTTGGATGCCTTAAGGAATTTCTCTAATGGATATTTTAAAATTGTTATCATAAATTTCTAATGTTTTTACAAGATAATTTAGCACATTTCCTACTTGATGGAAACATTCAAATATTTGTATGAGTAGATACACGTAAACTTTATAGTGATTTAATTTTTTTGTGAGAATGTGAAAAGAGAAGATAAGGAGAGTGGTATCTGCCTCTCATTCTAGCATGAAGGCCCATTTGCATCAAATGAAAAAAAGAATTTGGGTGTGCAAAATAATTTGTGAGAATATTGCACTGCTCAGCTAAAGATGTTAGAAAGTGAATATCAAGATGATGGTGCAAGAGAATGCTAAGCTCACCTCTCTTAACACATCAAAAAAGCATGGAGCAATTCTTGCTGAAAACAATCTTAAGTCTGGCAGAACAATTCTATAACCAAGACTGTAAAGAGAGATGCACACAGAATTTGGTAGGAAGGGAGAAAAAGTTATCTGGTAGGAACCCACAACCTTTATAGGGGTATCCAGAAGAGGAGAGGCATATGATGGGATCTAAGGTCTTCCCTGGGGAGCAAAAGGTTTGAGCTATATATTAGGCACCTTTGTCCTTGGAATCGGACACCAGGGAGACAGGTCCTCTTAGCTGGTTTGAAACTAGGTGGAGTTTACCAAAGGGTTATATGAAACCAAGATTCTGTTCTTGAAGAGTGTGCATATAGTCTTGCTTTTCTTGATCACAGCACAGAGGCAGCAGGCTGAAAACTGCCTGGTGCTGTGGTTGGCTTGCTCATCCACCCGTTTCTCTCCCAACCTCCTGCCCCAGCCCCTCTTGTTGCTCCTCACTAAGGTGGGGGCTGCTGTTGCCATTTAGGTATTATTGGGCCCCAACCCTGCCTCTACCAGGACAGAGACAGCCATTGACAGCAAGCATGCCCCTACTCACATTTAGGAGAAGTGAAACTAGTTTCGGGGAAGGTATTGTCATTGCATATGGAAACAAAAATAGCTCAGTTGTGTGGTATCAATTCCTCCAGTGCCTACCCAGGCTTTACCAAGGAGCTCACATCAGGAAAAAGTGCAGCCAGCACAGAACCGTAGGCCCAAGGCCTCACATGTTGGCTATGACCCCAGCCAAAGTGGAGACTACCAAGACACTTGGGAGAAACCCAGCTCCATCAGGGATCGTTACCATAGGGCAGTAATGATCACTGAGCATAGGCGAAGCCCAGGCTTGCACATAAATTTAGCTCTAGCCTCTCCAATGTCAGCCCGACTTCTGAATAAAGGTGGTGTCCGTCAGCATTCCCTGGAAGATGTGGCCCGTGCTCACTTCAGATCCAACTCTTCTATTCATTCTGCGGCAGTCACAGAATGAATATGGACTTATTCACACAAGGGCACACTTTTAAGATCAGGATAGGTCTCACCTAATTTTCTAGAGACAGAGAAAGTTAAACAAAAGGAGAAGACAGAGGAATTATATTTCACAAACCAAGAAATAACCTGAAAAGAATCTTGATAAAACAGAGGTAAATAATTTACTTGATAAAGAGTTCAAAGTAGTAGTAATAAAAAGGCTAACTGAACAGGAGAAAATAATGAACAAATAGAATGAGAATTTCAACAAAGGACTAGAAGATATTAAGAAAAAACAAAACAAAACAGAGCTGAAGAATATAATTGAAACGAAAAATACACTAGAAAGAATTAACAATAGACTAGGTGGTACAGAACAATAAGTGATTGGAAAGATAATATAATGGAAATCACTTAATCAGAAAAGCACAAAGAATAACAATTCTTTTAAAAAATGAGGATAGTTTAAACTGGGAAGACATCAAGCATCCTAATATTTGCATTACAGTGTCCGAGAAGAATAGAGATAAGGATATAAAATATATTTGATAAAATTATGGCTTAAACCTCACCTTAAAATGGAAACAAAATCCAACAACATATAAAGAATACCATACAGCAAGAGCAAATTGGGCTTATTTCAGGGACTCAAGGATGATACGATAGTCACAAATCAATCATATTAAGTGATTTTGCATTAACAAAAGGAAGAATAAAAATAATATGTTTATTTCCATAGATTCAGAAAAAGTATTTGACAGAATTCAACATCTATTCATGACAAAACTTTCATCAAAGTTGGGAAAGAAGGAACATATTTCAACATAATAAAGGCTATTTATGACAGTTTCACAGCTAAAATAATACCTAATGATGAAAAGCTGAAAGCTTTTCCTCTAAAATCAAGAACATTTAATATAGTATTAGAAGTCCTAACAACAGCAATTAGATAAGAAAAAAATAAAAGCCATCCAAATTGGAAGGTAAAAATAAAACTATTGGTATTTGCAAATAACATGATTCTCCATGAAGAAAACTCTAGTCTCCACCAAAAATTATTAGAACTAACAAATGAATTCAGCAAATTACAAGGTACATGATTACTACACAGAGACATGTTACTTTTCTATACACTAACAATGAACTGCCAGAAAGAGAAAAGGAAAAAAACTTAATAAAATTGGATCAAAAAGGATAAAATACAAAGGAATAAATTTAACCAAGGAGGGGAAATACTCTGAAAACTATGACATACTAATGAAGGAAATTGAAAATGATGCCAAGAAATCAAAAGATACCCTTTGTTCTTGGACTGAACATATTAATATTGTTAAAATAGTCATGCTATCCAAAGCAATCTATAGATTCAATGCAATCCCTATTAAAATACTCATGATGTTTTTCATAGAACTAGAATAATCTCTCCTAAAATTCGTATGGAACCACAAAAGTCTTTGAACTGACAAGACAATCTTGAGAAAAAGAACAAAATTGGAAGTATCATACTCCCTAACTTCATATTAAACTACAAAACTAGATTTTACTGGAGCCCATTATACAGAGTGAAGTAAGCCAGAAAGATAAAGAACATTACAGCATACTAACACATATATATGGAATTTAGAAAGATGGTAACGATAACCCTATATGCAAAACAGAAAAAGAGACACAGAAATACAGAACAGACTTTTGAACTCTGTGGGAGAAGGTGAGGGTGGGATTTTCAAAAGAACAGCATGTATATTATCTATGGTGAAACAAATCACCAGCCCAGGTGGGATGCATGAGACAAGTGCTCCGGCCTGGTGCACTGGGAAGACCCAGAGGAATCGGGTGGAGAGGGAGGTGGGAGGGGGGATCGGGATGGGGAATACGTGTAACTCTATGGCTGATTCATATCAGTGTATGACAAAACCCACTGAAATGTTGTGAAGTAATTAGCCTCCAACTAATAATAAATAAATAAATAAATAAATAAAAATTTAAAAAAACTAGATTTTACATATAAATAGTATCATATGATATTTGTCTTTCCTGGTATAGCTTAATTCACTTAGTATGATAATTTTTAGGTTTCTTTCATGTTTGCTGAGAATGGTAAATGAACTTATATAGACATGGATCTACAGACACAGGAAACAATCTTATGGGTTACCAAAAAAAGGAGAGTAGGGGAGTGATAAATTAGAAGCCTGGGATTAATATATATACATTACTACATATAATATAGGTAACCAACAATTACCTACTGTGTAGCAAAGGGAACTGTACTCAATATTTTGTAATAACCTATAAGATAAAATTTGAAAAAAGATATGTCTGTATGTATAACTGAATCACTTTTCTATACACCTGAAAATAACAGAACATTGTAAATAAACTTTACTTCAATAAAACAAAACAAAATCAAAAGTAAAAAAAAATACACAAAGCTACAGTAATCAAAACAGTGTTGTACTGACACAAAAATAGACATATAGATTAACACAATAGAATAAAGGGGCCAGAAAACACACACACACACACACCTATGATCAATTAATCTACAAAAACAGAGGCAAGAATATACAGCAAAGAAAAGACAGTCTCTTCCATAAAGGGTTCTGGGAAAACTGGACAGTTATTACATGTGAAAAAAAAATGAGATTAGGACACTTTCTCACACAATATAAACAAATTCAAAATGTATTAAATACTTTCATGTAAGAACTGAGATTGCAAATCTCCTGGAGGAAAACAAGCAGAACATTCTTTGACATGTAGCAATATTTTGATTTGTCTCCTAAGACAAAGAAAATAAAAACTAATTAAACTTCAAATCTTTTGCAAAGCAAGGGGAACCATTGACAAAATGAAAAGATGACTAATGGAATAAGGGAAAATATTTCTAAATGATAAAGTCTATGAGGGGTTAATGGGCTTCCCTGTTGGCTCAGACAATAAAGAATTCACCTGCCGTGTGAAGTCTTGGGTTCGATCCCTGGGTTGGGAAGATCCCCTGGACGAAGGCATGACAACCCACTTCAATATTCTTGCCTGAGGAATCCCCATGGACAGAGAAGCCTGGTGGGCTTCAGTCCACGAGGTCACAAAGAGTTGGACACGACTGAGTGACTAAACTCAGCACAGCGTGGAGGGGGAGGGGGGTTAATATCCAAAATATGTAAACAGCTCATACAGCTAAATATCAAAAAACAGAAACAAAATTTTAAATGGACAGAAGATCTGTGTAGACATTTTTCAAAATTAACATACTGATGGTTAACAGGCACATGGACATAACCCTCAACATCACTAATTTTTAGGGAAATGTAAATCAAAAAAGCAATAATATACCACTTCACAACCAAGTCTACAAATGACAGATGTTACCAAGGATGTGGAGAAAAGGGAGTACTTGCACACTATTGCTGTTTAGTAGCTATCATGTCTGACCCTTTGTGACCTCATGGACTGTAGCCCGCCAGGCTCCTCTGTCCATGGAACTGGTGGGAGTATAAATTGATGCAACCACTATGGGAAACATTATGGAAATTCTTCAGAAAACTAAAAATAAAACTACTACATGATCCAGCAATTGCACCCCTAGGTATATATCCAGAAAAAAAAAAAAAATGAAAACACTTATTTGAAAAGCTATATGCAGCTCAATGTTCATTGTTGCCATTGTTCAGTCACTAAGTCACATTCAGCTTTTTTCAACTCTGCACTGTAGCATGCCAGGCTCTTCTGTCCTCCACTATCTGCTGGAGTTGGTTCAAATTCATGCCCGTTGAGTCAGTGATGCTATCTAACCATCTCATCCTCTGCCATGCCATCTGCCTTTTGTCTTCAATCTTCCCCATAATCAGTCTTTTCTAGTGAGTCAGTTCTTCACTTGAGGTGGCCAAGTATGGAGATTTAGTTTCAACAACAGTCCTTCCAATGAATATTCAATGTTGATTTCCCTTAAGATTGATGGGTTTGATTTCTTTGCAATCCAAAGGACTCTTAAGAGTCTTCTCCAGCACCACAATATGAAAGCATCAATGTTCATAGCAGCACTATTTATAATAGCCAAGATACTGAAGCAACCCAAGTGCCTATCAACAGGTGAATGGAGAAGAACAGATGTGAATGGATAAGGAATGGGATATTACTCAGCCATGCCATTTTCAGGAATGCGCATGGACCTAGAGAATGTCATGCTTACAAAAAGTTGAACAGAGAAAAACAAATATATGATTTCACTCTTATGTGGAATCTAAAAAATAAAACAGTCAAATATATATAAGTAAAACAGAGACAGACTCACAGATGGAGAAAACCAACACTTTGTGACCCCAAGGACTGTAGCCTTCGAGGCACTTCTGTCCATGGGGATTCTCCAAGCAAGAATACTGGAGTGGGTTGCCATGCCCTCCTGCAGGGGATCTTCCCAATCCAGGGATACAAACTCATGTCTCCGGCATTGCATGCAGAGTCTTTACCATCTGAGCCATGAGGGAAACCCCAGAAGAATATGAGTAAACCAGAAACAGATAGAGAAAACAAACTAGTAGTTGCCAATTGGGAGAAAGGGGCAGAGGTAAGATAGAGGTGTAAGAGTAAGAGATGAAAACTATTAAGTGTAAATAGATAAATGTTATAATAAGGATATATTGTATAACACATTTCAATTCAGTTCAGTAGCTCGGTCATGTCTGACTCTTTGCAACCCCATGAACTGCAGCACGCCAGGCTTCCCTGTCCATCACCAACTCCTGGAGCCTACCCAAACTCATATCCACTGAGTCGGTGATACCATCCAATCATCTCATCCTCTATTGTCCCCTTCTCCTCCTGCCTTCAATTTTTCCCAGCATCAGGGTCTTTTCAAATGAGTCAGTTGTTCACATCAGATGGCCAAAGTATTGGAGTTTCAGTTTCAACATCAGTTCTTGTAATGAACACCCAGGACTGATCTCCTTTAAGATGGACTGGTTGGATCTCCTTGCATTCCAAAGGACTCTCAAGAGGCTACTCCAACAGCACAGTTCAAAAGCATCAATTCTTTGGCACTAAGCTTACTTTATAGTCCAACTCTCACATCCATACATGACTACTGGAAAAACTATAGCCTTGACTAGATAGACCATTGTTGGCAATGTAATGTCTCTGCTTTTTAATATGCTGGCTAGGTTGGTCATAACTTTTCTTCCAAAGAGTAAGCGTCTTTTAATTTCATGGCTGCAATCACAATCTGCAGTGATTTTGGAGCCCAAAAAAACAAAATCAGCCACTGTTTCCCCATCTATTTGCCATGAAGTGATGGGCCCGGATGCCATGATCTTAGTTTTCTGAATGTTGAGTTTTAAGCCAACTTTTTCACTCTCCTCTTTCGCTTTCATCAAGAGGCTCTTTAGTTCTTCTTTACTTTCTGCCATAATGGTGGTGTCATCTGCATATCTGAGGTTATTGATATTTATCCTGGAAATCTTGATTCCAGCTTGTGCTTCAATCAGCCCAGCATTTCTCATGATGTACTCTGCATATAAGTTAAATAAGCAGGGTGACAATATACAGCCTTGACGTACTCCTTTTCCTATTTGGAACCAGTCTGTTGTTCCACGTCCAGTTCTAACTGTTGCTTCCTGACCTGAATACAGATTTCTCAAGAGGCAGGTCAGGTGGTCTGGTATTCCCATCTCTTTCAGAATTTTCCACAGTTTGTTGTGATCCACACAGTCAAGGGCTTTGACATGGGCAATAAAGCAGAAGTAAATGTTTTTCTGGAATTCTCTTGCTTTTCAATAATCCAACAGGTGTTGGCAATTTGATCTCTGGTTCCCCTGCCTTTTCTAAATCCAGCTTGAACATCTGGAATTTCACGGTTCATGTATTGCTGAAGCCTGGCTTGGAGAATTTTGAGCATTACTTTACTAGCGTGTGAGATGATTGCAATTGTGCAGTAGTTTGAGCATTCTTTGGCATTGCCTTTCTTTGGGATTGGAATGAAAACCGACCTTTTCCAGTCCTGTGGCCACTGCTGAGTTTTCCATATTTGCTGGCATATTGAGTGCAGCACTTTCACAGCATCATCTTTTAGGATTTGAAATAGCTCAACTGGAATTCCATCACCTCCACTAGCTTTGTTCATAGTGATGCTTTCTAAGGGCCACTGGACTTCACATTCCAGGATGTCTGGCTGTAGGTGAATGATCACACCATTGTGATTATCTGGGTCAGGAGGATCTTTTTTGTGTAGTTCTTCTGTATATTCTTGCCACCTCTTCTTAATATCTTCTCCTTCTGTTAGGTCCATACCATTTCTGTCCTTTATTGAGCCCATTTTTGCATGAAATGTTCCCTTGGTATCTCTGATTTTCTTGAAGAGATCTCTAGTCTTTCCCATTCTGCTGTTTTCCTCTACTTCTTTTCATTGATTGCTGAGGAAGGCTTTCTTATTTCTCTTTGCTATTCTTTGGAACTCTGCATTCAAATGGGTATATCTTTCCTTTTCTCCTTTGCTTTTCACTTCTCATCTTTTCACAGCTATTTGTAAGGCCTTCTCAGACAGCCATTCTGCTTTTTTCCATTTCTTTTTCTTGGGAATGGTCTTGATTCCTGTCTCCTGTACAATGTCACGAACCTCTGTCCATAGTTCATCAGGCACTCTGTCTATCAGATCTAGGACCTTAAATCTATTTCTCACTTCCACTATATAATCATAAAGGATTTGATTTAGGACATACCTGAATGGTTTAGTGGTTTTCCCACTTTCTTCAATTTCAGTCTGAATTTATCTTGTAGCAACACTTTTGTTGTTGTTGTGTTATTGTATAGTCACTAGGTCATTTCTAACTCTTTTGTAACCCCATGGACTGCAGCTCACCAGGCTCCTCTGTCCATGGGATTTCCCAGGCGAGAATACTGGAGTGGGTTGCCATTTCCTTCTCCAGGGAATCTTTCTGACCCAGGCATTGAACCTGTGTCTCCTGCACGGGCAGGCAGATTCTTTACCAGCTGAGCCACAAGGGAAGCCCGAGAATACTGGAATGGGTAGCGAATCGTTTCTTCTGTGGATCTTCCTGGCCCAGGAATTGAACCAGGTTCTCCTGAATTGCAGGCAGATTCTTCACCAACTGAGCTATCAGGGAAGCAAATACTATAGACCTTTGGTTAGTGCTGTTGCTGTTAAATCACTTCAGTTGCATCTGACTGTTTGCAACCCCATGGACTATGTAGCCCACCAGGCTCCTCTGTCCATGGAATTCTCCAGGTAAGAATACTGGAGTGGATTGCTATGCCCTTTTCCAGGAGATCCTTCTAACTCAGAGATCGAACTGCGTCTCCTGTAGCTCCTGCACCACAGGCAATTTATTTACCACTGAGCCACTGGGGAAGCCCCTGTCCATTTAAAAGATAATTCTAGGGCCCAAAAGACTGAAGGAATCACTGGACAGACAAGTCCCCTTGCTTCTGATCCTGTGCTTGGAGGATTATCAAGCTGTATAATATTCTATGAATGAGAAATTTCTTCTAGGACCACAAATAGGACCTTTTCGACAGATGTGTAGTTTGGCCATTGGAAGGGAAGCAGTTGCCAGGCAACCAGAAAGAGCTCCTAAGGTTGATTTTCAGAGAGTATGTTGATCTTTCTGTGCGTGCTAAGTCGCTTCAGTCTTGTTGGACTCTATGTAACCCTATGGACTGTAGCCTGCCAGGCTCCTCTGTCCATGGAATTCTCCAGGCAAGGATACTGGAGTGGGTTGCAGGCCCTCCTCAGGGAGTCTTCCTGACTCAGGGATCAAGCCCATGTCTCTAGTATCTCCTGTGCAGGCAGATTCTTTACCTCTGAGCCACTGTGGAAGCTCTGATCTCTCTGCTCCATTCATTCTTCTCATCTTAAGTATTTATTCCAAAAATGGACTGTGTCTGTGACCTATATGAATTCTAAATCTAAAGTCATCAGATTTAATATTAGAGCACATTTATTTCATCGCATTTATCGTGAAATTTGCAATTCCAAGTGGTCAGGGATCATATCTAATTGGTTTTCACTTGTCTATGTAATGACAAGCCCATCTTGCTAAGTAGATGTTCATCTTACACAAATGAACTTATTTACAAAACAGAAACAGACTCACAGACTTAGAGAATGAATTTATGATTACTGGGGAGGGATAGATTGGAAGTTTGGGACTGACATGTACACACTGCTATATTTAAAACAGATAACCAACAGGGAGCTACTGTAAAAAAATAAAAATTAAAAAAAATTAAAATATGTTCATCTTAGATACTCAACATTTTTCCTTACATCCTAATTTACTAAGTAAATAAATTATAGACTGCATGAATAACTGCATGAATAAAATGGCCCCCATGTGTCCTTTACTTAACAAAATTGTAACAATCTTCAAAATCCTGTTTTGAGTATCTTCTTTACACTCCAATCCCAAATTAACTGATTGAATCAAAACACTTTATCCTATAACATCAAGAAAAACATATTAATACTCAGTAAAAATACTGTTCTTAGCTCATTTATTTTGAATCAATCACTTACTTTTATTACCAACTTCTCCTTATACATGGCTTCTTATATCTGTACTAAATTGTTACATGCTAGATTACATAGTCTGAATCTCACAAAAAAACTAGTTATTTAATGAAGACCTTTTTCCCCGGTCACTCGTTTAGCTTTTACTTAATATTTCATACTAACTACCACAGCATCCCCTTTGCAATGTGTGTGAAGTTCCTTCATTTTTAGTCATATATCTTCTTGTGCATGAATATTTCTGTATGCTGTGGAGAATGTGGCTTGAGAAGTAGGGGGGAAAAGAAATGATATATGTATAACCAATTTTGTTCTATTTTACTGACAACAAATAAAAGTCTAAAGTGTCAGCTTGAAAATAAAATGTTATTTCAAAAGTATGCTTATACTATCAAATTTTTCTCTTCTTAGAGAGAACCTGATCTTACAAACTTCTATATTTTTATATCATTAATTAAGGCAACAATCTTCATTGAGACAAATTACTACCTGTGCAAAGATGGCACAACTCCAAGCCAATCCTGTTCACTTGTTTTGTATAGACTGCAGCAATTCCACTCTTCCCTAGCCCATTCTGCATAGATAATAGTATAAATGAGATCCAAAATGGATTGCAGAAGCCTTGCTTTGAAAAAGTATTTCATATGAATCACAGTCTATGAGTTTTCACAGTTTTCTCACCATTGATAACACTTTATATATAGATATATTAGCACATAATTTGTAATTCACAGTGTTGGAGTTATTTGATTCAGAATCATTCTCAAAGCAATTAATTTATAATGATTTCTTCTTCTCAAAGTCTATACTAGCTCTTTGCACTTAGTATGTATTCAATGATTTTCTAAATATCTTACCCATCATAGGAATCACTTGAGAGCACTAGGTGTCTGTATTGTATATAAACGTGTATGTCCCTATATCGTTTACATAACTAACTATAACTAAAACTCAGCCAGAGAAGCAGTCCTTGTAACCAGTCAAATATCTGAAGGTAAAGACTTATTTAAACTAAATGATTTACAATTAATCATTTTTTTCTACCCTCTTCTGTGTTGCAACTTCACCTACAAACTAGTTGTCCTCATAGTGGGCATAAATAGTTGCAGCAGCCTGACTTACATAGCTTCGTTTCTCAGTGCAGGAAGAGGCTGCTTCCCACAACCAGTGAATAAATTGCTTCACTTTGATTGTACCATCCTGAGTCAATCACTGCCACCAAGGGATTGCCGTATACTGGTTAATGTGTTAGAGTTACATAGGGCAATGTCACACATTTCGAATGTCAAACAATTTAATTGTATATGCATATTTGCTGTGCTTCCATTGAAAGGCATGGATATTTGAGTGGTATTCCTCTGAGTATATGGGCTTCCCTGGTGGCTTACATGGTAAAAGAATCTGCCTGCAGTGCAGAAGACCTGGGTTTGATCCCTGGGTCAGGAAGATGCCCTGGAAAAGGGAATGGCAATCCACTCCAGTATTCTTGTTCAGAGAATTCCATGGACAGAGGACCCCGGTGGGTTACAGTCCAGTCCGTGGGGTCGCAAAGAGT
Source organism: Cervus canadensis (assembly GCF_019320065.1). Classification (NCBI taxonomy): domain Eukaryota; kingdom Metazoa; phylum Chordata; class Mammalia; order Artiodactyla; family Cervidae; genus Cervus; species Cervus canadensis. The sequence continues at coordinate 39,289,033 of NC_057397.1, forward strand.
TGGACACGACTGAGCAACTAACACTATCATCCTATGAGTGTGACAGTTGTGGCTCCTTGGCTTCACCAATCTTCCTCAGATTGTATATTACCAAGCTTATATCTGTTGTATATGATCCTTGTGAGAATGACTTGTGAGCATCAGTTGTGATCTTTTGGAAATGGCATTTTAGCACATACACTCTTGTGGGATCCCTTTGAAGACTTCAATCTCTGCTGTTTGAAGGAAATCAAAATTGACACAATGGAATTAAAACACCAAAGCCGTGCTCTTAATTTTTTTTAATTATGTTTTAATAAAAGTCATTGTTTAAATTTTTTCATGTTTTCACAAAGTAAGACACTGCATTTATCAGACGTATTCTTTCTTACCTACCAACACTTACAAACTTAGCCAGTGGACCAAATCTGAACAAAATTTTTGGCCAACCCAATGCTTCCTAAGGTTTTTGTGAGAAAGAACCTGATTCAGAAACTGACACTACCTCAGGATACAACAAAATAAACTAACCCTATTTTGTTGCTATTCTTATTATCTTTCAATTTTATGTTTTACTGGCATAATCTATTTTTTTTCCAGTTTCGTTGAGATGCAGTGGACATACAGCACTGTATAAATTTAAGTTGTATAGCATAATGATTTGACTTACATATATCATGATATGATTACTACAAGTTTAACATCATCTTATATAGATCCATAATCTCATCATTACAAAAAAAGAAAAAAATATTTTTATTGTGATGAGAAAGATAATTCTCTTAACAACCTACAAATATACCAAAAATATGGAATCCTTCACAAATGCACATGTCATCCTGTACAGGGCCATGTTAATCTTCTCTGCATCATTCCAATTTTAGTATATGTGCTGCCAAAGCTAGCACAATCTATTTTTTAAGGCCTATTTCAGTAGACCTTCCATCTTTACCAGACAAGCAATTCTTTTCAAAAAGTTCCATATTTCTTTACATCGAACAATGAGGAAATGATATTCTGTGGTGCATATTACCAATCAACAAAGTAGGGAGTCTTTCTGAAATATTTATCTTAAGCCTCAGAATTTAAACACTGTACATGCTTCTCTGGATTATTCACAAGGTCAAATAATAAACTGTTTGATTTGACATACTTCCTCTTTGCTGTTTGCTACATCTGCTCTAACATAACAAACAAAGTACTTGATGAGACCTTGGAGGAGGATGTATATAAATAAACTGAATTTCAACTTGAAAGTTATTAATTGTACCTAGTATTAGAAGTCTAGTGATGTAAAGAACAAGATTACATAGGAACCTGGAATTTTAGGTCCATGAATCAAGGCAAATTGGAAGTGGTCAAACAAGATAGCAAGAGTGAACATTGATGTTTTAGGAATCAGTGAACTAAAATGGACTGGAATGGGCAAATTTAGTTCAGATGACCATTATATCTACTACTATGGGCAAGAATTTTGGGCATTACTTTGCTAGCATTTGTTCAGTTCAGTTCAGTCACTCAGTTATGTCCAACTCTTTGTAAAGCCCTGGACCGCGGCACTTCAGGACTTCCTGTCCGTCACTAACTCCCGGAGCCTTCTCCAACTCAAGTCCATTGAATCAGTTATGCCATCCAACCATCTCATCCTCTGTCATCCACTTCTCCTCATGCCCTCAGTCATTCCCAGCATCAGGATCTTTTTCAATGAGTCAGCTCTTCCCATCAGGTGGCCAAAGTATTGGAGCTTCAGCTTTAGCATCAGTCCTTCTAATGATTATTCAGAAGTGATTTCCTCTAGGATTGAATGGTGTGTTAGAGAGATGTAACATATTTATTGCAGTATCTATCTGCCAAATACTATATTTCAAATAATGGTTTTCTCATGGCAGTAATATCTTAAATAGGGTAGGTACAAAATGAATGTGGTCTCAATGTCACAGTTTTGCTAAAAATCTATTAATTTAAATGTCTTACCTCTCCAAATTTTTGAGGACTAAATTTAATTACCACTTAGAGGCAAAATTTCTCCCCGATAATATTAGTTTTGAAGTATTAAATACTTAGCCTTCAACATAAGGTCAGCTGCCTGTTAACTTAAAGGCTTTATCATATTTCTTTTCAGTATACATTATATTCACCTATTTTCCATTCAAATAAGTGCACTCAGGCAGATATATGAGTTTCCCAGCCTATAATAGAGATAGTTATCATCCACTCCTCTTAATTTGCTGCCTAAAAAAAAGAATTCTTGGGAGTATATTTGACAGATTTTAATGCACAAAGGGCTCATTCAGTTCAGTTCACTTCAGTTCAGTCACTCAGTCATGTCCGACTCTTTGCGACCCCATGAATCGCAGCACACCAGGCCTCCCTGTCCATCACCAACTCCTGTAGTTTCCTCAAACTCATGTCCATTGAGTCGGTGATGCCATCCAGCCATCTCATCCTCTGTCATCCCCTTCTCCTCCTGCCCCCAATCCCTCCCAGCATCAGGGTCTTTCCCAATGAGTCAACTCTTCGCATAAGGTGGCCAAAGTATTTGAGTTTCAGCTTCAGCATCAGTCCTTCCAGTGAATACCCAGAACTGATCTCCTTTAGGATGGACTGGTTGGATTGAGCCCTAAATAGCAGATGAACAGAGGGATATAGTAACATAGCCACCTTAGTTACAAATTGTATTTACATTGCATCTTAAGAATTGTTGATTCCGGTTTTAAATGTAATTGCTGGTCGGAGTTGGTAATAAGCTTTTTTTTTTTTTTCTGATGATTCCCTAAGTTAGTCAAGGTTTAGAATCCAAACACTCCTACTTATAAAGAAAATATAAAGCCTAATGAAGACAAAGCAGGCCCCCCAAAATCATTATGAATGGTATATTGATATAGAAGTCCTGATTTCCACTCTTAGAAAGTTTTTATAAAGCAGTAAGTGGCTTTTGTCATCATTTCTTAAATCAGTCATCTAGTCAGTAAGTGTTTTCCTGGTGACTCAGTCAATAGGTTTCCCTCGTGGCTCAGATGGTACAGAGTTTGCCTGCAATGAAGGAGACCTGGGTTTGATCCCTGGGTCAGGACAATCCTCTGGAGAAGGAAGTAGAAACCCACTCCAGTATTCTTGCCTGGAAAATCCCAAGGACAGAGGAGCCTGGTGGGCTACCCTCCATGGGGTCGCCAAGAGTCAGAGACAACTGAGCAACTAACCCACAGTCAATAAGTATTCGCTGAAGAATGACTTTGTGTCAGACACTTTTCTGAGGCAAGCAGTGAACAGGAGAGGCAAAGACTTTCCTTTGTGAAGTTTACATTGTGGAAAGATGGATGGGTGGGTTTTAGATTGAGTTTTAGTTAGGAAACTAGTTTTTATTAGATTGGGTTTTAGGTAGGAAAATGAGGAAGAAAACAAATATTTTTATTATGCAAGATAATTCAGGGTAATGATAAGGGTTATAAAAAGAAGAAAATATTGTGACATACTTATGGAATACATTTTAGATTTGGTTGGTTCAGGAACCCATCTGTAAAAGAGATATTAGAGATGTTTTCTGATGAGTCCTGTCCATATGAAGTAGAACACTAAGAAAAACAACCTATCGGAATATTTATATTTCATCAAAATGTAACCCACAGAGGTTTGATGATATTTATATTTCTGAAATGTTCTGAAAATACATGATGTAGTGTTTTAGGTTAAGCTATTTATGGAATAAAAGAGGTTTCCAATGACTCCAGAAAAAAATATAGGAGAGCCATCTTAAATCCAATTTTCCTGTTTGTCTCACTGTAACCAAATTTGTTAATCTGACTGCTCAGTTCAATTATCACTTACTATCTCTTTCATCATAGGAAGGTTGCTCAATTATTTCAGCTATCACATTTTAGGTAATTCCCTAAAATAGTTTTACAAATTATTTAAGAAATATTTTTTGCTGTTTCACCCCACAGTAAGAAATACCCTTTATTTTGCAACCCAATACTTACACACACACACACACACACACCCCACATGCACATATGGCTAATGCTTTTGGTTTCTAGGTATTTTTACTACTTCATTTTAAAAAATTCTTATCTCAGCTTTTCTGAACTGATTTCCTGACCTACCAATGGATCTCAACTGAAAGACTGCTCCAAAAGCCATTCAGCAATATGCACACTCTAATCTATATATTAAAAACAAAAACAGTCAAGTAAGCCAATTACTATAGGCTAATAAAATTTATTTACCCTTTCAGGGAAAAAAATAATATAGTTCTACAATATTTGGACAAACACTAAGTTGAGGAAAAAAACAAAATTATCTGTTTCTTTGCCTCTAATTTTACATTTGCTAGGATGGCAATGATTATATTTAATGAAGTAATATAAAGAATATCTTTACTTACAAGAAAACTGATTTTCTTTGTTCTGGACCCTTGTATTGGTCTCATTTATCCTCTAGAATGAAGAAAAGAAGTAGTTAAGAATTTAGCAGTAGAGAGTTCTAAAGGGAATTATAGTGAAAGAGCAAAAGTTATCAGTTTTAAAACTACAATAGTGCATCTAACATTTATAAAACAAACTTTTAACAGTTATACTTGAAATGTTTACTTAAATTTGTTCTCAAATTTTTGACCACCTCAAGTGACAGTGTAACATAATAGATTATTCAAAAACAACGTCCCACACAAACAGATTTTGTCTTCAGAATATGTATGGACACACACATTTGATATTATGGAGTTTACCCACAAGCCACAATAAAATAGTCAACAGACTTTTGGAGTCTGTGGATTTCACCCAACTGAAAGCCAGCCCTTACATTTCATTCCCCTTTTTCAACTCTGACATGATTAGCCTTTTTAAAATAATTTGTTGCACTGAGATAACTTTTTTAATTTTACATTTATTTTGTAAAATTAAGATTGTATAAATGTGCAACCCAGAAAGCCAAGTGAGTGCTACAGATTTACATAGGAAGCATGCAAACATTATTGGGCCTTGCAAAATGTCAGCTAATTTCCAGGGACTGGGCATTGGTAGTCCAATTCCTGCACCTTTCTGACTTCTTTTTTACTCTGGGTTACCCCAGGGTCAAGCCACCAACTCTGCTGTAAACATTTACAGACTCTATTGTAGATTATGTGGCAGGGCTCCATTGTGAATCCCACAAACCTACCCCATCTACTGATTTCGACCACTTGACCTACTACATTCATCCTTCTAAATTCTTTCCCATGACAATTAACACACTCCTGCCCTTGGCTCATGTGGGATAGTTCTATTACACTCAGGCCTCTTGAATAAAAGATGCTCCCACCCTCTGGCTTATCTTGAAGTTTCCTGACAACAGAAGGTCTCTCCCCAAGAAATTTTCAAACACAACACAAAACACAGGCTTTGAAAGTACCTTATGCAGATCTGAAAAAAATGCTTGATTAGCTATCTCTTCACTTTTCTCCAAGGCAACCTCCACTTTAAACTGAGGTAGAACTGCAGACCACAGATACTTTTTGTACTTAGGAAGGAATTATTCTCAACAAATTAACAATTTTTTTCTTGATGTTTTAAAAAGAGATGTGACACATTTTCATGGTGGACCGCGTGACCAGAAATCCACATATGTAAGGTTGTTTTTTTGTTTTGTGGATTTTGTTTTTTAAATCAACTTTACCAAGGCATAATTTACACAGAATAAACTGCACCAATTTTGAATATACAGTTACATGTATTTTGACACTGTATAACCACCAGCATAATCAAGATCATGTTTTAGACACTCATATAAATGAAATCATACAGTGTTTATACTTCTATGTCTGGCTTCTTTCACTCAGCTATTTTTGTTTCGTTTCGCCCATGTCATTGCATTTATTAGCCCTTTTCATTGACAAATAGTATTCCATTATACTTATATACCATAATTTGTTTACCCATCACATGCTAATGTACATTTTCAGTTTGTATATATACTTTGTGTCTCTACTAAAATTTGGTATACTATGTAGAAAGTTGTTCAAATCCATACATTATGAGAAACATATGTTAATTCCATAACAATTCTACCACGTAAAATTTGAAAACATCTGAAAGGTATTTTTAATTGTATCCTATTAATACAATTTAGAAGGAAAACAGACAAGAGGACTTACTGAGAGCCATCAGATTCTCCAAAATTTCTTCTCAAGTTCTGTAGTTCCCAGCAAAAAATTCTGCAGTTTTTGAGATTCTATTTAATTCATTCAGTAAATGGTAAATGAGTGCAGTCTCACATTCCCACGAAATGTATCTTAAAATGAATTCTTACTGTCCCTTGAACAATCTACAATGCCCCTGTTTTTTTCTTCACAGATTATAATTCAGCATGTTTAAGCATTTTGTTACATGAACAAGAAAGTGTAAAGTCCTTGATCTGAGGAAGCAGCTAAGTAAACATCAGCTGGTTTCTAGGAACTAGTCATCTGACATATTAAAATAAACAAAATACCCATCTTCTGGTTCTTCTTAATTCAAATATAGGTGGCAGTTAAAAACACAATTACCAAAATATTCAGAGGCTTTAGAAGTTCTCTATATTACCTCTTGCAGTGAACCTGACTCGCAAACATCTCAGCATAAAGTTCATTTATAGAAACTTCCGTTTTGAATTGAATACTGTCATAAACTCCACATTTTTATATTACTTAATTACAAGTGTCTGTTTGTGGCAAATGAGCTCAACTTTTTCATGTTTAGACCAAATATGTCACGTTCTTTCCGGTCAAGAAGTTAGAGGCTATTAGGAGAAAAGATAATCTAAAAAGTGGAGAAAATCTGGTACGTATGTTAGCTGTTCCTGGCTTTCAGGATAGAATTAAATTAGAAGAGAGAATCAGGAAGTGATTAGAAATGTGAATCCAAAAGCAATCAGGGGATTTGCCTAGCAGTTCAGAGGTTAAGAGTCCACCTACCATTGAAGGGAAGACGGGTTTGATCTCTGCTTTGGGACGATTCCACATGCCATGGGTCAGCTAAGCCCATGTGCCACGAGAAGTGAGCCCACATGCCCTAGAACCTGTTTTCTGCAACAAGAGAAGCAACCAGAGTGAGAAGCCCATGCATTGCAACAAGAGAGCAGACCCAGACCATCACAACTAGAGAAAGCCCATGTGCAACAACAAAGACTCAGCACAGCCAAAAATAAAATAAAAATAAATAAATAAAATTTTTAAAAAATCAGGATAAAAAGAGGGGCAAAGACAAGGAAACTGTCTTCCTCAGGTAGAAGGGAAGTAATGATGACCACCTCGTCCTTCCTTCAAACATGTTTAGAACTAGAGAGATGCCATTACCCTGCACTCTCAGTCATTCAGAATTATTATTCAGCCCCATCCCAAACCTCGTCTTATTAAAATCATGGATTTCATTTCAATCTTTAAAGTGTTTTAAAGAAAAGGAAACACAACATATTAAAGACTTCAAGAATCTAGCACATGCTTCTTCTTGCCATGATTTAAAGAAAGAAATTTGCATGCAAACTATCCATTCTCCATTCAGTTTCAAAATTGTCTTGCATTTTTTCATCCAAATTATTCATACATTGTAAACAAAGTGGAGGAGGATAAAGCCCTGTAATGTGCAACCAAACCCCTCTTTCCAGGTTGCTTTAAAGGTTGGCAGCTATGGGGAAAATCATTTTTATTGCTTCTAATCTATCAAATGTATAAGCATAGAGTCAAGGTTTCCATCACAAGAGGCCTTGTCAAAGGCTATCACTATACCCTAATCTTCTCATCTAATAACACTGTCCAGAAAGAAAGTATGCCCCAAATTGTTACTCCTCGTGAACCCATACTAGTTTCTAGTTACCATCATTTCCTTATCTAGATGCATAGAATGGCACTAATTTCCACAGGTCATTTTACAAGAAAACATGAAATCTTAATTTCTTTCTAAAATTTTTCTTAATATCTTGTGTCACTCATTAAAATACATCATTAAAGAATAATTCCCTAGTTTTTCTGCTGTCTTTCTATATCTTTTTCTCATTACAATGGAGGGAGTACGGCTGTTACCCTGAAAGCCAACATTTTTTCATTCTTCTTTCTAGACCCCTTCAACTTCCTTATTATCATGGAATCCAAGTGGTTAAAGCAGAATAAGATGGGACAATGGTGAGAAGTGAATTTGGAGGGAGAGGCAAAGGCCAAACCCCGAAAGGAACATATGCTCTAAGCTTCGTAAGAAGACATTTAAAGAATTTAAACAAATGATGATATAGTCTGATTTTATCTGAATGAGTGAAAAAAGCAAATTCAGTTGGTTTGGGGATTGCATCTTCATACACACATGATTTGTTTTCAATGAGATTTCCTGAATGCAGGAGGTTGCAGGAGAGCTGTGGGATCCAACAGATCTCCAATGACCTTTACCAATGCTTGTGCCTGAGACTAAGTCAATGGGAGTTTTAACATTCATGGCTCAGCCTGTCACCTCTTTATTTCAAATGTGCTTTGTGTCCTGTATGATATTTAATATGTGCATTGTTTCCACAGAAAGGGAAACAAATAGGAAACAAACTTAGACAAGGGAAGCTGTACCTAGGAAAATCCTCCTACTGCAACCATCTGTCTCATCTGACCCCAAGAGAGAATTCTAATCATGTTATCATTTCATTCCCATTTCAGGCACTTTGCATTTTTATATATGCTAAAGAATTCAGCAAGTCATCCAACTGGCAGGAGCAATAGGAAAACTTCCTTTAGAGCACAGGTGTACAAGCAAACAAATTCTTTCTGTGCTTGAAAACTGATCCTTCCATATAGCAAACTTCCCAGCAGCATGCTGCCCTGGCAGGAAGAGGGGGAGGAGCCCACAGCGGTCAGGTAGAGGGAACAGATGTGATCGGCTCCTCTCACCTTCCAGTGGGGTCGGGAATAGATAGTCAACCTGAACTGTTGTTTCCCAGCCACACTACAAACCTGGGTTCATTAAAGGCAGAGATAAGTCACTCTGTGTGTGTTTTTGTGAAAGAAAAGAGGGAACTGAAGGAGGAAGGAAGGATGGAAAGAAGGAAGAAAATAAGAAAAATCAAGCAGTGGAGTATTAAACTCAATTGTTAGGTTTAAATAAGTGTAACTAGCTGGTTAATTCTGGATGCCTTGGACAGATAAGCTCATGTCACTTAGGCTACATAGGGCACAAGGGATTGTAAACACCCTTTAAAAGTAAAACAGTGCCAGGAGTATATCAAAGTAGCATTAAAGAGAATAGTAAAACATAAAGCAGTAGTAAACCTTAGGCTCCAAATTTATCACTGGAACCTGGACGTGTGCATGCTCCATAGCTTCAGTTGTGTCCAACTCTTTGTGACCCTGTGGACTATAGCCAGGCTCCTTTGTCCATGGGATTCTCCAGGCAAGAATAGTGGAGTGCATTTTCACACCCTCCTCCAGGGGGAACCTGGATGTATTAGTACAAGAGGAAGACTAGAATCCTGGAAGAACTTCCTTTGTGACCAGCTCCAGGCATGATTGGGCTTTGTTCTGCCACTGAATCACAAAAACTGTGATAGTTCCACTGTGATAGTCCCATTGACTATCTCCCAAATCTTATGTTTTCCAAATATTGTCAAAACCTGAAGCACAACTGAGGAACATCAAAATGAGTTTAATGAAACAGTTTTAAGTGGAACAGATTATTCAAAATCTAAGCCACTTCAACTTGCTTTATAGAGTATCTCTGTTTCTTAGGAACCTTAAAAAAAAAAATTCCCACCATAAACAACCACTATGATATTGATACTTCAAACCTTTTCAGTATTTACTACTTTCTTCAGTCAAATACCAGAGCGTGACTGAATGCCACGTAACTACTTTGCTTTTCTTTCAAATATGACACAGCATAAGCCAAGAAAACAAGCCCACACAGCTCTCCACCTTGTATATTTTGAAGATGCCTATGACTCCTTCTGTTGTTTTCTGTGTACATCCTAAGTCTGGACAATGAAGGACTGTCTCCATCCCCAACTCCTATCCCACCAATTCTTTAAGACATCTTTAGGATTTGATGATGATAAAATTTAAGGCATCCCAATTTTAATCAATGTTTTTCTTAAATCTCACAACTAAGAACCTCATGTGTTAAACACCATTTCACATTAGACATGTGTTAGCCCCTAAACTGGTCCTGAAAACTGAATTACAATATTTGCTCCGACAACACATCCAGATTAAATTTCCACTGACAATAGCTAACATGTTACCGCTCTTGAAGCTTCTTCATTGCCTACATTTCCATCTAAACTTTTGTTGCCAGTGGAGTAAAAATGCCTACCAAGTCCACTTTTACCTAACCCCATAACTTTCAGTAAATACAGTTTATGCATTTTTGTTATGTTTGTCAATGTGAATCTTCTGCTCACCTCCTTTTTTTTTTTTTTTTTTTCATTTAAAGAAGAGATAGCAGATGTTTTAAAGTAAAATTTTGGCTAAGCAGTAGCTTTTCAGGTGTAAACAGAAATTGTTTCTTTCACAGGCATTGTACACTAGGGTAAATTCTGCTGCATTTGAAAACCTGTCAGCTTTATTTTGTACTGGGATTCAGAATCCCCTTTTTGACCAATATTATATAAAGTTCCTCTGGGAAGATAATGTGCGTGATTGCAGGCTTGCCTTGTTAAAATCCATAGCTCTTTATGCAGTCGTGTTTTCACCTATGAATTATGCATGAAAGCGGATCTCATTACATTTCATTTTCTTTACAGCGGCGTCCTCGCTTCTAGACGGACCCGGGTTCCCATCACCCTCGCTCCCCTCACCCTGCAGCTCGGCTCCCATCTTGACGCCTTCATAGCATTTTAGACAAAATGGGCGTGTTTAACTTGTCACCTCCTGCCTGGTATAAATTATTCACTGGAGCTCTGCACAGAGTTGTGAGATAACCAGCCTGGACTCGGGGAAACTTCACAGGCTGTGTGTGGGAATCCGACAGAAAACCCAGACGGCCCTTCTCTCCCGGTTGCCCAAGGCAGAGCAGAAACACTGCCTTGACTCCAAAAAGCAGCCTCCTTTTAAAGCTGAAAAATTCCTCCGCTCTCTTTCATAAAATAGAAATTAGCTATAAACGTTGGTCAGTGAGATGGGTGTATTTCAGTGTTTCTGTGTTTTTCTCAGAACTAAAGGTCAAGGAACAAAGCCCTGTGGTTTCGTCTTTTTTTTTTTTTAAATGAAGCCATTGGTCTTCCATACCTGACAAGCTGAATTAAATGTGGAGAAAAGATCACAGAATTTAATCAGCACAGTCATTCAGTGTATGTGGTCAGGAACAATCACTCAAAGAAGCATATGGAAAACTAGGCTAGTATGTTTGTGTGTGTGTGTTTGTATTATGAAGATTTTTAACTAAGCCTCTCTCTCTTGATTCCAAACGCTTCTTTATAAGAAACTCCACTTAGAGAAAAAGATTGATTTTGCCTATGTCAAATTACACCATTCACTATACCAGTGCCATATTATGAAAAGGGGTCACATAACAACAGCGAAAGAAATAACCCCAGAAGAATCAAAGTTCATATAAAAAATGTGATGAACAAATTAGCTTCGTATTTTTCCTATCCAATTAAATATTTTCTTGGAATCAATGAGAATTATGCAGATAACCAAGGGCAACTTTCTCTGGGTCTAGAAAGGTGAAAGGCATATTGAAGTTTATTTCTGGAATAAGAAGACTTGCTCAACTTTAATTTTTTCTTGCAAGAATATCGTCATAGTGACAAGACCTTTCATACCCTGTCATATATTCTTTCTGACTAAGAATTGAAACCTTCTTAAAGTGAAACCCAATGAAATGACTCCTAAGCTTGTTTCTCTGGGAGTAATAGCAGTAACACTTATGGTTCTGACAATACACTTTTAAAATATATCTTTTAAATGTGGAATTTTCTGATATGTGAGTTCATTATCAAAGTTTTATACTTTGTAAAGTAGACATTTTGCTCTAATTTCTATTTTTTTCTGAATAATTATGGTTGTAATACATTTTCTAAATACATATGTATATATATAAATATACATATAATGCATATTTCTATAGCTTTTGTGTGTGTATAACACGCACAAACACACATATAGCAACAGCCTTATACTCAGTACTCATGTTGCTGAGAGATAGTGATATGACTCATAAAGAATATGAATAATACATCAAAAAAAATTCTTTGGTCCAATTACATTGTCAATTGTTAAGCTACAGGAAGCTGTGAGTTTTTCAATGGGTTCCTTTTTATCCCCTCCTGACTTGAGGGAATCTTCCTTGTGATCATGGGATAGTAATATGGAATAATACTTTTACACTCTCAAAGTAGTATTTATTTAAACAAACACATGCTTTTGTGATAAGTATAGCATTTCTTCCTAACTTAATGCAATCTGTACTTGTGGTGGCCTTGCAGTCCTAACTTAGAGATCTAATGGGTCTGAACCTCAGTCTGTTTTTATATAAACACGAAGAAAGGAACTGACATTTGCAACAGATTGCAGTTTTCTTTGAAAACTTATCATTTGGCATAATGATTGACGTTAAAAGAATGCCATTTAACTCTTGGCTGAATGAATGATCTATTATAATTATAGATGGCTCTATAAAATATTGGAAATACACAAAATATATGAACATTGTTCAATATCATATAGGTGAGTGTGAGTGGTTCAGATTCTGATTTATTATCAACAATTGTTCTGTTGTTTCCCAGCAACAACTATAGACTGAACTCCTGGGAAAGCACTTGTTATACCCAGTTTGACTTCCAGGAAACTTATTCAGTGAAATGATGTGAGTAACTAGGGCAAAAGATGTAATTATTGGTATGTAGTAATTTGATTGACCACTGGCACCAGAGTATTTGTATTAAATATTTTCAACTGGAGCCTGGGTTTAAATTTCTTCCAGTTTGTCTGCACTCTTGCCCATTTTGAGTGTTATTAAAAACATTGAGGATAATTAAGTGGAAATAAAATTTTACCTAAAGGTTGATGTCACATTTGCTTGTTTATGTTTTCTGTTGTGTAAATTGTTGGTTTACAGTCTTCAGTGTTTACAAGCGAGGTACTATTTCCTCTGGGGAGAAAGTATATCAGACCTGTGAGTAGGAAGCATGTAAGATTCACTGCTCTGTATGACTTTATGTTACTTATTCTCTGTTCCATGCTCAGATCTCCTCCCTCTTTGCAAGGTGCAATAAACATGAAGGAAAGTTTGGGTAGAGAGGGCTGTTTTTCACTCTTTCACCCTCATGTATTCATTGACAGAAAATCTCCAGCAATATATCTACCTAGGAAGGAGTGTTACAGATTTTGCTGTATTATTACCTACTGATAATTTTATATTATAACAGTGACTTAAAGAAGTTGAAAAAGAATAGGCATTTTGCATCTACCAATCATGAACACAGTGACATACATTACTGAGTCCACAGGCATTTCATCACTGTAAAAGAAAATCCCCTCAAATCATTTCAAGGATATTTCAGATTTGTGTGTGTTGAATTTTACCTTGTAACTAAAATAGTTTTATTTTCCCTTTTTCACTGTAGTCTTTAATATCTGCCTTCTGTCCCAAATAAGCAATTTCTATTCTTGATTCAATAATATATATATTCAGAAATTTAAGCTGCAAGAAAAAAAATTTAAAAAAAGCATTCTATCTAATATTTTGTCTAGAAGTAGAAATGATTAATTAAAGGAATGATTTATCAATTACAGGGCAAAGTACAATAATAAGGCCAAGGAAAAACATACATTGCATACAACGAATGCTTTTGTTTGGGTAAAATATGAGATGTAATGAGATGGTACTCTTATCTTGATTAATTCCAAACTGCCTATCTCACTTATTCTAGTGCCTCACCCTCTCTTCTAATCACATTGACACAAGAACTTTTTTGTCCTCACCAAATGAATTATTTGCAATAGCAATATTAATATACTTGAACTGAATTGAATCAAGTTGCTTTAAAAAATAAAATATAGTAGTGGGGTCAGAGTACATATTATTTCAAGAAAGCATTGTATATAAGGACTTCTCTGTAGCTCAAACAGGAAAGAATATGCTTGCAATGCAGGAGACCAGGGTTCGATCTCTGGGTCAGGAAGATCCTCAGGAGAAAGGAATGGCAATCCACTCCAGTATTCTTGCCTGGAAAATCGCATGGACAGAGGCCCCTGGTGGGCTACAGTCCGTGGGGTCACAAAGAGTTGAACGCAACTGAGTGACTCTCTCTTACACACACACACACACACACACACACACACAGGTGCCAATAATTTTAGATTATTTAACAGATAGTCAACTCAACCCTAGAGGAAAAGTTTCAAAGACATCCAAGAAGTTATGGGTGATGTTGAACATATACAGGCTCAAAAAAATATGCGGACTTGTAACTTGCCAGTTCTAGTGATTACAAAAGATTCAGTCAAAATGACATTTAGTTATAGCAAGAGATAATTTCTATCAAATATTAGGATGTATTTCTTCCCTTCCCTGAAATCTGCCAGCATGTATTGCCTGAATCAATCATTTGAGAATAAATTGAATATCACTTTATGACATTGTTATTGTTTTATTAAAATGTTATTTTACCTATTGTGTTTTAGTTTATCCTTTGATTCTGAGCTTGAGACCAAATGCTAATTATTTTATTCTTCACAATATATAACTCAATTTATTTCACATATTTGCCTTTGAGGAAATATACTTTCTTTTTTATTGATTTGATCTTTACACCTGGTGTCTTGAAAAATTAGAAAAGTAAGGGTAGATTTGAATGATCTAAGGCTGTCATGCTCAGAATCAGAAGAATGGACCACATGATCTCTTTGATGACCCAAGTGTTGTTTATAATATATAAGGTATGATTACCAGCCCCTGTAATAGCCTCTAAAAGAATAAAAATTGAGGGTTAAAAGTGTAATGAAATGCAAATGAAACTGTCCTGGAAACAGAACTGCATATTTTATTTGTTTCTTACAGAATCTAAGACATAGAGAGTGTTAATATTAAATACTATCAACAGCATTCTATTTCTAAAATAATGGCAGAAATAATTCATAGTCGAATTGCAGTTACTAAAGTAAATGATACCAAATATTACCAAATGTGGTTGCATCAATTCTATAATAAGAAGAATTCTAAATATCTCATGTTGTCTTTCCATTTGCTATAGTTCCTATCTGTCAAAACACTGAATAAAGTTTAAGATTATAGTTAACTTCACATATTTTCTGCATACTTAATTTAAAATTAAATATAATTAAGGTTCAAATTTAAACTGAACACTCTTACCTGAGAAAACTCTCTCCTTCTCTCTCTTTCTCTCCTGTCCTCCGAAAGATTTTTCCCATTTATTGAGGAGAAGCATACATTAAAAACCTATGACTTATGAAGTCCTTTTGACATTTAGTCCATTTCAGGTAGATGCTGCTTTAAACAGCTTTTCAAAACAATACATATTTTGGGATGTGCTTAATTAAATAAAACACAGAATAGTGCAGTTTAAATATCCTGGACTTAAGGAGCCCTAGTTTTGTTATCCATTCATTCTCTATGGAACCTTGAACAAGTCACTTAACCTATTTGAGTTGCAATTTTCTCAACCGTAAGTGAAATCACTGGATTAGAACAACTTTAAGGCATTTTTCCCAATGCTAATATGTATAATTGTGTAAGTTCCATAATAACTTTCAACTCCAGTTTCCTCATTTAAGTGATGTACTTTAGCATCTTTGTGTTCTTCAGGATTGTTTTGAGAATCAGAGTAGTTAAATTACATAACTTTTTGGAAGCCACACATTATCATTGAAAAATATTTTTATTATCATCAGTCATAGCAGCATTAACAATTTTAGGAGGATACAACATCATCTTCAAAATAAAGAGGACATGACTGAATTAATTTAGCATGCATGCATAGAGGAAGTCAGAAGAGCAGTAACACATTGTGTGAACTGTTTCTTTTAAAAATCCTTTTGGGCAAGGGAGAAGCAACAAGTGACATACAAAGGAAACCCCATCCCCTTTTTGTTTTTTCCCTTACTCTTAAGAGCTGATCTTTCAGCAGAAACTCTGCAGGCCAGAAGGGAATGGCAGGATATGTTTAAAGTACTGAAAGGGAAAAAATCTACAACCAAGATTACTGTACCTAGCAAGGGTCTCATTGAAAATTGATGGAGAAATAAGAAGCTTTTCAGACAAGCAAAAGTTAAGAGAATTCAGTACCACCAAACCAGCTGTACAATAAATGTAAAATGGACTTATATAGTTAAGAAATATGAGAGAAGAAAAAAGATCTACAAAATCAACCCCAAACAATTAGAAAATGGCATTAAGAATGTATATATCAATAATTGCTTAAAAGTAAATGGATTAAATGCTCCAACCAAAAGACCCCGACTGGCTGAAGGATACAAAAACAAGATGCATATATATACTGTCTACAAGAAACCCACTTCAGATATCAAGACACATATAGACTGAAAGTGAGAGGATGGAAATATATGCTCCATGCAAATGGGAAGCAAAAGAAAGCCAGAGTAGCAATCCTCATATCAGACAATATAGGCCTTAAAATAAAGAAGATTATAAGAGATAAGGAAAGACACTATATAATGATCAAGGCATCAATCCAAGAGGAAGAAATCACAATTGTAAATATCTATGCACCCAACATAGGTGCACCGCAATACATAAGACAAACACTAACAGATATAAAAGGGGAAATTGACAGCAACACAATAACAATAGGAGACTTTAACACCCCACTCACACCAATGGGCAGATCATCAACACAGAAAATTAATAAGGAAACACATCTTAAATGATATATTAGATGAGATGGACCTCATTGTTATCTTCAGGACATTTCATCCAAATGCAAAAGAATACACCTTCTTCTTAAGTGCACATGGAACATTCTCCAGGATAGACCACATCTTGGATCACAAATCAAATCTCAGTAAATTTAAGAAAATTGAAATTGTATCAAGCATCTTCTCTGACCACAACACCATGAGATTAGATATCAATTACAAGAAGAAAAAAAAAAAGCTGTAAGAAACATAAACACATGGAGATTAAACAACATGTTTCTAAATAACCAACAGGTTACTTAAGGCATCAAAAGGGAAATCAAAAAATTTCTAGAAACAAATGGCAATGAAAACATGACAACTCAAAACCTATGGGATGCAGCAAAAGCAGTTTTAAGAGGGAAGTTTATAGCAATACAATTCTACCTCAAGAAATAAGAAAAACAACGGATAGACAACTTAACTTTACACCTAAAGCAACTGGAAAAAGAAGAAGAAAATCTCAAAATTAGTAGAAGGAAAGAAAACATAAAGATCTGAGCAGAAGTAAACGAAGAAGAAATGAAAGAAACAATAGTAAAGATTAACAAAACTAAAAGCTTGTTCTTTGAGAAGATAAACAAAATTGACAAACTTTAGTGAGATTCATCAAGCAAAAAAGACAGAAGAATCAAATCAGCAAAATTAGAAATGAAAAGGAGAGGTTACAACAGACAATGCAGAAACACAAAGGATTATAAGAAACTATTATGAACAACTATATGGCAGTAAAATAGATAACCTGGAAGAAATGGACAAATTCTTAGAAAAGTTCAATCTTTCAGACTGAACCAAGAAGAAATAGAAATTATGAACAGCCCAATTACAAGCACTGAAATTGAAGCTGTGATCAAAAATCTCCCAAAAAACAGAAGCCAAGGACCAGACGGCTTCACAGGAGAATTCTATCACACATTTAGAGAAGAGCTAAGGCCTATCCTTCTAAAGCTCTTTCAAAAAATTTCAGAGGAAAGAACACTTTCAAATTCATTCTACAAGGCCACCGTCACCCTGATACCAAAATCAGACAAAGAAAACACAAAAAAAGAAAATTACAGGCCAATATCACTTAGACAGCATATTAAAAAGCAGAGACATTACTTTGTCAACAAAGGTCTGTCTTGTCAAGGCCATGGTTTTTCCAGTAGTCATGTATGGATGTGAGAGTTGGATTATAAATAAAGCTGAGCACCGAAGAATTGATGCTTTTGAACTGGGGTGTTGGGGAAGACTCTTGAGAGTCCCTTGGAATACAAGGAGATCCAACCAGTCCATCCTAAAGCAGATCAGTCCTGGGTGTTCATTGGAAGGACTGATGTTGAAGCTGAAACTCCAGTACTTTGGCTACCTGATGCAAAGAGCTGACTCATTTGAAAAGACCCTGATGCTGGGAAAGATTGAAGGTAGGAGGAGAAGGGGACAACAGAGGATGAGATAATTGGATGGCATCACCAACTCAATGGACATAAGTTTGAGTAAGCTCCGGGAGTTGGTGATGGACAGCGAGGCCTGGCGTGCTGTGGTCCATGGGGTCACAAAGAGTTGGATACAACTGAGCAACTGAACTGAACCGAACTGAACACTGATGAACACAGATGCAAAAATCCTCAAAAAAATTTTAGCAAACAGAATTTTGCAACACATCAAAAAGCTCATACACCATGATCAAGTTGGGTTTATTAAAGGAATTCATGGATTATTCAATATACAGAAATCAATCATTGTGATACACCACATTAACAAATTGAAAGGTAAAAACTATATGATTGCCTCAAGAGATGCAAAAAAAGCCTTTAGCAAAATTCAACACGTATTTATGATTAAAACTCTTCAAAAAATGGGCATAAAAGGAACCTAACTCAACATAGTAAAGGCCATATATGATAAGCCCACAGCAAACATTATTCTCAATCGTGAAAAACTGAAAGCATTCCTCCTAAGATCAGGAACAAGACAAGGGTGTCCACTTTCACCGCTATCATTCAACATAGTTCTGGAAGTCCTAAGTATAGTAATCAGAGAAGAAAAAGAAAGAAAAGGAATCCAGGTTGGAAAAGAAGAAGTAAAACTCTCACTATTTGCAGATGACAAGATACTGTACATAGAAAACCCTAAAGATAGTATCAGAAAATTACTAGAGTTAATAAGTGGATTTAGCAAAGTTGCAGGATACAAAATCAACACAGAAATCACTTGCATTTCTATATACTAACAATGAAAAATCAGAAAAAGCAATTAAGGAATCAATCCCCTTCACCATTGCAACAAAAAGAATTAAATATTTAGGAATAAACTTACTTAAGGAGACAAAAGAACTGTACACAGAAAATTATAAGACATTAATGAAAGAAATCAAAGATGACATAAGCAGATGGAGAGATATTTCATGTTCCTGGGTAGTAAGAATCAATATTGTGAAAATGAATATACTACCAAATGCAATCTACAAATTTAATGAAATCCCTATCAAATTACCAGTGGCATTTTTCACATAACTAGAAGAAAAAAAATTCACAATTCACATGAAAGCACAAAAGACCTTAAACAGCCAAAGCAGTCTTGAGAAAGAAGAATGGACCTGGAGGAATAAAGTTTCCTGACTTCAGGTTATACTACAGAGCTACAGTCATCAAGACAGCATGGTACTGGCACAAAAACAGAAATATAGGCCAATGAAACAAGATAGAAAGCCCAGAAATAAACCCAGGCACCTATGGGTACCTTATTTTTTAAAAGGGAGGCAAGAATATACAATGCGATAAAGAGAACCTCTTCAATAAACAGTGCTGGGAAAACTGAACAGCTACATGTAAAAGAATGAAATTAGAACACTTCCTAACACCATACACAAAGATAAACTCAAAATGGAATAAAGACCTAAATGTAAGACTAGGTACTATAAAACTCTTAGAGGAAAACATAGGCAGAACACTGGAAGACATAAATCAAAGCAAGACCCTCTGTGACTCACCTCTTAGAGTAACAGAAATAAAAATAAAAGTAAACATGTGGGACTTGATTAAACTTAAAAGCTTTTGCACAGCAAAGGAAACTACAGGCAAGGTAAAAAGAGAACCCTCAGAATGGGAGAAAATAATAGAAAATGAAACAACTGACAAAGGATTAATTTCCAAAATATCCAAGCAGCTCATACAACTCAATACCAGAAAAACAAAGAACCCAATCAAAAAGTGGGGAAAAGACCTAAACAGACATTTCTCCAAAGAAGACATACAGATGGCTAACAAACACATGAAAAGATGCTCAACATTGCTCATTATTAGAGAAATGTTAATCAAAACTACAATGAGATATCACCTCACACCAGTCAGAATGGCCCTCATCAAAAAGTCTACAAACAATAAATGCTGGAGAAGGTATGGAGAAAAGGGAACACTCTTACACTCTTGGTGGGAATGTAAATTGATACAGCCACTATGGAAGATGATATGGAGATTCCTTTAAAAACTAGGAATAAAACCACCATATGACCCAGCAATCCCACTCCTAGGTATATACCCTGAGGAAAAAAAAATTGAAAGAGACACATGTATTCCATTGTTCACTGCAGCACTATTTACAATAGCTAGAACATGGAAGCAATCTAGATGTCCATCTGCAGATGAATGGATAAAGAAATGGTGGTATACATACACAATGGAATATTACTCAGCCATAAAAAGGAACTTATTTGAGTCAGTTCTAATGAGGTGGATGAATCTAGAACTATTATACAGAGTGAAGTGAGTCAGAAAGAGAAAGATAAATACCATATTCTAACACATATATGTGGAATCTAGAAGAATGGTACTGAAGAATTTACTTACAGGGCAACAATGGAGAAACAGACATACAGAATAGACTTATGGACATGGGGAGAGGGGAGGAAAGGGTGAGATGCATGGAAAGAGTAACATGGAAACTTACATTACCATATGTAAAATAGATAGCCAACAGAAATTTGCTGTATGGTTCAAGAAACTCAAACAGGGGCTTTGTATCAACCTAGCGGAGTAGGATGAGAAGGGAGAATGGAGGGAGCTTCAAAAGGGAGGGGGTATATATATACTTATGAATGATTCATGTTGAGGTTTGACAGAAAACGGCAAAATTCTGTAAAGCAATTATCCTTCAATAAAAAATAAATTAAAGAAAGCCCTTTCAGATGAATTTGTCCATCAGCCAAAATTTTTCTGAAGAAACATCAGGAGCAAAATGATAATCAGTCTTAACAATGTACAGAACACATGGTAAATCTTAAGTGCAATGTCTTGTTTCAAAGTGGTACAGAATCCATATACCAATGCAGGAGATGCAAGAGATGCAAGTTCAGTCCCTGGGTTGGGAATATCCCCTGGAATATGAAATGGTAGCCAGCTCCAGAATTCTTTCCTGGAAAATTCCATGGACAAAGGAGCCTGGTGGGCTACAGTCCATGGGACTGCAAAGAGTTGGACATGATTGAGCGACTGAACACACACACACACTAAACTGTTTTGAATGTGAAATTAGCAAGAACTATTGATTGAACTTCCACTACATGTAAGACATTTTGCTAAACATTATCAGGAGATATTTACTAGACCCTGCACTCAGGGAACTTACAATTTAATTTAGAAGAGAAAATAAATTTTGAAAAAATAAAGTCTTAATCAAAAGGATGGTGGACAAGATGTTGCAACACTATTCATTATAATCAGGCTGAAAAATAATATAGTAAATCAGTGTAGAATTTCAGAGGAGATAATTGGAAGAAACTTGGCCACCTGATGTGAAGAGCTGACTCACTTGAAAAGACCCTGAAGCTGGGAGGGATTGGGGGCAGGAGGAGAAGAGGACAACAAAGGATGAGATGGTTGCATGGCATCACTGACTCATTGGACATGGGTTTGGGTGGACTCCAGGAGTTGGTGGTGGACAGGGAGGCCTGGCATTCATGGGGTCACAAAGAGTCAGACATGACTGAGCGACTGAACTGAACTGAATTGGAAGAACTGATGCTGAAGGTGAAGCTCCAATACTTTGGCCACCTGATGTGAAAAGCTGACTCATTGGAAAAGCCCCTGATACTAGGAAAGTTTGAGGGCAGGATGAGAAGAAGGCAAACGAGCCTGAGATAGTTGGATGGCATTACCGATTCAATGGACATGAAGTTCGGCAAACTCCAAGAGATGGTTTAGGGACAGGGAGGCCTGGCATGTTGCAGTCATGGGGTCGCAAAGAGTTGGACATGACTTGGTGACTGAACAACAGCGGAAGATTGCTTTAGTCTTAGGTGGAGGGTTAAACTTCTATAGTAGAAATGGATTGCATCTGTGTTAATGCGAAGGAATGAAAAATGCAAAAATATTATCCAGGGATGATTAAAACACACACACACACACACACACACACACACAAACTCTTGATTGAAAGAGAAGATGTAAAAGATACAATATTTTAACCTAGAAAATAAATTATAACAAAATGATAAATTTTATTGACAAATTAAGGAGCCTGAGTTTTATTGTGTTGATTCCAGACAAATAATAAAGATTCTTGAGAAGCACAGAGAAGTTCTCAAAGAAGTACAAATTAAAAAAACAGAGAGGAGAGTGAGAGAGTGAGAGAGAGCAATAAAACATTCAAATGGTTAATAAAAATGTAATCATCTGTTGTTGTTCAGTCATTCAACAATCGTTGCTGCAGTTCATGGGGTCGCAATGAGTCGGACACAACTGAGCAACTGAACTGACTGACTAGCTAGCATGTGCAATGAGTGCAATTGTGCAGTAGTGTGAACATTCTTTGGCGTTGCTTTTCTTTGGGATTGGAATGAAAACTGACTTTTCCAATCTAATGCAACTGCTGAGTTTTCCAAGTTTGCTGGCTTGTTGAGTACAGCATTTTCACAGCATCATCTTTTAGGATTTGAAATAGCTCGACTGGAATTCCATCACCTCCACTAACTTTGTTCATAGTGATGCTTCTAGCATTTAATTGTCTAACATGTTAGAAATAGAAATGTATATAAAGGGTGAGATGCAGAATATGTATAGGAAAAATAGTCAAACTGCTGTTGCATATTTTCTTACTACTTAGTTTATATAATATTTATTGATCACTGTAATCAATTTCTACAGAATAAAATGGAAAATATTATAGCAAAGTAAAATATAACAAAAACAAGAAAAATATTTACCCAGAAATTTAAGACCCAGTCACAATTAAGGTGCATACTATGGTGGAAATAAGTGAATTAATTCAAAATAACTTGCCAATATTTCATTTAATTTGTAAAACAAAATGATGTTTAGTATTTATAATATTTCTCTGAACCTATTTTTTTCAGCACTAAGATTTGACATCCAACTGTTCCTCATTACAATATTTAAACAAACACACATATAGTAAACATATCACACTCACATATATCCAAATCAATTAGTATTTTGATTGAATAGATGTTAAACAAATCTCTGCCAGTTTGAACATAATATCAATTAATTAGAATGGACAGACTCATTTAGAATTTGAATTATAAGAGTTTTTAAAGCTCAGTGAAGAGAAAACAAAAGGCAAAAGTTGCTTGATTATTTTTGGAATGATGATTTATGAAAAGTTTATTTTTTCATGAACATGTTCCATTTGCATTATACTTAGATATATGAGACTGTCTTTTTTCTTGACTAACATAAATATGCCACACATCTTAAATTATGTTTCTTATATGAAAAATTAATACACAGAAATCTTAATTAAATAAAGTATGGAGACCAGAAGAGGAAACTTTTACACCCTGCAATGATAGCAGAGCCCAACAGAAAGAAGAGACTTCAGTTTTCTTCAGATTATGAGACTGACGCGCTGCCTACTGCACTAAGAAGGCAGACTTCAGTTTTCTTGACAAGGACTCAGCCAATGAAAAGTCATGGACTTCGTTGACTCCAGCTCTCCCAACTTCCTTCACCTTCACTAGGTGACTTCATCAAACAATTCCTAGGACTATCCCAATGTCTTTTTATTGGGACAAAACTCAGGCTTGCATACAAAAATCTGATACACCTGTTCATGAATATTATAATTGACATCAGATTATTTTTAGAGAAAATTTTGGTCTTCCTTTAGATACTGATTTCTCCTAGGTAGCTTTTAACTCTGTTTATTAATTGACTGAACAAATTCTCTCCTAGTAAAAAGGACCAAGAAGGAATAGAAAACTATGTCCATCCAGATTTTGTTAGTCGGGCAAACCAGCTCACTTACACTCTAGGTGAGTAACTTCATGAATCACCACTAAAATTATTAATGCTCAACTCTAGTAAATGAAGTCTCCTAAATGAAACCACCACCACCCCCATTTTATTTATTTATTTTTGGCTGTGCTTGGTCTTCATTGCTCTGAAGGCTTTTCTCTAACTGTGGTTAGTGGGGACTACTCTCTAGTTGTGGTTCACTGGTTTCTCATGGACATGGCTTCTCTAGTTGTGGAGCATAGGCTCTAGGGTGCAAGGACTTCAGTAGTTGTGGCACATGGGCTCAATAATTGCTACTCCTGGATTCTAGCATATTTAGTCACTCAGTCGTGTACAACTTTTTTGCGACCCCATGAACTGTATCCTACCAGGTTCCTCTGTCCATGTGATTTTCCTAGCAATAAAGAAATAAAAATTTCTTTTTCTACCTGGGCGCTAGAGCACAGGCTCAAAAAGTTGTGGCGCATGGGCTTAGTTGCTCCATGGTGGCTACCTTCAAGAAAAGAACTGATTCACATCTTATGACTGTTGAACCACATGATTTCTTATAGAAAAACTAAAATATGTGATATAAGATAACGCTTCCCTGGTGGCTCAGATGGTAAAGCGTCTGCCTACAATGCGGGAGACCCCAGTTCAATCCCTGGGTCGGGAAGATCCTCTGGAGAAGGCAATGGCAACTCACTCCAGTACTCTTGCCTGGAAAATCCCATGGATGGAAGAGCATGACAGGCTACAGTCCATGGGGTCGCAAAGAGCTGGACATGACTGAGCAACTTCACTTCTTCTTCAAGTACAAAACACTCCTTAAATAAATTATCTCAAATTGAATCTACCTAATTGGGCTTGCAAACATAAAAAAAAAGTTGACCACTTGCCTCTAACTGTTCAATTAAATACTGCCACAGATCAAATTCTGTAGCCTGTAACACTTTCTCCAGTGGAAGAATTTTAAGCTACTTCATAGCCTTATGAGAAAAAAATTACTTGTTTTGATATATACCCATGTATGAAACTTTAAGATATTTGACAATACTGTCTGTTAATTTGAGATAAGTAAAATTTCCAAAACTGCTGAGTTAGTCTTAGGATTCTTAGAAGGAAAATCTGTGTTTCTAGAAGTCAGGATGTGGAGCTAGTGGGATATTCAGTTTATTGATTGAAAGGCTGCTGCTGCTGCTGCTAAGTCACTTCAGTCGTGTCTGACTCTGTGTGACCCCCATAGATGGCAGCCCACCAGGCTCCACCATCCCTGGGATTCTCCAGGCAAGAACACTGGAGTGGGTTACCATGTCCTTCTCTAATGCATGAAAATGAAAAGCAAAAGTGAAGTCACTCAGTCGTATTTGACTCTTCACGACCCCATGAACTGCAGCCTACCAGGCTCCTCCATCCATGGGATTTTCCAGGCAAGAGTACTGGAGCGGTTTGCCATTGCCTTCTCCATGATTGAAAGGCTAAAGAAGGCTAAAACAAAGTTTACTGGGAATCCAGAAATATCTGAAATATAATTTTATTATGGAATGTAAAGGAGCACAGTAAATAAAGAAGAAAATCTACTACAAGGACGAATGAACAGAACTGTAACACTCTCTAAAGAATTTGATTGAGTATATTAAATATTTTCAGAGGCAGTTGGAGCTGATACTTGCTGTTTAGTAGAGTAGAATGATTTGAAGCTTTTTACCTCTTTTCAGTAAGCTGAAGAAGCATAATATCTAATTAAATTGAAAGAGTTTATAATAGTCAACCAGGCTGATTGAAGACATAATTTATAAACTTAGCTAACTTTTTGTATCTATTTAAAAATAAGTAATCAAATATCACTGGATTCCTACATAAGCTTAAAAATATATGGTCATGTTTTAAAAACAAATTATTTTGATATTTCTATAATAAAAGACAGTTTGGCAACAACCATGTAAAGCTGGGGGTGGGAGGTGGGCGGTTATAAGGTTTCTGCAATAGTTTAGTCTACATACTCTGGTGGCTCAGACCAAGGTAATAGAAACAAAGGAAGTCAAAATTGGTTGAATTCTGGATGTATTTTAAAGTTAAAACTGGTAAGATTTCCAGATGAACTGGATGTAGGATATGATGGAATGGAAGAATCAAGAATGACTGCAAACTTTTTAGACTGATCAGTCAGTGGAATGGATTGGCCATCAAACTGAATTGGTAAAACACTAGAAAAAGAGATTGCAGGATGAACAACATTTATCATTTCAATTTAAAATGTCTGCTAAACATCCAAGTTTAGACATCAAAGGAGTAGTTGAATATATGAATCTACATGATGAAGGAGAAGTCTGAACTACAGTTATAAATTAGTAAATCATAACACATATATAGTAATCTCACTATCAACAGTTTGGGCAAATAGAAGACAGTGAAACTATTCTGTCTGATGGTGTAATTGTGGTTTGTTTTTTGTTTTAGTCACTAAGTTATGTCCGACTCTTGCAACCCTATGTACTTTAGCTCCTCAGGATCCCTGTCCATGGAATTTCCCAGGCAAGACTACGAGAGTGGATTGCCATTTCCTTCTCCAGGGATTGAACTGGTGTCTTCTGCTTGGCAGGCAGATTCTTTGCCACTGAGCCACCAAAGAAGCCTTGTAATGGTGGTTATGTGTCTTTAAATATTTGTCAAGACTCTAGAATGTACAGCACTAAAAGTCAACCCTAATGTAGCCTATGGACTTTCAGTTCAGTTCGGTTAAGTCACTTAGTCATGTCCTACTACATGGACTGCAGCATGCCAGGCTTCCCTGTCCATCACCAACTTCCAGAGCTTACTCAAACTCATGTCCATAGAGTTAGTGATGCCATCCAACCATCTGATCTTCTGCTGTCCCCTTCTCCTCCCACCTTCAATCTTTCCCAGCATCAGGGTCTTTTCCAGTGAGTCAGTCCTTCACATCCAGTGGCCAAAGTATTGGAGTTTCAGCTTCAGCATCAGTCCTTCCAATGAATATTCAGGACTGATTTCCTTTAGAATTGACTGGTTGGCTCTCCCTGCAGTCCAAGGGATTCTCAAAAGTCTTCTCCAGCACCACAGTTCAAAAGCATCAATTCTTCAGTGCCCAGCTTTCTTTATAGTCCAACTCTCACATCCATACATGACTACTGGAAAAATCATAGCTTTGACTAGATGGACCTTTGCTAGCAAAATAATGTCTCTGCTTTTTAATATGCTGCCTAAGTTGGTCATAACTTTTCTTCCAAGGAGCAAGCGTCTTTTAAAATACAAATTCTCTCACTGTTTCCTTTGTTTTCCCGACTATTTGCCATGAAATTATGGGACAGGATGCTATGATCTTAGTTTTTGGAATGCTAAGTTTTAAGCCAACTTTTTCACTCTTCTCTTTCACTTTCATCAAAAGCCTCTTTAGTTTTTCTTCACTTTCTGCCATAAGGGTGGTATTATCTGCATACCTGAGGTTATTGATATTTCTCCCGGCAATCTTGATTTCAGCTTGTGCTTCATCCAACGTGGCATTTCACATGATGTACTCTGTATATAAGTTAAATAAGCAGGGTGACAATATGCAGCCTTGACGTACTCCTTTCCTGATTTGGAGCCAATCTGTTGTTCCATGTCCAGTTCTAACTGCTGCTTTTGACCTGCATGCAGATTTCTTAGGAGGCAGGTCAGGTGGTCTGGTATTCCAATCTCTTGAAGAATTTTCTATGGGCTTTAGTTACTGATACTATATCAGTATCGGCTGGTCCGTTCTAAGACATCTACCCTACTAATACAAAAATGTTAATAATAGGAGAAATAGAGAGCAAGCCACAGGCAGAAACTATACTTTTTGCTCAATTTTCCTTTAATCCTGATATAAAAAGTACATTTGTATCTATGTACACACACACACACATACACACATATATATATTAGAGAAGGAAATGAGAACCTACTCCAGTATTCTTGCCTGGGAAATCCCATGGAGAGAGGAGCCTGGTAAGTTATAATCCAAGGGGTCATAAAGAGTCAGACATGACTTAGCAACTAAACAGCAAGAGTATATATGCATATATCTGAATTTTATGCCAAATGTCTTTGCTATATAAAGAAATTAAAATAACGTTTTTGGAAATGTTTATTTATATAAAATATTTCATTATTATTGCCTTTGCATGTAACCATCATTCTATGATTAGATTGAGTGGGAAATGTTGATCAAAACATACAAACTTCGGGTAACAAGATGATTAAGTTATGGGAATCTAATGTACAACATAGTGAATATAAGTAACAATATTGTATTATACACTTGAAAGTTGTTAAAATAGTAAATCTTAAATGTTCTCTCACCCCCTGAAAAAAGTCTGAACTTCACAGATAGAGAAATAACAAACCCTCACACTACTATATAAACAAAGTGTGAAGCCAAGGGAAATGGATGAAAAATTATCGTTTTACGAATTTTGCCATCAGATATATACTTTGATTTATCACAGAAGAATTATAGCTTTGCACAACCACAAAGTAATTTTCATTATTTCAAAGAAAGGATTTCATGGGATTTTTTAAAGAGGAAGCTCAGCTTAAAGTTGTCTTCTTCACAGTGGTCACTTTTTTCTAACAACAACCTTCAATGTCCTTTCAAAGTACACCAAAGTTCTATTTTACCCATAATAAAAACAATTAAAAATAGTTGAGACATTTGTATTTAATATAAAGTTTAATTTGGGTTGTTTTTCCTAACAGCTTTATCCAAAAGTAATCCAATAAAGGAACAGTTTTGGAAGATTAAAAAAATCTATTATGTTAAATGCAGCTATAAATTCTTTATAGATTGCTAGTTGATTTTAATGTAGTTAGTTTTAAATGTGTATTCCCATAATTACTCCAAACAGACTATGCCTTTTTCCTGTTTATAACATTTATACCTTTATACCAAAAAAAAAAAAAATTGTGCTGGGGTTTTTAAGGTTCTTTTTATGCTGCTATAATATGTTACATTGTTCATTTTTTAAAAACTTTGGTTCTTTTACTAGGTATACTTTGTTAAACATTATAACAGTTTTTTTTTTTTAATTAACTGCTATTTCTAAAGAGAAAAACGTTTTCTTCTGGAAAATATTGGAGGAAATTCCATGAAGATATCTCCATTTGTTCACTGAAGATTAGTTGCCAAGGCGGGAGGGACAGAAAAAAATCCATGGTTTTGCATCCGTAATGTCACTTTCCAGTCACATATAAAATATCAGAACTGTCTTTCTTACTTATTCTCCCAAATTTTTCTTCTTAGGTTTTAGTATGAGATGAACTTTACTTCTCTCACTAATATAGGCAAGATTTCTTTACTTACACAGTTTATTTACGTACACATTATTTTTACCTCCATCATTTGTAGATATGATAAAGTCATTTGTTATATTGTGAAATTTCATGATGGATTTCCCTTCCTTTCCTTTAAATCGGATAAGTCACATTAAATGTTCTGTGTGTTATGTGTAACACACATGGATACATGTTTCAAGTTTTTTGGTCTTATATTGATGATATCCTCTGAGTCCTGAGATAGCAAACCAATTCTAGAGGGGGAGACTGTGCAAAAATTATCTCATTGTGGCAGGAGGATATCTCTATGAACAAACCTTTGTGCTCATCATGTGTGTGCATGCATGCTCAGTCACTTCAGTCACTTCAGTCATACTAGAATGTTTGTGACCTTGACCTTGAACTAAAAGACACTGACATAGTTTCTTATATTTTTAACAAGTTAGATAACTTTGATTTGTTTGCAGTAGTTCTTCATTTTAATATTAAAAAAGTAATCTTTAAATGTTTAAAAAATTCCTCATGTTTTATCCAATTATTCAGCAGTCTTGGCTGAAGTTCAGGGACACATTTACTATCTCTTGGTCATGTCCAACTCTTTGTGTCCCATGTACTGTAGCCTTCCAGGCTCCTCTGTCCGTGGGATTCTCTAGGCAAGAATACTGGAGTGGTTGCCATGCCCTTCTCCAGGAGGTCTTCCCAGCCCAGGGATTGAACTCACGTCTCCTGTACTGAACACATATTCTCTACCCACTGAGCCACCTAGGAAACCACATACTCATCATTAGTAACATCTAAAGAGCTCATGAAAAGCAAGATGAAAATCAATATACTGCAACAAACCAGAAAATTCAATTCTGAAAAGTGAAGGATTCTCTCAAGGCTGTAAAATCTGCCTTTTGTATTAAAAAACTTACAATGTCTCTTTAGTTTTTAGGCATTTTGAATTCTAAGTGTGTTGAACCACTTAGCTCTTGAGCCACCAGCTCCCAGGTTATATCTATTACATGGTTAGCATGAAGGTTGCCTCAGGAAAGAAAAACTATGGTCCAGAAAACATTTGCAGCAAGTTAAAAAAAAAACAAAAAAAAAGGAATGCTGCTTTCAAGCATCTTATAATCTCCTTAGGGAGATAGTACACCTGGATATGAAAAAGAGATTGTGGCTAAAATAAAATTAGAAAATATTTTAAGTAATATAAAATAAGAGAATAATGTTTAGGGAGAAGGGTGTACAAAAGAATATAAGTAATACTAGTAATAGTAACCAGGAACCAGAGATAAAACTGCCAACATCTGTTGGATCGTTGAAAAAGAAAGAGAGTTCCAGAAATACATCTACTTCTGCTTTATTGATGATGCCAAAGCCTTTGATAGTGTGCATCACAACAAACTGTGTAAAATTCTTAAAGAGGTGGGAATATCAGACCACCTTACCTTCCTCCTGAGAAACCTGTATGCAGCTCAAGAAGCAACAGTTGGAACTGGACATGGAACAACAGGCTGCTTCCAAATCAGGAAAGGAGTACATCAAGGCTGTATATTGTTACCCTGTTTATTTAACTTATATACAGAGTACATCATGCGAAATGCCAGGTTGGGTGAAGCCCAAGCTGAAATCAAGATTGCTTGGAGAAATATCAATAACTTCAGATATGCCTTATGGCAGAAAGTGAAGAAGAACTAAAGAGGCTTTTGATGAAAGTGAAAGAGAAGAGTGAAAAAGTTGGCTTGAAACCCAACATTCAGAAAACTAAGACCATGGCATCCAGTTCCATCACTTCAAAGAAAATAGAGAGGGAAACAATGGAAACAGTGACAGACTTTATTTTGGGGGTCTCCAAAATCACTGCAGATGATGACTGCAGCCATGAAATTAAAAGATGCTTGCTCCTTGGAAGAAAAGTTATGACCAACCTAGACAGCATATTAAAAAGCAAAGACATTACTTCACTAACAAAGGTCCTTCTAGTCAAAGCTATGGTTTTTCCAGTAGTCCTGTATGGATGTGAGAGTTGGACTATAAAGAAAACTGGGTGCTGAAGAATTGGTGCTTTTGAATTGTGGTGTTGGAGAAGAATCATGAGAGTCCCTTGGACTGCAGGGAAATCCAGCCAGTTAATCCTAAAGTAAATCAGTCCTGAACGTTCTTTGGAAGGACTGATGCTGAAGCTGAAACTCCAATACTTTGGCCACCTGATTTGAAGAACTGACTTACCGGAAAGACCTTCATGCTGGGAAAGTTTGAAGGCAGGAGGAGAAGGGTACGACAGAGGATGAGATGGTTGGATGGCATCACCAACTCAATGGACATGAGTTTGAGCAATCTCTGGGAGTTGTGTTGGACAGGGAAGCCTGGCATGCTGCAGTCCATGGGGTCACAAAGAGTAGCACATGACTGAGCGACTGAACTGAACTGACTGAATAATAGTAAATGTATATTCATTGTTTGCAGAGCCCATTCAAATATGAATTTTTCAGTTTTGCTCACTGACTCACTCAACCCCAAAACCTATGAATATCATGGGATAGATATTGCTGTTATTTATTTTAACATATATATACATGTGTGTGTATATATATACACACACATATATTTGGGGTATTTTAAAGATAACAATAAAACAAATATTCAAAAAATATTTTCTAAGTAGTTACTAAACTTAGAATCTTCCAAATTTATCTTCATCTTACCTCTCCTAGATTGCATGTTGTATTTCTTTTCTTTAATTTTTACATTTATTTCATGATGAGAAACACCATAAATGTTTAAAACTACCTCAAATACCTTATCAAATGAAATGAAATAAATAACAAATACCTTATCAAATGAAATGAAATAAATAACAAATACCTTATCAAATGAAATGAAATAAATAGTATTAGTGTTTTAAAGATGAAGATATTGAGAATTTGAGAAAGTAAATGACTATTATAAATAACTCATTATTCATTATGTTACATAGTTAAAAACTGCTCTTTCCTTGAGATCATGATCCCTCTCAAAATAGTAATACAATAGTTGAACAATATTCATTTAGTTAGCAGCAGTTTATTAAAGAGCAACTAAGAGCTGGGCATTATTCTAGGTACTGAGAAGTCAATGGTGAATGAGACATAAAAGTTCTTTCTCCCATAAAGCTTATAGTCCACTTAAGGGGGCTTCCCAGATGGCTCAGCAGGTAAAGAATCCACCTGCAATGCAGGAGACACAGGAGACACTAGTTTGATCCGTGAGTTGGGAAGATTCTCTGAAGGAGGAAATGGCAACCCACTCCAGTATTCTTTCCTGGAAAATCCCATGAACAGAGGAACCTGCTGGGCTGCAGTCCATGGGTTACAAAGGGTCAGACATGACTGAATAACTAACACTATTTAAAGGAGTATATTTGCCTGTATTCTGACAAAATCGGTAGTATTTTTTAAGCTGAAATTATCATATAATTAAAGACCCAAGGAATAAGAAGCTTCTTTTTTACAAAACATTATATGTGGCTGTTATATAGAATACAATAGACATCATGGAGCATATATATCAAATGTCTATGCTAGTGTTGAACTCTTACTGTAGCAGGGAAAAGTGAAGTAGAATTTCCTATCCTGGAATTGAGATTGTAAAACATTTTTATGTGCAATATGTTCTTTGGTAGATTCATCCATTCAGTGGAAGTAGAGAATTTCCATAGGAAAGAAGCCATAAAGTTTAGGGATAGCAAAATTTGAACATAGTGCTAATAACCACAAGTTGTTTATATAGACCAGAAAAATAAAATCTCAATAAATATTTTAAATATTGACTCAGAACTTACCAGTTAACTTCTGTGAGTTCAGGTACACTCACAAAAAATGTAGAGGAAATAAAATAGGGATCAAAATGGTGGAGTAGGAAGACATTGAGCTCCTTTCCCCTCACAAGCACATCAAAATTACAATTACATATAGAACAACTGTCCCCTAAAATTGACCTAAAGTCTTACAGAATGGCGCTTCTACAACTGAGGTTGTAAAGAAGGAATGACACAGAATCTGATAGGAAGGGAAGAAAATCAACCCAGTTAGGACCACACAAACATGTGGAGAATAAACAACATGTTATTTAAAAAGTAATGGGTCTTTGAATAAATCAAAGAGGAAATCAGAAAACATATTGAAACAAATTAAAGTAAAAACACAACTTTTCAAAATCTATGAGATGCAACAAAAACATTTCTAAGAGGGAAATTCTAGCATTGCAGGCCTACTTCAATAAACAACAAAAATTCAAATAAATAGCCTAACGTACCATCTAAAGGAATTAGGAAAAGAGAATGGGCAAAGCCCAAAGTTAGCAGAAGGAAAAAATAAAGCTCAGACAGGAAATAAATAAAATAGAGATGATACAAACAATAAAAAAGATTAATAGAACCAAGAGCTGGTTTTGTGAAAAGATAAACAAAATTGACAAACCTTTAGTCAGACTCATAAAGAAAAAAAAAAAAAGGAAAGGGCCCAAATAAACAAAGCAAGAAATGAAAGCAGAAACTGCAAACAATAGCACAGGAATACAATAATCATAAGAGAACATGACAAACATTAATATTCCAACAAATTGAACAACCCAGAAGAAATGGATAAATTCCTAAAACTTTTAGAGTAACTCAGAAAGAAATAGATACTCTGAACAGACTGATTGCTTGTATTGACATTGAATCAAAGTTAGAAAAAAGTCTTCAAACAAACAAAACCCAGGACTAGATTGTTTCACAGGGGATTTCTACCAAATTTTTAAAGAAGAGTTAACGCCTATCTTTCACAAATCATTCCCCAAAATTTTGAAGATGATGGAACACTCCCAAATTCACTCTATGAGGACATCATTACTCTGATACACAAATCACACAAGGACACTACAAAAAAGGAAAATTTCAGGCCAGTATTTTTTATAAATATAAATGCAAAAATTCTCAGCAAATATTAGAAAATCTAATTCAACAATATACAAAAAGGATCATACATCATGACCATGTGGGATTTAATCCAACATGATTCCATATCTGTAAATCAACAAATGTGATAGACTACATTAACAAAATGATGGATAAAAATCAACAAAATCAGCACCCATTCATGTTTTTAAAACTCTCAGAATAGTTGGAATGGTGGAAATGCATTTCAGCATAATGACCATTTATGATAAACTCAAAGCTAGCATCATACTCAAAGGCCAAAAGTTGAAATTTTTTTCTCTAAACGCAAGAACAAGACAAGGATGCCCACTCTGCCACTTCTATTTAACGTATTACTGAAAGTCCTAGTCACAGTAATTATACAATAAAATAAAGAAAGAAAGAAAGAAAAGGGATCCAAGCAGGAAGAGAAAACTAAAACATCCTATTTATCAGTGATAGGGTACTATATGTAGAAACCATAGAGTCACAACCAAAAATCTATTCAAACTAATAAATAAATTTACTACATTTGATGGACACAAGATTTAATATACAGAAAACTGTTGCATTTATATATAATAAAAATGAACCATCAAAAAGATACAACAAGAAACAATCTTATTTGTAATTGCATTAAGAAAAATAAAATATATGGGAACAAACTTAATAAAAGTACTTATACTCTGAAAATTATGATATGGATGAACATAACAAGATAAATGGAAAGATATTCTATATTCATGGATCGCAAGTATCAATATTATCTAAAGTTTCCCAGGTGGTCCTGGTGATAAAGAAAGTGGAAGTGAAAGTTTCTCAGCTGTGTCTGACTCTTTGCGACCCCATGGACTATACAGTCCATAGAATTCTCTAGGCCAGAATACTGGATTGGGTAGCCTTTCTCTTCTCCAGGTGATCTTCCAAACCCAGGGATCAACCCCAGGTCTCCTCATTGCAGGCAGATTCTTTATCAACTGAGCCAAAAGGAGAAGTCCAAGAATACTGGAGTGGGTAGGCTATCCCTTCTCCAGCGGATCTTCCCAACCCAGGAAATAAACTGGGGTCTCCTGCATTGCAGGCCTGCCAATATAGGACACATAGAGACCTGGGTTTGATCCCTTGGTCAAGAAGATTTCCTGGAGGAAGGCATGGCAACTCACTCCAGTATTCTTGCCTGGAGAATCCCATGGACAGAGGAGCCTGGAAGGCTACAGTCCTTTTTCTTTTTCTTTTCTTTTTTTGCAGAATTAGAACAAATAATATTGAGATTTGTATGTTGTTGTTGCTATTGTTGTTCAGTTGCTAAGTCAGGTCCTATTCTTTGTGACCCCATGGACTACAGCACACCAGGCTTCCTTGTCCTTCATTATCTTTCTGAGTTTGTTCAAACTCATGTTCATTGAGTTGATGAGGTCATCTAACATCTCATCCTCTGTCTCCCCCTCCTCCTCTTGCCCTCAACCTTTCCCAGCATCAGGATCTTTTCCAATGAGTCAGCTGTTTGCATTACGTGGCCAAAGTATTGGAGCTTCAGCTTTAGCACCAGTCCTTCCAATGAATATCCAGGGTTCATTTTCTTTAGGATTGACTGGTTTGATCTCCTTGCTCTTCTAGAGCTACAAAGTACCCTAAATGGCCAAAGCAATCTTGAGAAAAAAAAAAAAAAAAACCTTGTGATATCAAACTGACTGACTTCAGACTATATTACAAAGCTATAGTAATAAAAACAGTATGAGACTGGCTCAAAAACATATCAGTGGAACAGCATAGAGAGCACAGATAAATCCACACACATATGGTCAATTAATCTGTGACAAAGGAAGCAAAAATATACTAAATGGAGAAAAGGCATTCTCTTTAAGAGTGGTATTGGGAAAAGTGGACAATTGTCCATAAAAGAATGAGATTAGAATATTTTATCACAATGTATACAAAAATAAACTTAAAGTAGATTGAAGACCTAAATTTAAAAATATGGATAAGGAAGCTGTGGTACATATACACCATGGAATTTTACTCAGCTGTCAAAAAGAATTCATTTGAACCAGTCCTAATGAGATGGATGAAACTGGAGCCCCTTATACAGAGTGAAGTAAGCCAGAAAGATAAAGAACATTACAGCATACTAAAACATATATATGGAATTTAGAAAGATGGTAACGATAACCCTATATGCAAAACAGAAAAAGAGACACAGAAATACAGAACAGACTTTTGAACTCTGTGGGAGAAGGTGAGGGTGGGATGTTTCAAAAGAACAGCATGTATACTATCTATGGTGAAACAGATCACCAGCCCAGGTGGGATGCATGAGACAAGTGCTGGGCCTGGTGCATGGGAAGACCCAGAGGAATCGGGTGGAGAGGGAGGTGGGAGGGGGGATCGGGATGGGGAATAAGTGTAAATCTATGGCTGATTCATATCAATGTATGACAAAACCCACTGAAATGTTGTGAAGTAATTAGCCTCCAACTAATAAAAAAATTAAAAAAATATATATATATAAACCATAAAACTAATGAAAGAAAACATAGTAAATGCACCCTTTGGCATGAGTCCTTAGCATTTTCGGATCTAATTTCACAGGCAAGGGAAACAAAAACAAACAAAGAAATGAGACCTAGTCAAACCTAAAAGTTTTTGCACAGAGGAAGCCATCAATAAAATGAAAAGGCAACCTACTTTATATGAAAGAAGATATTTGCAAACGGTATC
Source organism: Cervus canadensis (assembly GCF_019320065.1). Classification (NCBI taxonomy): domain Eukaryota; kingdom Metazoa; phylum Chordata; class Mammalia; order Artiodactyla; family Cervidae; genus Cervus; species Cervus canadensis. Next base: position 39,326,036 of record NC_057397.1, read on the forward strand.
TCCAATAAGGAGTTAATATTCAAAAATATATAAAGAACTCATATCCCAATGGGTTTCCCAGGTGACACAGTGATAAAGAGACATAAGAAACACAGGTTTGATCCCTGGGTTGGCAAGATCTCCTGGAGTAGGAAATGTGAACTCAGTCTAGCATTCTTGCCTAGAAAATTCCATGGACAGAGGAGCCTCATGGGCTATAGTCCATGGAGTTACAGTCAGACATGACTGACCACATGCACACACATACTCCATTAGCAATAAAACAAGCAACCTGATTTAAAAATGGGCTGAAGACCTGAATAGAATTTTTCCAAAGAAGACATAGACATTAAGAGATGCCCAACATCTATAATCATCAGGAAGACACAAGTCAAAACCAAAATGAAGTATCATCTCACACCTGTTAGAATGTGTGTGTGTGTGTGTGTTGTGTTAGTCACTTATTAGTTATGTCCAACTCTTTGTGACCCCATGGACTATAGCCCACCAGGCTCCTCTCTCCATGGTATTCTCCAGGCAAGAATACTGGAGTGAATTGCCATTTTCTTCTCCAGGGGATCTTCCTGCCCCAGGGATCGAACCCAGGTCTCCTGCATTGCAGGCAGATTCTTTACCATCTGAGCTATAAGGAAGTCCCTTTAGAATGTTTAGAAGATTCCTGTTAGAATGGCTATCATCAAATAGCTAGTGTTGGTGAGCATGTGGGAAAAAGGTAAACTTTGCACACTGTTGGTAAGAATGTAAACTAGTGCAGCCAGTTTGAAATTTCAGCATCTACAGGATTCAACCAACCCCAGATCATGTAATACTATAGTTACTTGTTTAGTGAAAATAATCTATGTATAAAGTAGACCCACAGTAGTTCAAACCTGGTGTTGGTCAATGGTCAACTATATATGCTATTGATTCTGTATACCAGTACATATAGAGATATTACTTGAGTATGAAGCCTGAAAAGCCCAAAATCTGTAGTCAACAAGCTAGAGATCCAGGAGAGCCAATGGTGCCTGTAATTTCCAGTCAGAGTCCAAGTCCAAAAGCAAGGAAGACTGATGTCCCAACTGAAAGACTGGCAGAAAGACAGAATTATTCTTTCAGTCACAGATATAACGTTTATACAAATACCTGAGCATTCTATGCCCTTGTAAAGCTGACACACATATGACTAACCACCACAGGGAATTAAAAAAATTGATCAACAAGGAAATGAGTGACTACATTAATTGCAAATAGTAAAAATTCTGTTGTAAAAAGTAGACTGATGATATGACAGTGACTAATTGTGTGATGGGAAGGAAAGACCTCATTGAGGCTGCAATATTTGAATGAGAACGTTCCAATTATTAAACAGTGGCAAAGAGTTTTCTCAAGATAGGAGAACATATTTAAGGGCTGAAGTGAAGTGAAATCAAAGTCTCCCAGTCGTGTCCAACTCTTTGCCACACCAAGGACTGTACAGTCCATGAACTTCTCCAGGTCAGAATACTGAAGTGGGTAGCCTTAACCTTCTCCAGGGGATCTTCCCAACCCAGGGATCGAACGCAGATCTCCCACATTGCAGGCGTCTTCTTTACCAGCTGAGTCACATGTAAGGGCTAGAAGACAAAAACATGCTTGAAATGTCTAAGGAAAAGAAAAGAAGTGCAAGTGTCTGGAAGTTGGTGACCAAAGTTCAGTTCAGTTCAGTTCAGTCATTCAGTCATGTCCGACTCTGCAACCCCATGAACCAAAGCATGCCAGGCCTCTCTGTCCATCACCAACTCCCAGAGTTTACCCAAACTCAAGTCCATTGACTCGGAGATGCCATCCAAACATCTCATCCTCTGTCGTCCCCTTCTCCTCCTGCCCTCAATCTTTCCCAGCATCAGGGTCTTTTCAAATGAGTTAACTCTCTGCATTAGGTGGCCAAAGTATTGGAGTTTCAGCTTCAACCATCAGTCCTTCCAATGAACACCCAGCACTGATCTCCTTTAGGGTGGACTGGTTGGATCTCCTTGCAGTCCAAGGGACTCTCAAGATGCTTCTCCAATACCACAGTTCAAAAGCATCAATACTTCAGCACTCAGCTTTCATTATAGTCCAACTCTCACATCCATACATGACCACTGGAAAAACCATAGCTTTGACTAGATGGACCTTTGTTGACAAAGTAATGTCTCTGCTTTTTATTTATTTATTTTTTTTTCAGTGGGTTTTGTCATACATTGATATGAATCAGCCATAGATTTACACGTATTCCCCATCCCGATCCCCCCTCCCACCTCCCTCTCCACCCGATTCCTCTGGGTCTTCCCAGTGCACCAGGTCGGAGCACTTGTCTCATGCATCCCACCTGGGCTGGTGATCTGTTTCACCATAGACAGTATACATGCTGTTCTTTCAAAACATCCCACCCTCACCATTTCCCACAGAGTTCAAAGTCTGTTCTGTATTTCTGTGTCTCTTTTTCTGTTTTGCATATAGGGTTATCATTACCATCTTTCTAAATTCCATATATATGTGTTAGTATGCTGTAATGTTCTTTATCTTTCTGGCTTACTTCACTCTGTATAAGGGGCTCCAGTTTCATCCATCTCATTAGGACTGATTCAAATGAATTCTTTTTAACGGCTGAGTAATATTCCATGGTGTATATGTACCAACTTCCTTATCCATCAATCTGCGATGGGCACTAGGTTGCTTCCATGTCCTGGCTATTATAAACAGTGCTGCGATGAACATTGGGGTGCACATGTCTCTTTCAGATCTGGTTTCCTCAGTGTGTATGCCCAGAAGTGGTATTGCTGGGTCATATGGCAGTTCTATTTCCAGTTTTTTAAGAAATCTCCACACTGTTTTCCATAGCGGCTGTACTAGTTTGTTATGCTGTCTAGGATGGTCATAACTTTTCTTCCAAGGAGTAAGTGTCTTTTAATTTCATGGCTGCAATCACCATCTGCATTTTTCCACTGTTTCTCCTTCTATTTGCCAGTGATGGGACCAGATGCCATGATCTTAGTTTTCTGAATGTTGTGCTTTAAGCCAACTTTTTCACTTTCCTCTTTCACTTTCATCAAGAGGATCTTTAGTTATTCCCTTTCTGCCATAAGGGCGGTATCATCTGCATATCTGAGGTTATTGATATTTCTCCTGGCAATCTTGATTGCAGCCTGTGCTTCTTGCAGCCCAGCATTTCTCATGATGTACTATGCATATAGGTTAAATAAACAGGGTGACAATATACAGCTTTGACGTACTCCTTTTCCTATTTGGAACCAGTCTGTTGTTCCATGTCCAGTTCTAACTGTTGCTTCCCGACCTGCACACAAGTTTCTCAACAGGCAGGTCAGGTGGTTTGGTATTCCCATCTCTTGAAAAATTTTCCACAGTTTATTGTGACCCACACAGTCAAAAGCTTTGGCATAGTCAATAAAGCAGAAATAGATATTTTCTCTGGAACTCTCTTGGTTTTTCGATGATCCAGCACATGTTGGATCTACACAAGAGGAGAAAAAGCTAGGAACGGTGGCTGCACAGCACAGGAGCGGCCGAGAAGAGATACCCCATGTCCAAGGTCAGGAGAGGCAACTGAGAGGAGTTACCCTACATCCAAGGTCAGGAGCAGCCGCAGTGAGGAGCTACCACAGGTCCACGGTTAGGAGCGGTGGCTGAGAGGAGCTACCCCACGTCCAAGGTCAGGAGCAGGCATGAAGAGATACCCCATGTCCAAGATAAGAGAAACCCAAGTAAAATGGTAGGCGCTGAGCGGAGACATCAGAGGGCAGACAGACTGAAACCACAATCACAGACAACTAGCCAATCTGATCACATGGACCACAGCCTTGTCTAACTCAATGAAACTATGCCTTGCTGTGTGGGGCCACCCAAGACAGAAGGGTCAGGGTAGAAAAGTCTGACAGAATGTAGTCCAGTGGAGAAGGGAATCGCAAGCCACTTCAGTATTCTTGCCTTGAGAACCCCAAGAACAGTATAAAAAGACAAAAAGATAGGACACTGAAAGATGAATGCCCCAGGTTGGTAGGTGCCCAGTATGCTACTGATGACCAAAGGAAGAATAATATTAGAAGAGTTCTGAGAAATAAAGGTCTGACCATCCAGAGCTTTGGAGATTACAATGAGAAGTTAGAATTTCATTTTAAGAGCAATAGGAAGCCATTTTTGGGTTTTTGCACATTGCAGAAGTAAAGAATGGTTAAACAACAGATCAGTCGGTTTAGCATCTAGAGGAAACATTTCTGAAATTTTAAGGTGCTGGATAGATAGTCGATTATATAGATATTAATAGATGATAGATGACATAAATTTGCATAGATATGAGATCATATATAAAATATATCATGTACATATTTGCATGTAGATAAAAGGGCAATTTTAATTTGCTGCTTAGGTGAGAGGTGAAGCACCCACGGGGATATTTGAGAAACCACAGATATTAGCTAAACTTCATTCTGATGAGAATGAATCAGTGAACTAAAGACCTTTAGTTTTGTGTGTAGAGTCTGCAGGCAGACTGAATACACATGTCTCAACCTCCCTGCAAGCTATGTTCAGCTTCTCCTCTAGAGGCCTAAAGAATACAAATTTTAATAGTGTGAGATTATCAGCTTCCAATATACTTTCAAATTTTGGACCAGTCCTGATGTTGTTGTAACCTTTGTTGATGTTGTTGTAACCTTTTCCTTACAAATGTATGATAATGAAGCATTAAAGTTCAATAATATGTCCTCGGTATTACTTAATTTATATCTAAGTTCCAGCTGCTCTGAAGCTTGGAATTTCCACACTTTTTTAAAGATAAAGGGAAAGTTTTTCAAGTATTCATTCAATGCACTGTTTGCTTAGAAATAGGACTGTATATATTCTTTTTAAGTTTATTTATTTTTAATTAGAGGATAATTGCTTTTCAATATTATATTGGCTTCTGCCATATATCAACATAAGTCAGCCGTAGGTATACATATGTCCCCTTCTTGAACTTCCCTTCCACCTCCTCCCACTTCCCACCCCTCTAGGTTGTCACAGAGCACAGGATTTGAGCTCCCTGCATCATTCAGCAAATTTCCACTAGCTATCTAATTTTGCATATGACAATGTATGCGCTTCAATACTACTCTCTCAATTTGTCCAATATTCTTTTATTCTCTAAGATTTAGGTGAATTTATGTATATGGTTGATAACAGGGCAGTGCTAAAACAACCCAGACTCTGTAATCCTATAGCATTAAACCCATAACAAAGCAATCCACTTGACACAAGACACAGAAAAGCAAGTATAATTACATTATAATACACGAGTTGTCAAAATTTTGTGGGCTTTTAATCTGAATAGAGTCATTATGAGATTCCTTTTAACACTTAGAATAGTGAAACATTACACAAAAATGATGACTTTAATATTAAAGGAAATACTAAATGTTTTGAAATAAATAAACTAAACTCTCATCAAATAAATATAAACTAAGCTCCCATCTTGCTATTAGTCCCACCATAGAGTCACCGGGGAGATGACTCACAAACTGCAGAATAATTATACAAAAAAAATTTTCACACTGTTAAGAAAGTTCTAGGACCTACAATATATTTCCCAACCTGGGGATCCAGCAAAGGGACTGAGAACCCCCGGGAATTTTATTTTGGAGTCCAGTGGGATTTGACTACAGAACTTCCACAAGACTCAGGAAACAGACTCCTGGAGGGACATCGGAAGCCAGGAGAAAGGAGCAGTGTCCCCACGAGAGACTGAAGGTGAGGGTCCAGGAGTCTCCGGCAGAGGCGTGGGTTGACAGTGGCCTGCTGTGGGGTCAGAGCCACTGAATAAAACAGTGTGTGCATAAGTCTTTTTGAAGGAGGTCACCATTACCACCAATAACCCTACCACAGTTTGGCCCCAGGCCAAACAATGGGGAGAGAACACAGCTCAGCCCATCAGTAAAAATTGGATTAAAGATTTGATGAGCATAGCCCCACCCATCAGAACAAGGCCCAGGTTCACCCACAGTCAATCTCTCCAATAAGGAAGCTTCCATAAGTCTCTAATCCTTATCCATCAGAGGGCCAACAGAATGAAAACCACAGTCACAGAAAACTAAACAAACTGATCACATGGATCACAGCCTTGTCTAACTCAATGAAACTCTGAGCTGTGCTGTGTATGTCCACCCAAGATGGACAAGTCTTGGTGGAGAGTTCTGACAAAATGTGGTCCACTGGAGAAGAGAATGACAAACCACTTCAGTATTCTGGCCTTGAGAACCTCAAGGACAGCATGAAAAGCCAAAAAGATATGACACTGAAAGATGAACTCCCCAGGTCAGTAGGTGCCCAATATGCTACTGGAGATCAGTGGAGAAGTAACTCCAAAAAGAATAAAGAGACAGAGCCAAAGCAAAAACAACACCCAGTTGTGAGGTGACTGGTAATGGAAGTAAAGCCCAATGCTGTATTTTTTTTTTTTATGCAACAATATTGCATAGGAACCTGGAATGTTAGGTCCATGAATTATATGTAGATTGGAAATGGTGAAACAGGAGATGGCAAGAGTGAACATCAACATTTTAGGAATCAGTGAACTAAAATGGACCAGAATTGGTGAATTTAATTCAGATGAACATTATATCTACTGCTGTGGGCAAGAATTCCTTAGAAGAAATGGAGTGGCCCTCATAGTCAACAAAAGAGTTCAAAATGCAGTAAGTACTTGGGTGTAATCTCAAAAATGACAGAATGATCTCTGCTCGTTTCCAAGGAAAACCATTCAATATCACAGTAATCCAAGTCTATGCCCCAACCACTAATTCCAAAGAAGCTGAAGTTGAATGATTCTATGATGACCTACTAGACTTTCTAGAACTAACAACGAAAAAAGATGTCCTTTTTATTATAGGGGACTGAAATGCAAAAGTAGGAAGAGATACCTGGAGTAACAGACAAGTTTGGTGTTGGAGTACAAAATAAAGCAAGGTAACAGAATTGTGTCAAGAGAAAACACTGGTCATAGCAAACACCCTCTTCCAACAACCCAAGAGACAACTCTACACATGGACATCATCAGGTGGTCAATACCAAAATCAGACTGACTTAATTCTTTTCAGCCAAAGACAGAGAAATGCTATACAGTCAGCAAAAACAAGACCTGGAGCTGACTGTGGCTTAGATCATAAACTCCTTATTGCAAAATTCAGATTTAAATTAAAGAAAGTAGGAAAAACAACCAGACCATTCAGGTAAGACCCAAATCAAATCCCTTACCACTATACAGAGAAAGTGACAAATAGATTCAAGGGATTTGATCTGATAGAGTGCCTGAAGAACAATGGACAGAAGTTCGTGACATTGTACAGGAGGCAGTGATCAAGACCATACCTAAGAAAAAGAAATGCAAAAAGGCAAAATGGTTGTCTGAGAAGGGCTTTCAAATAGCCAAGAAAAGAAGAGATGAGAAAAGCAAAGTAGAAAAAGGAAAAATATACTCATCTGAATGCAGAGTTCCAAAGAATAGCAAGGAGAGATAAGAAAGATTTTCTAAGTGATGAATGCAAAGAAATAGAGGAAAACAATAGAATGGGAAAGACTAGAGATCTCTTCAAGAAAATTAGAGATACCAAGGGATATCATCTTTCACGCAAAGATGGGCACAATAAATGACAGAAATGGTGTGGACCTAACAGAAGCAGAAGACATTAAGAAAAGATGGCAGGAATACACAGAAGAGCTATATAGAAAATATCTTAATGACCCCGAAAACCACAATGGTGTGATCACTCACCTAGAGCCAGATATCCTGAGATGTGAAGTCAAGTGGGCCTTAGGAAGCATCACTACAAACAAAGATAGTAGAAGTGATGGAATTCCAGCTGAGCTATTTCAAATCCTAAAAGATGAAGTTGTGACAATGCTGCACTCAATATGCCAGCAAATTTGGAAAACTCAACAGTGGCCACAGGATTGAAAAAATTTAGTTTTCATTCCAATCCTTAAGAAAGGCAATGCCAAAGAATGTTCAAACTACTGCACAATTGCACTCACCCACATGCTAGCAAAGAAATGCTCAAAATTCTCCAGGTGAAGCTTCAATTGTATGTGAACTGAGAGCTTCCAGATATTCAAGCAGGATTTAGAAAAAGCAGAGGAACCAGAGATCCAACTGTCAATATCTGTTGGATCATAGAAAAAGCAAGAGTTCCATAAGAAAATCTACTTCTGCTTTATTGACTACACCAAAGCCTTTGACTGTGTAGATCACAGCAAACTGTGGAAAATTCTTAAAGAGATGGGAATACCAGACCACCTGACCTTCCTCCTGAGAAACCTGTATGCAGCTCAAGAAGCAATAGTTAGAACTGGACATGAACAATGGATTGGTTCCAAATTGGGAAAGGAGTACATCAAGGCTGTGTATTATCACCCTGCTTATTTAGCAAATATGCCAAATACATCATGAGAAGTGCTGGTCTGTATGAAGCACAAGCTGGAATTAGGATTGACAGAAGTATCAGTAACCTCAAAGATGCAGATGACACCACCCTTATGGCAGAAAGCAAAAAGGAACTAAAGAGACTCTTGATGAACGTGAAAGAGGAGAGTGAAAAAGCTGGCTTAAAACTCACCATTCAAAAAACTAAGACCATGGCATCCAGTCCCATCATTTCATGGCAAATAGATGGGGAAACAATGGAAACAGTGACAGATTTCTTTGAGGGGGGGCTCCAAAATCTTTGCAGATGATGGCTGTAGCCATGAAATTAAAAGACACTTGCTCCTTGGAAGAAAAGCTATGAACAACCCAAAAAGCATATTAAAAATCAAAGACATTACTTTGCCAACAAAGGTCTGTCTAGTCAAAGCTATGGTTTTTCCAGGAGTTGTGTATGGATGTGAGAGTTGGACCATAAAGAAAGTTGAGTGCCAGAAGAATTGGTGCTTTTGAAATGTGGTGTTGGAGCAGACTCTTGAGAGTCCCTTGGACAGCAAGGAGATCAACCCAGTCAATCCCAAAGGAAATCGGTCCTGAGTATTGATGGGAAGGACTGATGCTGAATTTGAAGCTCCAATATTTTGGCCACCTGATACGAAGAACTGACTCATTGGAAAAGACCGTGATGCTGGGGAAGATTGAAGGCAGGAGGAGAAGGGGACATTAGAGGATGAAATGTTCGGATTGTATCACCAACTCAATGGACATGATTTTGGGCATGCTTTGGGAACTGGTGATGGACAGGGAATCCTGGTGTGCTGCAGTCCATGGGGTCACAGAGTCAGACACAACTGTGACTGAACTGAACTGAAACTCGACCTTGGACAAGACACTGTAACTTCCTGGCCCTCCATTGTATTTCTGTTGGATGGGATGCTTATAGTCCTTGTCCCTATATTGGAGAACAGTTGTCTGTGTCCTTAAAAAATAAAAAGAGAGGTATAGTAATGGTAGATCACCTAGAACAGTTCTTAGCACATTATAAATACTAAACATATGTTCACTTTTTTAAAGACTTCTTTCCAAATGGACCTCTCAGTAAATCACTCTTTAATTTATCCCTTATTTAAAAAAAATCATATTACAATTAAACCAAAATAATATATAAAACAATAATAGCATTTGTATAATATTATTTAAAAGTCAAAGGACATATAAATATATGGTGGGTTTTTTTTGAAGCATGATATATTTACAAAATATAGTTTCCTAAATACATTTTTTTTTATGTTGCTGTTTCTGTAGAGCAAATGTGAGATAAGGAGATAGAAAGCTTCTTGGACTTTGTTGGAATTACTCCCACATCTATGTAGTAAGTGATGAATTAAAATAAATTATAATCATTTAGATCTTCATATGAACTCATGACATAGAAAGAATGAGTGAACAATAATTTACTTATAAGAAAGAATCAGAAGTATAGATAGCTTGTCCATTTTTAAGTTTACTTTTAAAATTTAGAGAAAAGTCCAATTCATTATCTTTTCATGACAACTTCACAAACTATCAGATTCAGCATAACATTTTCCCCTCTGAGTCCATACAGCGATGCACAGTCTATCTCCCAAAGCCTCTTGTTTTCACCTTCTTGATTAAACTGGATAAGGGATTGTGGGAGCCCTTGAAGTGGAAAAAGAGGTTGAGACCATCAAAAGAAGATGGAGTTGAATTTTTTAAATGCAGTAATTAGACAAGTGAGAGAAAGAAACATGAAATTACTACAAATGCAAAAACACAGAGAGATATAGAAGACAGACTTGGTTGCTACATGTGTGGGTAAGTTAGGAACTGAGGCTGGGGACTAAAATAGAACCGAGGTCCTAAAACCTTTGCATCCTAGATTAAGGTACTGATACAGAATATAAACAGGGCTTCCCAGGTAATGCTTCTGGTAAAGAATCCATCTGCCAGCGCAGGAGATGCAAGAGACTTAGGTTGAATACCTGGGTCAGAAAGATCCCTGGGAATAGGAAATGGCAATCCAGTCCAAAATCTTTGCCTGGAAAATTCCATGGAGAGTGGAGCCAGGCAGGCTACAGTCCAAGGGGCTGCAAAGAGTCAGACACGACTGAGTGCACTTAGGAAGTAAATACTTCAAAGTAGACATTCTTATTTTGTTTAGAATGGAATGTGTTCTAAGGGCTTAGAACAATGCCTTGAACTGAAAAGGTGCTTAAGAGATATATACTGAGCAAACGAGTACTTTGTTCATCTTTTTGTGACCACTTAATTGCCATTCGTTCTTCAGTTTCAAGCTTAACAGAGCCTGAAAGTACAGCTAGCCTTGGAAAGTAAAGTGAGTAGAAAGACAAAGTCCTCATGTCCCCAGTAAGCAGCTCATCTCTCCTTTCCTCTGACTCGGGATCCAGCATCTTTCTATTGGTCCAGAAATTCAAAGTTTTGAAAGCATCCAGAGACAGCACTCCTTGTGATGAGCAATAACAGCCATGGGGCATGTGTACAAGTAAAGAGCAGGGAAGGAAGAAAAACGAAGATGGTATTATGACCATGGCACACTGGTTTGAAGTCATAGCCAGTTTTCCTGAGAGACACCTGTGAATAATCAGGGCACATTGGTGGGAAGCTTAGATCCCTCCAAATACATGGGGCAATATGACTGGGAACCTAACAAGATAGTAGAATATAAATGTGTGAAATAAAAGCATCACCAGATTCAACTTAACAAAATGTATGTACGTTCTGTCATCTCATATGAAAAGAGAGGAATATGACACTTATGAGAATTAGGTAAAAATCTTAACAGTGCCTGGCACTTAGAGAACATTCAAACATAACGATTTTTCAACAAACTCGCATCCTGTTATTAAACATAATGATTCTGCTTAGAAAGAGAGAAATTGGGAGGGAAAGAAGCATGGTTCTAGTCTTTACAGAGCATGAAGTCTGACGAAAGAGGCAGACTTGTGAAGCTAAGAATAACTGCTGTATTTCATTTAGTTCCCAAAAAGAGAGCCTCAAGCACATCATTGGCAGGACAAAGACGCCAATTTTCCTCTGCCTTTGAAATTTTGGATCTCAGCAGATTTTCTAACATAACTCATAGTTCCAGACCCCTGGCCCCAACAATTCCTCCTAGCTTATCCCGACTTGTCCTTTCTTACTGATTCAGGCAGCCTGGATTTTCTCTTATCTGGCCTATACATGGAAGCTTGGAGATACTTTTCCTGTGAAAGACAGAATGCAGTTTTCCAGAGGATGCAGAAGTAGCTGACTGCTAACTTTCATATTGATGAAATCTCTTTATTCTTTATATCCGTGATCCTTGGACAAATTTCACTGATTTTTTTTTATTATTGGGATATAATTGCATTACAATATTGTGTTAGTTTCTAATGTATGATAAAGTGAATCAGCTATATGTATACATATATCTCCTCTCTCTTGAACCTCCCTTCCAATCCCCCAATCCCACCCATCTAGGTCATCACAAAGCACCAAGTTGAGCCCCTTACACTATACAGCAGATTCCCACTAGATATCTATTTTATACATGATAGTGTATATATGTCAATCCCAATTGCCCAGAACTACCATATAACCTAGTAATTCCACTACCAGGCAAATATCCTGAGAAAACCATAATATTTAAAGACATGTGCATCCCAGTACTCACTGCATCACTATTTACAATAGCTAGGACATGGAAGCAACCTAAATGTCTATCGACAGATGGATGGACACAGAAGATGTGGTACATATACACAATGGAATATTGCTCAGCTATTAAAAGGAATGAAATTGGGTCACCAAATTTCTTAAGATCTGCCTTCAGAAGTAGCACAATTTTAGGTAATTCTCAGTGGCCTGAAATAATTCATTTTTGTATTCTTTCATCTATACAGTCACTGATGTCAGGCTGGTGGCTCAGAGGGTAAAGCATCTGCCTGCAATGTGGGAGACCTGGGTTCAATCCCTGGGTTGGGAAGATCCCCTGGAGAAGGAAATGGCAACCTACTCCAGTACTCTTGCCTGGAAAATCTCATGGATGGAGAAGCCTGTAGCCTATAGTCCATGGAGTCACTAAGAGTCAGACATGACTGAGTGACTTCATTTTCACTTTTATGTCATACATAGTTCTGGACTCTGTAGGATATGAAGTAACCCATTCACAAAGGATCACAATGCAGCAATGTCATATATAATCCAGGGCAACCCTAAAGGTTCTTCTAGGCACTCAAATTAGAGAGATAACATCATAGGAAGAACCATGAGGAGTCACAGAGAAGGTTACATAAGAGCTGGCCCTTAAAGACTAATTCAGAAAAAAAAAAACAAAAAACAAAGCAAGTTCTTCTAGAAGAATGAAGAGAAATTGTATAGACAATGTCATGGGATTAAAAAAAAATAAAGTCAAGTCTTAAGCAGAATTTCTTTTCCTTTATGGGCTAAAAATTCAAATAATACTTTATAAGAGCAAAGTGATAGGACTATGTATTTTAGACAGGCAATTTTGGGATTTAAATAGAGGATAGACACAATTTAAAATATTGGAAGCCATTATTTTCAACTTCTTGAATACAGATCTCCAAACTCTTCATTAATCAGCACAATCCTAGACTTTCTGAAAATATTACCAATTTACTGCTAATAATTTCAACAGTTTGAAACAAATGTTTTGCAATTCATACTTGAAGATAAGAAAAAGCATTAATCACATGAATTTTGGGTCTCAAAAATTTAAAGTCTATCTTGAAAGGAATATTTAGTTTGTTTTAAGAAATATTATATGTCTAAAATATGAATATATACTTAAATGTTTACTGAAAACAAGAGCCCATGGAGGTAATGGGAGAGTTCTGGAATTTATTACATGGGTGGAGACATACATCATGCCTTATTAAAGATTAATAACATATTTTAGTAGAATATACAACCCCCAGTATACAACTGACAGAGTAACACACAGTGTTCTTTTATCTGAATCTCACAAGGCTACAATCTATAGGAAGTATTAATATCAGTAAAAATATTATGTTCTCTAAGCAAATGAGTAAAGCAAAAGTTGATCAAGTTCATTAAATTTCAGGCCTGCCATTGTCAAAATGCTTTAAGGAGGAAACTACTAGAGATGTGATACATTTGGTTAGAGTTTCTAATTTTTGGCTTTAATTATTTTTGTTCTATCATTTTTCAATGCAACTGGCTATGAGACACATTATGCATGGTAATGCATGACAAGAGTTTTAAGTATCTGAACATGGATTTGAGTAAGTGTGCTTAGTCTAGAGAGTTTAATCAGTTTTATCAATACTACACATGTCAGAGTTGGTGGGTAGCATGGTAATGTGACCTCATTAAATTAATACTTGTGACGAGTATGAAAATGACCATTGAATATCAGAATAAATAATGCATCGTCTTATGTTCCTTTGCCACTGCTGCTTTAGGCATCTGGGGAAATTAATAAGGGTTATAGTGTCAATCAGGCAAATCAGAAGTAAAGAGAAATCTTCAATTAATCATGGTATTTTACAACAGTCCCTTTGGGGAAAAAAGAGAACCCTATTAATAAAAAAGTATTATGCCTTCTGTTGCAGTTGACAAACAGTGATAAGCTTCTCTGGGGACATTCTGTATGAGAAATTCATAATAAAGTTTTCCTTGTAAATTTCTCTAAAATCATTCCAACTGCTAAATCTTAGCACTTCTGAGGCATGAAACCCTTCGGGGCTTCTTCTAAAGAGGTTTTCCTCTTGGCCTTCACAGAGTGAGAAGCTGATTTCTGACGAGGTCCTTTGTAGCATGCTGCCAGCCACTGTCACAGTTGAGATGCTGAAGCGTGTCCCCTGCACCAGCAAATCCAGTTAATCAGGAAACTTCCCAGGGACCATCCAGGGATTAACCACATATTACTAGCTTGGAGACACTCACGGTGAGAACCAGTTTCTATAGACTTTGTATAGCTTGTTAGGTGCAACTTGATCACTACTTCTGGGCTTATTCCTAGAAATTTCAGATGGACTGGTCATCAAGACTGAACTGGAATGAGGGATGGAGTTTCTAGGTGTGAACCTATTCTCCCATAGCACATAGAGTACCATTCCTTTTGGGATGATAGCCTTAAATCTTCTCATTATAAAAAGAATAATATTCATTTCTTGTTAGGATGAATTTTCCATGTCTTAGTCATCTCAGGAATCTGTATTTTCCTGTGATTTTACTTTCATCACTAAAGGAGGAAACAAACTGTTGTTAGACATTTTTTGTCTTAAAAATAAATATCAAATAACAGTAGAGATTTGGCACTGAAATAATCATCAACTTTAAGACAAAACACATAAGATAGGAGTAATCAATACTCACAGACCATTTCGAATATTCTTAGAAAGAATCATTCACCATTCATATATATTTCACTTTACGCAAATACCTAGACATAGACATAGTTCCTTTCCCCCATTTTTTATCAGGTTGTGGAAAATAATACTTTCAAATCTCTAGTTTTGAACAGAATGGAGTCTTAACTTTAAGAGTAGGGCTATGTTCTAAAAGAACAAGATATACTAAGAAAACAATCATTAATTATTCCCTTTACATTAATTATCACAGTCACCTCCAGAATTGCTACCATACAAAGTATGTGCATATATTATTTATAATCTCAACTGAGCATATTAAATTTAGACTTGTTATTATAGCTAGTGTTTTTGTACTTTTTGCAAAGCTACTCTATGGTACTCTGTGCATGATTTTATATGTGCTATGCATGCTTATATTAGAAAGACAGAAATTTGTATATAAGCAAATAATAGCATTTTATAAAATTTCATTCTATCAGTGGTGTTTTCAGACTTCTTGAAACAAAAACATACATATGTTCAAAAGTTTAATCATTTCTCAAGATGCCTGACCAAAATCCAGTTGTGAAAGAAATGAATATATATTATGGACGCAAGCATGCTTCTCAGCATACATATATGATAATCATAACAGACTTTTAAAATATATAAGATATAAGTTAATATTTTATTGTTAAAGAAGGAATATGTTATTACAAAAACAAAGTAAAAAGACTTTGGATTATGTATATATTTTCATCACCATAAGGTTATGACCTTGGAAACCCGTTTAAATCTTCCTTCTCATAAGTTACAAGATATAATCTTCAATGTAATAACAAATCATATGATACAGTGCTATTATTTTTTTTATTTATCAATGGTGCTACCTATCTCTTTACTTATCTAAAGCAATTTGGGGCTCATAGTGAGATATAAAGGCAGACTGATTCATTATTAATAGAATTCTTTTGTATAGAACAGCTTTTAAAGATGCCAAGGAGAAAATACAACTGAGATCTGAATATAAGGACAGGAATTAAATGTGTATCTTGACCAAATTGCAAGTTTCCTACAGTGCAAAACAGCAATAATGTTTATAAATTTATCTACTATGATTTTCCAGTAGTCAATGCGCCAGAATATACATAGTAATAGCATTAGTCCTTGTCTTTTGTTAAATGTAATTGTTTCTCTTGAAGAAAAGTAGGTCTTTTAGAAGAATGGCTCCCCAGAGAGAAAGAGAAAAGGAGATTAAAATAAAGAGTTCAGGTAGAAGCTTCTATAGAAAGTCATGAATAGACCATTTCACAGAAAATGTTATTTTTCCTCATCAACAAATGAGGGATAATTTTTTAAAAAACCATCTGTAGAAAAAAAGCATTCTAGATTAACAGGATTGCATGTTTAAAACCATTTTGGTAGTTATGTGACTATAAGAGTCACAATTTAAATTCAGAATGGAAAAGGAATATAAAAGTCACCTGTTTGTTTTGGTTTATGGAACAATGAATTCATTCATTCATCGTTCATTTGTTCTTGTTATGTATTCACGCAACGGATCAGTCAAAAGGTATTTATTGAATGTGTTAGTGCAATGCATTCCACTGTATTTTGATTTTCATATTGAGTTATATTTTGGTAGATATTCACGGCCACCAGATTTCAGACAGGTTTAGGTTATAAAGTAAGACATGAAGAAGGTAAAAGCGAAAGTATTAGTCACTCAGTTGTGTCCAACTCTGTAACCCTGTGGACAGTAGCCCGGCAGGCTCTCCTGTCCATGGAATTCTCCAGTCAAGAATACTAGAGTATTCCTTCTCCAGGGGATCTTCCTTCTCCAGGGGATCTTCCCAATCCAGGGATGGAACCCGAGTCTCCCCCATTGCAGGCAGATTCTTCACCATCTGAGCCCCACCGAACCTCAGGTGAGACATGAGTCACCTGGAACGATTACTATGTACCCTATGATAGCCCATGTAGAGCTGATTATTTATTATGTTCCCCAAAATTGCCCCCAGTCCTGCACTGGCAGCCATCTCTGGCTCCTTCATTTGGCAAAACTAACTGTATCAGGCACAGTGCTAGGTCGGAGATTAGAAAGAGGAGACACAGGCATTGAAGAAGATGGACCTGCATACACTTGCTTAAATTCTACTGAAAAGAAACATGCAAGCAATCATGATATAATAAAATTGTATATTCACAAGGATGTTCACTGTGTGAAATGAACAGGTGGCAGGAGGATGAGAGACGGAGTCATCCTGATAAAGGCAGGGGAGATTTCTGCAGGGAGACAGCCTTTGAGCTGATATACTAGGGTTAGGCTGAAATATTTTGGAGAGAGGACTGCAGGATAATAAGACTAGATATTAAGGAATTTTTCAGGAATCAGAAGTAATTTAAAACTCTGGGGATACAAAATATAAGCAAATCTGGAGGAACAGGAAGGATGGCATGATGTTAATAAAAGGTTTTGAAAGACTTTGCTGATATATAGCAGCTTCTTGAAAATTATTTGTTGAGCTAATGAAGTTTTGATTTCACCTCTAAGAAGATACAGAAGTCCTTTGTCAAAAGACCTGGAAAGGGACCTAGTGGTCCAGTGGTTAAGAATTTTTCCACTGTGAGGGATGTGGGTTCAATCCCTGGTCAGGGAGCTAAGATCCCACATGATTTGCAACCAAAAAACTAAATCATGAAACAGAAGTAATACTGCAATGAATTTAACAAAGACTTTGAAAATGGTAAACATCAAAAAAATCTTTAGAAAAATTTTAAAAAGAGCCTGGATAAAAATGTTTACCTAAGCAACATCACGTCTGTCTGAGTCTTTGAGTAGCTACCACCATGGGACTGTGATGTTATTTCTTTTATTCACTTCTTCCCCAGTAATTGTTGTGGAATACCTTGGTCATTCACCCACTGATGCCATTTTGTATTTTTGCTGGTTGAAAATTTGGACTTAGTGTCCATCAGCTCTTATTTTCTATATCCAGCCTCTCTAGGCTACCTGCCTGCTTCCCTGTGTGAGATAAATTCTATATGGCTTTTCTTTGTATGAGACAGGTGCAATTCAGAGCAATCTGAAAGCCCTCTTCTTTTAGTTGAGTGTCACTAATTATTTCCTATCCATATAATCCTTCCATTTGATATTAGTGTTTCCTCGTTTCTGCCTTCCTGCCTCCCCAATCCCACTCCTCTATTTCAGTATCCCAGGTTGGACAACAGATGAGGTCCTTAGTCCCTTCTGAATACACAGAAGGAGTAAGTCACCCATCGTGGCTAGACTGTTAGAGTAACTTGAACATGCTAAATGTTAAGTTGCTTCAGTTGTGACTGACTCTCTGTGACCCTATGGACTGTAGTCTGCCAGGCTCCTTTGTCCATGGGGATTCTCCAGGCAAGAATACCAGAGAGAGTTGTGGTGTCCTCCTCCCACGAATCTTCCTGACCCAGGGGCCAAAGGCACGGCTCTTATATCCCCTGCATTGGCAGGTTGGTTTTTATCTGGGAAGAGTAACTTGCAAGCTCTCAATTTATACAAGATGTTCAGACAGCAACATTCATTTGCAAACTGAACAGGAAACAGTAAATGGCTGCTATAAAAATCACCTATGAATAGGCTAATATGTAGGAAAGTACAAATGTTTTTCTCTTTTTCAGTACCAAAATCATAAGCATCTCTCTGGTTATTTGTATTCCAAAAGTACAAATGCTTTTCTCAGTACCAAAATCATAAGTGTCTCCCTGGTTATTCCAAAGCACCCATCTGTTAGAGATGAGGATTAATAATTCTTTCTTACAGAGAAAGAATGTAAAATCAAGACTTGAGTATTGCTGTTTTGTGTTATACTTATTAAAACCAGAAAAAGTTAAGCAATTGATGCAGTCACCTAGCTAAATGGAAACAGAATTAGAGGTAGAAGCAAGTCTACCTGGCTGCAGAGTTCATGAATGTTTTAATGACTTTGGTACACTGTTTGACTTGGTTTTTGTGGGGAGATTTCTTTGTCTCCACATTATTAAGAGTTTGAGAATTTGGACTACCATGCATCAGGTGAGATAAATTGATACCACAAAAGAAAGAGAGAAATGAAGACAGACTGAAGTTTAAGTGCTTACATTTTAACGAAAAAATGGCCTTTCTCTTTTACTTTCAGATAATGACATTGAAGCATGAAGTAGAGATCAAAAGATCAAACAGAGCTGAGAGACCTTTAGTCTGGATTCTGCCCTTTGGATAGAATCACAAGCTTCCTCATCCAAACTCTATTGACCTCAGAGAGATCAGTTCCTGTCACTTTTTTCTGTTTATGATGATTCTTTTATCAATTCTTCAACTAATTCTAGGTCAAAAGAAATACTCTGGGACATTGTGATTTTTGAAGTAAAGGCTTTGTGATAAATTATTGTTTGGGGGGACATCCTTAAGCATTATTTTCTCCTAATAAGCATAATTTAGTGAAATTCTGAGGGTAACTGAACTAAAGATTTGTCTCACAATCAACTGTCAATAATTTTTCTAGTTAAGTGTATTATTTCTGTTGTGAATTATGGCTTACCTGACTAAAAGAGGAAGGATTGTTTAAAAATAATATTACAATAGGCATACTTAGTTTCTTATTCATAAAACCTGACTCCATCTGGGTCAAAAACTGTAAACATTTAAGATCTCCATTCCTTAGCCTTCCAATGCTATTTTGTCTCACTCACTTACTAGGGAATTTTAGTCAGATTCACTGTTTTAAATGTCATCTGGACTTTGGTGATTCAAATGTATATGTCCAATCTGGAACTTTCTACTGAACTTCACACACAAATACCAAAGTTCCCATTCAACATTTTAAGTAGAACACCTTCAAAGCTGAACTTTGATTTTACACCCAACTCTACTCCTCTGACAATTTTCTCCTTCACAGCAGGGAAGTTAAAAACTTCCATTTTAAATATCTTGGCTGAAAAACTTTGGAATTATCATTAATTGATCTCTTCTTTTACACTTCATTTCTAATTCATAAATAGACATTAATAGAGTCTGCCAATTCTAATGTCAAATTACATCTTGAATCTGCCAGTTCTTACCAACTCTGCCCTGCCACTCTAGTTAGACTGTGTCTAGTTAACACTTAGATTATTGAAATCACTTCCTAGCTGATCTATTTCATCTCTCTCCAGAGTTTTTTTTTTTTCAGAGTTTATTTTAAAACAACTGTGCTATCCACTCAAATCATAAATTAGATCATTTAGCACATTGCTCTCATCCTGGCAGGAGTTTTCCAATTCCTTAGAAGACAAACCAAACTGTTTACAACAGCTTACACGGCTTTATACCTGCTATTTTTACTCTTCAGCCTGTGTGATTTTATTGTTTATCTTGCTCACTCTGCTTTCTGAATTTTCCTTAAAAAAATTCAAGTAGTTTTGACCCAAGTCTCAGGTTATAAATTTTACCTAGACATCCCTCCCTCCAAGAAAAATTTGTGACTCAAAACTTTACCTTACCCTGCTTTCTGCTCAAAATTCACATTATCAGAGTATTTCTCCTTTTGACATTGTTTTTATATAAAATAGGTTGGACAAAAATGCTTCCACCACCAACACTATTAGAGCTTTCCCATTCTTACCAAACTTTATTTTCTCATGAAAATCATCCTTACCTGAAATTACATATATATGTTTCATTTATTTTTGTATCCCATTACCAAATGTAAGTTCCATATGCCCAAGTGCTGAATTGCAATGTCATTACACAGTATCTAGAATGTAACATGCATGCATATGTGTACAATTAAGTAATGGCTTATGGAAAATGACAATTTAATGCAATTTTTCCTAGACCAACTACTCTCAGTTATACAAGGCGTTAAAATGACAAATGGAGTGGCTTTCTCTGGTCTTCCAGTGATTAAGAATAAACCTTCTAATGCAGAGGATGTGGGTTCAATCCCTAGTCAGGAAACTAAGATCCCACATGCTATTGGGCAACTAAACTGCACACTACAACTAAGAACTGACATAACTAAAAATAAATAAATAACTTTTTTTTAAAGTGGCAAAAGGCAAAGAATGAACAGAGACCTGCAAGTCTTCTACTTAGCTATTTCCAGGTTGCTAATTTCAAATACAAAAATATTAAAATTCTATACCTAGAAAATGGTCACCCTTCTCATTGATATCTGCTATTTATTTTTCAGTTGGTTTATGTTTCATAAATAGGCATTTCCCTCACCATGAAACTTGATATAGTTATTCAAGGGAAAAAAAACTGTCATTATTATTCCTAAACCATTGCCTTTGCTAGATAAATAAATAGATAATAAATCTATTGCTAATAATTGGCTTGAAATGATTCAGAATAGCACTGAGAAAATACACCTGGATCTAGGCCTCAAAAAAACAAGGGCTAATGAAAGTCTTGGTAAGCATGGCATAATGTCTAATTTTAAAAGTTTATTATTTCCATAATGGAGAGTTCCAAACTGCTACTTACTTCAAGTTATAAAAATTTAGTCTGTTTAAAAAGTAAGTATATCTCTAGACACTTTTTTTAAAGATAATCAAAAGGAATTTTCAAAGTGAACTTAGTTTAGTGCTTTCTTTGTAATATTGCTCCAAATTATAATAAATTTACCTTACCTTTTTCAGAACATATATATCATATATTTTTATTTCACTTATACTTTGCTATTTATGGGTGTTATTCAGAAATAGAACAGTTTTCCATAAGCCAAATTAGTGAAGTTTCTGAAAATAAATCCTAATTTTTGCTATTAGTAATACTGTTACTGAAAATAGTATTTTAAATGTCTACACTATTTTCATATATATTGTCTTTGTTTTTAATTCCATTTTACTGCTTAAAAAATTAGGATACCTAGTAACACTTAAAATTACATTAGTATCTACATTCTCTTTCCAAGATTAAAATGCAGAAAGTAGTTCCTAACTCATTCTAGAAGCCAGCATTACCCAACTCCAAACCAGAAATGACATTATAAAAAAAGAAAGCTATAGACCTATGTCTCTCATGAACACAGATGGAAAAATCCTCAACAAAATCTGAGTGTATTGAGTCTAACAATGTATAAAAAGAATTACGCACCACAACGAAGTGGGATTTATCCCAGGTATGAAAAACTCGATATGATGTAAGCCATCATATCAACATACTTAAGAAGATAATTTATTTGATCCTATCAATAGATGAGAGGATTTGACAAAATTTTTGATACAAATCTCAAAACTAAAAATAGAGTGGAACTTAATTTGAGAAGTATCATCCACCAAAAACCTTCAGATAACAAAATATTAACAGCCAGAAATTAAAAGCTTTTCCACTGCAATCAGGAATAAGACAAAGATGTCACCTTTCACCAGTCCTTTTCAATATCAAACTGAAAGTCCAAGCTAATGCATTAAGTCAAGAAAAGAAAATGAAAGGTACATAGTTTGAAAAGAAAAAGTAAAGTTGGTTTTGTTCACACATAGTATGATCATCTATGTAGAAAACTCAAAAGATTTAATAAAAATAAACTCCTGGAACTAATAAACAACTCTAACAGGTTGAAAGATAAATAAAGTTCATATACAAAACTCAATCACTTTCCTATATGCCAGCAATGAACACAAATAAACACATAGATTTTGAAATCAAAAGCACATTAATATTAGCACATCTTGCCAAGAGAAATATTTGGTATAAATCTAACAAAATATGTACAAAATATGCGTGAGGAAAGCTACAAAACTTTGGTAAATGAAATCACAAGAAAACTAAATAAAAGGATAGATATTACTTGTTCATGGGTAGGGAGACTCACTATTCACACAATGCCAATTCTTCCCAACTTCATCTATATATTAATACAATCTCAATTAAAACCCAAGTGAGTTATGTTTTGGGTATTGACTGATTATAAAGTTTATTTGGAGAGTCAAAAGATCCAGAATAGTCAATACAATATTAGATGTGAAGAACAAAGTTGGGAAACTGACACTACCTAAGACTAACAATGGAGCAAAAAATACCATTTTCAAAAAGAGTGATAGGACAACAGGACATCTATATGAAAAATAGAGAGAAAGAGAGAGAAAATAAATAAATCTAGACACAGACCTTATATCATTCACCAAAAATAATTCAAAATGAACCATAGACCTAAAAATTACAGAGGAAACTACAGAACTCCTAATGATAACATACAAGAAAACAACATGATCTTGGCTCTGGGGATGACTTTTTAGATACAGCACCAGAGTCATGATCCATGAAAGCAATCATTGACAAGCTAGGCTTTATTAAAATGAGAAACTTCTGTTCTGGAGTAACAGTATTAAGAAAATGAGAAGACAAGCCATAGAAAGAGAGTGAATACTTGGGAAATACATATGTGATAAATAACTATTATCCATAATATGTAAGGTGCTCTTAAGACTCAACAATAGAAAACAAATAGCTTTATTTAAAAATAGGCAAAATGCCTGAACAGGAACCTCACTGAAAAAAGATAGAAAAAGATGGCAAATAAACATATGAATATCTGCTCAGCATCACCTGTCCTTAGGGTATTGCAAATTAAAACAAAATGAAATTCTACTATGTATCTATTAAAATGGCCAAAATGCAAAACATTGGTGATTCCAAATGATGGCAAGGATGCAGAGCAATAGAAACTCTCAGTCATTGCTGGTACAGCCCATACAAACTGATACAGCCCATTTTGAAGGTAGTTTTGCCATTTTTATGATACTAAATATACTTTTACCATACTATCCAGCAAATTTGTCTCCTTGGTATTTACACGAATAAGGTAAAAACTTATGTCTACACAAAAACATGCACACAGACTAATAGCAGATTTTTTCATAATTATCGAAACTTGGAAGCAATCAAGATGAATCGGTAAATAAGCTGTGGTACATCTAGACAATGGAGTATTAGTCAGTGCTAAAATAAAATGCTATCAAGACATGAGCAGACACAGAGAAAACTTACATATGTGTTTCTAAATGAAAGACACCAATCGGAAAGCTCACATCCTATAGGATTCCAATGATAACATTCTGGACAAGGTAAAACTATAGAGACAGTAAAAAGATCAGTGGTTGTCAAGATTTGGGAGAAGGGGGAAGGATGCATAGATGGAGCACAGAGAATTTTTAGGGGATGGAACTATTCTGTATAATCCTTTAATGGTGAATATTCATCATCTGGACTTTCCTTGTGGCTCACTGGTAAAGAATCTTTCTGCCAATGCAGGAAACAAGGGTTTGAGGCTTGAGTCAGGAAGATCACCTGGAGAAGGAAATGGCAACCCACTCCAACATTCTTGCCTATGAAATCCAATGGACATACAAACCTGACAGGCTACAGTCCATGGGGTCGCAAAGAGTCAGACACAACTCAGTGACTAAACAACAGCAACAATCATCATACATTTGTCTAAATCAATAGAATGCACAACACCAAGAATAAACCCTAATGCAAACTATGGACTTAGGATGATGGTGTGTCATTGTAGATTAATATATTATGAGAAATCTACCTCTCTGATGCTGATGTCAATAGACAGGGAGGCTGTGTGTGTGCAGATTAGGGTATATACGGAAATTCTCTGTACTTTCTGCTCAATTTCCTTGTGACCCTAAAACTGTTCTTGAAATGTCTTTTTTTTTCCTTCAAATAGAGTAATCAAAAGTTAGGTGCCCAGAGAAGGTTCCCTGAAGTCAAGTTTGCTTTCCATTCTTCTATGCTAAACTATTTATTATAAGGTTGGAGTTATCATTTCTTTGTTAATTTTGTTTTCATTTATGAATTTGGTCTGTTGCTTTCTGTGACACTTCTGATGATGAAAAATGACTGTTTTTAATTTGCACATGGAAGGCTGTATGCGATACCTGAATGCTAGTATCATGAAAATTAGTGTATTCGTTTTCCACGGCTGCAACAAAAAAAAATGACTACCAACTTGATAACTTAAAACAACAGAAATTTATTTTCCTACATTTCTGGAAGTGAAAAGTCTGACAACAAGGTGTTGGCAGGGTTGATTTCTTCTGGAACTGCCTAAAGAAGTTTGTCATCTCCTTCCCTCTCATATTCTGGAGGCTGTCAGCAATCTTTGTTGTCAGTTGTGGGTACAGTGCTCCAATCTCCACCTTCAGCTTTTCTTTAACTTCTCTCCTCTGTCTTTAAACCTCTCTTCTTCTTACACGGACACTTGTCCTTGAATTTGGGAGGCACTTGCTCGGTCCTGGATGATACTCATTTTGAGATACTTCATTTGATTATTCTATAAAGACTCTTTTTTCTTCAAATAAGACTCACTTACAGGTATGAGGTGTTAGAATTTGAACGTATCTTCTTAAGAGTTTACTATTCAACCCAGTACAATTATAGGTATTAATATTGTCCCACAATGTCATAACAACATATTTGTGTCTCCAATCAGCTAGCTCTTACATTCATATTTATGGGAGAGGAAAAAGACCAGTGAAATTTGAAAATGCTTCCAAGAATTTTTCTTCTTGTATTTAAATGAAAAGAGTGCATACTTTATAATCAGAAATAGCTAAAAATATATTAATATACATGATATTTTTTTAAAAAGACAAAATATTCTAATCGTTCATGTAGATTCTTACATATTTTATGATGTGCTCTTCCTCAGTTCTCCAATTTAGCAAAGATTGTAGAACTTCTCAGAATTCTGTAACTCATATTTTAGGCTTACATAAATCATAAACTTTAGATCTAATCACTCAGACGAGATCATCTACTTTTATTTGCTTCTCTTTGGTTTATTTCTTCAAAGTTTAAACATTATTTAACAGTGGTGTATTGGGGTACATGAGGTCTCAAAGAGTTGGACATGACTTAACAACTAAACAACAATAACAAAATGTCAGTGCTTACATCATACCCTATTATATTACCCTATTATATTATATTAGTCTCCTAGGAGACCCCAAAAGGGATTCCTATAAAAAGTAATTAACAGGAAAATAAAAGGAGAGATTATCAAATATTCTTTGGTTCTAACTGTGCTTGTAAAGGTTATATTGGTAGGTAAACATCCTAGTACGGCCATCATGCAGGAAAGGGTTGCAGTTTGTTTTCAAGTTAAAAAAATTCATTCCTGTTTTGTTTTTTTTTTCCATTTTTTCCCTCATTCTCCTTTTCAGCACTATCTCCACAATATAGAGCAGGAAAAATATTAAATTCACTGTAGAAAACAAGCCTACATTTTGTTCTTCTAAATAATGGGCTCATAACTATGCAGGCCAAACCCTCCCTGACATTGACAACTTTAAAGCATCTCTCTCTCAATCTTCAGCTGAGGGAAGTAAAAGCCATTGTTATTGATGTACGTGAAATTCTGGGAAAGAAGCGAAGCCGGGGAAAACATGCATTCTCCCTAATCCCAGTTAGGGGACCAATTTGCAGTTTACCAATTTCCATACAGATGGTTGTATTCATTCCTCTGCTTTGATTATTTGCCCAGTTGCAAAACACCTCCCTTCCCCAAACACACACTTTGCTTGGGTTTAGCTGATGATGAGGTCTGAATATCAGTGGAATGAAGAATAGAAGGGTGTTTGAATGTCATTATATTTGTCAGTGGGCTATTCAGGAGAACTTAGTTAACTATGATTCCTCCTCCTTATCATCAAAATACTGCTCTGAATATGTCACCATGTGGTGGAATTGGGGTCCCAAATTAACATAGAGGATGTTATTAGTGATTGAAGAATGATCTCCTCCAAAAGAAGTAGCTACATGTTTTCATCTGTTTTAAAATGTGTTCTGATAATACTGTAGCTATTCTTTGCATTTAAGGATTCTGGAAAATCTGGAGAATACAATGTGAGGCAAATTAGATTGAAGAAAGAGTCAGATAGCAAATAAGGGTGAAAAAAAATATCAAAATCCCAAATAGAATTATCTTCGACTGTCTAAGTTTGAGATGAATCTCTCATGGTCAATGCAGGATTCTAGATTACATTTAATGAGCTTTTTGAAACACATAAGATTCTTGCTAAAATTAAAAATTAATTCCCTGGGACTTGTATGGAGTGAAGCTAGGTCTATTTTACCATGACTCAAGATATAGTCACTGTAGGAATGTGAATACAGGCAATATAAGATCCTTGCTTGATAGTCTAATATATACAGTAGCTTATGTATAACATTTCTTTTTGTTGCCTCAAAATCTAAAGGCATAATCTTCTGTATACTAGAAGTTTTGGTTCAGTCTTTGTATCATTTAGTCCTCAGGGAAAAAACTTAAAAAAAAGAAAAAAGAAAGAAAATATCATTGTTTTTTCCTTAAGGAATTTACCCTTGACTTTCTTTTCTACTTCCATTAAATCAAGTCTCTGTCTCTTAAGAAAAAATCATCTAAAAAACTGTTGTGCTTAGTCTCTTCAGTTGTGTCCAATTGTTTTGCGACCCCATGGACTGTAGCCCACCAGGCTCCTCTGTCCATGGGATTCTCCAGGAAGGAATACAGGAGTGGGTTGCCATACCCTCCTCCAGGGGAATCTTCCCGACCCAAGGATTGAATCTGCATCTCATGTCTCCTGCATTGGCAGGTGGGTTCTTTACCACTAGCACCACATGGGAAGTCCTTGCTCATAAGTTTTACTGAACGACATCGTTCTTTATCAGTTATCTCCATTCATGACTATAAATTACTTTAGGGTGAAGATAATGACTTAATGAATTAGTCTGAATTCACCACTGTGCACACTGTGAACATAGTATTCATATGAAAACTAGATAGAGTGAGTAGCTAGAAGGTGAGACAGAGAGAGAGAAGTTTTAAATTTTTTAAGAGTAATTTACAAGCTAGAGAACTTGCAGAAAAATGGATGGAGAGGAATATTGAAGCCACATTTTATGGTAAAAACTGTGAAAGGATCATATAGTGTAAAATAATAAATTCACAATTATTAGATGTCTCCAAACAGAAGCTTAATCATTCTTTATCCAAAAAATTAGAATCTATAATTATACCTTAGTTGGGAGGTGGATAGATGATGTATGGTTAAGACCCTTCTAACTTTCTGATCTATGGATTCTATTTTCATGTGTGCATTATTCTACTAAAATGTTTGTTCACAATTTTTCCTCCAAAATCAATCATCAAACCAATTCCCTTTATTTGTGGATTTTAAGTTCTTTGTAGCAAAAATTATGTCTTCAAAAAATTTTCAGAAGTTATATGTATCCAAAATATTTAGGCTATCATCAATTCTTTTATTTTTCAAAGACAGGAAATTCTACTCAAGACTTCTTAAATTCAAATATCTCCAGGACATAAGTAAGTGGATGTGTCCTAAGACTCACACATATATCATATGTTAAAAAAAAAAAAAAATTCCTTATAGGTGATCCAGAAATCAAGGATTCAAATGACTCAGAATTGTAAGGATAAAATTATAGTCACTTTATTTTCTATCATTAAAATTACATTGATGCCATCACCAACTCAATGGATATGAGTTTGAGCAAACTCTGGGAGATAGTGAAGGACAAGGAAGCCTGGTGAGCTGCATGGGGCTGCAATGAGTTGGACACAACTTAGTGACTGAACAACAACAAAATCACAAGATTAATAAAAGCCATTTGTGTTCAGTTTTAATGAGAAGCAAAGAGGAGCAAAATGCTCTAGAAAATGCTTTCCTAAAGCCACAAAGGCTTCTGGTCAACTGGTCAACCTCATTTAATTCAAGAAGATAACAAATTCAATGGATCAGCTTTGCAAATTAGCAAATTCATCAGCATTTTAAATAAACTGAAGTTATATGGAATGTTTTTATAAGATACTTCAAATATTTGGTGTAAAATGACATGAATCTGGCACCCCCCCAAAATATAAATGTGATTCCATAGTTCTTATGAACCTAATCATTGGTAAAGGTTTAAATCAGTCTCAATTTTCCATAATTTCCCCAAAAATAACATGTCTTATGCTTGATAATTTTTTTGGTAATCAGGACTGATGAATGGCAGCATCCCATAGTAAACTTAGTCCTCCAAAGTCATATGGCCTTCTAGAGTCAGTGTCATGTAGAGAAGGTTGTGGAATTCAATAAAAGTTCTAACTAGAGACAGGCCCCAAACAAGAACCTACATCCTTCCCACATTAGAATCAAGTCGGAATGGCTAGGTTTACAGTCTTGACCAATGGAGTCACTTCTTCACTGCAGTTAAAAAAAAAAAAATTATATATATATATTTCCCATGCTTCTAAGTTGAACAGCTAAGCATCTCTGAGAACAGTGCTCCTACAGCTTAGATGATTTAAAATGTTGATATTCATCTACCTGTGCTGCCTCACCAAGGAGGTAAAATCAAATGAATCAAATCAATCAGGCAAATGCATAAAGGTCATATGATAAAAAAAATGCTAAGAAATTATTAGGACAAACATGGTTTTGTCAGGACTGCATTTAATGGGGTAATATTCTTAGTATTATGTTTTTAAGCAAGAGCTAATGCGCAATTTTGTTTTAAAATTACCAAGAGACATATTGTTTCTGGACTATTAACTTTTTTTTCAGTATTTAGATCACAACTCCTAAGGCTTCGCTATATTTTGACAGGTACTGACAAAGAGTGTCATGGAATTGTGACTCAATTGTCACCTTTAGAGTGTTCAAGCTGAAAAATTCAGGATGAGTGCTAGGTACTAATTAGAACTGTTATATTAGAAAAGCAAATACAATAGTGTCTAACATTAAACAAAGCACAGTTCTCATCAAAAATGGTTTCTTTTGTGTGTGGGTTAGTCTATAAAACCATTTTGCATGTTAATGAAGCACAAACAATTATTGGCAGAGTAACTAGTTTTATGCAATTACAAAAATCACATTAAAGCCCTATTGTTTGTTGTCTTATGATTTTTAATGCTAATTTTTCACTTGATAATTTCAGATTTCATTTGTACCACAGTGCACAATTAGGTTTTTATATCTGTGAAGATGAAGGCTAGTATTGGGAAAAATAACTCCTCGTGAAAAAAAGTAAAAGAAAAATAGTCATTTTCAGAATGAAACTATCAGACAGCCCGAAAAAGATAGAGAAAAATGATAAGCAGAATTTCCATCAATGGAGAAGACAACATTTATGTGGCTGAAAGAAGAGTATTTCCTACAATAATTGGAGGAGGGTGGGAAAATTGGTGAAAAGGGGAAAAAATCAGACAAACAATGGAATAGTGTGGGGAAGAATCTAGAATTAAGACATAGGTGGAATCATCAGAGAACTAGCACTTATTACATGGTAAATCACAGTTATAGTTGATAAACTAGAATGGTAATGGTGGGATGAATTCAAGTACATGGCGACACTGGGCACCAAAACTCAGCCAAGAATTGCAAATATCAAACAGTGCAAACACCGTGAGCACTTGCTGAAATTTTAGGGAAAACTTTGAGTGGTTACTTAACTGATGAAGATCTCTGTATTAAGATCAGATGGAAGTGGCAGATTTTTATTTTGCTAAAAGAGGTTTTCCTTTTTGTTTCACGAGTGTGCAGTGGAACTTACTTCTTACAATTCCTCATTAGCTAACAATCTAATCTTTTACTTTAATGAGGCATATAGTAATGGATTAAATAGTTTTTCTCCTGAAAAAGAATAGAGATATTTGGTATGGCATATTTAATTTGTTTACACATTAAAATATCTTTTTTAGCTACAAACCATCAGAAATGACTTTGATCAGTGTTGATCTCCTGCAATGGCTGTGAGAACTCTGGATTTTCTGGTTGGTGTTACTTCTTAGACAATGTGACATATACCAGGTAAGAGCTTAGATTTAATGCTATCTTACATGCTGTTGAATAGAGCACAATGTTTGAAAGATCAGAATTCATTTTTCTGTTAGTATTCTTTTTCTTGTTTTTAGTTAATGCAACCTGAGGCATATAAAATTGTTTCAGCTCATTCATAGGATTTAAGACACTGAAATATACTTAAAATGAATGCATTTAAACTATTAGTATAAAGATTCAAAATCCCAAACTTTCCCATAAAACTAACTTAGCTTGGTTCTTTTTTCTTAACAAGCTTCCCTCGTAGCTCAGACATTAAAGAATCCGCCTGTAATGGAGCAGACCTGGGTTTGATCCCTGGGTTGGCAAGATCCCCTGGAGAAGGGAATGGCAACACACACACTCCATTCTTCTGCCTAGAGAATTCCATGGCCAGAGGAGCCTGGCAGGTTACAGTCCATGGAGTCTCAAAGAGTCAGATAGAACTGAGCTACTAACCCTTTCAATCTTTCATAGTCTCACTTTTTTTTTTCCATAGTCTCACTTTTATTTATTTATTTATTTTGGTCTTCTATTGAAAGCATCCCTCAAAGCACTAGAGTTTTCCAGTGGTAAATTTTCTGGTCACTTATTTTATGGTGAATTTGCATCCTTGTTACTCATCCACTACAGTTAATGCATGTATTTAGAAAAGCATATCTTATACATGAAGATACCATTAATATACCCTTGCAACTAGGTAACAGTTTAAAAATATTTTACAGCTTTAGGTCAACAATTGTTTCATGATTTTCACAGTTTGAAGGTGCCAATGCCTCTCTTTCTAACCTTTCTCCTCTAACCTTTCTACTTACCCAAGGAAGACAGGGAGAAGGAAAGGAAAGCAGGCAGAAAGGGAGGGAAGGAGATAGGAAGGAAGGAAGGAAAAGGAATTCTGAGGTGTGTCTGAGTTGTTTCCACTATATAAAGCAAAAAAAAAAAAAATACCCCTGGGCTTTTGTTTTAGATAGTTAGCACTGTTGTTTAACTTCATAGAAACTTGATAATACCCATTCCTTAATCGGGTGGAAGTCTATAACAAATATTTGCTGCATTAATCATGTACATTTTCAATGTAAAGACTTTAAACTCACTTGACAAATAATTAAACCTGTTTCATGTAAACATGTTGAGGCAAAAGTAAGAATATACATATGCGTTTAATTATGTAATGAAACTGAACCCAGTTAGTGTGAAAAATCATTTCTATATCACCTAAAAATTAGTGGTGGCTACCTATAGTATAATGACCTCAAGTTTATGTCCATGGCTTGTTTCTTTTGGTGTCTTTGAACACTCAAAATATTTTTAATTTTATTTCTTTTTAAAATTAAAAAATGTATATTTTTATGGAAAGGTATATTGTTATAAATATAGCAGTGTGTATATGTCAATCTCAAACTCCCAGTCTATCCCTCCCTCCTACCCTTCTCCTTTAGTAATGGTACCTAACATTTATTCATTCTCTAGTTCAAGTCTGTGTTGTTGTTCAGCCGCCCATTCATGTCTGACTCTTTGTGACCCCATGGACTGCAGCACACCAGGCCTCCCCGCATCCTTCAGTGTCATATCTTTTTGTCCTTTTACACAGCTCATGAGGTTCTCCCAGCAAATATACTAGGGTAGTTTGCCATTCCCTCCTCCAGTGGATCACGTTTTGTCAGAACTCTCCTCTATGACCCATCTGTCTTGAGTGGCCCTACGCAGCATGTCTCATAACTTCATTGAGTTACACAAGCCCCTTTGCCACAACAAGGCAGTGATCCATGAAGAGGAGTTCAATTTCTATATCCAAGACCTTAGTTCCTAGATTTAAGAAAACTTACATAGTACAAAATAAACATTTAGCAGTGTTAGTATTGAGTCTAAAATATAACTGAGCATTAGAGGTTAATAATTTGGTAAAGCAAAAGACATTTTGGGAAATGTACACCTTAATGGGCATTACATAACATTATTATTCTTAAAACAGATTAGATGTATTATATTAAACATTTCAAAATCATCTTTCTTATCAATTTAAAGTATGCAATACATTTTTCCGTAACATTTAGCCTTCACACAAAATGGAGGTGGTTAAATGAGTTCACAAAAAAGAATTACTATTCATCATTCATAAACCTTAAAATGATTCCTCTGTCTAAAATTTAAGAATTGAAAATATCTCTGGAAGTAGAAATGCCACTTAAGCAAAAGAATGCCAAAGAATCTGAAAAAGGAGTAGATACATGTATATGTATAACAGATTCACTGTATTGTACATCTGAAACTAACACAACATTGTCAATCAACTACGTCCCAGTAAAGATTTAAGACAAAGAAAAATGACGCCCCCTGTTTTTCTTCCAAATTTCATCTTCTGCTCTCACCTGAGCAAGCCTGAGAAAGCCACTTCCAGCCTAGCTAGAGAAATGGGAAAAACCATATTTCGCATCCTGCTGGCCCTATGGTGAATCCTTTCCTTCCACTGCTACTTCCATTTCCTGAATAAGAAGGAGCTCAGGAAACTTCCTTGAAACAATTCTTCAGTTATTACCCTCCAGGGAGGAAAATGACACGTGTAAGCCGTCACGTTGACGTCCTCTGTTTCTGCCAGCACTTCCTCCTTTCCAAACTTCAGGTGCACACACACACACACACACCCCTTAGGGCATCCCCAATTTTTACCAGCCCACACCCTGGGAAGAAAATGCATACCCTCACCCATGCCTTTTGGCTGCTATCTGGCTGTATCCATTCCACAACTGGGATGACTAGCCCTACTGTTTTATTTATGATGCAATCAGCTGCTGTAAGAAGGTGAACTGTAACTGCTATTCCATTGCATAAAAAAAGCCTTTTTAGCCCTATGTTATAAACATTTAAAAGTCTCTCTTACCCTTTTAGGAAAAGCACAGCAGGAGGTAGATAGAGGTCACTTGAAGTCTCTAATTCATCTACATTTATAGTAGGTGTTGCAAGCTCTATTAGCAGAAAATGTATGGCAGTCAGATCTAAGTTTAATATTTTACTTTAAATATCTACCTCTCTAGCTAATGCCAGAAGCTGTGCCCATGATTGGTGGCATGTAGACACTTACTAGCAAAAGCTTCCCCTTTGGCAGAAAATATCAGTTGGAAAACTGCTGTTATGATAATATAGTTGTGTATCAACTCAGAAAATCCTCCTTAAGAGATTTTTTTTTCCCCTGCACAAGCAAGCACTAAGAGTACACAAGGCTTTCTGCCAATAGATATTGATACACACTAAAATATTGAATGGTAACCAGACATGTCTGTACACTGTCTTGCAGGTCACCAATGGAAAATATTTTGAACTGGTAAAGTAACTGTCTTCTCACCATACCAGTGAAAGTGCTCTAAAAGGAGCTTCAGCACCCATATACCAACTTAGCAGCCTGAAAGCTAGTAAAGTGATGCAAGCTGACTGACTTCATCCTGGAGTCTCATAATGGTTTCCTTCCTGGGCGCATTTCTTCTTCGGACACTGCCATCTTGTGAGTACTAAATACATCATCAGTGAGTCTCATTCTCATGTATTACACTAATACATCATTGGAATGACAACTGCTTCTGATGATCTATTAATGCAATACATCAGAGTGAGGTGTTTGAGTGGGATATTACTCAGAGACCAGTGCCGTCTACATAAAGCTGGGTCCAAAATCCAATTCCATTTAATTACACAGAATTCATAGCACGCTAGCAGCGGACAAACACTACCAAAATCCGATCATCATCAAAGAAATTATTTGCATTCTCATTAAATTATCAACAAAAATCTTTCCCTTTCCTGGAAATGGAACTGTCTGATAAGTCAGTGATTCAGACTCCATGAGCTCACCATCCTCTATGACACACAAGAATTATTTTGCAAAGGCCCATGAATAAAACAAATACTCTTTCCCTATCCTCACTGCCTCACATACTACAGTCATTAAAAAAGACATCAGATTTTTTCATCTAAAATACAATTTCTTTGGTTAACATACACATTGAATTGAATGTTCTTTGTTTGTAGTCACTAGACACCGTCTAAACATTTGTACTTCTGTAAATATTATACACAGAAAAAAAAAAAAAAACCTACACCAGAAAAAAGCAACTGAATTTGCTTTAGAGTCAGTTATAGTGCAGTCTGTATATGTGTCATTTGTCACAAAGCTATCATAAAGCACACCCAGCCCCTCTGTTCTTCATTTCTGCATAAGAGACATCTATTTGTGTTTGTATAGCTTACTGTGAAATTTAAATCGTCTGATCTATTGCTCTTTGGTTGGTGCTACAAATAAGATTGGGCATTGTTTTTAATAATCAAATTTTTTAAATTGCATTCAACCTTCATTACCATGAAATTTTTCAGAAATTCACTCTTTCACCTGCATTTTTTTGTTGTTCAAGTTGGAATCCCTTGAGTGTTTTCCATGGTGTTTCATAACAATAATCCAATATAATTTAAATGAAACAGGTATCAAAATTTTACAGCATTAACCTCTGAATTTGAGGTTATTTTACTTCCAATTAAAGTTAAGACCACGATAAAGTAATATGCCAGATTGGTGCACTGGTTTATGAAGCAATTGAAATTCGATTGTATAACACTCTCCTACCTTTGTCACAGATTTTTTCAAATAGACTATTTTGTTTAAAAAGCATTTATCTATTGTTAATGTCTTTGGAGAATTCATCTTGGGGTTTAGACTGAAGATAAATGCAGGCATGTGAAGGTTTATGAAAAATGCCTCTGCAAGTGACACGTAGCCTGGTATGAGTTACCACAGTCCGTTTCACATATGGGGCAATCCATGAATCCGCTACTTGCCTTGCATTCATTATATTTGCTGGCCACGTATTTTGTTCTTCCTGTTTTTGAGACCCTTTGATATAATATACTCTTAAATACAAAATGCTGACAGTAGATCTGAAAGGGATGAGATATATACATCTATTACGCATTTATATTCTACATATGATGATATATACATAATGTAAAAAGAGTCACCTCAGTATC
Organism: Cervus canadensis; assembly: GCF_019320065.1. NCBI lineage: Eukaryota > Metazoa > Chordata > Mammalia > Artiodactyla > Cervidae > Cervus > Cervus canadensis. Next base: position 39,361,643 of record NC_057397.1, read on the forward strand.
AGTTGCATCCCTCACTATTGATTGCACACCTCAAATGTGCATTTCATTTAATCTCAGGACTAGAATTAAAACTACTTCAAATTAAATTTCAGTTTAAACATTAAACTTCAAATTAAACAGTAAAACTACTTCACAAAGAAAAGATGCTTTATAAGGATTCTTTTATGAGGGTAGGAAAGTGTGTGTGTGTGTGTGTGATAAAAGGAACAATGGTAAATAATGTATGTCTTCTAGAAATATGGATTAATCAATCTAGTTTGAATCTGTGATAAAGCTCCCTGTCACTTAAAAAATGAATATAGATGTTTTTCCACATGTGACTCTTTTATTGAGTTTATAATTCCTCAGCACTCACAGTCCTGTTTTCCATTACTTTTTCTCTCCTTTACTTTTAACTAAAGGTTACCTTAGTCTCAAGATTTCATGTACTTCACATAAGAGTACTCAACTAATGGAGTTTACAGCTCCTGCTATTTAAAGAATTACCTTGAGACTTAGACACATACTGTATGTGAATAATATGCAGTTATGGAAAAGAAGCATGCTCATCATGTGTTCAGCTTTCTTTCCTTTTCTTGAAATGCTCTTCTATTTCACGTGATAATATTGTGCCACCCTTGGATTCTTAGGTTGTCTATCTCACACTACCATTCTGTATGGAGTTAGGTGCATATGAAAAGCCATACCCCAGCCTGTGGCTGCCCTGGGTTAATACAGGGAAAGTGCTTTCTGTGCTCCGAAGCAAGGTTGGAAGTGAGTTGATGGTGACAGAGCTCCCCCACACCATCGTGAAGTTCCAGGATGTCACGAGGAAGGGGAGAGATGGCCGGACTCCATCACTCTGGATGCACTCAGGGGCTGAATGAATTTGAAATATGACCAAGTCTGAATGGAAGAGTGGTCACAAAGCCAAAAGCAATTACTTCAGCTTGCAAAATGTTTAAACGATTTACTTCACAGGACAAATGCAGAGTCTTCATGTGCTGGGAAAGTCTTAAAACTATATTTGGACAAAATTCGGTCAGGCTCGTTTCACAAGTTATTGGAAGAGGGGAAGGCAAGGGATTTGAGATGCCAGCCCCATTCGGTCAGGGATTTTCTGAAACCCAAACCCCTGTCCTGTCATCTTTGTTTCAGAAAGTCTGATGTGTTCACGTTTTCCATCACCTTGGGAAGAAAGCTGAGGTAAGTAGCTTAATTTGTAGATTGATGGGACAAACTTATTTAAAAATTCTCAGTATGGTCTCATGAATCATGTAGGCCTATTAAACTAATTGCTAAGTAAATTTAAGCAGTATTACAGTAAAATTCAAGAGAATTTATCATCAATCTGAAGAGATCTTTGGTGGTCTCATGCTGCCCCCCACAGATATGTCTCAGAACATTCATTATGCCATAATTACAAAGTCTCTTTGAAGAGGCTAAAAATCCCGAGACGCCTCTCATCAATTATTTTCACCTGTTAATTCATTTTGTGTGAGGTAATAACCTCGGCATAATAACAAATGTGCAAGTACTCCGATTTTGCAATTAAAAGCAGCAGGGCTTCTATTTTGATCATACAGACTGTGACATCCATCATAGAAAACAATTTGGGCCTAGCAGGATGACAGATGCCATACTGATGGCTCTACTAACTAACTGCCTGTCCTAGGGAAAAAAAAAATGGTCAGGCTTCAACCCGCAGCTGCAAGCTATCTGATAGCTTCTGACCAGTCAGCAGGAGAAAGCCTGCAGTGACTAAATTACTGAAAGGTAATTTTACTTCTCAAAATGAGGATTTCTGAGCCATAAATGTATGCATTCCAGTGGCTGCTGTAATTTGGGAACAAATAGCCCTTTTCATTTGAAAATGACGGGAACCACTGCCAGTGTTCAGGACGTTTTGTTTCTTGGGCTTTTACATGAAAAATACAATGTAATACTCATTATTTCTGCCCCTTTTCACATCTTATTAGACAGAGAAAGCAAGGTGGTTATCTGTGCTCTCTTAGGCTGAATCTATACATGGAAGATATTCCCCCGGCCCCCAGCTTCTGGACAGGTGCCTAAATAATAGAAGAGTGTCATTTTTGTCTTTCACTTTGTACAGAGTCCAAGTGAACTCTATCTCAGAATTGCATCCCACAATCCTAGCTCAGCTGAAAGACACCTACACCTAACCTGATCCCACTACAAGGACGAAGCTGATTACCTGTGCGTCCTAGCTGTAAGAAATGAATTAGATGCTAATAAATGCAGATGGAAGGTTTCTGTCCTAGTTTTTTTAAATCTCAATATTTCAAAGGAGTTCATAAAACATGATGTGCCTTCTCTTTTTGCTTCAATAGTAACGTATCTGGGATCTTACTCTAGGCTTCATGAGAATAACTACTGTCTTTTTTGAAACATGTGCTTGTATGCTACTGCCAATCTTGAAAAGAAAATCATACAACAGTGCAAGTAAGTTCTGGCTAATTGAAAGAAAACATAAATATTTTTCATGATTACCTCCAATAGGAAATGATCTCAAAAGAAATTGAGGAGCTTTGTGTACCGTTGTTTCTCCAGCAAAACTAAATTCAGAGAATGGATTGTGGAATATAGGCCACCGAGTACAATAAAAGCAGGTATGACATGCAAGCAAAAAACATATTATGGGAAGTTGTTATGTTTTCAGGATTACGTGTTTGACTTCTTCCATGTGAATTGGACAACAAAGGATGAGAGAAAGACAAAAGGTTAAGCACAGTACGAACTTTCTCAGCAGTCCTGCATCTTAAGAAGACAGTCTCGTTTATGCTATTAACAGATGACATGATATTAACACTTTACGCTTCGCTCCCACATTTCTTGCAGACAAACAAAGAAGAGCACTCTGTTTCTTGGGGAAAATCTACTGTTTCCGAGTCTATTGTACCAGACTCATAAACCCTGTCAGCAAGAAGGATGAATAGATGATAGAAGCCGGGTTGTGCTTCTGGAGAAACACAGAGCAGGGAAGGAAGAGCTTCTTTTTCCAATGCTCCGATCTGGGTTCTTCCTAAACATTTGAAGCTAATCGGGGGTAGGTCTCCTTTGACTTTTAGTAGGGTGATCCTTCCACGTTCACTATTAGTAAATCCTTTAAACTTCTGCAAAACGCCTCTGCATAAGAATAAAAGTCTCTGTGAGCAGCTTGGGAAGTTGTAAGACACAAGTTCTTTTCATCAGGGAGCACAATGAACAATCAAATGAAAGAGACACATTAGAACAACAAAATTGCAATTACCCATCCGAGATCCCCTGTAATGGGAAGCCAGGGGGACATGGCCTTTATGAACACGCTCTGACTGTAACTAATGCTCAGTAGCCATCAACAAATTATGACTCCTGACACTTTTGCTGCCGCAGTATTAAGCCCAGAGTCCAATGGAGAAAATATATGGTTTTTATTACAAAATTGTTCTTGTTTACAATTCTAATATCCTCTTCATTATCTACTTTTCTAGACATTTTAGGCAGTTCTGAAGACCTGGGGCAGCACTAGTCCTGTCATAAAGAGAAATTAATGTTGTTAAAGTTGGCCTAGCTGCCCTCTGGGACGGCTGAAGATGTGGAAATATAAGGCTCTGTTTTTAAAATGAAAATGATTAAAGGCACAGACACCTTGCTCTTGGAGCAGCCACTAAAACTTTTAATAAAATACATGGGCACATACACACAAAAGCTTCTTTTCTTTTCCTTTCAATAAGTCATCATCTTCTCTCCCTCTCTCTCTCAAATCCCACTTTGTTCTATAAAGAAACAGCTTGCTTTAAAGACTAATAAGTGTAAAAACATGACCTCGTTGTTAAAAAGAACACATTTATTTCATCCAGGAGTAGCTCATTCAATAAGGACTAGGCACAGAGAAGCCAGGAGAGCTTTCTCCCAATAGTCAGTAAGCTAATTAGGAGCATGTTTTAATAGGTAGTCTTTACAACTGACCAGCTTAATCCTACCTCTGGAGAACACTGCAGAATGGCCTAACCATCACCACTGCTGGAGGTATGAACCAGCTTGCGTATTCTAGGATTTCAGGGAGGGGTTTCATCAGGGGCAGGCAAGAAAGAAACAGCAAGCTAGTGGAAGTTACTAGGAATCCTTTGAGAGAGCGACTACCAACAGTATCTTGAACAAAATGGCTCATATATCCCAAGAAAAATGACAGGAAATAACTCAAAGGAAGAGAGCATAACCTTTGCCATCCGAGGGCAAATGAACAGCAGTCAAGATATCACCTCTCTGATCCTCCCAACCTTAGTCATTTCATCAGGTTAACTGAATGCTCTCCATACAGCGTTTGAGAGCAGAGTAACACCCCCACTCTCCCAATGTTTTAATTTTATTACTTTATTTCAAGAAGTCTTGTGTTTCCACCATTTTTCTTTTCTTCCTCTGCTTCTTTCCTCCTGTTTTTCTTCCTTCTTCCTTACTTCCTTTCTTTTTATTTCTCCCCTCTCTCTCTTTCTTTCTCTTTCAGTTTCTTTTTAATTTGCCCTACTTGCCATCATTCTGCTCAGATAACAAGCGAGTAACTAATAGCCATATGAGAGGAATAAAAGCTCTACGATAGCCTTAAGTTGTTTTCATTTTCCCCATTGTTTGCTTGGTTGGTTATTCACAAGAGTTAGTGTAGCTTCCTTACAAATCTAAAGGCCCGAAAGAATAGTCAAATATCACTGAGGTTCACGGTCTATATGCATACTTCTCTCATTTAGATAATTTCATCAAATATCCACTATAACAGATTTAGCAGACTTGAGTCTCTCATTCTTATATTTTCAGGAGAAACATATAGAAGCCACATGAAACCACAAATCAAGGTCATTTCAACAGCATTTGAAGAACGTCACAACTCATCCCATCAGGCAAGTTGAGTATCCAATGGCAGCCATGCTGCCGTCTAACTCTCCCGCTCTGCTCTTTCTTCAGCATGCACCCATTTCCTTCCTCGAGTTTAGTTGTTTTGTTTTCTCTCTTAATTCCTAGTTCTGGGCCTCCATTACAGACAAATGGAGAAAACATTTGACCACACACAGTAACGCGGGAGTGCCAGTCTGTCAAACAGCTACAATAGCCACCTTTTTTCTCCTGGGACCTGATACAAAGTGGCTGAAATACCACAAATGGATGTCCTATCCTTCGGATTTGGAAGCTTTTCTAACGTTCAGGAGTCACCTAATTAAATTTTAATGCTGTTATGTATAAACACCTTAACCGAAACAGCTAATACCTTGTTGGAGATTAGTTGGCAAATGGCTTTAAAGAAATCTGGCTTTGAGATAATCGTTGCAACAACATTAATGTTATTGAGACCCTACTCTGTACCAGTCACTGTTCTAACTTCTTTTTGTGGTTGAACTTACTGAAGCACCACAAAAGCCCTTTGTAAATGAGAACATCATGGCCCACAGAGGGTAAGTCACATAGCTGCTTAAGACTGGGCCGCAAATCACACCCACACATTCTGGCCCCATATTTGACATTCTTAAAGAGGCAATTAAACTCTGCAATTAAACTCAAATCCACAATTAAAAAGGAAGACAAATGCCACTCAAAGGATCGAGCACTTAAAGGCGACGCTCCACAATCGTGCTGCTTTCCTCAATCCTTGCTAAAGTCCATAGCATGACCTCAACACCTCTTAAACACTGATTGTAGAATAACAATCACCATCTATTTCTGTCACCAGACATTTCTCCAGCAACTCATATAGCATTTTGCTTATTTGACCCCATTTTGTTGTAGTCTTTTCTGAGAAGTTATGTATCTTTCTAGTTGATGCCAACATATGTTTTGAAGGGGACTGGACAAGATGGAAAAAGCATCTGGTGCTGAGCCTGTGGTTTCCTCATATACAATATGTGTCTCACTCAAATCATAGTCCAGGTCTGAAATTTTATATATGTTTTTCCTGCTTTTAGTAGCTCAGTCGTGTCTACCTCTTTGCCACCCCATGGACTATATAGCCTGCCAGGCTCCACTATCCATGGGGATTCTCCAGGAAAGAATACTATAGTGGGCAGCCATTCCCTTCTCCAAGGGATCTTTCTGACCAGAGATCAAACCCAGGTTTCCTGCATCGCAGGCCTATTCTTTACTGCCGAGCCACCAGGGAAACCCTGAACTTTCAAATACATGTGCTTAAGTATGAGGCAAATTACATAAACCAAAAGTTAGAAAGAAGCACATATCTTTAGTAAATGAAATACTAATTTTTCACATTAAACAACAGCATATATAACTATACGTGTGTGTATACATGTATAGATATTCAGAATATGTATATATTCAGTTGAGAAATACCAATAACCTCAGATGTGCAGATGGCACTACCCTTATGGCAGAAAGTGAAGAAGAACTAAAGAGTCTCTTGATGAAAGTGAAAGAGGAGAGTGAAAAAGTTGGCTTAAAACTCAACATTCAGAAAACTAAGATCATGGCATCTGGTCCCATCACTTCATGGCAAATAGATGAGGAATTAGTGGAAATAGTTAGAGACTTTATTTTGGGGGGCTCCAAAATCACTGCAGATTATGACCGCAGCCATGAAATAAAAAGACGCTTGCTCCTTGGAAAAAAAATTATGACCTACCTAGACATCATATTAAAAAGCAGAGACATTACTTTGCCGACAAAGGCCCATCTAGTCAAAGCTATGGTTTTTCCAGTAGCCATGTATGGATGTGAGAGTTGGACCATAAAGAAAACAGAGTGCCAAAGAATTGATGCTTTTGAACTGTAGCATTGGAGAAGACTCTTGAGAGTCCCTTGGACTGCAAGGATATCCAACCAGATCCATTCTAAAGGAAATCAGTCCTAAATATTCATTGGAAGGACTGATGCTGAAGCTGAAGCTCAAGCTCCAATACTTTGGCCACCTGATATGAAGAACTGACTCATTTGAAAAGACCCTGATGCTGGGAAAGATTGAAGGCGGGAGGAGAAGGGGACGACAGAGGATGAGATGGTTGGATGGCATCACTGAGTCAATGGACAGGAGTCTGAGTAAACTCCAGGAGTTGGTGATGAACAGGGAGGCCTGGCATGCTGCATGCTGTCCACAGGGTCACAAAGAGTCAGACATGACTGAGCGACTGAATTCAACTCAATTCAGTTGGATATATATATATATACACACACACATATATACATACTCTAAGTTATAAAAAGGCAATTTCTTCTTACTTAATGCAACTGATGCAAGTTCATGATAATATGTAATCAAAAGTCAGTGCCAGATATCATTAGTAAACTCTGTCAGCTTACTGAATGATTCACTATATACATATGTAATTTTATTTTCATCAAATGAATAAATTGCTATACATCTGAACACTTAAATATTGTGTAAGAATTACAAGTGGGATGCTGTATTTGGTAAAGAAAGGGAAATGGAAAATATGGAAAATGACATCCATGGATTAAAATCCTACAATTTCGTTTTTGCTGCTTAGTTGCTAAGTTGTGTCTTACTCTTATGAGCCCGTGGACTGTAGCTGGCCAGTCCTCTGTCCAAGGCATTTCCCAGGCAAGAATACTGGAGTGGGCTGCCGTTTCCTTCTCCAGGGGATCTTCCCAATAATCAAACCTGTATTTCCTGCATGGGCAGGTGGATTCCTTACCACTGAGCCACCAGGGAAGCCCAGGCATAGCTTCATATAGCTTCTTAACCATAGTAAGGGTTCTTTTATCTCCCTACATTTCTATTTTCCCTTTTTACTATAGTCATCATGCTGTTTATTGGATTATCAGTACTTATTAATCCTATAACTGGAAATTAGTAATTTTCAACCAGCATCTCTCCATTTCCCTCACTCTACTACCAGCCCCTGGAAACAATCTTTCTACTGTCTGTATAAGTTGCCTTTTTTTAGATTCCATATATATTCATTAATATATTTAGGTGCATTTTTCATTGATTATGAAAATGAAATTTATTTTTTACAATTGATTATGTAAAATGATAACATTGGTACAGGTAATCATTTTAATTTTCAACTTCATTTTTCTTCGTTTCATTCAGTTTATTTTCTACATTTAATATCAGTGCTTTTTATATTATTTTATCTTTGGAAAATCAAATAATTAATACATTTTATATATTTTCCTTTGGTTCCATATCACTCACCTTAACCATCTTATAGTTTCATTTGCTTTCTTCTGTATTAAGAGAGAACATTTAGACTTCCTCCTCATCCCATTATTCAAATTTCTATAAGACTGAAAAAGATAAAAAGGAAGAAGATCCAAATTAGAAAAATGAAGAATGAAAGTGGATATTGACCTTACAGAAAATGAAAAGATTATGAGGGAACATCATGATCAATTGTATGCCAACATATTAGATAATTATTTCTTTCAACAAAAAATGAGAAGGAAACACTTTCAACTCATTCTATGAAGCCAAAAACACCCTGGAAATATTAGCAAAGCCATCACATGAAAAGAAAGTAGAAGTAGTAGTAAAGTCACTAAGTTGTGTCCAACTCTTGCAGCCCTATGGACTGTAGCCTGCCAGGCTCATCTGTCCATGGGATTCGCCAGGTAAGAATACTGGAGCGGGTTGCCATTTCCTTCTCCACAGGATCTTCCCGACCCAGGAATCGAACCCGGGTCTCCTGCATTGCAGACAGATTCTTTACCGACTGAGCTATAAGGGAAGCCGGAGAGACTAATATTTATTAAGGAAGAGGATTCCCTAGTGGCTTGAAAGTAAAAAAATCTACCTGCCAGTGCAGGAGACAAGAGTTTGATCCCTGGTCCAGGAAGATCCCATATGCTGGGGAACAACTGAGCCCATGTACCACACTACTGAGCCTGTGCTTTAGAGTTTAGAAGCCACAACTACTGAGCCCATGTGCTGCAAACACTGAAGCCCTAGTGCCCTAGAGCTGGTGCTCCACAAGAGAAGCCATGGCAATGAGAAATCCATGCGCTGAACTAGAGAATAGCTCCCGTTTGCCTTGTGCAACTACAGAAAAGCCCACACAGCAATGAAGACCCAGCATAGCCAACAAAGTTAAAGAATAATTAAAATAGATTATAAAATACTTAAAAATATTCCTTAAGGAAAAATAATGCCAAAATCCCTCCAAAATTCTACCAAACTGGATCTAGTAATATATAAAAAGAATTATGCACCATGACCAAATGGGATTTATTTTAGGAATGCCAGGTTTATTCAATGTATGAAAATCAATTCACATTTATCCATTGTATATCCTTGCCTCCTTTGTCAAAGATAAGGTGTCCATAGGTTCGTGGATTTATCTCTGGGCTTTCTATTCTGTTCCATTGATCTATATTTCTGTCTTTGTGCCAGTACCATACTGTCTTGATGACTGTGGCTTTGTAGTAGAGTCTGAAGTCAGGCAGGTTGATTCCTCCAGTTCCATCCTTCTTTCTCAAGATTATTTTGGCTATTCGAGGTTTTTTGTATTTCCATACAAATTGTGAAATTCTTTGGTCTAGTTCTGTGAAAAATACCGTTGGTAGCTTGATAGGGATTGCATTGAATCTATAGATTGCTTTGGGTAGAATAGCCATTTTGACAATATTGATTCTTCCAATCCATGACCACGGTATGTTTCTCCATCTGTTTGTGTCCTCTTTGATTTCTTTCATCAGTGTTTTATAGTTTTCTATGTATAGGTCTTTTGTTTCTTTAGGTAGATATACTCCTAAGTATTTTATTCTTTTTGTTGCAATGGTGAATGGTATTGTTTCCTTAATTTCTCTTTCTGTTTTTTCATTGTTAGTATATAGGAATGCAAGGGATTTCTGTGTGTTAATTTTATATCCTGCAACTTTACTATATTCATTGATTAGCTCTAGTAATTTTCTGGTAGAGTCTTTAGGGTTTTCTATGTAGAGGATCATGTCATCTGCAAACAGTGAGAGTTTCACTTCTTCTTTTCCTATCTGGATTCCTTCTACTTCTTTTTCTGCTCTGATTGCTGTGGACATTTAATGAGCAAAATTCAAATAATCTGATGTCCACTTTCATTGTTTCTACTCAACATTGTACTAGAACTTCTACCCAAAGCAATTAGGTAAGGTAAAGAAGCAAAAAAGCACCCAGATTGAAAATGAAGAAGTAAAGGTATCTCTACTTGAAAATATCATGACCTTGTAATATAGAAAGTCATTAAATAGCACCCACCCCAAAAAAATGCTAGTAGAATTAGTAGACAAGTTAAGCAAGTTTGTAGGACATAAGATTAATTTAGAACATAAAGCACTAGTTCTATGTACTAGAAATGAGCAATCTATACAAGAAATCAAGGAAATAATTCTGTTTAACAATAACAACAGAAAATAAAATTCTTAAAGTTAAATGTACCCAAATAAATATGACATGTACACTGAGAACAAAACATTGAAAAAGTAAATTAAAAAGATGTAACAACATGCAAAAACATTCATAAATTTAAAGACTTGCTGGGAAAGATTGAAGGCAGGAGAAGAAGGGGATGACAGAGGATGAGATGGTTGGATGGCATCACCAACTCAATGGACATGAGTTTTGGTAAACTCTGGGAGTTGGTGATGGACAGGGAGGCCTGGCATGTTGCGGTTCATGGGGTCACAAAGAATCAGACATGACTGAGGGACGGCATATAAGTTAAACAAGCAGGGTGACAATATACAGCCTTGATGTATTCCGTTCCTGATTTGGAACCAGTCTGTTGTTCCATGTCCAGTTCTAAGGTTTGCTTCTTGACCTGAATACAGATTTCTCAGAAGGCAGGTCAAGTGGTCTGGTATTCCCATCTCTTGAAGAATTTTCAACAATTTGTGGTGATCCACACAGTCAAAGGCTTTGGCATACTCAATAAAACAGAAATTGATGTTCTTCTGGAACTCTCTTGCTTTTCCAATGATCCAGCAGATGTTGGCAATTTGATATCTGGTTCCTCTGCCTTTTCTAAAGCCAGCATGAACATCTGGAGGTTCGTGGTTCACGTACTGTTGAAGCCTGGCTTGGAGAATTTTGAGCATTATTTTACTAGCATGTGAGATCAGTGCAACTGTGCTATAGTTTGAGCATTCTTTGGCATTGCCTTTCTTTGGGGTTGGAATGAAAACTGACCTTTTCCAGTCCTGTGGTCAATGCTGAGTTTTCCAAATCTCCTGACATATTGAGTGCAGCACTTTCACAGCATCATCTTTTAGAACTGGAAATAGCTCAACAGGACTTCCATCACCTCCACTAGCTTTGCTCATAGTGATGCTTTCTAAGGCCCACTTGACTTTGCATTCCAGGATGTCTGGCTCTAGGTGAGTGATCACACTATCGTTGTTATCTGGGTCGTGAAGATCGTTTTTGTATAGTACTTCTGTGTATTCTTGCCACCTGTACTTAATATCTTCTGCTTCTGTTAGGTCTATACCATGTCTGTTCTTTATTGAGCCCATCTTTGCATGAAGTGTTCCCTTGGTGTATCTAATTTTCTTGAAGAGATCTCTACTGTTTTCCATTCTATTGTTTTCCTGCTCTTCACCAGCACTGATCACTGGTGAAGGCTTTCTTATCTCTCCTTGCTCTTCTTTGGAACTCTGCCTTCAAATGGGTATATTCTTCCTTTTCTCCTTTGTCTTTCACATCTGTTCTTTTCATAGCTATTTGTAAGACCTCCTCAGACAACCATTTTGCCTTTTTGCATTTCTTTTTTGGGGGAGTGGTCTTGATCCCTGCCTCTTGTACAATGTCACGAACCTCTATCCATAGTTCTTCAGACACTCCATCTATCATATCTAATCCCTTGTATCTATTTGTCACTTAAATTGTACAGTCATAAGGGATTTGATTTAGGCCTACCTGAATTGCCTAGTGGTTTTCCCTACTTTCTTCAATTTAAGTTTGAATTTGGCAATAACGGGTTCATGCTCTGAGCTACAATCAGGTAAATGTTATTATTTCTGCTTTTCCATTACACTTTGCTATTTTTCCTAGTATTACTTAAATAATTTTCCCATACACAGCATTTTTAAAATTCCTGATATTAAGCTTGTTTTCACATTATTACACTGTAGCAACTTTATTTCTGAAATAAAGGATAATAGAAAGATGTCATACTGTTTCTTAAAAGAGATATAAATTAACAAAGGAGAATTTTGTAACAATGTTACTGAAGTAAATTGCAATTATTTGTTTAGCAAGCAATCACATGAAAACTGAAATAAGCATAGTGACTCAAACTTCTTTGTTAGTGGAAATAATATAAACACATAACAAATATAACACATAAAAATGCTCAAAGAAAATCAGAATACATAATAGCAACATCATAGGACCTTACTTATTTGACAAAAATGCTACTTTAGCAGGGAGATCACAATGTAGAAAAAATAATAAGCATTAATGTTTGGAGCATCAGACTCAGTCCTTATCACTCTAATATCTGACTTTCTAAGGGGCTGCTGCTAAGTCGCTTCAGTTGTGTCTGACTCTGTGCAACCCCATAGATGGCAGCCCACCAGGCTCCCCCGTCCCTGGGATTCTCCAGGCAAGAACACTGGAGTGGGTTGCCATTTCCTTCTCTAGTGCATCAGAGTGAAAAGTGAAAGTGAAGTCACTCAGCCATGTCTGACTCTTAGTGACCCCATGGACTGCAGCCTACCAGGCTCCTCCATCCATGGGATTCTCCAGACGAGAGTACTGGAGTGGGTTGCCATTGCCTTCTCCTTCTAAGGGACTAAAATATTTAAATGGATGTTGCCTCTACATGTATTACTTTGAAGCATCAATCTCTGCATCTATTCATTAAAGAAGTATTTGCCAGGGGCCTACTATATGTTATACCTGGCTTGGAGGAAGGTATCAGAGATAATTGAAACACCCTTGCCTCTGCCTTCCTCAGTATTACAATATGAGGTGATATGATTAAAGGAACCAAAAATAAATTTAAAATATTGCAAAAAGTGCCATGAAGTGAAAACAAAAAATGTTTTTGTAACAGAAAAAAATAATTGGTTGAGGGCCACTTCCTTATCTATAATGATCAGATAAACTATTTCTGAGAAAGGGCATTCCAAACAAGACCTGAATGTTAGAAGGATAAGAAGACAATGTTACAATGAACTTGACAAGAACTGGGGAAAAGTGTGTATGATATACATTGAGGAAATGTTTTTGACAAGAAGAGAGAAAAAAGGCAGTATGTCTCTGAGTATAGTGAGGGATGATGGGAAATGCATTAGTCAGGACACTTTCATGGCAGATATTACATGCTATTTTAACGGTTGATATAATTAGCTAAGAAGCTATTTAATCAGTCAAGGATGATTTTTGATTAAAAGAGCGGTGCTGGAGCTATGGCAGCACAGCACTGGAGAAGCCGTGAGGAGACACCTCGCGTCCACGGTTGGAGAAACCCCGGGAAGACGGTAGGAGGGGTGAATTCATGTTTAGTATCAAACCCCATCCTTCCAGAGACGCTAAGAGGGCTCAAACTAACCTTGTGTGCACCAGGACCTAGGGACCCCACAGAGACTGAGACAGAACTCCAGACAGACAGCATCTCCTGTGGAGGTATGGGTCAGTGGTGGGCTGCTACAGGGGTAGGGACTCTGGGTGCAGCAGACTTGGGTAGGGCATAAGCCCTCTTGGAGGAGGTCGCCATTAACCCTACCACAGAGCTGCCAGAACTTACAGAGGACTGGGAAATAGACTCTTGGAGGGCACAAACACAAACTTGTGTGCACCAGGACTCAGGAAGAAGGAGTGGTGACCCCACAAGAGACTAACCCAGACTTCCCCAGGAGCATCCAGGAGTCTCCAGTGGAGGCGTGGGTTGTTGGTGGCCTGATAAAGAGTTGGGGGCAGTGAGTGTAGCAGTACATGCATGGGATTTTTGAAGGAGGCCGCCATTATCTTCATTACATCCACCATAGTTTGGCCCCAGGTAAATAGCAGGGAAGGAACACAGCTTCACCCATCAACAGAAAATTGGATTAAAGATTTACTGAGCATGGGCCCAACCATCAGAACAAGACCCAGTTTCCCCCTCAATCAGTCTCTCCCATCAGAAAGCTTCCATTAGTCTCTTTTCCTTCTCCATCATAGGGCAGAGAGACTGAAAACCACAATCCCAGAAAACTAACCGATCTAATCACATGGACTACAGGCTTGTCTAACTCAATGACACTATAAGCCATCCTGTGTAGAGCCACCCAAGACAGAGACATCATGGTGGAGAGTTCTGGCACAATATGGTCCACTGGAGAAGGGAATGGCAAACCACTTCAGTATTCTTGCCTTGCAAACCCCATGAACAGTATGAAAAGGCAAAAAGATAGGACACTGAAAGATGAACTCCCCAGGTCAGTAGGTGCCCAATATGCTACTGGAGATCAGTGGAGAACTAACTCCAGAAACAATGGAGAGACAGAACCAAAGCAAAAACAACACCCAGTTGTTGATGTGACTGGTGATGGAAGCAAAGCCTGATGCTTTAAAGAGAAATATTGATTAGGAACCTAGAATGTTATGTTCATGTATCAAGGCAAACTAGAAGTGGTCAAACAGGAGATGGCAAGAGTGAACATTGCCATTTTAGGAATCAGTGAACTAAAATAGACTAGAATGGGTGAAGTTAATTCAGATGACCATTATATCTACTACTGTGGGCAAGAATCCCTTAGAAGAAATGGAGTAGCCATCATGGTCAACAAAAGAGTCTGAAATGCAACACTTGGATGCAATGTCAAAAATGACAGAATGATCTCTGTTCAATTCCAAGGCAAACCATTCAGTATCACAGTAATCTAAGTCTATGCCCCGACCAGTAATGCTGAAGAAGCTGAAGTTGAGCGGTTCTATGAAGACCTACAAGACCTTCTAGATTTAACACCCCCCAAAAAATGTCCATTTTGTTATAAGGGACTGGAATGCAAAAGTAGGAAGTCAAGAAACACCTAGAGTAACAGGCAATTTTGGCCTTGAAGTACAGAATGAAGCATAGAAAAAGCTAATAGAGTTTTGCCAAGAGATTACACTGCTCATAGCAAAAACCCTCTTCCAACAACACAAGAGAATACTCTACACATGGACATCACCAGATGATCAATACTGAAATCAGATTGATTATATTCTTCTAGTCAAAGATGGAGAAGATCTATAGAGTCAGCAACAACAAAACCAGGAGCTGACTGTGGCTCAGATTATGAACTCCCTATTGCCAAATTCAGACTGAAAATGGAGAAATTAGGGAAAACCACTAGACCATTCAGGTATAGCCTAAATCATAGGCCTAATGATTACACAGTGGAAGTGAGAAATGTATTCAAGGTATTATATCTAATAGACAGAGTGTCTAATGAACTATGGATGGAGGTTCAAGACACTGTACAGGAGACAGGGATCAAGACCATCCCCATGGAAAAGAAATGCATAAAAGCAAAATGCCTGTCTGAGGAGGCCTTACAAATAGCTATGAAAAGAAGAGAAGTGAAAAGCAAAGGAGAAAAGGAAAGATATACCCATTTGAAGGCAGAGTTTCGAAGAATAGCAAGGAGAGATAAGAAAGCCTTCACCAGTGATCAGTGCAAAGAAATAGAGGAAAACAGTAGAATGGGAAAGACTAGAGATCTCTTCAAGAAAATTAGAGATACCAAGGGAACACGTCATGCAAAGATGGGCTCAATAAAGAACAGAAATGGTATAGACCTAATAGAAGCAGAAGATATTAAGTACAGGTAGCAAGAACACAGAAGAACTATACAAAAAAGATCTTCATGGCCCAGATGATCACAATGGTATGCTCACTCACCTAGAGCCAGACATCCTGGAATGCAAAGTCAAGTGGGTCTTAGGAAGCATCACTATGAGCAAAGCTAGCGGAGGTAATGGAATTCCAGTTGAGCTATTTCCAATCCTAAAAGATGATGCTGTGAAAGTGCTGCACTCAATATGTCAGGAGATTTGGAAAACTCAGCATTGACCACAGGACTGGAAAAGGTCAGTTTTCATTCCAACCCCAAAGAAAGGCAATGCCAAAGAATGCTCAAACTATAGCACAGTTGCACTGATCTCACATGCTAGTAAAATAATGCTCAAAATTCTCCAAGCCAGGCTTCAACAGTATGTGAACCATGAACCTCCAAATGTTCAAGCTGGCTTTAGAAAAGGCAGAGGAGCCAGATATCAAATTGCCAACATCCGCTGGATCATTGGAAAAGCAAGAGAGTTCCATAAAAACATCTGTTTCTGTTTTATTGAGTATGCCAAAGCCTTTGACTGTGTGGATCACAACAAACTAGAAAATTATTCAAGAGATGGGAATACGAGACCACCTGACCTGCCTCTTGAGAAACCTGTAGGCAGGTCAGGAAGCAACAGTTAGAACTGGACATGGAACAACAGACTGGTTCCAAATAGGAAAAGGAGTAAGTCGAGGCTGTATATTTTCACCCAGCTTGTTTAACTTTTATGCAGAGTACATCATGAGAAACACTAGACTGGATGAAGCACAAACTGGAATGAAGACTGCCAGGAGAAATACCAATAACCTCAGATATGCAGATGACACCAACCTTATGGCAGAAAGTGAAGAAGAACTAAAGAGCCTCTTGATGAAAGTGAAAGAGGAGAGTGAAAAAGTTGGCTTAAAACTCAACATTCAGAAAACTAAGATCATGGCATCTGGTCCCATCACTTCATGGCAAATAGATGAGGAATTAGTGGAAACAGTTGGGAGACTTTATTTTGGGGGGCTCTAATATCACTGCAGATGGTGACTGCAGCCATGAAATTAAAAGAGGCTTACTCCTTGGAAGAAAAGTTATGACCAACCTAGACAGCATATTAAAAAACAGAGATGTTACTTTTCCAACAAAGGTCTGACTAGTCAAGGTTATGGTTTTTCCAGTAGTCATGTATGGATGTTAGAGTTGGACTATAAAGAAAGCTGAGCACTGAAGAATTGATGCTTTTGAACTGTGGTGTTGAAGAAGACTCTTGTGAGTCCCTTGGACTGCAAGGAGATCCAAACAGTCCATCCTAAAGGAAATCAGCCCTAATATTCATTGGAAGGACTGACGTTGAAGCTGAAACTCCAATACTTTGGCCAACTGATGCAAAGAACTGACTCATTTGAAAAGACCCTAATGCTGGGAAAGATTGAAGGTGGGAGGAAATGGGATGACAGAAGATGCGATGATTGGATGGCATCACCGACTCAATGGACATGAGTCTGAGTAAACTTTGGTAGTTGGTGATGAACAGGGAGGCCTGGCCTGCTGCAGTCCATGGGGTTGCAACAAGTCGGCACAACTGAGTGACTGAACTGAACTGAACAGAGAACCAGTGGTTTAGGTCATTTTTATTTATGTCAGTAAATGTCTGGAGGTTAGATTTTCGAGGCGATATCAGTGACTCAAAGACATCATCAAAGATATAATTCAGTTCAACCTTCCATTTGGCATCTTTGTAAAGTTGGTATTTTGTCTACACCCTTTCTGTCTCATGCCCCAAAAGATAGGCTATTGTCCTCTTACTTGGATCCTATCAGAAAAGAAAGGGTCAATTCAAAATGCTTTCTCTCATGTCTTTGTCTTCCACAAATAACACATTCCTAGTGCCTATATAATTGTTCCAATAATGAAATTTAAGTATAGGTTAGGTTAGAGCCAAGATTCAAGACCCAAGTATGCCAGTAGAGATAGTCAAAGTTTTTTACCAAGCTTCTTTTTGTGTGAAACATAGAAGATTTTTAAGGATTAGGATAATTGTATGAAAAATTTACCAATGAACCTGCTAAAAGCCAGGTGTAAAGACCAAAGATGTGATCACAGTAATTCCTCATTCTTCACATAAATGAATGGAACTTCAGTGATATCTCCAATCTTTTGCTAATGGAAATATAATAGGAATCTGATTGAGTTTTTTCTTTGATATTTTTTCTCATTCTTGATTTCAGTTCTATCCAGCTACTTATGTGCTATAATAAATCTTTTTATCAGAATTATGCATAGCACTAGATATGTATTATATAATTCAGAATGCAGTCTGCAGTTTATCAAAGTTTATTATTTTTCAGTTCAGTCGCTCAGTCATGTCCAACTCTTTGCGACCCCAAAGACTGTAGCACACCAGGCTTCCCTGTCCATCACCAACGCCCGGAGTTTACTCAAACTTATGTCCGTTAAGTCAGTGATGCCATCCAACCATCTCAGCCTCTGTCATCCCCTTTCCCTCCCACCTTCAATCTTTCCCAGCATCAGGGTCTTTTCAAATAAGTCAGTTCTTCACATCAGGTGGCCAAAGTATTGGAGTTTCAGCTTCAGCATCGGTCCTTCCAGTGAATATTCAGGACTGATTTCCTTTAGGGTGGACTGGCTGAATCTCCTTGCAGTCCAAGGGATTAAGCCATTATGATTACTGAGGCCAAACTACTGCTCTGAAATCTTCAGGACTTCTAATGTTTTTAGCACTTCGTTTTTAACAAATAGCACATTATCTTAAAAAATCAACAACATAACTTCTTTTTTTCCCAACAATGTATCTTAAGGTTTCAAGTTCATCAGTCTCTGATTTCTCAAAAGTTTTGATTAATTTTTAATCTATGGAAATCCACGTGCATTAAAGAAATAGGATTTATTGGACTTAAATTTATTTTCCCATCTTATAAGCATCCTTATTAAAGTAACTTTAAATTATCTACTTTGTCTTCTTTGCTGGGTAGAATAACAGCCCTAGATTTCAAAAATTCAATTATCTTAATCCTTAACCATAACTTAAAGTCAAAACCACTGCTTTAGAATATTCAGTATTCTCCATGGGAAGTCTCATTGGTGGATTATAGTCCCCAGATCTTTTTCTTTGTTTTTAGAGTAAGGAATAGGAATTTGCTCCTTATGTCCCAGGACTTCCCAAATAAATCAGAATTGCATCTAAACTGATACTTGTAGTGGATGATTCAGGGGCAGGACTTCCCCTCATTCTTCAAATCATTGGAAATGGCTCATGTGATGTCACCAGGTGTCAACAAAACATAGTGTAAATAGGTCTTCTATCTGAAGACATCTGTCTGGTGTCTTTATTTTAATTGCAGTGTCAACTCATTTGTAATATATTGCTGAGGGGCAGTAGACATTTAAGCTTTGATTCTACCATTCTAATGGGTGTGCTTCTGGCCAAAATGCATCCGAAAAGGAAGATAAAACACTGAAAAAATAGATAAATATGAACTTGAACCATACCTATTATCCAACAAGGAATAAGAGTTTGACATCAGGAATAAAATGTTTCTGTTAAGACTTTAGCAAGGGCAAGGGCAAGGGCAAAGGAGAGGGAAGGTTTGATCTTCCTGTGGCTTTTTAGAAATATAATCTCAAATAAGCCAACCTGGCTATGAGACTCAGAAGGGTGAATTGTCTCACAACTTTGAAATGCCAGTAACTCTTTATCAATAACAGGGTCTTGCCTATGGTTTAACATCAGTCCACTTTCTCAAACTGAGAGCTGCTACCACTTCTGAAAGAAAACATAGAAACAATGCCCCCTAACCCTGAAAAATCAGAGTATTCTAAGAAAAATAGGAATGCAGGATGAAAACAATGTTCATTTATCCATTTGCCGACGGGATCTGGGGTTGATTTCTGTTAGCCTGGCTCTGACAGAATCCATGTAGATGTGGGTGCTCAATAGATTGTGTTTGGTAATGGTGGTGGTGAGGGGGTTATTTCTGCAGCTGGTTTTGCTCTGAAGCCAAGAGTATAAAATCCTTTTAACTAGACTCCCAGCCCCCATTCGTGATAAACATAGTAGGCTGCCTCACTCGCCCCGGCAACACGTAAAGTTCAGTTTCCTTCTGCAGGGAGATAAGAGGATCTTAGCGGTGGCTCAGAGCGCTGCATTTCCTATTTCACGCTCGGTGCATGCGACTTAGGTTAACTCTCTTCATATGTCATGGATTCTTTAACAAGCCCGCATTGCCCTTCCCGAGACACAACACTTCTCATTCCCCCCAAATGCGCAAAGCTAATTGCCTTAAACCGTATTGAATGTTTAAATTCAGTAATCAAACTCGTGACTATTTAACTGGTTTAACCTAAATGATTAATGCCTGGTGTCTCTACGTAAATCGTACTGTACTCCAGCAGTTTCAGGTCATAGAGTATCTATATTTGCCATTTAATTCTGAAAATCAAGATACAGTTGTCCGTGTATTATTATTACCAGGTACTGATGGTCCAGATGTAAACTAGTGTCCTATGATATAAGATGGAATTTCAGGGTCCCCGTTTAAATTCTACAAGATAGTCTTCTTGCTAGGCATGCATTTGCCGTGCATACAAAAGGCTCCCTGTCTTTCTAAGTCTCAAACAAGCAAAGGGGATGCTTTCTACTGATCAAAATCATGGAATAAACATGTTTCATCCTATGTCACTAGATGCAATAATCGCAAAGTGACGTATCTTGCTCCTGAAATTATCATCTCTGTACTTGTTTATGGACAAGATCATTTCCTCTTTATAAACAGCTATATTTAATATGTATGATTAACATATACAAATACGATTTAAGAAATAAAACCATGCAGCAGAATGTACAATAAGAAATATAAAAATCTAACTCCTCTTCTTTGACTCTGAGAATCACTGCCTAGAAGTAATACTGTAAACATTTCCTTGTGTATCTCCCAGATATCTTCATGCATTTGTGTAGGTCTTACACACACACATGTAAAAACAGGATTTGGCACACATAAGCATACACATGTACACATTCTACCTTTCATATACAAAAATTCCTACCTTAGGAATGTGTGACATGTATCTTTGTGTTCACAGGTAACCATATCCATATCCTATATTTCTAAAACTTCTAAGTTGAATTGATTGATTGGGACTGGAATGCTATTTGTGGGTGTGTATGTGCTCAGTCATGTCCAACTCTTTTCAACCCCATGGACTGCCAGAGCCTGCCAGAATCCTCTGTCCATGAAATTTTCCAGGCAAGAATACAGGAGTGGGGGGCCATTTCCTACTCCAGGGCATCTTTCCGAACCAGGGCTGTGTGTCTCCTGAATTGGCAGGCAGATTCATTACTACTGAGCCTTCAGGGAAACCCAGAATGATATAGAGATGGTTTTAATTTCTTACAGATTATTTCCTTTATATTCCAAATTCATAAATTTTGTCCACCAAAACTTTGGAATACACTGAGTCAGTTTGAATTAAAAACAGAAAGAATACTAGTTTGAGTAGAATGATGCAGGAGTACTTTTCATTTTTTTTCAATTTCCATATCATCGAGATTTAACTTATTTTTCCCCATAGGCTACAAAGTTAAAATAAAGCATCATACATAAATTCATTATGCCGTAACTATTATTTCTCAGATATCAAGCTTTATTCTTATTTTTAAATTTGGACTTTTTACTTTCTTGGATATCAGGCAGGCAGTAAAGTTTTTTTGAAGTCTGAGTTCTTCATATTTCTCTTTTCTAGGTTCTCCACTAGTTGAAAACTAGAGCTATATAGTTGCAAAGTGTTTTGCAACTTTCACAACATTCACAGAGTAATTTTGTAACTAAACGGCAACTTTTTCCTTTGTGATTTTCCAGGAAGTGAAAATGAGAACAGGCTAACTATTCCTAGCATACATCAAGCCCTGCATCATTCATACCAGGCTATCAAGTCTGGCTATGAGTATATATATACATATATATATAAATTGCACTGGACCAGTTTAATAGTACAGTAACATTAACAATAAATGCAGACTTCACTTAGCAAATATAAAACTATTTTAATAGAACAGAGAGTTTGCTGCAATTGGTAAAAGAGATTGAGCTCAACTTTGCTGAAACAGAAGGTGGGAGGACACCAGAATGAGCTAATGGAAATGTGCTGGAGGAATGGAATAGACAGGTCTGTTGATGTTTTCTAATTGCTGCCCATGGAAGTAGGCACCTACCAACTCACAGTGAGTATGAGACAGGACCCTCTTTCTTGATGATTATATTTCACCTGAATGGTTCCCTGGTCATCGAGAAAGACAATCCTGCATTGTAGATTTACACCTCCATCAATGGTAGAAAATATCTACAAGAGACTTGACCTTAGCAAATCATATTCTGAATTTTTACAAACTTCTGAAACTGGAAAGAGTAGATTCTCAGAAGGAAAGCACTTTGAAACAAGTTAGGTACATCTGTTTACTTATGTCAGTGCAGAAAATATGTTGTGCTTTTCACCAAGATTACATATTGATAAAATTATTTTCCTATGATTTAACATGAACCCCATAAACAATTCTGAAAAGAAAAAAAAATCAGTTTCTTGTAAAACCATATTATTAAAGGACACAACGGTGCCAGATTTCTCCCATGTTATATATAATTATGACTTTGAAAAATTATAGTTTGGGGTTTCTAAAACCTTGACATATTTTTTTTTTAAATCTTGAACAATATAGTCCATTTCCAACAGAAATTCAATTTCTAAGAAAAACAACAGAAAATTTAAAGCTTTCATTATGGGGGCGAAATGCACTTTGGAATTGTCTGTCTTGCCACAAATACATGATCTAATCACTCTTTAGGAATGGATGATTGCACTCTTTGAAACCTTAAAACTCTTCCAAATCCAACTGCCCAAGCAGGCTTACAAAAATTCATTTTATTAATTAGCTTCTCTTGCCACTGAAAGCATGGTTAATAGGAAGGTTGGACCATGCAATGTTACAGAAAATAACAGAATCTATGAGTATAAGAAGGAAATATACACCTTGTACAATAACTTTTAATATCTGTCATTTTTTCTCTTTTGTTTTACCAGATCATTTTATATTTTATCATGTAATTCACTAAATTATTACTCTTGCAACTTGGTTTTGAGACGGGCAGACTTTTCCTAGATTCTGACAATCTGACTTGTAATAGCTGCTTGAAGTGTTTGGGGAAAAGTAAACATGGGGCTTCCCAGGAGGTGCTAGTGGTAAAGAACCTGCCTGCGAAGGCAGGAGACAGAAGAGATCTTCTGGGTCGAGAAGATCCTCTGGAAAAGGAAATGGCAACCCATTCCAATATCTTGCCTGAGAAATTCCATGGCCAGAGGAGCCTGGCGGGCTACAGTCCGTAAGGTCGCAAAAAGTAGGACAACACTGAAGCAACTTAGCTCTCATGCAAACATGGTGCCAGAGTCTATCAGGACAGTGTTTGACGTTCGTGTGTGTAAAGATCCTTGTTCGTAATCACATTTTTTCCCTAGGATGAATACATCTATTTGGAAAAATTTATCAGTAGAGTTGAACCATTTTGTGCTTTTTCTATGAAAATATTATATTCCTTATATAAAGAGGTCGTGCATACAGAGTAGATCGCCTTTCATCCCGTGTGCATGCATGCTAAGTCGCTTCAGTAATGCCCAACTCTGTGCGACTCCATGGACTGTTGCCCACTAGGTTCCTCTGTCCAAAGGATTCTCCAGGCAAGAGTACTGGAGTGAGTCACCATGCCCTGCTCCAGGGAATCTTCCTGACCCAGGGATCAAACACATAAATATTGGCACATAAATATTTTTTCCATTTGTTTATTCAATATTCAATATTCAATTACATCTAGTCATCAAGAACAAATACTAGTCATGTGAATTGTGAATGGCCACATTAAATAATATATTTTTTTCACTGAAAAATATATTTGCAATGAGAATTTATGGCTTCAACAACTCTTAGCCGTATTAATGGTACTCCCCCCATTCCTTGCATTGGTTTTAGTAAAGGGTGTGTTTTAGTATACACCAGAACTGTGTACCCTGTTAATATTAACTGATCAAGAAACCAACATACACATCGATCCCAAAAGTGACTTGTATGAGTTGACAAATTCATATATGAATAACATGAAAAATTCTTTTCAGTCTTATCACTGTAATAATTTTCAAATTGAGTTTTCTTGTCCTTACTACAAAGAACCCAGTTTCCTTTGTGAAAATGCAAGTTCTAATTATTCAAAACACTGTATGCATATGTGCATGCAAACTTCATTGGAAAGCTAGCAAGGTCTTTGAAGGTTTTAAACTACATGGTCTCAAATTCAGAGATGTAATATTTTGTATCCATTTTCTTTTAAATCATTATAGACTTCTGTGGCTTTATTTGCAATTTAATTTTTGTCCATAATTTCCACAGCTAATTTTTAGCTAAACTAAAAAGTTTAATTGTATCTTTATTATATCTGTTGATAGCATTTATTTGTAATAATAACAGTAACAACACAGTTATAATGGTAATAATAATTTTGCCTTGGTCTACATCATGCTGCCTCTTATTTTCACGTGACTTTTTTTTATTTTGGGATCAATTGCATGATTTTCTATCTCTGCTATTAATACTTCATAATCATTATATCTAATTAAAATGACTTTTAAAGTTCAGATTCACACCTAATAATTGTAAAATGACAAATTAGTCATAAAATATGGGATGTTTTGTTCATCATAATATGCTAGATGTTATAGAAGAATTACCAAATGCTTAGTGTTATAATTTTTAAAAATCAGGTTCTATATTTTATTAATTTAAAATTAAAACTATAGAAAAGAGAATGAGATTGCTATTCATTAAAAATCATTGAGTTCCATTCATTTATTCATTCTGCAAATAATTATTAAGTACACATTAGGCTCCACTCACTCAACTAGAGATGAACATAGAAATGAATAAGAAATAAATAAATGAGCCATTTTAACAATGAGATATATTATAGAATGGAGGTATGGGAAAAGTCCTGTAAAGTCACAATGCAAGATCATTGTAATTTCTATACAAATGTCAACTGTCTCCTTTACCATCAGCACATTTTCTGGTGAAGGACATTAATTGATCTTCTCCATCCTCAACTAACAAATCTATCACTGCCTGTGTTTTGAGTTCATTATGAGAGACAAATGTGTTATCAGATGATCCTACTATAAAGGCAAAACTCATCTTTATTACTGAAAAATGCTAAATTTGGGGACATACCTTAAATGTGTAGCAACAATTGTGGTTGTTTTGAATCTTGAAACTTAAAATTAGACCAGGGGGTTCACTTAGTCCCAGGAAGAAGAAAATGATCCTATTATGTGATGGTCTCACCTGTAAAAACATATAATGTGGATGAGTTTTCTGAGAAAAGGAGAAACAAAGAACCTAGCTACACAGGCTACTGCCTCCCCATGACTCATCAATCAGATAATTTATTCTATCTTCTTAGAAGGAACAGAAATGCAACTGATAACCAAGAAATATCAGAGAACAGCCTTCCTCATGGAAAATATAGGGTTGTGGACAACAATGTAACCCATTAAAAATAAGACAACAGGCCCCAAATGGAGTCATTTATGCTAAGTCCCATGTCACCAAACCTAAACTTAACTTTATTACATTCCAGCTATCCCAGAAATGGAGTGGTTTTGATTTTTTTTTAGATTTTGATTTATTTATTTTAAACTTTAGTTGGAGGATAATAGCTTTACAATGTTGTGATACTTTTTGCTGTGTAACTACATGAATCAGGTGTTAAGTACACATATATCCCCTCCCTCTTGAGACTTCCTCCTGCCCACCCCTATCCCACCACTTTTCGTCATCACAGAGCACCAAATTGAGTTCCCTGTATTACATAGCAGCTTCCCTGTAGATTTTTTATACATAGTAGTGAATACATGTCAATGCTACTTTCTCAATCCATCACACTCTCTCCTTCCTCTACTGTGTGCATGAACCTAGAGCATATTATACAGAAGGAAGTAAGTCAGAAAGAGAAAAACAAGCATTGTATACTAACACATATATGTGGAATCGAGAAAAATGATAATGATGAACCTATGTGCAGGTCAGGAACAGAGATGCAGATGGAGAAATGGAGTCTTAAACCAGTCGATCTGGAATCACCTAATCAGCACTAGTTAGGTCATCTGCCTGATTGACCCCTTCAGTTCAGTTCAGTCGCTCAGTCATGTCCAACTCTTTGTGACCCCAAATACTGCAGCACACCAGGCCTCCCTGACCATCACCAACTCCCGGAGTTTACTTAAACTCATGGCCATTGAGTCAGTGATGCCATCCAGCCATCTCATCCTCTGCCATCCCCTTCTCCTCCCACTTTCAATCTTTCCCAGCATCAGGGACTTTCCAAAGGAGTCAGCTCTTCATATCAGGTGGCCAAAGTATTGGAGTTTCGGCTTCAGCATCAGTCCTTCCAATGAACACCCAGCACTGATCTCCTTTAGGATGGACTGGTTGGATCTCCTTGCAGTCCAAGGGAATCTCAAGAGTCTTCTCCAGTGCCACAGTTCAAAAGCATCAATTCTTCAGCGCTCAGCTTTCTTTATAGCCCAACTCTCACATCCATACATGACTACTGGAAAAACCATAGCCTTGACAAGATGGCCCCTTGTTGGAAAAGTAATGTCTCTGCTTTTAAATATGCTATTGAGGTTGGTCATAACTTTTCTCCCAAGGAGTAAGCATCTTTTAATTTCATGGCTGCAATCACCATCTGCATTGATTTTGGAGCCCCTAAAAATAGTCTCTCACTATTTCCACTGTTTCTCCATCTATTTGTCATGAAATGATGGGACCAGATGTCATGATCTTAGTTTTCTGAATGTTGTGCTTTAAGCCAATTTTTTCACTCTCCTCTTTCACTTTCATTAAGAGCCTCTTTAGTTCTTCTTCACTTTCTGCCATAAAGATCCTGTCATCTGCATAACTGAGGTTATTGATATTTCTCCTGGCAATCTTGATTCCAGCTTGTGCTTCATCCAGCCCAGCGTTTCTCATGATGTACTCTGCATATAAGTTAAACAAGCACAATGACAATATACAGCCTTGATGTACTCCTTTTCCTATTTGGAACCAGTCTGTTGTTCCATGACCAGTTCTAAGTGTTGCTTCCTGACCTGCATACAGGTTTCTCAAGAGGCAGGTCAGGTGGTCTGGTATTCCCATCTCTTGAAGAATTTTCCACTGTTTGTGGTGATCCACACAGTCAAAGGCTTTGGCATAGTCAGTAAAGCAGAAATAGGTCTTTTTCTCAAACTCCCTTGCTTTTTCGATGATCCGGCAGATGCTGGCAATTTAATCTCTGTTTCCTCTGCCTTTTCTAAGTCCAGCTTGAACATCTGGAAGTTCACAGTTCATGTACTGTTGAAACCTGCCATGGAGAATTTTGAGCATTACTTCACTAGCGTGTGAGATGAGTGCAACTGTGAGGTAGTCTGAGCATTCTTTGGCATTGCCTTTCTTAAGGATAGGAATGAAAATTGACCTTTTGTAGTCCTGTGGCCACTGCTGAGTTTTCCAAATCTCCTGACATATTGAGTGCAGCACTTTCACAGCATCATCTTTCAGGATTTGAAATAGCTCAACTGGAATTCCATCACCTCCACTAGCTTTGCTCATAGTGATGCTTCCTAAGGCCCACTTGACTTCACATTCCAGGATGTCTGGCTCTAGGTGAATGATCACACCATCGTGATTATCTGGGTCATGAAGATCTTTTTTGTACAGTTCTTCTGTGTCCTCTTGCCACCTCTTCTTTGACCCCTTATGTCCCCTAAATTTGACCCATTATATCCCCTAAAGTCAGTGACTTTACCATAACCAATCTGCATTTTTGTCTAGGATAACTTCCTTGTTTCTGCCCACATCTGCCCTTAAAAGTCCTCCATTTCTTACAGTTCCTTAGATCCCCTTTCTATTCGCTGTGTTGGAGGCCTCCCGAATCATGCGTTGTTGAATAATGCCAGTGTGCTCAGTTGCTCGGTTGTGTGTGACTCTTGGTGACCTCCTGACCAGTTACCCAGCAGGTTCCTCTGTCCCTGGAATTTTCCAGGAAAGAATACTGAATTAGGTTGCCATTTCCTACTCCAGCCATTCTTTCCAACCCAGGGATGGAACCCTTGTCTCTTGCATCTCCTGCATTGGCAGGCGGATTCTTTACCACTAGCTCTACCTGGGAAGCCCCTGAATAAAGCCAATGCAGTCTTTAAGTTTACTCACTTGAATCTTGTTTTTCAACAATATCAAATGCATGTGTTGAAAATCCTAAAATGTTAGTATAATTGCCTTTATATGGAAACTCCAGTATATCCCTCTCAGCCTTTAAACATTGCCAGACAGAAGCACAGTCCCCATCATACTTTAAGCCCCTCTCGTATTTCAGCCCAGATGGATTTGCCACAGAGTGCTACCCTCAAATCTGCATTACCAAAAGCTTCAAAGCTTTGAACAACCTTCTACTATCATAGTGCATAAGTTAAAATTGGAGAAAACACATTTTCTGTTCAAAAAATGTAAAAATGTTAGTCTCTCGTCATGTCCAACTCTGCAACCCCATGGACTATAGCCCACCAGGTTCCTCTGTCCATGGAATTCTCCATGCAAGAATACTGCAGTGGATTGCCATTTCCTTCTCTAGGGGATCTTCTCAACCCAAGGATTGAACTCAGATTTTCTGCTCAAATAAATAAATATTAACCAGCTTTTTCTCCAAAGAGGTGAATTTGCAACTTTTCCTGAGAGCTAAAATTTTTTATTCTTGCTGAGCACTGTTTAAAACTCTTCTCCAACAAAAATAACCATCCCTAATTTCGTTATCTGTGCTACTGTTTATAAAATAATATAAAGTGGGACTTAAATAAACAAAGATAAATAAAAAGCAGATGTTCGTATAAAGCCTTACATAATTCTGCAGAGCACAGAGATTTTCAGGGGCAAAGGCTGTGGCAACTCAGAACTAAAGGCTTTTGTTTTGTTTTTTTATTAAAAGATAAAGGCAGATTAAAAAAAGAAAAACAGTGCATACTTACATAGTAACTGGTGAGCATGACTGTCTAGTAAATTGGCTCTTTCTTTAAATGACCTTCCCTGGTGGCCTCAGGATGGTAAAGAATCTGCCTGCCAACGCGGGGAGATCTGGGTTCGATCCCTGGGTCAGAAAGAGCCCCCCTGGAGAAGGGCATGACAATCCCCTCCAGTATTCTTGCCTGGAGAATTCCATTAACAGAGGATCCCAGTGGTCTACAGTCCATGGGGTTGCAAAGAGTCAGACACGACTGAGTGACTAACACTTTTTAAATGATCTAGGGAAACATCTAAGCCCTCAAGCTACCCCAGAATCATCACCCCCAAACTTAGATCCAGTTGACTGTCCCTTCCATTTTCTACCACAGGTGTTATAAAACCCACCCCAAGCTCTTCTCTAATCCTGCTGCCTTTTATGCTTAGCCCATCATAAATACACAGTTATCAGCCTGAGCTTTCTCACGTTTCCCCCAATCGCTTTCACCTGTTCACCTGATCTTATATCTTTCTGATCTCCCTAACTACTTTCCAAAATTAACAATGTATTAATTTATTTGGGCTCTCTTCCCACCTCCACATCTTCTGTTTTCTCTCAATGTTCAATTCATGTATTTTTCCTTCTTTCTTTTCCAATGCCACTTTCTTTTTCTCCAGTAATTCATGCCATTATGTCCAAGTCTTCCTGACCCTTCAAATCTTTTGTCATGTACCAAGCATTTAGAACTTCTGACCCTGTGACCTTTTGAAATCTACCTCGGGTTCTAAGATACTATGCTCTTTGGATTTTGTTAAATGTTCTTTTCCTCTTTCTTTCACTAGCTCCTTTTACTCTGAAGTTTCTTTCACTGTAATTTTTCTATTCTTGATTCTTTGTACTTGACATATATGTATATATATATATGCTAACTTTAAATTATCTACAATACAGTCATTAATTACCAAACTGTGGTAGACTTACAAATTAATCCCTAATAAGTCATTTCAAGTTCTGTGACTTTTGAGGTCCTGGTGTGCATTTCTAAACATCTCCACTTCTACAGATACTCAACTGAACAAGCACTGAGGGGAATAAAAATCTAAAAAAATAAATGAATACTTGCCCACTGTTCCAATTTTCAAATAGAGAAACATCAATTAGAAAATCACATTCCCTGGAGACAATAGCTATCCTAATTAATTAGTGATTTTGATATAAATTATATGCTTTCATCTTTTGATTCTTTGGGAGTTGGCTGCCAGCAGAGAGCATGTGTTCAGATCTGCTGCTCAATACTGTAAAGATTCACACGCACAGACAATATATTAATGAGAGTTGGCATAAAGTATTCTGGGAACACCTATCTAAATGAAATAATCACAGCTACGAAAAAGGGGAGATCAAGGAACACTAAAAAGAATGCGTATGCAAAGTCACTTCAGTCTTGTCTGACTCTTTGCAACCTATGGCCCTCCAGGCTTCTCTGTCCATAGGATTTCCCAAGCAAGCATACTGGAGTCGGTTGCCATTCCCTTCTCAAGGGGATGTTCCTGACCCAGGGATAGAACCCACATTTCTTATGTCTCCTGCATTGGCAGATGGTGTCTTTACCACTAGTACCCCTGGAGAGCATCTAAAAAGAATAGATGCAACAACTGCAAAGTGACTTATCTTGCTCCTGAAATTATCATCTTTGTAATTAATTGTTTATGGACAAGAGCATATATTTCTTATAAACAGTTGTATTTAATATGTATGATTAACATATACAAGTTTGATTTAAAAATCAAACCGTGCAGCAGAATGTACAGTAAAAAATATAAAATTCTGACTCTTCTTCCTTGATAACCACTATCTGGAAGTAATAACATGAATATTTCCTTGTGTATCTCCCAGATATCTTTAGGTATTTGTGCCCATCCTACACGTACATATTTAGAAACAGGATTTTGGACACTTAAGCACACATGTGCACACATTCTGCTTTTCATATGCAAAAATTTCCACCATATAAATTTGTGACAGGTACCTTTGTGCTCATAGGTAAACAATCCACAGGCTAAACCTCTAAATATTTATTCTAAAAGTTGAAATGGTTGATTGGGAATAGAATGATATACTGAAGATATTTTCCCAGTACAAAGATGGAATCTTAGGTTTTTTTATATGTTCTTAATATGAAATATGGGCTTCCCCTTTGGTTCAGTGGTAAAGAATCTGCAAGAATCTGCCTGCAATGCAGGAGATGTGGGTTCAGTCCCTGGGTTGGGAAGATTGCCTGGAGGAGGGCGTGGCAACCCATTGCCTGGAGAATCCCACGGACAGAAGAACCTGGTGGGCCACAGTCCATAGGGTCACAAAGAGTCAGACACAAATGCAGTGACTGAGCTTGCGTGCAATATGAAATATATTTATTTATGTAATATAGATATACACTCATTATTTACATAATATGCTAAATATATTTATATTTTATATAAATTCACCTATTTTAAATGTAAGTTTATATTAATATATATTTTAAATGTAAGAAGCATCTTTAAACCACAAGAATGTTCAACCGAAGCAACCATGTTCTCGGATAAGGTATGTGAGATTAAGTCTGAGACTAAAAGGTAGAACTGCCAGAGATTTGGGAAGGATAACTAGAGATTTGAGGATGAGCTGTAAAAGAGGTTAGTCAGAAGACTAAAGACAGATTATGAAAGTGTTCCTATGCTTGGTTAAGGAATTTAGATCTTCACTTGTAAGAGTTCCAGTGACATAGGGTACATTTAATCTGTTATTTAATAAAAATTATTTTTGAATTTTAAAACAGTAACCATCATATCAGGATGAAAGATTAGAAGAACCACTGCTAGATATCCAATATCTAAAGAAGCATTTGGTTCATTGCAGGCCTTGCCAAACACGATTGTTTAATGATTAAATTCCATAAATGGGTGAAGGAAGATGAGATAGACCTCAGAATGTTTAAAATGGTGGTGATGAAGTAGAGACATAGCAGAGATGATTGGAAGGATAGCAGAGATCACTTTCAATAAGAAATGGGGGACTAACATGACTTATTTAGCATTTGTTACATGTCAGAAACTATTTTGACATGTTCACTCATTTAGTCTTCACAATAATCCTGTGAGGAAATCAAGTTTCAGAGAGATTTAACTTGCTACCATCACGTTGCAGGGAAACAACAGAAAACAATCTACCCGATATTTTGATTTTATGTCACACACTTTAATCCAGCATGACTCCAACAGTGTCAACATAGCTTTGTCCCTTAAAGAAAATTCCTATAGTGTCTGAAGTGTCAAATATTCTTATGAAAGGTAGATCAGTGAATTAACAGCTTGCAGAATGTATGTCTTCTTACCTTTTAGACATCCAGCAAGTCCTGACCCCAAAAGTCAGCATACCGCAGGTAAAGTCACCAGCTTTCCCCACCACCCTTCCCCTTGATACATTCTATATTTTCTATCTCATCAGTTACAAAGCCACTGTCCTGCCCAAGTCCTACTCCTAGAAGTAGTGTTCGTTTCTCTAATTACTCACACTCCCTACTTTCAATTAATCGCTAAGTTACATCAACTGTTTCTTAGAATTTTTCATTCCACCTTCTCTTTTCCAGCCATCCATCTATAGCTCTGGTTTAGATTTGCCACCTGTCCCATGTATTATTGTCAATTCTTAGACTCTTTTCTCCAGTCTTGCTTTACTCGAATACATTTTCTATTCTACTACCTAGAGTGTATGGACCTAATTTTTTTAAATATTATTTAAAATTTTAAACAAGTGGAAAATTATGTTGAATTTTTATTGTGCAAGTTATTCTTTTAGAAGAAAGTTGCTGCCAATTTCATTTATATGCAAGTAAATAGGTATAAAAAATTGTTAATTAGCATCATTTATTTAAATTTAGCAAAGTTAACATACAATGCATACTGTGTCTTAGGAAGGCTGAATATCAGTTTGTTACAATCATGTTTTTATTATTTAATCCCTCATATCAACACTTATTTCTGAAGTGTTGATGTGAGGTATTAGATAATAAAAATAGTAATTTTACTTTATTTCTGAAAGCAATGGAAATAAATATCTCCATTCTTCATCAGAGTCTGCAACATTTGACCATCATCTACTCTACAGGGACTGTGGTCAAAACTTTGCCAGTTTTCTTGGATGCTTATGCAGTCTATATATCAGATGGAAAAATAGAGGAAGAGAAAGCTGGTGGAAAACACAGAGAAAAAAAGTAGTCAGTTTAAACATTTTCTTAAAATAGAATTTCTGGTCAAAATATTCTGGTCCCAATTCTGCTTTGTCAGAAGTTACAATTTTTTTCATAAAAACTCAACAATCCTTGAAGAGGCAGTTATTTATATGTCTTATAAATTTAATATATAACATTTAAAGGAGATCAGACTTGGGTGTTCATTGGAAGGACTGATGTTGAACCTGAAACTCCAATACTTTGGCCACCTGATGCAAAGAGCTGACTCATTTGAAAAGACCCTGATGCTGGGAAAGATTGAGGGCAGGAGAAGAAGGGGACAACAGAGGATGAGATGGTTGGATGGTATAACTGACTCAATAGACATGAGTTTCGATGAACTCCAGGAGTTGGTGATGGACAGGGAGGCCTGGAGTGCTTTGGTTCATGGGATCCCAAACAGTCGGACACGACTGAGCAACTGAACTGACCTGAACTGAAAGTAAATGAAAAAATTTGTTTATTAAGGATATATTTTTAAGTGAAAAATTCAAAACAATCATTTAAAATTTAACTTAGTTTTATCAAACCCTAGTATTTTGATCTAACCAAAGTAAAACCACATTTTTTTTCCCTATGGTATTCAAAAGATAGTTATCAGAAATTTTGACCGTTGTAGTAACTCATTCACAAAATGATCATGGAAACAATCATTAAAAATAGTTTAATGACTCAAGTTGCATTATTCATGGCTGCAATCATAAATGCAATTCCACAGAGCTATTATGATGAGTATATGTCATTTTTTCCAAATATAAAAACAATTATAAACACAGAGAATTATTACACAATAGATAAATATTGAAATGATAATATCTTGGGTTTTTGCAGCTCTTCCAACCAAGTATAGGAAGCAGTTCTTTAAAGTACCAACATCATTGTCTGTTTCTTTGGATTTCCATAAATTTCAGGCATTTTTGCTGCTCGGGTTCCAAGTCACATTTTTTTTTCTTTTTCTCATTTTGAACATCCACAAGTCTATGGACCAGAGTGACTATGTGACATGGTGAGAGAGACAAAAGACTGTCTTTCTTTCAAGGATAAATTATACAATACCAATAATAGCAGCTGAGAAAATTTGCAAAGACCTCCAAGTAAAAATAAATAAATAAATAAAATGGTTATTAAAAAAAATTGCCTTCAGTGACACAGTAATTTTAGGGAAAGCAAAAAGTTTCTATAATACTGGATTTAGCAAGAAGCCCTTGATGTAGAAAACCTCATAGTGCTTATCACCAGTAGGACATATTTATGAAAGCAGAAAGCACAGAAGCTATCACAGCAATGCTGGCTAAATTTCAAAAAAAATAATAAAATGCCTCACTTAGGGTTTCCAGGTAATATTCCTTCATGCCTTTTCCTACCTCTCATTTCCTTATAGAGATGCTTATGAAGATGCATTCTCTATGTACTCACTTGTTTCTTTATGACAAGGAAACCAGATCTCAGGCTAGAGGGTCAATACTTACCACCTGCAGAAACAATTTTCCCTTATAGACAAACACATTATTAGAAAATTGACTAATGCTTTCTATTTATTTACTAAATATCTCATGAGCCTTATTCCAATAGTATAGTGCATATACTGATAATTTATTGGACAAAATAGGGCAAATCTGGTCAAATTGTCTAATGTTGGCATTCTTGTGACCAAACCAAGTCATTTAAATATTGTGTCCTACAAGGACTGATATAAAAATGAGGATAACTGTGTTACTATTAGCAAGGCTCTACTAGCAATTCTATACTGAAATAATTAATGCAAATCCATGAAATTTCATTTTCTGTTGTATTACTAAGAAACAACAATGGCATCTGTTCAAATACAGTTTTTAATGTTATATAAAAATTTCACATTAATGGATGGAGAAAAAGCATATATGGATAAATAGTACAAATCAGTAAATCTCTAGATGAATATGAATAAACTCATTTTTACAAACAAAAATTTTATAGACATAGTGTATGATTCAAAAATATGTGAAGATTATAAAAACATTAAGAAAAAATCCATCAAAAAAAGTCCTGATTAAAATCTTAATACCATATAATGTCTAGCTCTTTTAATTGAGATAATTTAACAATTAAGTAAGTAAAAGTAAGGTTTTCATCGATCACTTTTAAAAATTTTCCTATAGTATATGTGTAGTTCAGTTCAGTTCAGTCATTCAGTCATGTCTGACTCTGCGACCCCATGAACTGCAGCAAGTTAGGCTTCCTTGACCATCACCAGCTCCTGGAACTTGCTCAAATTCATGTCCATTGAGTTGGTGATGCCATCCAAAATCTTATCCTCTGACATCCCCTTCTCCTCCTACCTTCAATCTTTCCCAGCATCAGGGTCTTTTCCAATAAGTTAGCTCTTTGCATCAGGTGGGCTAAGTATTGGAGCTTCAGCTTCAGCATCAGTCCTTCCAATGAATATTCAGGACTGATTTCCTTTAAAATTGACTGGTTTGATCTCCTTGTAGTCCAAGGGACTCTCAAGAGTCTTCTAAGACTGTATCAAAACCCACAAAACAAGTTCCTTATCTTTCATCCTATCTTAATTTGGTGTTTGTGAACATTAAGCTCATTGAAAATAATGAGAATTCAAGCATAGTATATGTTTGGGTGAAAATTTGATTTAAGCATTGTATTTTCCCATATTCTCTTTGATTTGCCAAAAAAAATCCAGGCAATGACTTAACTGAAGTATTTTCTATTATTCTAAAATTAAGTCTAGGGTCATGTACTTCCATTTTTCTTCTAATATTTAGAAAATGGCTTTGTTATGAGTTTATTTCAATTGATTTTGTTATAGATATTACCTCCTTCACAGCATCTTGGGAGATATTGAAGATTTATTTCTACCTAGTTCGATATATTAGGTCATGAAACACTCACTGACATAGTGAAGATGCACTAGTCATTATTATAAAAACTATGACCAAAAATTCTTGATCTATTTATAGCAATATAGTATAGATACATTCTATATTGAGGCTCACATGTGTTTTGGCTTTGGTACATCTTTGGCAGCATATGGATCCAAGATGATAAAACATTCATTCTGATTATAAGTCTTTGGTCAGAGTACTGACTGATTCTTCAATGCCAGTTTCCTCAGCAACTAAGATCTTCAGTGGACAGAAGACACATAACTAAATTATTGCTAATATTTGCTAATATCTGCACAGAACTTTGCCATTTTCAAGATTCTTGTGCCTGATCATTTCACTTGTCCCTCACACAAAATAATTTGGAATCTCAAATGAGCATCAAATTCATGTTGACTCTAATAATAAGTAGCTCTCCAAAAATTTACCTCTATATGCAAATGAGAGTATTTCATTAAAAATATTTATATTTATATAAAAGAAAAAAATGTCTTGAGTTCCATAAATTTGTTCTTTTTTAATGAAGCATGATGTCTACAGCCTAAGGTTTCACATGTTCAGAGTATTGGCTAGACATTCTTAACCCATGATTGACTAAACTTGCAAGTTAATTCAGTTGGAATTACTGGATAAAAGTGCAGAGAGATAGTATCTTTCTTCAGACATTACAAGGAGACTTCACATTTTGTCTTTCCAACCTCTCCTAGTTCAGACTTCTATAACAAAATGCAGTGAACTTGACAGCTTAAACAATAAACATGCTCACAGTTCTGTAGGCAAGGAAGTCCAAGATCAAGGCATTGCCAAGTCTGGTGTCCAGTGAGAATCTCTCTTTCCAGCTTGCACACAGCTGTCTTCTTACTATAGCCTCACATAATGGAGAGAAAGATCATCTTTCTCACGTCTCTTTTAAGTAGGCCACTCATCTCATTGATAAGGATCTTAATTACCTCCCAAAGACCTCACCTCCAAATAATATCACGCTGAGGATTAGGGTTCAACATATGGACTTGGGGATAGGAAAGCATTTAGTCCAGAGCACAACTTACTCACAAATTTTATTTTTGTCTTAAAGGATATAAATCATTTTGCTGGCTTTTGGAGAGAACTACTTTATAAACTTGCATGCATGCTAAGTCGCTTCAGTCGTGTCCGACCCTTTGCGACCCTATGGACTGTAGCCTGCCAGGCTCCTGTGTCCATGAGATTATCCAGGCAAGTATTCTGGAGTGGATTGCCACTTTTTACTTCAGGGGAGCTTCAAAACCCAGGAATCGAACCCTCATCTCATGTCACCTGTAATTGGCAGGCAGGTTCTTTACCACTAGCACCACCTGGGAAGCCCAAGACTTTATAAACTTAACAAAATACAAAATTATCCTTTAGTCTTCTATGATTAAAAATCAAAATTCTAATGATCACATTTTTCCCCTAAATGTCTTCTTGTCTATTAGTTCACACATATCTCTGTAAGTGGAAATTTAAAACGGCCCTTGTGACCACTGCCCCATTGTTTGGTGTGCTTAGTCGTTCAGCCATGTCCGACTCTTGGCGACCGCATGGACTATAGCCTACCAAGCTTCTCTATCCAAGGGGTTTCCAGGCAAGAATACTGGCGTGGGTTGCCATTCCCTTCTCCAGAGAATCTTCCTGACCCAGGGATCAAACCCGGGTCTCCTGCTTTGCAGGTGGATTCTTTACCATCTGATCTACCAGGGAAGCCCACCCGATGGTACTATTCCTATGATAATGTAGCAAAAGGGAGATTATTCAGCTGGGCTTAATCCAAACACATGCACCCTTTAAAAGCAGAAAATGTTATCCAGATCACAGAAGAAAAGGAAATCAGGTGGATTCAAACTGCTAGAAGGACTCAAGGTATCTTGCTTTGAAAATGGAGGTACCATCTGAGAAAGAACGTGGGTGGTATTTATGAGCAGAAGATGCTCCTGTCTGACATCTCACAAGGGTGAGAAACTAGGATTCATGACCACAAGAAACAGAATTCTACCCTGAATGTGATTGGAATGAATGAAGTCAATTCTTCCTGAGAGCTTTAAATTGACACCTTGATTGGAGACTTCTAAGACTCCAATCATAATTCTATTGAGCTCATTAGGTCTTCTCACCTACAGAACTATGAGATAATAATTGGATATTATTTGAAGCTGCTAAATTTTTGGTAATTCATTTTTGCAATAACAAAAAACCAATACAGTGAATCTGTGAATTTTACATTTCATTCAACCTGTAATCCCAGTAGAAACCTGAACTAAAATACAACATGGACCAAAATCCAAACAAATTTTGGCCAGCTTAATATAACCTATTCAGAATAACCCACTAAAATATTAGCAATCCAAAGTGCTTATGCATCACTTGGTTTATGAAGAGCCCAGCAGAAGTATTCAAATGGATTCAGAAAGGTACTCAATAAATTCTGAGGTTACAATTTTGCGTCAGACCAGAGGTATTTGTGTCATGAAATCAAGATCAAAAGGCGTTACAACATTTAGACATTGAGAAGAATAATGCATTTCAAAATAAAAACATTTTAACAAAGCATTACTTTTTTAAAAGAAAGGTGGTTCAAATATTAATATGCAGATATGCTACTTATTACTGCAGCTAATTATATGCCCCAAATAACAGGCATATCACTCACCATAAATAAAACATATGAAGTGTTTTTATTCTCTTTCAAAAAGGATCATTTTATATAATCGCTTGAAATATCATTAAAACCCTTTCTACATAACAGAAACAAAGAAAGTTCAGGCCATCTGTACTTTAAAGATTTCTCTATAGTATGTCACAAGTTACTGAAATCAAGACTGCTTGTAAATATTAACCAAAGAGGGATCTTTTGTGAAATTAATAGCCTTTTCTATTCTATGCATGTCAACAGAGCCTGTTATTTTACTGTCAGTCCACTTGGAATATTTAACAATTAGTTTAATACTCAAGTCCTTAAGGACAAAAGACAGAAGGGCTGCCAATTTCCAGTATGGTGAGAGATCACTCATAGCCCCAGGCTAATGTATTACAGTTTATTTCTTTGACCTCTTCATGAAATGACTGTAGGATCCTTTGAAGTGAAGGTTGAGCATTGCCATCTTCCATTTGAATTTCACATTTCTAATTAGGACAAAGTTGTTCTAATCAAAATATTATAAAGAATATTAAAATACCTTAAAATGAGCAGGTTTCAGGATAATGGTATGCTAGCAACATGATAGAAATAATGAATTAAAAAAGTATCTCACTCAAATGACTTAATTTATATATGAACTGTGAAGAATAAAAATAAACAAAAGAAGTGTTAATGGTCCTGTGAGAGCCAGGTAATATAAATCAATCCAATGCCTCGTTCAAATAAAGTTAACATGATTTATAAAAAGATAACAAAGAAAGAAAATAAAGGAAGAAGAAAAATAGGAAAGAATGGAGATCATCTCTTATTGTTTAGTAAGTACAAAGTCCATCTTTGTAATAGATTTTTCGAGCTAGAAAATTGGCGAATAGTAAACTATTTATGATTACAATGGATAAACTGATATTTCATAGAGATGATTTCTGTTAATATACTGTTATTAAATAATCATCTTAAAAGTTAACTATATGACATATAACTATAAAATAAACATGTCAGATTTTTAACTTATTAATAAGTGAAGTAATCAGTAAGACTTCAAAGTAACTGAAAAATAAAAGTCACACACACACACACCCACACACACACACACAATCAGGAAAGCTGAAGTTAATTTACAAATAGATGCACAATTGCTTAATATCCAAAAGGCAATGAAATAGAATGTTAGAATCATCTCTTCAGATGGGGAAGATGGAATCAAGGCATTTTTGCATTTCTAACCCTCAAATTTCACTGGCATATTAATGAATAAGAACCATTTATATCCCCATCAGGCCTACAAAAGTTGACGTCTATCTCTAAATTTGCAAAATAAATCAATTAACAGACTCCTTTAGAATTAGATAGCCTCAAGGGCCAGTTGGACAACACCAAGTATTCCGTAGTAAAGTAGACTATAATCTTTTTACCTGTTTCAAAGATTTCACATTTTTTCAAAACACTATGTCCCTTTAGTACCCAGAAAGTTAATTTTTCATTAAGAAAAAAGAAATATTGAAATACTGGTAATTTACATCCAGTTTATACCAGGCTTCCCTGGTGGATCAGATAGTAAAGCGCCTGCCTGCAATGCTGGAGATCCGGGTTTGATCCCCAGGTCAGGAAGATCCCCTGGAGAAGGAAATGGCAACCCATTCCGGTACTCTTTCCTGGAAAATCCCATGGACAGAGAGGCCTGGTAGGCTACTGTCCATGGGGTTGCAAAGAATGGGACATGACTGAGTGACTTTATTGGTGAGTAAAAGTTCTTGAATAAGGTGGATGAATAAATATCATTTATTAAGAT
Source organism: Cervus canadensis (assembly GCF_019320065.1). Lineage (NCBI taxonomy): Eukaryota > Metazoa > Chordata > Mammalia > Artiodactyla > Cervidae > Cervus > Cervus canadensis. The sequence goes on from NC_057397.1 coordinate 39,402,021, forward strand.
ATTTTGGTTCAAGATAAATAGAATCAAGCAAATTATTACATTCAATTAGATAAATAATATGATATAGTAATAGGTATAACTATATTTTGATATGTATAAAGTCAATAAATAATATGTGAATATAGTCTAGTAGGAATTGATACCATAGTGAATAAGATAAACATATAAATAAGGTGGAATGTTTAAAAAATGTTTTTAGAAAAAACCCATTGCAGGCAGATTTTTTTTACCAGCTGAGCCACATGGGAAGCCCAGGGATACTGGAGGGGGTACCCTACCCCTTCTCCAAGGGATCTTCCCAGATTCAGGAATCGAACCAGGGCTCCTGCATTGCAGGCAGATTCTTCACCAACTGAGCTATCAAGGAAGTCCTAGAAAAACCAATACTTATGCTCAATCTTTAAGAATACAGAGGATAATTGGCCTAATCATGCTTGCGGTTTGGGAACTTTGAGATTAAGATATCGACAGAGTTGATTTCTTTGCAGATCTCCTTCCTTGGCTTATAAATGGCCATCTTCTCCCCCTATCTTCACATGATCTTTCTTCTGTACATTTTTTCTGACCTCTTCTCCTCTTCTTATGAGGACACCAGTCACATTGGATTAGGGCTTATTCTAAGGACCGTATTTTACTTTAGCTACCTCTTTAAAGGCCTTATTTCCAAAAACAGTCAAACTGTGAGGTATTGAGCTTTAGGACTTCAACATATGAATTCAACAGTTCATTCTTTGAAGTGCTCAATCTAAAAATTCATAAATGAAGACATTTATCAAAGAAGAGGGGTTAAGTAGGAATGTTATTACAGAGAAAATGACCCATAAGATAGATGAATTTAAAGAGGGTACACCATGCAGTGAAAAATAATTTTAGTGGGATAGTGTTCTGAAATATCATCCAACTTACTTTACTTTTTAGGCATTCATGTGTGTACAAATGTAGGTAGATGTTTATTTTCTCCTTTAATCTTTTAACCAATAAGAATAAAACCCATGGTTAAAACATTTTTCCAGGAAAGGTAATGCAGACATGACAGAACAACGAAGGTCATTGCTTCATTTCTAAGCTCTGAGTTTCAAAATATACTTTAAAAACTATACTGTGCATCAATTGCTGCAAAAGCTTGACCTTCCAGACAAGAATAAGAGTATTTATGGTCCATTGAGATGGAGGAGGAAGTAGGGGGAGAGGTTGCATTCTGAAGAGAAAGAGGATGGATTAAGAAATCAGATGTGTCTGGGGATGTGGGAAGGAATGATAGAAAAGCCTAAATGAGCAAGCATTGCTTTTTGCTTCTCAGCACAATATGGGGCTCTTGAGATGGCAGCATGGAAGTAGTTGTGGGAAGGTCTAACTGAGTCAAGATGAGTTTGGGAAGCACCCCAGGATCCCATGGAGAAGGAAATGGCAACCTACTCCAGCATTATTACCTGAAAATTCTGTGGACAGAAGAGCCTGTCAGGCTGTAGGCCATGGGGCTGCAAAGAGTTGGAGATGACTGAGTGACTAAGCATGCACCAAGCCCTCTGCTTATGTGTGGTATTTAGAGCAAGACTGATTCATTGGTCTCATTTTGACTTTATAGTTTAAAAATTATTAAGAACCATCATAGTCATAGTATTTACTGTATTAGGAATCTAAAATCTGATATTTACTATATCCAAACAAAAAATTTTAATGTTAACATGGGGAAAAAAAATAAATTTCAAAAAAATATATAGTCATGAGAGAGGCTTTGATTTATATTTTTCTAATTTTTTAAAAATTCCTGACAGTTGATGTCCCATATCTGCTTCTTTAGTTACATATCTTTTGTGATATGTTGCTGTCATTGAAAAGTATTCCAGCATTTGGATAAGAATGACAGGGGACTAGTGAAATGACTTTTTTTAAAAAAGATAATTGTGAATATCTTTCAATAGTATTATGCCAAAACTCAAAAAGTGGTTTCTTTTGCTATATCAAAATCTACTGGTCTACCTTTTACTTAAATTTGTGATTTTACCCATTCACTTTGTAGCTGTCATTTGCAAGCTATCAGTTTGCTGTGGTGAAGATTTAAGATAACTATTGTTACAGATGATACCATCCACTGCTTTGAATTTTGCAGAAAAATTTTATTCCCAATTGTTTTTACACCATCAAAATCACTGATCTATGTGACCCAAGGAGTTGCAGGTGCCCTAGGAAAGTTACAGAAACAGTGAAAATAAACCCGAGTTTTAGAAGGGAAGGTGGGAAACAGGTCTCGTGACCTGGAATGGTGGACTTCAGCAATGTGCCCCAGCCTAAGGTCCCAAGCATAAGGTGACTCCAGTCATATTTTAATGGATGCCAGTGAAGATCTTTTAGAAATCGGATTAGTTAAGATTAACATCAGAATAAGCCAGCATAAGAACCAGGCAACTCTTCCTGTTGCCAGGATGGTATTCAAACTCTCTAAAAATTTCAATAGCTGCAGACAGATGGGAAGAAGACTGAAGATAAAAGTCAATGAATTCTTGAGCAGAAATTCATAATTAACTGAGATAATGACACTTGAGAAAGACAGCTTTAAGACAGAAGACATACTTTATTTTTTTTTCTCTTTTTTTAAAAATGTTTTATTGGCATACAGTTGCTTTCTAATGTTTTGTTCATTTCTGCAGTACAGCAAAGTGAATCCACAATATGTATACATGTATCTCCTCCCTCTGGGACCTCCCTCCCACTCCACCTCCACCCCACTCATCTAGGTCAGCACAGAGCACCAAGCTGAGCTCCCTGTGCTATACATCAGTAGCTATCTGCTTTATACACGGTAATGAACATGCAGCAATCCCTATGTCCCAATTCATCCTACCCTCTTTCCCCACCTCCACGTCTACATGTCTGTTCTCTACATCCGTGTCTCTATTCCTGCCCTGCAAATAAGTTCATCTATACCGTTTTTATAGATTTCACACATATGCCTTGATAAACAACGTTTGTTTTCCTCTCTGACTTACTTCACACTGTATGTCAGACTCTAGGTCCATCCAGATGGCTATAGATCATCCAATATCTTTCCTTTTCATTGCTGAGTAATATTCCACTGTGTATATGTACCACAACTTCTTTATCTATTCATCTGTTGATGGACATTTAGGTTGTGTTCATGTCCTGTCTATTGCAAATAGTACTGTGATGAACACTAGGGTACATGTGTTTTTTGAATTATGGTTTTCTCAGGGCATATGCCTAGAAATGGGATTCACAATGCACATCTTAGGCTTTAATGTTTTTTGCTTTGCTTGTTTGTTGTTTGTGTTGTCCTCATGGTACAAGTGGAGAATTCTTCTTAAACAAATAAATAAATTAAGATTTATAATAAATGTTGTCAATCCTTCTTACAAATATAATGCAATAAAAATGAGAGATAAAGAGTATTATATATCCATGGGCCAGCTTAAAAAGAACAAAATTTAGGTGAATAAATATGTATAAACATATCATCCACTCTATATAGCTTGCTCAAGTGAAGCCAATTTGCAAAGTGAAATTCTGGTATAAAATATCCATATTTTCAGGATACAAATACTTCATTTTTCTATGCAAAAACTTTTCATAAAATCTGTGTTTCCACTTCAATGAGTTAGCAACTTCAGGGCTAGGAAACAAAAGTATGTCATCAAAGAGACTTGTTATTAATAATGTGATGCCATTTTGTCTAATGCAACTTTAAAAAATATATAAAGAACTAAGCATTTTATCTTAAAATTCTCTGTAATTTGTTTCTCAACTGTCTACAACAAAAATAATTTTTATATGAAAAATATGTATTTCATAAGAAAATCTATTCCTTGCAAACTAGTACAGCCACTATGGAGAACAGTGTGGAGATTCCTTAAAAAACTGGAAATAGAACTGTCATATGACTCACCAATCCCGCTGCTTGGCATACACACCAAGGAAACCAAAATTGAAAGAGACACGTGTACCCCAATGTTGATCGCAGCACTGTTTACAATAGCCAGGACATGGAAGCAACCTAGATGTCCATCAGCAGAATGGATAAGAAAGCTGTGGTACATATACACAATGGAATATTACTTAGACATTAAAAAGAATGCATTTGAATCAGTTCTAATGAGGTAGGTGAAACCTGAGCCTATTATACAGAGTGAAGTAAGTCAGAAAGAAAAACACCAATACAGTATACTAATGCATATATATGGAATTTAGAAAGATGGTAACGATGACCCTACATGCGAGACAACATAAGAAACACAGATGTAAAGAACAGTCTTTTGGATTCTGTGGGAGATGGCAAGGGTGGGATGATTTGAGAAGGTAGCATTGAAACGTGTATATTATCATATGTGAAGCGGATCACTAGTCCAGGTTTGATGCATGAGACAGGGTGCTCAGGGCTGGTGCACTGGGATGACCCTGGGGGATGAGTTGGGGAGGGAAGAAGGAGGGAGGTTCTGGATGGGGAACACATGCGCACCAGTGACTGATTAATGTCGATGTTTGGCAAAAACCACTACAATATTGTAAAGTAATTAGCCTCCAGTTAAAATAAATTAATTAATTTTTTAAAAAAGAAAATCTACTCCTTCCATGACAGATTCCTTTTAATTGAAAGATTTGCTTAAAATGAATGTTTTCTGTGTATACCAAACTTTAAACACACACATATTCATATCTATATCCATATCAATTTCTGTATCTGTCTAAACCAACTACAAGAAAATCTCAAAATATAATGATAATAAGTATTATTTTATTTTAGTTCATTAAAACTCCTTAAAATGCTCTTAATTTATATCCTAGATGTACAAAATAGAATGAGAAGACCCAAGTCAACTTGCTACTTTATTATCAAGTTATTTTCAGAATCTATGTATATGATTACTACCTTTGAGCATGAATGTGAAATTAAACCTCAACAGGTAGTGTAAATATACTGGAATTTGATAAACTTTTTGTCCAAAGGGCAACACGTATCAGAAACCCTTAATTCTATGAGAAAGCAATTTACCTTTTTAAATACAAACAAAAGAGACAAAAAGGTGTGCAATCTGCTGTTTATTTTGAGACAATGATAAGCTTGTAGAACTTGAAGTATCTCTAACCAGAAAGTAATACTCTAAGTGAAAGGTCTCTAAGAAGGTCAGGTAAATTGAGACAAATAAAGGAACAAATGATGTTGGAAGTGATATATGCAAGATTTAAATTGTGAAGATCCAAATATTCAATATAAAGAAGTAGAATCATTGCAGGATTTGAAACAATCACAACATAAACAGTTGAGTTTAGAATTATTACTCAGGCAGTATTGCAATGGGTAGACTGGAGACAGTGGAATCTCAAAGAAAGGAGATATGTTAGGAAGTTACGCAGAAAAAAAAAGAAACTCAAATGAAGGTAATGGGAACTAAAGGAGGAAGATATATTCAAGAGTTTTTTTGAAGAAAATATAATACAATTTAGGAATTACCATATTTCACCAATTTTAATGTGTATAATTTCATATTTAATTTTTAAATATTTTAATAATTATTATATTATAATCACTGAGGCACAGGTTACTATTATGTCTTAATTATATGAAAGTATAATTTTCAAAAAGATAATATTGTGCCTCACATGCAAGTTTAAAATGAACTTGTCTAAGATTAATTAAATGCGTTAATTAAAGAAACCAGTAAGATGCTAAAACCAGCTCAAAGTACAATTCGAAGAAAAACATATGTATGTAAGCAATTTGGAAAGTTGAAATAAGTTTGCTAAGATGAAAAATTGGTTCATATGTATAAAGCAATGAAGTATAATTAGTGGACTCATATTTTTAACTAGGATGAAATTTTCTCCATCAGAAAAATAATGCTTTTTTACTTCTATGGATAAGAATCACTTGCTTTTAATTCTTTTTAAATTACTGAACATCTACCTCAGTAGAACCATATAATAGACTAAGTAACAGAAAGACAAACACATGTGCACATCTCCACACAATCAGAAAATACAAAGAGAGTTTACTAGGTAATGTCCAGCACTGCACTAGAAATAAAATACCCATTCATCTCCTTTGGTATTTCCTAGTCAAGACAATGTTTTCTGACTGTTTTTATTGCCTGATCATGCTCACCTATAAAAATCAGAAACACCAAATCTTGGCAATGGATAGGTTTCAGAGGCTTGGCATGGAAGCTCAGAGACCAAAGTAGAGTACTCATATAATCACAAGGAATCAAATGGCTGGTGGATCAAGTGCATTCAGTAACATTCCTGAACTTCAACTGGTTTAAGAAGTCAATAGCACCATCAACTAACTGGATGTAATTGACAACAGTAGACTACTTCCTCCAGTAACAGCAGATGACATCTTTTTCTCAATCTCATTTGGAACATTTACCCAGATAGACCACATTTTGTGTCATGAAATGCCCATTAACAAGTTTAAAATAATAGAAATCATGCAATGGCTGTTTCCAGAACACAAAGGAATAAAATGAAAAATCAATAAAAGAAAGGTAGCTGGAAAATTCCTCACATACTTGAAAATGAAACAATGCACCTCTAGATACCACTCAAGTCAAAGAAGAAATCTTAAGAGAAATTAATAAACATTTTAATGAGATGGTTGGATGGCATCACCAACTCGATGGACAAGAGTTTGAGTAAGCTCTGCGAGTTGGTGATGGACAGGGAAGCCTGGCATGCTGCAGTCCATGGGATTGCAAAGAGTCAGAAACGACTGAGCAACTGAACTGAACTGAACTTGAATTAAATAAAATTGAAAACACAACTTATCAAAAATTGTGGGGTACAGTATAGCAATGCTTAAAGAAAAATATATAGCATTGAATGTATGCATTATAAAATAGGAAAGATCTAAAATCAAAAATCTGTTTCCATATGAAGACAGTAGAAAAAGTGGGCAAATTAAATGCAAACTAAGCAGAAGAAAGAAATAATAAGGCTAGAACAGAAATCAATATCAAAAATAAGAAATCAAAAGCTAGTTCTTTGAAAACATTGCTAAAATAAATAATTCTCCAGCCAGATTAGGAAAAAATGAGACAAGACACAAATCACCAATGTCAGAAATAAAAGGAGATGTTACTAGAGATCTTAGGGACAGTAAAAGGAATTATGAACAATTCTAAGCACACAGATTCATAACCTAGATAAAATGAAGCAATTCCTTGGAAAACGCAGTGCATCAAATCTTGCACAAGGAGACCATCTCAATGGGCCTATATGTATAGTTAAAAAAAAAAAAAGAAGCAACTATAAAACATCTACTTAACCTTGAATGAAGTGATGACATTTTAGATACTGCACCAAAGGCATGATTGATGAAAGACAGGATTGATAAACTTGACTTCATTAAAATTTAAAATGTCAGCTCTGTGGGGGGGGCGGGGAAAGTGTCAATAGAATAAAAAGAGCCACAGTCTGGGAGAAAATATTTGTAAAAGATACAACTGATAAAGAACTATTTTCCAAAATACACAAAAAATCTTAAAAAAATCTTTAAGTAAAGAAATAGACTTGAATTAAAAAATGGGTAAAAGTTCTGAATAGACATCTCACCAAAAAAGATATAAGGGTGACAAAAGAACATATGCGGAGATGTTCGGCATTAAATGTAACTAGAGAGTTGCAAATTAAAACGATGACTGAACTTATATACAAAATAGACATAGAGTCACAGATGTAGAAAACAATCTTATGATTACCAGAACTAGAGATAATCAGTGAATAAGTTCAGAGCAAAACCCCAAAAAAAATTCTGGAAAATAATACATGATCATTTTAAGTAAATTTAGGTAATATAAACTATTTTTACTATTTTTTAAAGTTCACCAACATTCTGTCACAATAAAAGAAATAGCATTTATTTCCATTAAAGGTGTTAGGTTAGTTAATTCTGTAAAAAAATTATTGAAGGACTTTAATCAGAAAACAATTAAAATATACATGATCGTTCTTAAATAAGAATAGTAGTAAAGCACTTAGACTTACCAATTTTAAATAAAAAGTTTGTCTAGAATAATCTTCCTATAGGTTTGGTATTTATTCATAGCCATTAATATTGGATATTGATACTAAACAGAGTTTTGATCAGAACTTTAATTCTACAAGAAAGGACTCCTTTCAAGTTTTTACATCTTTTGACAGAGCTAAAAGTGTTGCTCTATACCAGCCATCTGTAAAGCATTACAAGCCTGTTCTTGACATGATCTTTGCTCTGCAACTGGCAGTTCTTTCTTTCACTCATTCATTCAATGACTTAGAGGAAGAGTCTCATCTTCTTAGCTTTATCTATGAAGATCTAAAATATATAAGAGCAAAGGTCAAGAAAAAGAACACAAATCAAAAATTCAACAAAAGGCCAAAATTTACAAAACCAAAAAATGAAGGCGCTAAACTAAGCTGAAGATCAGAGGTCAGGTGAAAGGCTAAACACAAATGAAAACAAAAAAAGTCACACAGTGAGCTGTAACCCACCAATTCACTCAATTCCCATCCGAACAGCAAATGAAGGTATTTGTGCCCATTCCTTCAAGTTAAGGCAGAAAGATCTCTAAGAAAAATGTCCTCATTTAATAAAGCAAAATTACTGAAACATCCATTGGTGTCTTTAGCCTATTGTGAATTCAGACTAGTAAGAATGAGTGGCTAATGAATTCATGGATGTTCTTTCTGTTTTTTTAGGCTAATACTAACTTAGCTCCCAGGTGGCTCCGTGGTAAAGAATCTGTCTGCCAATGCAAGGGAAGCAGGAGATGTGGGTTCAATCCCTGGGTCAGGAAGATCACCTGGTGGAGAAAATGAAAGCCCACTCCATTATTCCTGCCTGGAAAATCTCATGGACAGAGGAGTCTGGCAGGCTATAGTCCATGGGGTCACAAAGAGTCTGACATGACTTAGCAAAGAAGCCCTCATGCAAACTTAGCTCCAAGAAGTTTAAAAGTTACTGTTGACCTATGCCTTTTCTGCAGTCCTCCAAAACTTCAGTCTCCAAGGCATTCTTAGTAGAAAATTCTTGGGTATGATACACATTTCTCTCTCCCAAGATATAGAACAAACTTTTGCTGGTGCAACAGCCTCCTTTTTGGCGCTTCATCTGTATACTGGGAATAGTAATGCTTGGCATATAAGATTAATTGGTAGAAAATATTTATATTTAATGACTATAAAATATTTTGAGCTTCTATAGAAGAGTCTATACATACAACAAATTTTCATTACCATGATAGTAAGTAAAGGCACAGTTCCTATGCATGCATGCTAAGTCACTTCAGTTATGTCCAACTCTGCAAACCTATGGGCTGGAGCCGGCCAGGCTCCTTGCTCCGTGGGATTTTCCAGGTGAGAATACTGAAGCAGGTTGATATGCCCTCCTTCATGGGATCTTCTCAACCAAGGAATCGAATCTGCATCTCTTAAGTCTCCTGAAAGTGAAAATGAAAGTAGCTCAGTCCTGTGTGACTCTTCTTCTCCAGGCCAGAATACTGGAGTCGGTAGCCTTTCCCTTCTCCAGGGAATCTTCCCAATCCAGGCGAACCCAGCTCTCCCGCATTTCAGGCCAATTCTTTACCAGCTGAACCACAAGGGAAGCCCAAGAATACTGGAGTAGGTTAGCCTATCCCTTCTCCAGGGGATCTTCCCAACCCAGGAATCAAACTAAGGTCTCCTGCCTTGCAGGTGGATTCTTTACCAGCCGAGCTATCAGGGAAGCAAAAAAATCTCCTGCGTTGCCAGTATATTCTTTACCACTAGTGCCACCTGGAAGCCTGTGAAAAACCAGTGATACTTCTTGCTAATCCATGGAAGATGGCTATGTTTCATTACTATAAAAATATGCATAGAATATATTATTGAAATAAGAGCTAAAAAGACCTTTTTTGGTTTAGGTGCTAGTGGAATTTCTTTTTTAACCCCAAGCCAAGTACAAAGTGTCATAAAGAACACTAAAAATGGGCTAATCTTTAGCAGTTACAAAACACATGTTAGGCATGTAACCTGGGGGATACAGTGGTAGAAAGCTAAGACCTCTTCTCTGCAAAAATTTCTACTACTTATTTATAAAACACAGGCTGGTGGTTCACCTTGACATTTTTTTCTGTCAAGAACTCCTGCTTTTTGTCCATTATGTATGTAGCATATTTACTTTGAAATGTTTCATCCACCAAATGAAATTTTATTACAGAATATTGGAGTTGGGTAGTCATTTCCTTCTCTAAGGAAACTTCCCAATGGAGAGAGTGAATCCAGCCAGGTGTCCTGTATGGCAAGCAGATTCTTTAGACTCTGAGCCACCAGGGAAACCTGTGCAAAGTAGATAAGATGCAGCAGCTAACTATAAGTTTAATAAGTTGCAACTTCAGATATGCAAGAAATACTCGGAGATAGGTCAGAAACTTAGATTTACATAAAGAAAGGGAGTGCATCAAAGAAGGAGTAAATAAAGCATTCTCTAGATGACAATTTAAAAAATGGGTAAGAACTCCCACAGATATCCAATTAAAAACACTGAAGTTGAACGAGCTTCCATTTTCTTTCTATATATCTCCCAGTAAGTTGGGTAATGCATAAATTCTTCTTGAGGAAGCTCAATCCCTTCCCTGTCCCTCACTCCCAACTCTTTCTCCAATCTACACCTAGTAATTATCACTCTTACCTACTCCTCTTCTTCACCTACTAAACTATACTATCAGCATTAGCAACCTCACCTTGAGGAGAGCACAGGATCAGTCAAAAGGACTATTTATAATTCTGATCAGGGGAAGACCATTCTTTTAGACACTTAAATGTGATGCTGTTAGAACACTGTACGCTTGATACATTCTCCCACTTGTAAATTACCACTATGTGACAGCCACAGTGGAAAGCACTATGAGGGTGGTGGGTGATGGGAAAGAGATAAATAGAACATACTCCTGACTTTAAGTATCCACGTGTGAGTGTGTATGTGGGTGTGTGTGTATGTGTGTGTGTCCTCATTCAGTCATGTCCAACTCTTTGCAGCCCCATGAACTGTAGCCTGCCAGACTCCTCTGTCCATGGAATTGTCCAAGCAAGAATACTAGAGCTGGTAGCCATTTCTCACTCCAGGGGATCTTCCCGACCCAGGGATTCAACCCATGTCTCTTGAATCTCCTGCATTGGCAGGCAGGTTCTTTACCACTAGTGCCACCTGGGAAGCCTTACATATTCATGAGCTATAACAAAAAATGAAAGGAATGTAAATGCAATGTTTTTACTGCAAAATTTTCTTGGGTCAGTTCAATATCCCACCCAAAACAGCAACAAGCGGCTCAAAACAATCATCAATAAAAAGCTGACTGCATTATTTACAACCAACAAATCATACTTAAAGCAGCTATTGAAATATATTTTAATAGAAAACAACTTTTCAACTTCAATATCAGAATATTTGGGAAGAACATACTTGAACAACCTCAGGACATTACTTTCTTTCCTTTTCTTTCTTCTCTCTCCTTCTCTCTTTCCCTTCCTCCATCCCCTCTGTTCTTTTTGTGAATTTTATGTATTCCTAGAAAAGATCAGAGTCACCACTGGAAATATCTGAATAGCTACTATTCTTTTAATATTAATAAAATATAATAATAATTCTATATATCACAAATGTCATATCTAAAGTGTTAAAGCAACAAAAGTCTCTATTTTTACCTCTTCATAATATGTCATAAGTACAGGCATAAAAAAAAAGTACTGGTTACTTTTAAAAATAAATAGATTAAATATGGAAATGTAGAAATTTTTTTTTCACTATTGAACATCAGATCAAAATAATCAAGAGAAGCAATTCACTGTCTTTTAAAGAAACACCAGAACTCCTAATATTCTATCAAAAGCATATGTTTACTAATTTTAATTAAATATATTCGAGCCCTAATATTTACTATCCAATATTATATGTGTTGAAATTTTTTAGAAGCAAATTGCTACAAGTTTGGTTAAGGTGGAAGTATATATTAAATAGATTCCAATGTTAACTGAACATACAATAGCAGTATGAAAAATAATAATAAACAGCATGAATTGTGTGTGACCCTATTTACACTAATCGCTTGCTGAACTCACCATACTGTAAGGCAAGGATTGTGACTATCTTTCAGATACATGAAAAAGCAGTTTATTATTCTCTCCTACATTCTCTGGGTTTTTATAGGCCAGTTCATTTTGTCTCCACTGTGAAATACCTTAAAAGGTAACACGGTATTCTGACTCTAGCAGTAATTTATTATACCCGTTAATCTTGTAAAATTGCCCTCTGGATGTAATAATTTGTTATTCTTTTATTAGACCTTCTTCTGCATACTGTGTTTATCATAAAGATGTCACCATTGTGATGCCTAGCAACCATTACAATGTTCTGGAAGTGTTTGCATATATTTTCCTGGGGGAGAGAGCCGCGTGGTCCCTGCATGGGAGAGCTGTCAGTGTATTCTGATGTATGAGGATAAAAGGGGCCCCTGCTGCAGACTCCAATAAGCTCAAGTCACAGCCTGAAAGCAGTGACTTGGGCATCACTATACCGTGTTAGAAAATGTGTCAATTATCACATGGACCGCCTAAGGGTATTGCCTGGGTCCAGGTCATAAAACCGTCAAGACTGAAGGGGGAGAAAATTGATGAAGAAGTAAGTAGAATTAATTGATAACAAGGAGGCCTGTGTATGGAAGGTTCGTTGTAACTCAAGACCCCCAAATATCTGTCTGAAAAGCTTCCTGTGGATGACCCCGCGAGTAAAGCTAAAGCTGTCTATCTTCTACAATATAAAGTATGTATAACTGGCAATTTAGGCATTTCTTAAAAATCAATAGGTAGTTGTCAAACTAGTCAAGAAGCCATAAGAAAAATAAAATCATGCTAATAATGTTATAATAGTTTTGCTATTATTGTGATTCTTAATATGCAATGCTTCTGTATGATGTGAAGACAATGGAGACCACTTAAATACATAGTCTATAGCCCAAGCCATGAGAGCTGTGTGCACCATTTAGGTAGCTTACTGTGCAATTTACCCAGAGAAAAGGGAAAATACACATTTTTCATACATTTAAAGTGGTTTCTGAGCTACTTCAATGACCTCCCCTTTTAACCTTCCTTGTGTCTGCCTTGAATAACTAAATCATACTTAAAGCATTTGTAGCAGATGAGTTCCTTTAAGAAATCACTGTTCACTAGGCTTGGGAATACTCATTAAAGAAACTGGCTGTCTATACAAGATGCTGAAACGTCCAGTCAATCAAGCAGTTTTATGGAAAAATTAAATTTTGTTAAAGAACAACAAAAATATCACAATTTGTTTGAAAAGACTGAGTAAATACTTCTCTCAAAACGTTCAGGCAGTCAGCCACCCATGGATGATGAGGCATCAGGATCACTGCCTCAGACTTTTCAAAAGGAATCACATCATTCTCAAAATACACCGTTAGGTTGTAGGCACACAGATCAGAAAGTTACCTGTTGCTTAATTGATAAAAATTTTCCCTATTCTCAAATTTTAGTTTTATAAAAACATACAAAAAGACAAGGTCCTTCTCACTTAAAATATAATAGATAATTTATTTTTCATAATGATGGTAATGGTTTTAGTGATAATAATTATAAATATTTCCCAGTATAGCTTTCCTGTCTGGCACAAGATGCTTTCTTTGAACAAATTTTGCATTAGAAGAAGCCATATCAGGAAAAACCTGGTTCATGACCAAAAAAAAAAATTTTTTTCAATTTTTTTGTTCAGTTATTTTCAACCCCATGGACTGTAGCCCGCCAGGGTCCTCTGTCCACGGAATTCTCCAGGCAAGAATACCGGAGTGGGTAGCCATTCCCATCTCCAGGGGGTCTTCCCAACCCAGGGATTGAACCCGAATCTCCTGCAGATTCTTTACCGTCTGAGGCACCAGGGAAGCCTAACTTCATTAAAATATTGAATTAATTTAAAACCTCCACTCCTTCAATTCAAAGCATGTTCTCATTACTGATCAATATTCCAGAGAAGCAGGAAGAAGTTTTACTAAGCTTTGTTTCTCCTTTATTCTATTATTGCATGAATTGGTAGTATTTATCCATACATGTAATGTGAGACAGCAATACAATTTTCCAAAGAGATTTTAAGCTTTAATTTACACACTGTGTGATGAGTAAGAAATGATGGACTCTGGAATCTAGAAACTTACCTTTGCATGTGATAGATAGGTAAATAGAGATCTTCATATAAAGTTTAGGACACTTAGATTATATATCTTTATTTTTATTATTTTTGATACATAAATATTTAATTTTGGTTGAAGTTTAGTTGTTGTACAACATTATACAAATTACAGGTATACAGTATAATGATTTACAGTTTTTAAAGGTATTACTCCATTTATAGTTATCTCAAAACATTGCCTGTATTCCCCATGTTGTATAATATATCTGTGTATACATCCACGAAGCTTACTTTATACACAATACTTGTACCTCTTAGTCCCATTTTCTTCTGTCGTCCTTTCCCTTTCCCCCTCCCCACTGGTAACCTCAAGTTTGTTCTCTGTATCTGTGAGTTTGCTTTCTTGTTATATTTGATAGTTCGTTCCTTTTTTTTAGATTCCACATATAAGTGACATTATGGAGTATTTGTCTTTGTCTGACTTATTTTATTAGTATAATGTCCTCCAAATCCATCCATGTTCCTGCAAAAGACAAAATTTTATTCTTTTTAATGGCTGAATAGAGGTTATATATACATATTTTTTTAATGTGTAATATGATAACACCTGCTCACTGTACTTCATGCTGCTGCTGCTATGTCGCTTCAGTCATGTCTGACTCTCTGCGACCCCATAGACGGCAGCCCACCAGGCTCCCTCGTCCCTGGGATTCTCCAGGCAAGAACACTGGAGTGGGTTGCCATTTCCTTCTCCAATGCGTGAAAGTGAAGTCGCTCAGTGGTGTCCGACTCTTCGTGACCCCATGGACTGCAGCCCACCAGGCTCCTCTGCCCATGGGATTTTCCAGGCAAGAGTACTGGAGCGGGTTGCCATTGCCTTCTCCGCACTGTACTTCATAGAACTGCTTAAAAACCAAATGGAGTGCTCGTTTCGGCAGCACATATACTAAAAACCAAATGGAATAATTGCTGTTAAAATGTTTTAGAAACAGCGGTGTACCACAAAATAATAGTTATAATTATCCACATTAGATCTCCCAGGTGGTGCTAGTGGTAAAGAACTTGCCTGCCAATGCAGGAGACATAAGAGGTGTGGGTTTGGTCCTTGGGTTGGGAAGATCTCCTGGAGAAGGAAATGGCAAACCATTCCAGTGTTCTTGCCTGAAAAACCCCATGGACAGAGGAGCCTGGAGGGCTACCATCCATGGGGTCACAAAGAGTGGAACACGACTTAGCAACTTAGCACACACATCCACATTAGGCTTAAACTATTTTAGCCTATCACTATTACCTAATATTATTATTTTCAAGATCTACTCAATTATTAATTGCCTAAGACTTTAGAAACAGACTAAAATCTTACTTTTGATAGCTATATAAACAAGAGAAAAGCCTTTCCAGATAAATATCAGGTAATCAACTTGCAAAGTTTTTTCTTCCTTTCTTGACTATGATAATAGGAATTTGTTCTGAAATAGGAGAGATTGTAAAACTCTTTCCCAAATATATTTTAAGAAATCCAAATCTTGGCCGTGAACTATAGAATGTGAGTTTGATGATAAGCTGGGTTCCATATCTTCAGAGGGATTTCACACAAAGGCAGTAAAGGCAGAGTAGGTTAGGAGGGCAATGATTCTGCAATCTGAAACTCTGTTTCAAAGATGGTATTAGATCAAATTCTATTAAAAAATAACAGCAAGAATTGTATTTGGATACTAAAAGTTAATTGGACCCGCCTTAATATTGTGGAGTGTGGAGGAAAAAGAAAAGTGTTAGTTGCTCAGTTGTCTCAACTCTTTGCAACCTCATGGATCCTGCAGGGCTCCTCTGCCCATGGAACTCTCCAGGAAAAAGTCCTGGAGTGGGCTGCCATTCTCTTCTCCAGGGGATCTTCCTAAACCAAGGACTGAACCCAAGTTTCCCACATGGCAGGCAGATTCTTTACCATCTGAGCCACCAGGGAAGCCATAGAAAATATACTTTAAAACTGACCTGAGTTGTTTGCTGTGGTTTTCCATGAGGAATTTCCTTTATTTTATTGCAACAATTTTTTCTAGGTATATCAAAGGAAGGAAATAGGCCACTCTTCAAGCAAGATAAATGGAAATTTTGTAATGAAAACTCTGGTATCTCAGGTTTACAATAATACCTATTCAGCTGTACTTATGACATAATAGCTCATAAAGAAGGACTACCTGTAGAAGAACCATATTCTCTTGGATAATAAATAAAGAACAGGCTGATTTTCAGACTGGGGTAACCCTGCTGGCCGTAGCAGAACTGCTTCAGAATTAGCTCTCTAATAATTGTGTGTTAGCTACTCAGTTGTGTACAATTCTGGAGTAGCAACTCCATGGCTGGCTCTGCCAGGCTCCTCTGTCATGCATGGAATTCTCCAGGCAAGAACACTGGAGTGGGTTGCCATTTCCTTCTCCACTAATAATTGACAGAATGCAAATAATTAAACTAATAGAAAGTAGAATGTGGTTTATTGGGTGGAATTAGATTCATCTCCAGTAATAGAAACCTGAAATAAAAGCTAAAATAAAGCCACTTTTTTATTTTTTTTCACATAAACAAAGTTTGGAATAAGCCCCTCAGAGCTCTCACATGTTCCAAGATTAAAAGTAATCGGAGTTTCTTACATCATCAGCATGTAGGTTTTACCTCATCGTCTAAAATGGCAGTTCAAGCTCCAACATCCCAAATTCACATTCTAACCAAAAGGAAGGCTGCAGGATAAGAAAATGTGCATTATTAGGAAAAAATGCTAAGCTACTGCTGTGATTAAAGGCCAGAGAATTTTGTTTACTTTAGTGTATTATTGGAGGTTGGTTAAATTGGCTGCTCTTCATTTGGGTGGGGCTTCCCAGGTGGTGCTAGTGGCAAAGAACCCACCTGCCAATGCAGGAGACATAGAGATTCGGGTTCCATCCCTGGGTCTGGAAGATCCCCTGGAGAGGGGCATGGCAACCCACTCCAGTATTCTTGCCTGGAGAATCCCATGGACAGAGGAGCCTGACAGGCTGCAGTCCATGGGGTCACAAAGAGTTGGACATGACTTGAAGCAACTTAGCACTTCACTTTCACGGACTTCCCTGGTGGCTCAGATGATAAAGCGTCTGCCTATAATGCAGGAGACCTGGGTTCGATCACTCCAGTACTCTTGCCTGGAAAATCGCATGGACAGAGGAGCCTGGTAGGCTGCAGCCCATGGAGTCACTAGGAGTCTTCATCTTTTCTTTTCATTCTTAATTTAAACAGCTGAACTTGGAACGTAGACAGTTCCATCATAGGAAGGAGAAGATATAGAACATATGGGCAGTGTTTAAAGTCCTGAACCAAAAAGTGATGCACATCCATCACTTTGACTCATCTTTTATTGGCAAGGATGCCAATACATGGCTACATTTAAAAGTGATTGAGGCTAAGTAATCCAGTGTCTGCCTAGGCATCTACCTCCCAGCTACAAATTTATTTCGCAAATGTTCTATATATTCCTTCTAAAGACGTGTGTGACAGACACACACACAACACCTTCATTTACTGGAACAGCTAAACAGCTATGGGCCCAGCTAAAGGAAAATAAATATAAAGCACATTCTAGTAATAATAAGAAAATGGCGTCTTGTCTAGACCACACAATCACAGTAAATGTATTAAGCAAAGGATATTACAATTTTAATTTAAAGCATAATGTATAAGGAAAAGTATATCAGTGCTATCAGAAGTAAAATGACTAAGGAACAATGGAGCAAGAACATCCTCATGAGCAGATAGAGATTTGCAAAGCTAAATAGTTTAGATAAATTTTAATAACCAATTCAAATTGCTTTTGTTTAACAGCTAAATTAATTACCATTTAAATCATATTAATTGCTTCACTAATACATTCTTAACATGTCAGTTCCTTTTCTTATCCAAATTAGTGGATTCCTCTAGAGAACTTATCATTCTTACTGTACTTTGGTCCACCTCCAGAGAAATAATAACTAGTGAATTTGGAACAATTCACAAAACTATTGAAGATATTTGCTAATTTACTCACTTAAAATTAATTGATACTTAATTGTCCCAAACACAAATTTAGGCATTCAGGATCCAATAATATAAAACAGTAAAATGCCATAGTCCTATGGAACTTGTACAATATTACAGTAAGGAAAAGGGACTATAAACAAATACTATGAAAGTGAAAGTGAAGTCGCTCAGTCGTGTCCGACTCCTAGCGACCCCATGGGCTGCAGCCTACCAGGCTCCTCCATCCATGGGATTTTCCAGGCAAGAGTTCTGGAGTGGGTTGCCATTTCCTTCTCCAGGGATCAAACCCAGGTCTCCCGCATTTTAGACAGACGCTTTACCGTCTGAGCCACCAGGGAAGAACAAATACTATAGAACACATTATTTGACAATTAAGGCTAGTTTTAAAAAAGGACATAGGATAATGAGGTGAGGTAGATTTACTTATAGTTTATGCATTAAGGAAAAGCAACTTTGATAAGGATGATATTAGGAAAGAGATCAACAGAAATGAGGTAAAAAATGGTAGGTTAAGTGAGTTATAGACAATCCAAAAATGGACTAGCACTGT
The DNA here is from genome assembly GCF_019320065.1 of Cervus canadensis. Classification (NCBI taxonomy): domain Eukaryota; kingdom Metazoa; phylum Chordata; class Mammalia; order Artiodactyla; family Cervidae; genus Cervus; species Cervus canadensis. The sequence continues at coordinate 39,420,776 of NC_057397.1, forward strand.
CACAAGAATCTTTTAGGCCATACTAAGGATGTCACATTTTATTCCAAGTAAGCTGGAAAACCCTAAGGTGACATTAAACATAGAATTACTAATTTCTCTTTTAATGCAATAGAATTACTCAGGCTCAGAGTGACCAGTGAGGAGGATATTGCAATAGTTCTGAGAGAGATGATAACATTGGCCTTGAGATGTGGTCCGATAATGAACAAAGTTTGCTGTTGGGTTGGATGTGCTGTGAAAAGCAATAAAATAAATCTAGGTTGATCCAAGAACTCTAAAGCAATTGGAAAAATGAATGGATGTTCCATCTCTTGGCGTGAAAGTCACTCAGTTATGTCCAACTCTTTTCGACCCTATGGACTACACAGTCCATGAAACTGGCAAAGAGTCAGCTGTGGAGGGGAAAGAGAGATTTGGGACTTATAACTTTTGAGATATAAGTCCATCTGTGAGTATATTGGAAGTGACCATAATTTGAGAGTAGCAATGTAATCAAGTCATGGAATTTTACGAAGATTAAATTAGTTATGATATGTAAACCCTTTTAGAACAGTGCCTTGCATGCTAAGTTGTTTCAGGCCTGTCTAACTCTTTGCAACCACATGGACTGTATTCTGCCAAGCTCCTCTGTCAATGGGATTCACCAGACAAGAATGCCGGAATGCGTTGCCGTGCCCTCCTTAGGGAAGGAGCCCACATCTCTATCTCTTGGGTCTCCTGCATTGGCAGGCAGGTTCTTTACCACTAGTACCACCTAGGAAGCCCAGAACAGTGCCTAAAACACAGTAATGGCTCAATGGGGTTTGAATAATAGAAAATGTAAATGGCCAAAGATGAAACTGGGCAAAGAAGTTGGACAATGACTCAGAGAGAAGATCAGAAACAAGGAGTAGAATTGGTAGAGTTTTAGCATCTGGTGGTAGTTAAACCTGTTGTAAGTATATGAGATAACCTAGGTATTGGTAGGTATGAGTATGAGTAGACAAATAAGGCGGAGAAGGCAATGGCAGCCCACTCCAGTGCTCTTGCCTGGAAAATCCCATGGACGGAGGAGCCTGGTGGGCTGCAGTCCATGGGGTCACGAAGAGTCGGACACGTCTGGGCGACTTCACTTTCAGTTTTCACTTTCCACTTTCATGCATTGGAGAAGGAAATGGCAACCCACTCCACTGTTCTTGCCTGGAGAATCCCAGGGATGGGGGAGCCTGGTAGACCGCCATCTATGGGGTCGCACAGAGTCGGACATGACTGAAGCGACTTAGCAGCAGCAGCAGCAGACAAATAAGGAGCCCAGATACTTGTGTGCGAGCATGCTCAGTCACTTCAATTGTGTCTGATTCTTTGAGACCCCATGGACTTTAGCCCTCCAGGCTCCTCTGTCCATGGGATTCTCCATGCAAGAATACTAGAGTGGGTTGCCATGCCCTCCTCCAAGGGATATTCCCAACCCAGGGGTCAAACTCACATCTCCTGAGTCTCCTGCATTGCAGGTGGATTCTTTACTGCTGAGCCAGGAGGGAGGGGGGGGAAGCTCTCAGATACTTGATAGCTGTTTAAATCCAGTGTTTGAACTGAGGAAAGTGAAGACCTAGTAAAAGAAACTGAAAAGCACTAACCAGTGAGGAAAGAGAAGAACTTACTGAACAGGGATAAAGACTTGATATTTCCAACAAGACATACAGCAGGCCAGAAAGATCAACATTAATAAATTGAGCAAAATTATATTTTCTTTTTTGTATTAACATATATTTGACTCACAATATTATATTAATTTCATTGTACAACATAGAAATTGAATACTTTTATAGATTATACAATATAATGAGTATATTTCCCTGTGCTGTACAATATATCCTTACTGTTTATTTTATGCTAATAATTTGTATCTCTTAATTCCTTATCTCAACCCTCTCACCACTCTTCTCCCTACTAGTAACCACTACTTTGTTCTCTGTATCTGCAACTCTGTTTCTGTTTTTTTGTATACACTATATGGTTTATATTTCAGATTCCACATGTAAGTGATATCATACAGTATTTGTCTTTTTTTGACTTATTTCACTAAACATAAGAATATCCACAGTGTTGCAAATGGCATAATTTCATTTTTTTTTATAGCTGAGTAATATTCTGTGGTACATTTTCTTTTACCTCATTTTTATTGAGGTAAATATCACAAATATATGTGTGTGTGTGTATACACTTAAGATGTACAAAATGATAGTTTGATACACATATTAACCATTAACTGTGAGCCATCAGTGATTTGCTCTTTTATTCTTCATATTCCTAGTCCATGGTGAATATTTACCACATATTCTTCATCCTTTATGGAGAAGGAAATGGCACCCGACTCCAGTACTCTTGCCTGGAAAATTCCATGGACGAAGGAGCCTGGTGGGCTGCAGTCCATAGGGTCACTAAGAGTCGGACACAACTGAGCGGCCTTACTTTCACTTTTCACTTTCATGCATTGGAGAAGGCAATGACAACCCACTCCAGTGTTCTTGCCTGGAAAATCCCAAGGACGGAGGAGCCTGATGGGCTGCCGTCTATGGGGTCGCACAGAGTCGGACACAACTGAAGTGACGTAGCAGCAGCAGCTTCATCCTTTCATCTGTTGATGGACACTTAGGTTGCTTCCACATCTTTGCAATTTTAAGTGATGCTGCTGTGAACAGTAGGATACATATAGCTTTTTGAATTTGTATTTTTATTTTCTTCAGATATATACTCAGCAGTAGAGTTGCTGTATCATGTGTTAGCTCTGTTTTCAGTTTTTTGAGGAACCTTCATACTGTTTTTCCATAGTGTCTACACAAAGATACAATCCCACGAACTGTGTACTACTAGAGTTTTCTTTTCTCCACATCCTTGCCAACATGTTATTTGTAGACTTTTTTGGCATAGTCAGGTATGATGTGATATCTCACTGTGGTTTTGATTTGCAATTCTCTGATGACTAGCAATATTGAGAATTATATCATGTGCCTATTGGCCATCTGTATATATTCTTTGGGATAATGTCCATTAAGGTCTTCTGCCCGTATTTTAATTTGGATCTTTGTTTTTGATGTTGGTTTGTATGAGGTCTTTGTATATATTCATTTGCCTCGAGATGTTTTCTGATTTCCTCTTTGGTTTTATCATTGACCTACTGGCTTTTTAATAAAATGTTTTTAGTTTCCAAGTGTTTGTGCTTTTCCCACTTTTTCTTCCTGTAATTGATTTCTAGTTTCATACCATTATGGTGGGAAAAAAAAGCTTGAAGTAGTTTCTATGTCCTTAAAATTTGTTGAAACCTGTTTTCTGACCTAGCATGTGCTGTGTCCTGAAGAATGTTCCATATGTACTTGAAAAGAATGTGCATTCTGCTGTTTTTTTAAATGGAATGTTCCATAGATATCTTTTCACTCCAACTTGCCAACCTACTGTGTCATTACAATTGCATTATTGGTTTTCTGTCTGGATGATCTGTCCATTGATGTAATCAAGATATTAAATTCCCTACTACCATTGTATTGCTTTCAATTTCTTCCTTTCTGTCTGTTAATATTTGATTTACATATTTAGGTCCTCTTGTATTGGGTGTGTATATGTTAATGAGTGTACTACCATCTTCTTGTATTGACCTTTTTATCACTGCATGACACCCTTCTTTGCCCTTTGTTATAGAATCTGTTTCAAAGACTTTTTGTCTGATACAACTATGACTGTCTCCACTTTCTTGTTGTTTCCATTTGCATGAATTTTTTTTTCATGTCCTCACTTTCAGTCTGTCTTCAGTTCTGAAATGCTTCTCTTATAAGTAGCATATAGATGGGTTTTTTGACCACAGCGTGTGTTCCATTAATATTTAAAGTAATTATTGGTAGATATGCACTTCTTGAAATTTTATTACTTGCAACTTTTTTTTTTTAATTCTTCCCTGTTCTTTTTTCTTTTAGTTTCTTCTTTTGCAGTTTGATGATTTTATTTAGCTGTATGCCTATGCTAATTTATTTGTTTTTTGTGTATATATTGCAGGTTTATGACTCTTGTATGTCAGCCTATACCTATATCTATTTGTTTTAAACATGTAGTCCTTTAAATTCAAGCATACTCTGACAGATTACATTTTTTTACATACTTCCCATTTTGTGTTTCTGATGCCATGTTTTACATGTTTATGTTTATTCATTTACTAATTACTATAGTTTTACTTGATATTATATATATATATATACACACACACACACACATATATTTTGTCTTTTAATCTTTGTACTAGCTTGGTGGCTCGGATAGTAAAGAATCTTCCTGCAATGCAAGAGACTTGGGTTCAATCCCTGGTTTGAGAAGATCCCTGGAGAAGGGGATGGCAATCCACTCTGGTATTCTTGCCTGAAGAATCCCATAGATAGAGGAGACTGGCAGGTTATAGTCCATAGGGTCTCAAAGAGTCGGCCACAACTGAGTGACTAACACTTTCACTTTTCACCAGCTTGTTTAAGTGGTTGATTCTCAGCCTTTACTGTATATTTTCTTTTACTTTTTTCCTCTCCCATATAAAATTACTTGCTTTTCTTTTCCACTTAGAGTAGATGCTTTAACATTTCTTTCAGGATCACTTTAGTACTGATAAAATCTTTCAATTTTTGCTTGTCTGAGAAGTTGTTTATCTCTCTCAATTCTAAATGATAATCTTGCTGAGTAGAATATCATCGGTTACTTTACCTTTCAGCTTTTTAAATATATCTTGCCACTCCTTTCTGGCCTGTAAGGATTTTGCTCAAAAATCAGCTCATAACCTTACAGAGATTCCCTTATAAGTGACTCATTAACTCTTGATGACTTTAGAGTTGTCTCTTTAACTTTTGCCATTTTAATTTTGATGTATCTTGGTGTGGGCCTCTTTGAGTTCATCTTGTTTGGGACTCTCTTTATTTCCTATACTGGGATGTATTTCCATCTTCAGACATGGGAAGTATTCAAAGACAATTTTGGTAAACACATTTTTAACCCCCTTCTCTCTCTTCTCCTTCTGTGACCACCATAATGTAATGCTGGTACACTTGATGGTCTCAAAGATTCTTTAAGCTGGTTACACTTTTTAAAAAATTCCTTTCTCTTTTTGTTTTTCTGATGGGGGAATTTCCGTTATTCTACCTCCCAGATTTCTTATGTGTTCTTATATCACCTAGTTTGCTATTCATTCCTTCCACAGTGTTTTTCATTTCATCTATGGTATTCTTCAGTTCTGATTATCTTTATACATTTTTTTCTAGTTTCTTGTTAAAATTATCTCTGTTCATCTGTTTTTTTCTCTAATTCAGTTGGCATTCTTTTTACTAATTCTTCAAATTCTTTATCTGGTAAATGGTTTATTTCTATTTCATTATTTGTGGGGTTTTTTTTTTCAGGGTTCCCATCTTTATAGTTAAGGATTCAGTTCAGTTCAGTTCAGTTGCTCAGTCGTGTCTGACTCTCTGCAACCCCGTGAATCGCAGCACACCAGGCCTCCCTGTCCATCACCAACTCCCGGAGTTTACTCAAACCCATGTCCATCGAGTCGGTGATACCATCCAACCATCTCATCCTCTGTCGTCCCCTTCTCCTCCCCTCAATCTATCCCAGCATCAGGGTCTTTTCCAATGAGTCAACTCTTCAAATGAGGTGGCCAAAGTACTGGAGTTTCAGCTTTAGCATCAGTCCTTCCAATGAATACCCAGGACTGATCTCCTTAACTTTAAGTTTAAAGGGTGCCCTTTCAGCTGAGATGAACTCCTCAGTCTTCTCATTTTGCTTATGTTTCTCTGTGTCTATGAAATTAGGTGAAACAGTTACCTGTGGCAGTCTTTAAGGTGTGTCCTTATGTGGGAGTGTCATTATACAATTGGCATGTGCCCAATGGCTTTAATTGCAGAGCTGAATTTGATGTGAAAACAAGTCAGGTCTTTCCCCAGGCTGTGTTGGCAGAGGTCACCTTGGTAGGAAATGAGGCTGGAGCTGGAGGTGCTAGGGCTGGAGCCAGGTGTGAGGAAGGGCTTCTGTTCTGCTCCGTGGCCATCATAGCACCAGCACCCTTGGCCTTAGAGGGAAGCAATGATGGAACAAGAGGGGCTAGTGTGGGTGCTCAGCAAAGCTCAGGGTACAGGGTGTGGAGGTTCAGCTGTCGTCAGAGGCCTGGTCTGCCTCTGATGTGCCACCTATGAAATCACCAGGAATTGCTCCCTCCTCACCATTCAGACTCAGTGTTTCAGTCCCAACAGTATCTCACAGTTGAGCTTTTCCCTCAGTCATGCCGACCCTTCCTCCAGCATGGAGCAGCAACACAAGGCAAACTGCTGGAGTATTTGCTTGGCTCAGACTGAGCCTTGCACCAAGGTGGTCACAGAAAAAAAGCAACCAGCCAGTGTTGTGGTTTCCATTTAGCCCCTCCTCCCTGCTTCAGGTGCAAGCAAACATTGGTGTACTCCTCATGAGCAGAAACTGGGCTTCCCACAACCTCCTGTTAGTCTCACTGACTCTTCAATCAGCCAAGGGGGCTTACCTTTCTTTTGTCAGACCCCAGAGCTGGGGTGCCCAGAGTGTGGTTTGAACAATTCACTTTCCAGGGGAGGTCTCCACCTTTATAATCTCCCTTTTTCTCTGAGTCTCCTCCCAGGGACACAGTCTTGACCTGATCACATCTCTTTCTTTCCTATCCAATTCCATATGGATCTTTCCTATAACCTTTGTCTTACAGAAGTGTTTCTGCTAGTCTCCAATTAGTTTTCAGGGAGAATTGTTCCATATGTAGATGTATTTTTGATGTGTTCATGGGAGAGGTGAGTTCCATGTCCTCCAACACTGCCATCTTGATTCCCTCCTCCCCAAAATGGTATTTTCTTATTGAAGCACTCAAATTAAAAGGACTGAGATTTCACAGATGTAATTTGTTCCAACTGAACCCATGTTGGCAAAATATGATTCTTGATCCTTATTTTAATTCCATCTCAGAAACATTTGTATTAAAATGTACCTTAAAATTTTATTAGCGATCTATATGAAGGCTGCATGTTTAGTCTCCAAAAGTCATCATAACATATGGCATATGCTCATATTTTGTATTCTTTCCTGACTGCATTCTACGATATATCAAAGATCACCAAAAGTGTTTGTCTATATTTGGTATTCAACTACATGCGGCCCCATGGACTATATAGTCCATGGAATTCTCCAGGCCAGAATACTGGAGTGGGTAGCCTTTCCCTTCTCCAGGGGATCTTCCCAATCCAGGGATCGAACCCAGGCCTCCCACATCGCAGGTGGATTCTTTACCAACTGAGCCATCAGGGATGCTCTCAACTACATTTAATGATTTTTATTTTGTTTTATTTTACCTTACTATTAGAGAATTATTTCAATCAATGGTGAAGGTAGAAGCAAGAAATAATATATATATAATATATTATAGTATCTTTAATATATATTATAGATATAGCATAAAAATAAATACAAGCACATAAACTATATATATATATATGTATATATATATATATATATAAACTATGTGTATAACAAGTATATATAACTGTATTTTAAATATGTCTACATATGTCTTGCCAAGTTGCCACTCTTTACAATCATTCTGGCATTTGGAAGTTCTTGAAAGTTTAGTTTATGGCAAAGAGGAAAGAAATTAATTTTTAAAATAAAAAATAGTTTTGATTTTGATTTGAAGTGAAGTGCGTGTGCTATTTTGTATTTTATCAAACCAATTCTCTCAATATTGGTTGTTGTGCTTTAGAGATGACAGTCATGAAATCTAAACAATTTTCCATTTTCCTAACAAAACTTCTACGTTGAGCATAGTAGCTTGGAGGCCTCGGAGTCCAAAATAGAATGGACCAGAATCAACTAGTGACTTAGGAATGAATGGAAAATACTGTTTTCCTTCAGAGGGGCAAAAATTCAATTTAATTTACCAGGAAAGGTAATTTAGAAAGAATACTGCATTGTCTATTTTCATGCACACGTAAGCAACAAAACACACACGAACACACACAGTCCTGCATATTTAATATATTTCTAAAATGTGAACCAGGACAAGAACGGACACTCTCAGAGCAAGATCATATTAACAACTTATCGTATCTAATAGAATATTGCCAAAGATACAAGGGTGGGGGAGCCTGGTGGGCTGCCGTCTATGGGGCCGCACAGAGTTGGACACGACTAAAGCGACTATATAGCACAAAAGAAACACTTAAGTTAAACATAATGTTATAGAACAAGAACTCTTTTTCTCTAATCAACAAGTAGTCCAGAGCTCTGCCAGTTGCTCAACCTCATGACCTAAGGTGACAGAAGATTCACAGCAAACTAAAACCAGCTGTATGTGCGTGTTGAGGACCCATTGACTGACTGAATCCTTGAATCGATGTACAAACACAAATGTAAATGTGTGTACCCTGTGTGTCTGCTTCCTCTCAACTCCCCTCATTAGGTGGGATAAAGGCTCGGGCACAGGTTTAATGTAATTGCTAGTAAATATGGTAACTATTTTCTTTTACTAAAGTTACAAAAATTCTTGGGATTTTATATCAGGGACTAAATTTGTAATGGAAAATGATGTTTGATGGTGTTTAAATGCAGAGTATGTCACTTTATAAAGCATAGGACTCTTTTAAGTTATTTTTTTTAACTTCTTGACATGTGTCACCATTTGGAATTCTGCTCTCATGGGATAAATGCCAGATTACATGGTGTAGTATTTTTATCCTCTGTACTTTCGCTGTAGAAGCATACAACATCAAAGGAAAGGCAGATCACTCACATCAGTAGAAAATGGAATAGGACTATAATATGCTGGCTTTGATCTTGCCTTCTAGTAATTATCTTGGCTACATGCATGCATTGAGAGTAAGATTTGAATTAATAAGGCCAAGAAATCCTAGAAAATGTAAGAGGTATCCTTGAATATAAACTTCACCCATCTTCAACATGATAGATTGCAGTGGAGCCTACGGAGTTGTTAATTTAAAGCATTAATCCTGAAATGTTATTCTCTCTTAAACTTGTCACTTCTATGTTAATACAGCAATCTTGGCAATTAAGACGCTATCACTTATAAGTCCAACTCACCTCTAGTAAATGTTATTTAGCTAACATTCTTCTGTTTCATACAAGTTTTCACATAACAGGACCTAAGGTAAAATTTATTACATTTCTTTTTTTTAAGTTATTATCATAGCTCAGTCCACCATCATTAAAAACTAGTGATATTGCCTTAGGAAATATATTGCTTCTGATGCAGAAAGTAAATAATGTCATTAACATCTGCATAGGATTTATCCAATAGAGTGAAAGAATATGATATTCTGAGTCAGTCTTTTCATTTCCCATTTGTTTGTTTACCAGTATTTATTGCTACATTGGGTGGAGAGGATTCTATTTTTACTTCTATGTGAATAAAAATCACCATGTCTATGTTTCAGAAATATTAAGGACTAATGCTCTCTGGAGATTATAACACTTTTAGCAGCAAAATATTGAGTTTGTATCATAAGGAGAAACTTGAATAAACTTTGTAGACAACTCAATATGTCTGCAATATTTGAGGATTCAATTCACTTTGTAACTGATTAGCTACGAAGTGTGAGAGGCATAGCACTCATTTGGCACCAAATAGTAGGTGTTTTGCTTGTATGAAACTGTCTCACCAGGCACTATGTATTCATCTAATTGGAGACTACCTCACCTACAGAAATATCAAGACTGCTATTATAAACTCATTAACTAATCTGTACCTGAAATAAATGAGAACCAATGCATTTCATTTGTATCTACCAAATGCAAGTTAAACACACATGAATAGAGCTATAAGCCAGGATAATATGGAAGGAAGCCTCTGCTCCCTTCCACATCATACAAAAAGATGTTGTAAATCTTACAAAGCAGAGCTAGAGGCCATTAGTGGAGCAAACTAACTAAAGAACAAACTTCTTTGAAGAAACCTTCCCTCTTGGGATTGAAAATAATTCCCAATTCTCTCTAATGAATCAAACTCATTTTGTAATAAATGAGGGTTGAGAAACCAAGGATTTCTTTCCAAGGAAACAGCAACTACTGTTTTTATGGTTTTGTTAAGTGTTGTGAATTCTGTCTTGTGGTACCGGCGATAATAAAATTATTTACTTCCTAAAAATGGTGTTTTAATTGGATCTACTGACTTTTCAAAGGAGCTGAGTATAAGGTAAACTTGAAAATAATGAAAAGTCCAGAATTGTGATAGGAAATAATGTGTGTTCTTCTTCTCTGTCACAGACTCATATTTCTCATATGCTCTAGGACATGGTGTAAATTTGCCTCTCTTTGGTTATCTATGGTTGTTGTTTAGTCATTTAGTCATGTCCAACTCTTTGCAATACCACAGACTGTAGCCTGCCAGGCTTCTCTGTCCATGGGATTTCCCAGACAAGAATACTGGAGTGTGTTGCTATTTCCTCCTCCAGGGCATCTTTCTGACCCAGGGATTGAACCCAGGGTTCCTGCATTGCAGGCAGATTCTTTACCGCTGAGCTACCAGGGAAGCAGGTATGAATTGGGACAGGAGCCAAATAAGAACCAAAGTCCAGGGAAAAGTGAGGCTTGGTTTGCACCCACCTCCTAACTGCTGACAACCAAGACAATCATACTTACAAGCATGTGCTGGCTTCCCAGGTGTTATGGGAAAAATGAGACATGTTGGAAGTTTACAGACCAAAGTTAGTTAACCAAAGGCAAGTGTCCAGTCTTCAGCATCTTAAAGGAGAGATGAATCTCATCACAACTGAAGCTGAAGTGCTTGAGGAATTTGTTAATTTAGGGCAGAAAAAGGCACGTGAGCAGGTGTATACCACCAGGATCAGAAACAGTCATTAAAAATAGGGCACATGTATCACTCAGCAGGCTATCTAGACAAAAATGAGTGAACCTCAGCAATCACAGTTGGCCTCTTATTGCAAAAATTCATTTGGTCTCAGTAGCTTGCATCCCTGCCAACCAAAATTCTGAAAACTGTGTTTTTTCCCCTCTCTAACATCGCCAAGTTCCTTGCAGTTTTAAGTGTTGGAGAAAAGGTCAACGGAGTTAAAGCAGTGGCTGGGAGGACTTCCCATATAAGCAAAGCCCATTCCCAGTGGGTGTTAGATGTTCGTTTTTCCAGCTGAATGAAATCCAGCAGGGTCAGGCTTGGACTGAGGCTCACACCTACCCAGTCCCTTCAGCAGGGCTGGGATATTATTAAAGTCGGCTGATTAGGGAGCAATGTGTGTGTCGGCATCCATCAGCCGGGGAAGTGCAACATACCGCCTCAATCTGGCAAGGCATTCAGCTTGGCTGCGTGTTCTCACCACCGCCCAATAGTCTGAGCACAAGGGTTCTCTCTCTGCACTAAATGACTGGTACACTCTTCCAAAAGAAGGAAATATAAGACATCCAGAGTGGTTTAGGAACACCAAGGCTTCCTTCTCTGGTTTTTACTTGAACATAAAAGATATTTAAAATGCCGAAAGTTATTTTGTACCAGAAATGTACTGATTTCAATATCAGCTCCGGATATAAAAGTAAATTATTTCAGTAATAGAACACGGTGGTGCAAAACCCCGTCAACAAACAACAGCTCCTTCACGATCTCCAAGCCTATCAATTACATTTTATTATTTCTCTAAGTTGTGGCACTGAAAAAATTTTCGTGTGAGGTTGTTTATAGCACTGGCCTATTTCTTCAGAATGCCTAAAACAAAGAGACTGCCCTACAAATGACAGACTGTAATTTCCATATTTCTACAAATCTCTTTCATTTCCTAAATAAACAATAGAAATTTCTATCTGAGGTCTCTGTGACCTGATGACTCAGCCAGTAATTCAAACTCCTTGTGCTTCATGTAAGCAAGATTTTGGAGACCTGTGGATTTAAGGGTCGTGCTGGAAGGAACAGCCATTTTGGAAAGACAATGGGTGAGTTTTCATTCCCACTAATTGTGTGCTATATGGGCTGAGGGTTGACTTACTTGCTTTAAGTGAATCATTTGGGGAGAACTAGAATTTGGTGGGAGCTGCCTCCAGCATTCATTCCTCTGACTTTGCCCATACATTTCACTTAAACTACAGGCTCCAGGGACATGCTATTCTGGGCTACCTAAGGATAAGGGTATATGATTGTTTTCCTGTGGCTCCCAACCACATGGCATCATTTCATAGATATAATTATGACCCTGATCTAGGACTTTACTACTGAATTAAATGCTAAAGATTCCTGTTCCCCCGCCAACAGAGATGGTTTTTTGTGGGGAGGTCATTTCAATCATAATAGTCATTTTAAAAATTAAGTAGATTAAACAAGATTATAGTTTAAAATTTTGTGAAGCTTGACTTAAAGTTTATAAAAAAATTAATAAACTTAAAAAAAATCCTCACCTAAAAAGAAGTACTTCTCCAACTTTCGGGATGAAGATATTACTAAAAGACGTATGACAGTAATATTAAAATCTCGAGATTTGTGATAGTATAAAAAAATAGAAGTAGAAAGTTTGAGATCAGGAGTGTATGTACATGAAATATTACATACAAATATCTTAATGTTCACTAAAATAAAACAGGAGAGAGGAAATTAAGAGAATAGCTATGAGGAGCTATGCATTTTGAAATATTATAAGTAGTTTTCATTTGCCAGACACAAAAAATTTTTCAGAATTTTTTTTCTACAAAATCTAAATAAATTTGCTCCTTATAAATTGGTTCTTTCAGTATGTTTTCTGGTAGATAATGTGCATAATGCCAGATGCTTCAATGATTTATAAATTATAAATCTATAACCAAAATGTTTCATTTACTTTAATACCCAGGATATAGATAGGCTTATAACCTGCCTTGTTGATCCTACTATACAGTTTGAGAAAACCAAGTAATCTGAATATTTGTTATGAAATAAAGGCTTTAGGTGACCATTAATTTGCTTGTAACAACTGCATGGGTATTGTTCAAATAACCTCAAGACAACACTAGCTTTATCTGTGATAAGTTTTGGCCAAAATATTCATGACCTCTCTGACAAATTGCTGGCCCACTCTCTCTGTGAAAGAACCACTCCAAATGCAAGGTTCTATCTTTGTCCTCTCTGGCGCTGAACTTGGGCCTTGTATGATTGACATTTAATAAATAAAATCTATAATTAAAAATGAATACAGGGAGATCACTTCATGTAAACAATGTAAATGTATTGAACTCAAGCAGAAGAAATCTTTTTCAACCAGTGTGAGTGCTCTGGTGTATTTAATAGAAACAGTCAAGCAGTCAAAAATAAAAATATACTATTTATGTCCCCCCAGTATTTTTGGCAGTCAACTATTTTTCTAAATAGTTTCATTCTATGCATCTGAATTCTCACACATTCCATGTATCCAGATCCTCTGATACATCTGGTAATGTAAAGAGACTACTGGTATTCTCTCTAGAAGACACTCTACTTGGTTTGGAATTTGAGGTCAGGCTGTGGTAAGGTTGTGGAGGCAAAGGCTGTTTTTAATCTGAGTACTCATTATTTTCTTTGGAGCAAACCATTAGGTAATTCCTAAGGAGTTAGGAATTTTTGTAACATTTACCATTTATCTTGATTCTTTAATGTCCTTTGTTTTTTGATAAATGACTTTAATTTTTGTTTTCTTTTGTTTTAGATCACACAACCATCATGTCTGGTTGTCTTTGCAAAATAGGTCATATACTTTTGTGAATCCTTTCAGATTTGAATTGCTGATCTACCTATGCTCTTGGATCTAGGATCTTGGGCCAGTTCTAATGTGTATAATTCACAAAATATTTATGTGTCAGATCCTAATGCTTGTCTTCTAAGAAAAATCAGTGAAAAAGATGAATGGCATACTTGGCTTTAGAGTGCTTAGTGTCTAGTGAGAAACAGACAAGTATATACAAAATTAAAGCACATTATGATAAGGGCTCTGTTAGGGGTAACACAGGATTTCATGGGAACACATCACTCAGTACAAATCTGGAGCCTCGACGGTAGCTTCTTCAAGAAAGTAAAAGTCTAATTTGAAATCTGAGATTCAAATGAACCCTGAGGTAGAGGTGAAATTAGAGTGACTCACTGGAGGGCAGAGCAGCCTGGTTACAAAGTGAAGGGTTGAGTGGGTGAAAGGGTGGTCTAGGCAAAAGATTCAGCAGGAAGTCCTAATGCAACAGGAATGAAGTGCAAGAGATGAGACATCTGGAATCAAGTAATTCAGGGTCTTGAAAGCAAAGTTGAAATATTTAGATTTCACTGAAGAGCAGTGGAGAGCTGCTGAGAGGATTTTAGGAGAGTGGTGATATGATATGATTTGTGTTTCAGAAAATCACTTTGACGTGGATGGGTGCCTAACAGTCAGGAGGAAGACAAGACAGAAACAAGGAAAGCAAGATAACCCTGGTCTTGCTGAAGAGGAAGAGCAGGGAAGAAAGCTCAACTTTACATGGAAGAAAGACAACCTATAATCTGGCTACAGTGGGCAGAGATAAACTTGTACCAACTATTCCAAGAGTCTGAAGGCCTTTTTCATCTCAGCAAAGAGCTATTATAATACACCAAGAAGGTTAGGTGTCAAAATTGAAAGATCAGGTAGAAGATTAGAAAATGTGAGTTTGTGAGAATTCCTTGGCAGTCCAAGGGCTATGATTCTATGATTCCACTGTAGGGGGCTGGTGTTCAAACACTGGTCAGAGAACTAAGATACCACAAGCCCCGAGGCAAGGCCCCCCCCCAAAAAAAGTGGATTTTTTAGCAGTGTGTACATGCTCAGTCGGGTACAACTCTCTGTAACTCCATGGCCTGTACCCACCAGGCTCATCTGTCAACAGGATTTCCCAGGCAAGAATTCCTCCTCCAGGGAATCAAATCCGCAACTCTTTCATTGTTAGATGGATTGTTTACCACTGCACCACCTGGGAAGCCCTCTGTAGCAGTCTTCAGACTTATGGTATTTTTGCAATCAGTTCATTTAGTTGCAGAGGTGTACAAGACGAAAAGGGTGCCTCTGTACTTGATTTAGAATTGTGTTCTACATGTGGAACACAGAAGAGATTGATAGTTGTCTGGTTATCTTGTCCAACTGTGCCAGGGACAAACTCAAACTTACTGTTGAGGCTGAGGATAAGAGCAAGTGAATAGCATGAAGCTAAGTTAAGCTTTTATGGTGATTAAGGATGGCTCTGCCTAGTTATACTACTACCTGGCACTCTTTGCATACATAGAGAAATGGGTAGCTTGAAAGTGAAAGTGGAAGTCATTTAGTCATGTCCAATTCTTTGCAACCACATGGACTGTTGCCCACCAGGCTCTTCTGTCAATGGAATTCTCCAGGCAAAAACACTGGAGTGGGTTGCCATTCCATTCTCTAGGGAATCTTCCCAACCCAGGGATCAAACACAGGTCTCCTGCATTGCAAGCAGATTCCTTTCCATCTAAGCCACCAGGGAACCTGCAATGGGTGGATTATAGTCCCTGAACTCCTGAGTGCTACAATCAAAGTTTGGTAGAGATATGAGAGCAAGTGATTGCTAATGAGTGGGATGAGGAAGGTGGAGAAAGTTGTAGGTGGAGAAAATAGAAAACAGAGGTCACTTAGAGGTAACACTATGTGAAATCACGTGAGAGTCAGACTGAATATACAGCTTTGAATAAAGATGAAGGAATTAGAGTTCAACTTTTTTGATCTGATGACATTTCTTGGTGACAAACCCATAATATCTTCTTGGGAATGGGCAACTGAACTGAGGGTGTAATCTGTGCATGAGTGGAAGGGCGGGTGGGGTTCTCAGTTCAGTTCAGTTCAGTCGTTCAGTCGTGTCTGACCCTTTGTGACTGCAGCACAGCAGGCTTCCCTGTCCATCACCAGCTTCTGGAGCTTACTCAAACTCATGTCCATCGAGTCAGTGATGCCATACAAACATCTCATCCTCTGTTGTCCCCTTCTCCTCCCATCTTCAATCTTTCCCAGCATCAGGGTCCTTTAAAATGAGTCAGTTCTTCATATCAGGTGGCCAAAGTATTGGAGCTTCAGCTTCAGCATCAGTCCTTCCAATGAATATTCAGGACTGATTTCCTTTAGGATGGACTGGCTGGATCTCCTTGCAGTCCAAGGGACTCTCAAGAGTCTTCTCCAACACCTCAGTTCAAAAGCATCAATTTTTTGGCACTCAGCTTTCTTTATGGTCCCACTCTCACATCCATACTTACATACTACCATCAAAACCATAGCTTTGACTAGACAGACCTTTGTTACCAAAGTAATGTCTCTGCTTTTTAATATGCTGTCTAGGTTGGTCATAACTTTTCTTCCAAGGAGCAGGCATCTTTTAAATTCATGGCTGCAGTCACCATCTGCAGTGATTTGGGAGCCCCCCAAAAAATAAAGTCTCTCACTGTTTCCATTGTTTCCCTATTTATTTGCCATGAAGTGATGGGGCTGGATGCCATGATCTTAGTTTTCTGAATGTTGGGCTTTAAGCCAACTATTTCACTCTCCTCTTTCACTTTCATCAAGAGGTTCTTTAGCTCTTCTTTGCTTTCTGCCATAAGGGTGGTGTCATCTGCCTATCTGAGGTTATTGATATTTCTCCCAGCAATCTTGATTCCAACTTGTGCTTCATCCAGCTCAGCATTTCACATGATGTACTCTGCATATAAGTTAAATAAGCAGAGTGAGGTTCTCAGAGAAGATCAAAAGTTAAGAATTATAAATGTGGACATTTGGGTGGACAGCCTGAATGACAACTGGTGTGACAGATCATGATGTCCTGGTATCAGGAAATGCAACATAAATCCTTAACCAAAGAGCAGGTACTAGGGAAATAAAAGGTGGCAGGCATTAGGGTGGGTGGTGTGGTGTGTGGGAAAGGTAGGCACTTGGACAACGTGTGGTCTGAATCCGGAGATTAGGAAATAGGAGAACATCTTCCCACCTTCAGATCCCTTGATAAATAATTAGTTAAGAATGGGAGTAAGAGGGTTTAGTATTGCATCAAGATTCAGAATATTCTTTGTGAAGGACTGAGAGGGAGGGAAGCAAAAAGAGGGAGATGAAGCAAGGAAATATAAGCAAGATAGGTAATAAACAAGATAGGTAATAACTGATGAGCCTAGAAGTTTCAGTAGTGACCAGGATTAAAGGAACAGGAGATGTGATGTAGTTAGATTAAATGCAATTGGAAAATAATATTTGAAATTAGTCAAACAGAGGAATTAAGGGAGCTTTGCCAAGGAGAATGCTCCACTTGGTAACTCGCTGCTCTAGTAACATGTCAACATACCAGAGAAACTTGAAAGATAGCTCTCAAAACACAGAGCAGGGTTTGACTTCCTTTTCATGTGACTTAGAAAGCATAAATTAAATTTAACTGGACTTGTTATGAAACCACACTGAATTCCATTATCAGTAAGGAAAGACCTCTTACTGGGATAACCAAACAATAATTTTCCTGATTTCCTCATTTTTTCCTGCTTTATTTTTTGGCCATGGAGAAACCAGAGAAATGCTTAAGAAGGCTGGAATTTGGACAAAATGAGGGGATACTGCAATCCTGGTCTCAGGTTCGACTTTAGCTTCATATTCTTGGCTCTTTTCTCTCTCTCTCTAAAGAAGAAGTGCAAAGAGAAGACAGAATAAAGTATTATTAGGAAATGTATGTCTTCTTCTCCATTCCTACTCTCCTTATTCAGTAACTCTGAAGTAGAAGAATCTAAAATTCAGCACATGACTTGTTCTAGATTGTGAACTTCTAGATTGTGAGAAACAGAGGTAGTCAAAAGGTAGAAACTTCTGGTTATACATATTAAGAATGTAACTTACAACATGAAAAATATAATTAGTGATGCTACTCATTATATGTGAAAGCAGTTGAGTAAATCCTAAGAGTTCTTATCATAAGAACATTTTTTTTCTGCTTTAATTTTATACCTATGAAATGATGTCCATTCAGTAAACTTATTGTGATAATCACTCCCTGAGGCATGTAAATCAAATAATAATGCTATACACCTTAAACTTATACAGTGCTGTATGTCAATTGTATTTCAATAAAACTGGAAGAAAAAATTTAAAAAAGAACAACTATTTGAGTGAACTTTGATAAATTTTGATAGTAAATATATAACCATAACCTGGGTATGTTTAAAGAAAGATACTATGAAAAATTACTCATTACTTTTCTTACCTTGTACATTTCCCCGGCTCCCAGTTGTCTTGAGGGTGGTAAGGCTGGGAATCAGACTGCAGCCAGGGTAAACTCCATTAAAACAGTGTCCTAAGCAGAATTTAGTCCCGAGCACACAGCACCACTGAAGCTTCTCAGGTGACTCAGAGGTGAGGAACCCATCTGCCAATACAGGAGACATAAAAGATGGAGGTTCAACCCCTGGGTCAGGAAGATCCCCTGGAAAAGGAAATGGCAACCGACTCCAATACTTTTGCCTGGGAAGTCCCGAGGACAGAGGAGCCTGGCAGGCTACAGTCCATGGGGTCACAAAGAGTCGGACTTGACTTAGTGACTAAAACAACAATAATAAACATAGCACCACTAGCTGGAAAGATGCTGTAAGGTAATGACAAATTCCATTTATCTTGATTACCTATGTTGAGAAGCATAATTTTCACTAAAATTTGTTTTTTTCTGAAATTAGTTTTCATAGCAAGTGCCTGTGTACATGGGCATCCTTGTGAGTATGGAGTCAAACTTGTGAGTCAAATTTTTATGACATTGTCACAACCCAAGAATACCTTCCCCCATCTAATGTTGTCTATGTTTTGCCATTAAGTTAAAACATTGAATCTGATTATATAAAGGAGTTATGTTTATCAGTGGCTATTGTTTTTTCAGTAATCACCTTGTGTAAATTGGTCCTTGTACAGTGAGAATAACAATGGCACACAGTTTTGGCTTTCACCGCTAGCAGCTTTTGGCCGTTGATGGAGTGATTATATTGAGTATTTTAAGAATTAAAATGTAGTTTAAGCTGTAATAGAGCATAGTATTTACAAAGCTTTTAATGTGTGAGAGGGTGCTGAACTGTGTATTTGGGACACCTCTTTTTACCTAATGACCTTTTGGCATACATAGTTTAATAAACATTTCTTAAGATTTTCAGACTAGAAGAGGTCTCCTTTATCTCTTCTTCTAGGATTCATAACAGACTAATTCTCCACAATTACTAGCATTCTCAGGCTAGGAAATTCAATAAGCTCTCAGGATAGCCCATTTCAGTGTTTAATGGCATGTATATTGAGAGTTTCTGTACTCTCTTTAGTCATCATGTTTAATTAAATCTGCATCTTGTAGCATGTATTTTACTATAGACATTGTGAATAACAAGAGAGACAAATAAAAACAACTCCATCTTTCCTTTACTCTCTGAACTTCACACTCACTTTGTCTCATTAAATTGTTTATAATGATCCTTTATCATTTGAGATTGCCTTCTCTGAAGAGGCCCCAGAATATATAAGAAAGATGTAAGTAAAACAAATGGAATGGAATGGTACACATAGATAAGAAACTCGAATATAACTAAGTTTTCATATCTTCATCAAACACTGGTTCCTAGTATTTCTAAGTAAGATAGACTTTCAAATAGAAGAAATTTGCCATAATATTCATGTCCATTTTTGTTTTCTTATATAGACCCAATACACATCATCTTATGCCTTATCCTGTCATCACAATTTACATGTTTTGTGTGAAATATCTTTCCTAGTTTCTCATGTGTAACATACTGAAATTTTGATTGAAAACTAAACAAATAGTTAAGAGTTAGATTTTCCTTTTTATACATTTTCAGGAGAAAATTTTAAAATATTGTATATCAGATTATGAAATATTTTTCTGTACCATCAGTCTATTACTTGGTACCAGTAGCAGTTTAAAAAGTCTAAGGCAAAAAAACAGACATTCATATCTCTACTTCTTGCAAGAGTCAAGAGTATACATATGTTGTAGGCAAATTTTCAATAATAATGAGCTTAAACCAACTCAGATCTACTGGCAGAAAAACTAGGTGGTCATTGCTGTCAGTCATATTTTTGCCATTTTTCTCATAATCAGGAACAGTACTGGGACCAGAGAATTCCATGTACTTGGGTGAGGGTGGGGAGAAGGAAATGGCAACCCACTCCACTATTCTTGCCTAGAGAGTCCCGTGGACAGAGGAGCCTGCTGGGCTGCTATCCACAGTGTTGCACAGAGTCGGACACGACTAAAGCGACTCAGCAGTGGCGGCGGTGGCAGCAGCAGGATGAGGGTGAATAGGAGAAAGCCAAAAGGAGAAAAAAATAGTGAACAATAATTAACTTCTGTACTCCATCACTGTTTGCACTACCTGGCTGCCACTACCTCACTTTACACGTCAACAGACAATTAAATGCAGCCAGGAAAATGTTATCTTAATTATTTATCTGATAAGACTGAAAATTATTCTATCTTTGTATAAATAAATGTGTATATATATATTTACATATATATATATGTTCTTCCCTGGTGGCTCAGATGGTAAAGAATCCACCTGCAATTTGGGAGACCTTGGTTCCATCCCTGGCTTAGGAAGATCCCCTGGAGAAGGGAACAGCTACCCACTCCATTATTCTGGCCTGGAGAGTTCCATGGACAGAGGAGCCTGGCAGGCCACAGTTCATGGGGTTCCAAAGAGTCGGACATGACTGAGCGACTTTCATATATATATGTGTGTATATAGATATATATATACACACACATGGTTACATGGGCTGCAAAGAGTCAGACACAACTGAGCAACTTTAACACACACACACACATATATATATGTGCTTAGTCATGTCTGACTGTGACCCCCAAGTTCCTCTGTCCATGGGATTTTTCCATACCAGAATACTGGAGTGGGTAGCCATTGCCTCCTCTAATATATATATATATATATATATATATATATATATATGTGTGTGTGTGTGTGTGTGTGTGTGTGTGTGTATATATAGTTAAAAATTTCAGAAACTAGAAAAATTAATATACTGAAATTTTCATAGGAATTTTATTTTAAAATATTTTTCTCAGTGAAAGAGGATATATGAATAGAAGAAACATATGCATTCAGATATTGAGTTCAATGAATTATAACCCACCAAATCAATTGAAAAGGACTTCTTTCAGTGATTATGTGTCCTCAGGCACACAATTATAGAAAATTTCTGCAAGTAAATTTCCTCATCTATAAAATAAATATATTAATATTTCATAGAGATTTTTGAGAAATGTTATGTAGTTTTTGCGATTCAATTTGTGAATTTAAAACAATGCTTGTTCTGCAGTAAGAATTCAATAAGCATTAACTGTTACTATTATAATCTATTCCTTTCAAAGTCACAACTTTTCAAGTCTCCTTAAATTGTCTATGATGTTGTGATGCAATTATGTCAACAAGTTCAGACTTTGTCAATAAAATATTTCCTCATTTGAAAAGTCATCACATTATTTTAATATCCATTTTAAGTTCATTTTGTACTTAAAAATGTGTTTTCTGTTCTAGATCCGTGGTATGCTTATTCACACAACTGCCATCTTGGATTTGCAATGGTCAGGTTGATAGCTAATGTTATTTTTATGCTATTTGTGATCTATATTTCTGTCCAATGTAAAGATTTTAAGTTGCTGATATCAATAAATATACTTATGTCAGGGTCCATATTTTGAACACAACCCCAAAATGAACAGGGATTCCCAGGTGATGCAGTGGTAAAGGATCTGCCTGCCAATTCATGAGATGCAAGAGACTCAGATTCAATTCCTGAGTCAGTAAGATTCCTTGGAAGAGGATATGGCAACCCATTCCAGTATTCTTGCTTGGCAAATTCCATGGACAAAGGAGCCTGGCGGGCTAAAGCCCATGGGATCGCAAAGAGTTGGATACATGACAAAGTGACTGCGCATCCATACACCAAAATAAACTGATCTGAACTAGAGACCAGTTCATTTGTTTGATGAACTAGATTTTCATTGAAGAAATTGTTACTGAACTCACATTTGGCTGCTCACTGCTCAAAAGCCAATGTTTGAGAGACAATTGTTGATTGGAAAAGGGAAGTTTGCTTATTCAGGAGGCCAGCAACCTGGTGAGAAGTCAGACTCATGTATAAGAACCAACTCCAGGGTTCTACGTGACTGTAAAAGTTTTTTTTTTAAGAGAAAATAATATCAATCCTTGAAATATGGGATCAGATTCTTTGCCATCTTTCATTGTGTGCAGGTTTGTTGACATCTTGTGATCTACCTTTAGATGTTACCTTGTTCACACAGTCTGTTTCCAGGATTACTGAAGGGGCAGATGGGGAAGAGATCTCGTCACCCATTAAAACTACTTATTCTCCATTCCTACTTCTTCAATCTAAGAAAAGAATCAACAGGTCAGACAAGGCACTGTGTGATCAAAAGATTTGAGAGGTATGCCTAGGCTAGAGATTGATGAAGCATGGGGGATTTTGGTGTAAAGGTTAAGTTAAAATTTCGCTTTGCTAAAGGGACAAGGCAAAGGGCCTCCTGCAAAGAGTTGCTGCCTGTAGAGCAGCTTACAAAACCTGATTTCCCAAGTATGAGTTTTGTTTATTCCAATCAACTTCATTTTCACTGCCACCTACTGCAACTTTAGTCTTTCACTTCTACCTCTTTCAAGTACATATCAACACCTCCACACATACAGTGTGGTGTGATCACTGGTTCCTGTTCACAATACCACTCAGGGCATGTTTCAGGTTGGTTTATGTGAAAGGAGAAGTTGGCTATTCATTCATCTACATGTTGTCAACCATGTCTGACAAATTCCAGGCTCTTCTACTACCAATAGCAATAAAGAAATAACATTTATATACTCCTGGCTGAAAATCTGATCACAGCAATTTCTTAAGAATCATGAATGGAATAGAGTAGGGACAGCCCTCAATGTCTTTTATAGCCATTTAACAAACTCTAAATTTCACTGGACTCCTCCCCATGTGCATGGGTGTTCTGCCCAAAGGTCTTCCTCTGTATTTATGAGTTAATTAACTTATTTGTTCTATTTTATTCTGGAGCTCCCTTTGAAAATGAAAATTTATAACAACATGATGCATTTGGCCTGCTCTGGTTAAAGTTAAATACTGCCTTTTTAATTTTCAATTCCAGCAGAAGATATGTGACAAATGACATAGTAATTTTCCTATTTCTTCATGTTCATAAAACATTGATAATATGATTTTTACCTTCCCTTTGTTCTCAATTAAATGAAATGCTTCAATACAATTAATGTGCTCTTGCAATTTAGGTTTTCTTTAGAGGTTTCTCTTGTCTCTGATTAACAGCATTTTCCATCCATTCTGAGAACCCCCGACTGCTATTCAGAATGTTCCATTATGCCTGCCAGCTATAAATACAATTGTGAACCAATATCATTTTAATTGTTTCACTAATAACTTGTTTTAAATGATTCAACAGTCATCAGAAAAGATAAGTGCTCTTGTACCCTGCAGGCTTATGGGCCTGATGGTATGAGGCAATGCTCAGCACTGTATCAGGATAATGAAACCATATGCAGAAGATAATGACAAAGCACTCACATTGCTGTAAAGATAAATGAAAACAGTAGATCTTCTTTCCTCAGTAATATAACCCCCATTTCTAGTTCCCATTTCAATCATTAGACCTTCCAAACAGATTAATGCACAAATACACATAGGCAACATGTCCCATCGTCATAGCCATATGCTCCCATTTTTCCAGGCAGCCTCTGAATGATGGAGTTAACGAGCTTTACAAATGCTCTTGTTAATTAACAAAAATTGTTACTTTCTCATTTGAGGGGGGCTTTATAAATTAGACTTAATTACACCAGATAATTGCAACTGCCAGGCACAGAGCAACTCCTTCTCATTCTCTTCTTTCAGTGGCAAATCAACAATTGCAACCCTTGCCTATTTGTGTAGATGAATTTAATAAGCAAACAGCCCTTTTATGTTAATGGTTTACTGGCATTCATGGGCCTGGCAGGAGAAATGTGCTGGGGGAGGTTTTGCTAATGGCAGCACATAATCACATTAATTAAAATATAACTGCCATTTAAAGATTTGTAGTGTGGAATTAGAGCATGTTGGGAACTGAGAAAATCAAGCTAGAGTGCATATTAGAACCATTACTCTGTGCTCTGCGCAGCAGTCAGCAACCTCATGTGTCATAAATGTAATTTATGAGTGCTATTTGCTTTGAAATATATGTTTTTAGTTCACTCATTAGAATGTAAAAATTTGCAGTGTCTGCTTGAGGAGGTTCAAAATAAATTCACTAAAAGCTGAGACCCATGATCTGCTTTTAACACATCCCTCAACTGTGATTTTTTTTAATTATGACTTTTATAATTTCTTTGAGTAAAACTGTCTCCTGTTCTGAAGACAAATTCAAGCAGTCTTCATGTTACTGTGGGCTGTGTGTTTTTCATTCTATTTCTAGAATTCAGTGTAATTTTTATTTGGTCTTTAATAAATATGGTCCTTAATTTTGTTGATTTGTTCAAGAGAAGGTCGGTGAAAACTGCTCAGTACTTTAAAGTTGGGCACATGCAGAGAAGGTAGTTGAGAAAATTTCTTATAAAGCTTTTCATTAGTCTGTCCCTGAGATCCACTCATTAATTTTAAAAATATCCTTGATCTAAATCAGACCCATTTATATTACACCTACAAAAAAATATGGTTGGACAAACCCTGGATAAATCGCCAAGGGGCCGTGGCAATACCTAGGGGAGCAATGCTTAATTGATTCTTAATAACATAAAAAAGATTCTAGTTTCAGCAACCAGCCAACTGTGACCAGATCCCACTTCAGCAAAGCCTTAAACTTTCAATAACAATGAAGTTTTATTCCCCTTTGTTCAACTGATCTATTAAGTCTCCAAATTTTAGAACTACAATTTGAGCCTTCTAAGTAGGGGGAATAGACTGTGAAACACAGTGTGTATGACTCTTGCAGGCTCTGCATTGCTATTTTTGTAAACTGCTTGGACAGCTTTCCAACACCAGTAACTTGAATCTGTTATAGCTAAAGAGACGAACGTTGTGCCAGCCCCAGAAAACCAACCGCCCAGCCACACTAATGAGGGATCTTTTCATGTGGAGTCCTTTGCCATAGCTGATGCTATTTCTCAAGATAAACCTTTGTTTCACTGAAGAAGTAAGGCTTCTTGGAACCAAGGATGACTGCCCGTGGATCTTTAGTCCTGTTAGATTCCAATAGGTTCATTAGGTGTTAGAAAGCATGCCCATTCTGGCAGCTTTTCAGGTAGATAAGACGTTAAAAATGTATTAAGGCTATGATACTGTCCCAATGGTTAGAGCTTGATTTCTACTTGGGGTGCTGTGTTGCAATTTTCTCTCTACATTTTCTCACTTAGTTCCTTCAAACTCTTGGCAGGTCATTTTTTAGGGTGGATAATTGGGTTGGGGAAACAGTTTCTGCCTACAAATGGAATCTGTATTGTATTTGGCTTGTTCTTTGTGTATAGATCTCATTTTAATTCGTATCTGTGACCTCTAGAGGACTTATAACTTCTGAAATGTCATTTCTAGTATGCAGGGTAGTTAGAACGGTAACCATAGCCTTTCACCTGGAATGATGTCCAAGGCTGAGAGAATGCAACCATTTAACTAACAAGAAATTGAGATTCACTTCAAGTTATGAAGTGGTTGGTCTAAGATTATGTGATGAATAAATGCGAACATGTGGGAAACTTGGGAGAAATACCTTCCATATGAAAGAAAGAAAGTGTTGGTCACTCAGTCGTGTCCTATTCTTTGTGACCCCATGAACTGTAGCCTGCCAGGCTCCTCTATCCATGAAATTCTCTGGGCAAGAATCCTGGAGTGCATTTCCATTCCCTTCTCCAGGGGATCTTCCCAACCCAGGGATCGAACCCAGGTCTTCTGCATTGCAGGCAGATTCTTCACCGTCTGAGCCACCAGGGAAGCCCATTGATTTTTTGCCAAATTTATTTGCCAAAGCAATTCCTATGTTCTACTAGAACAATGAGGAGTATCTCTGATTTGGTGTTTTATGGTTAGTTGGTCTTGCTGTCAGTCTGGCTTAATTCAATTTAACAAACATCTACTGTTCGGCCTTTGGCTAAGCACTGAAAGTTCAAATATGAAAATGACATGGCCTGTGCACTGAAGTGGTCTAGATTTCTGGGAGATAAAGAACACAAAAGTAACTACATCCAGTCTCACATGAGAAATGCCAAGATAGAAATGTATGCTGGGTTATTAGAAATACAGAGAGGTACTTAAGCACGAAAGGAGAAAGGAAGCCCATGTTTGAAATTTTGAAAAGAAAGTACATTACTGTACATGAATGCTTATATGGAGAATCTAGAAAAATAGTACAGATAAACCTCTTTGCAAGGCAGAAGTAGATGTGGATGTAGAGAACAGACATGCAGACATGGAGTAGGTTGATGGGATGAACTGGGAGGTTGAAATTGATGTATGTACACTGGCGTGTGTAGAACAGTTAGCTAGTAGGATCCTGCTGTATAGCAAAATTACTCAACTCAATGCTCTCTGGGTGACCTAGATGGATGGGAAGGAATGAGGGGTGGGAGGGAGGACCAAGAGGGAAAGGAAAAGTGTATGCATGTAGCTGAGTCACTTTGTTTTATACTGTAAAACAGTATTGTAAAGCAACTATACCGGAAATTTTTTTTAAATGTACAAAACAAAATGATATGTGAAAACATATATATATATATATATATATATATGTTTTCCATCAGGCTCTCTAGTGGGAAGTAAGCGAGTGGCAGGAGATGACACATAAGGGGCTAAATGCCATGCCTTTTAGGGAGCATTAGATGAGATGATGGAAGGCCTTCGACAAGTTCTCCACATGAGAGTGACATAGTCAGGTCTGTGTATTAGATTGACCATTATATGATAATTCAGGGAATAGATTAATAGGACAAAACTTGAGACAGAGAAACAATGTGAAGCTGGTCTAAGAGCGCAAACACTTGCAAAAGATTTCTGTGTCAGGAATGAGGAAAGAAAATTATATTTCTTAGGCTTCTGATGTAGAAGCTGGCTTTGTGGTGTTACTAACTGATCCTTTTCCTTACTTACTTTGACTTCTGCTGTTCTTTGAAAATGCGAGAACTTCAGTTTTAACTCAGTACTTTGAAGGCAGTATAGACTAAACAATCAAATAAATGACATTGCAGTGAAATGAATCTGAATTGAGATTCTGGCTCTACTATTGTACCTGCTAGCTGTGAGATTACTTTACTTGTTGGCTGTTACTTTGAGCAAGATATAAACCACTCCCAGACTTCTTCTGAATTTGTAAAATGGTGTTTTTCTGGAAAAATAATAATACATTCAATGAGCTGATTTTAGGAAGTGCTTAGCACAGTGTCTGGAACATGATAAGTGATCAAGAAATGGTGTCTGCTATCACGGTTGCTTAACAAGAAATGGGGTTAAAGAAAATTTCAGATAAAACTGGAAGTTGCAATACAAGCATCTGCACTCTTGGGATCATGAATGATACTTCTCTTGTTTCCCTCAGCCAAGGGTGTCGTGTTAGGGTACAATAGGTGCTTAAGAAAATTTGTCCAACATTGCAAAAATGAATGAATGTCCCTGTCTATCCTTCTGCAGATAAAGAGAATGTCAACTTGCTGTTACAGGCATGTATTTAAACTAAAAGAAAATTCCACCTGCAGCACTGCACGCTCCACTAAATGTTAGATGACAAGACAGAGTTTCCAGTAATGAGATTGGGGAATGCCATCAGTCCACAGGCACCGAGTCCAGGTTCATTGCAATTCAGCACTATAGCAAGGGGACTCGGGATGCTTAATTTAGTACTATCATTATTGTTTTTATATGAAAAGAGACTTAGAATTAGAAATAGCCACTCAACAGCTTTCCTGGAGTGCTCTTATTCCAGGAATGGGTAAGTGGTTTCTTTGGGCCCTCGCTGACATGTAGAGCTTCACATACCAACTTTCCATGGCATGGGTACCTGGCAACTGATTATAGCTGTCAGACAGGAAAGGTGAGGATTATCCCCCAATTCTAAGGATAAAGATGAAGCTGAGTCACTAAAAGTTTGCTTTCCATTTAGAAAAGAAATTTTGGAACCAAAAATAAAGAGTTTCCTGGGAACCAGTTTCTGCCTTAGTTCTCATCTTCACACTATTTCCAAGAAATTATTTCAAATGGATGGGAAAGTATGCAATATTTTTTAAATGAATCATGATGTTTTAATTAGGCAGCCTCTCTCTCTGAAAAACCTAATAATACAATAGGAAGCAGATATCATACCACCTGTGATATAATATTGAAACAACACCAGCAGAGCAAAGCTTCAACTGAAAAAGGGAAATAATGCAGAAACTTTGTAGAATATTTCAGGGACAATTTAAGTATATGTGACTTATGGTTGTGAGATATCTGGTTCTTTAAAAAATAGACTAAACATCAAGGTCTTCACTTCATGTCTTGAATGACCATATGAAAATATGAGAATGCTACATGGCAGCAGATTACACTGCTCTGGCTAGAGAAAATCTATGGCACTGACTCTGGCAGCTTCAAACTATGGAACCTTTCCAAACGTGTCAGTGCTTACAGAATCCTGATTCAACGAGAAATAAAGTGACCTGAATCAACACTCAACTCAAGACCAAGTGTCAAGAAGTGAAGAATAATGCTGCTTAATATTTCCCTTCACATTGTTCACACACAAACACGAATATACACTTTTTGGTTTCCTTATTCTCTGATTCCGTATTATTTTGTTGTGTGCTTGTGTGTGCTCTGTCACCCAGACATGTCCAACTCTTTGTGACCCCATGGACTGTAGCCTGCCAGGCTCCTCTGCCCATGGGGTTCTCAGGTAAGAATACTGGAGTGTGTAGCCATTTCCTACTCCAGGGGATCTTCCCAACCCAGGGATTCAACCTGCATCTCTTGTGTTTCCTACATTGGAAGGCAGATTCTTTACCACTAGGGCCACCTGGGAAACCTATATTATTTTGTTAATCCTCTCTTACTGAAATATTTAATAATACACATGCATGTCCACATCTCCATCTATCTCTATCTGAAAGTGAAAGTGAAAGTCACTATGTAGTGTCTGACTCTTTGAGACCCCATGGACTATACAGTCCATGGAATTCTTCAGGCCAGGATACTGGAGTGGGTATCCTTTCCCTTCTCCAGAGGATCTTCCTTATCTATGCTATTTTGCCATTTTCTTGATCATTAGAACATTGGAAGAGTGCCTGGGACATGACAGAAACACTATAAATAATATTGTACATTGGATGGAGGGGCTTTATCTCTACAATTGAACATTTTGAGATGTGGTTGGTCCAGGTAAAAAAAAAATGTCGATATCTGGCAGGAAAAGTAACATATTTTATGAGCAATGAAAATACTCAAAAACTTCCATTTTCAGATTGTGAACTGAATCCATGTTCCACTTGTGCTCCAGATCTTTAGAAATGATTGGTACAGTACTAACTTTATGAACCTTGACAGTGTGGTTGTGCTTAGTCATTCAGTCGTGTCCAAATCTTTGCGACCATTTGGACTGTAGCCCACCAGGCGCCTCTGTTCATGGGATTCTCCAGGCAAGGACACTGGAGTGGGTTACCATGACTTCTCCAAGAGATCGTCCCAATCCAGGGATTGAACCCACATCTCCTGCATCTCTTGCATTGAAGGCAGGTTTTTACTGCCAAGCCACCAGGGAAGCATCATATTCCATTTATAGTTATTACAAAATATTAACCATATTACCTATGTTGTACAATATATCCTAGTAGCTTATTTTACACATAATAGTTTCTACCTCTTAATCCCTTACCCCTCTATTGCCCCATCTATCACGGTTTTTAATACTAGGTATCAATAGCATTTCAACAACCTTGACTACTTGACATGTATCCTCTTAATAAAGAAAAGAAATAAAACTGGCAAGTAGTTGAAAAGTTTGACCAGGAAAAAATATATATACATATCTCAAATAATTTTAAAATGAAATACAGATTTATGGAGAGCAATTTAAAAATTAATGGAGACCACTACACAGAATTTAATTGTTTAGAATTGTTAGAATTGTTTATAATAGTTTACCAATTTTTGGCAATTATTGTTACTGGAAATTTTTGATGCCAAATATAAATTTCAAAACCCACTTAAAAGAAAAGTGTAAAATCTGAGTACACTAAAATCAAAGGGGAAAAGGAAATACTCTCAAAAATCAGAGATCTACATGACCTTTTCCTTATTTTTCTATATTCTTAAACTGTTTACATGTCATTGAATCATTTATAAAAATTTAAGAATTGAAGGGACTTTCTTTGCTGTGTGGCCATATCCATTCCTCAGTCCTGAGAGGGACAGCACAGTCCTTGGGGGGCCGTGAGCGGCTCAGCCTGCCCAGGAGCTCCTGCAGAAACCTGCCACGGGGCCGCAGGTGGTCCCTCCTTCCTGCTTCTTTGAGCATGTCTGCTTTAAAAGGCTTTTGAAGCTGAATCCTTAAAGAAATAGTGGGTGGACTCCTTGAAGATGCTGGCTGAAGGAGGTCTGGCGGGCGTGGAGGCGTCGATTAGCAAGGTGAAAGTAACAGAACCATGGCTCAGTTTCCCACACCTTTTGGTGGCAGCCTGGATATTTGGGCCATAACTATAGAGGAAAGAGTAAAACATGACCAGCAGTTCCACAGCTTAAAGCCGGCGTCTGGATTTATTACTGGTGATCAAGCTAGAAACTTTTTTTTTCAATCTGGGTTACCTCAGCCTGTTTTAGCACAGATATGAGAAATACTTCTGAAAATTATCTTTCTGATATGGAACTTAAAAAAGTGGTGACATTTGCAAGATAACACTGCTTGTAAATTTGGCTTCCAGTTGAGAAATCTGCGTTTTGATATTTTCTCACCAGTTGTTTTGGCTTCATTCTCATCATCCATACTCAACTGAGTGTCCCACATTTCTTGGTTTATAATGTGATGGTATTGTATCTTTCATTGAATAAAATGCAAAGAAAATATTTGAGGCTGAATAGGGAAATAACCAATGAAAGAGTGAAAAAACCAGCATTTATTACAGTGTTGTACAAGGTGAGCACATAATAAATATTGGTGAATCCCTTGATTAACTGGCACAAATAAGTACTCAGTCTTTGGAAACCATTGGAGAGAGAGTGAATGAAAAAGAGTGGCCAATATAGTTTTGGGTACTAGGTCTATGACTTTGGAAAGCTATGGTGAATTCTTTGGCCCAGAGGCCATGCTTTCCTGCAATGGATGGTTCTTATAGTTGACTCTTCATTTCCCTGCATTTCTTAGTGTTGGAGACAGCTTGCTATAGTGAAAAGAACACGTGTAATTCGTGTCATCTGTACAACTGTCTATCTTTATGGTTTGGAACATGTATTTATTCTCTCCCTGTCAGCTTCAGTTTTCAAATCTAGAAAATGGGAAGATGCATATTTATTTATAGGAGTATTGAGTGGTTTAGCAGAGAAACTGTATACAAAGACCTTAGTGTGGGCCCTGGCACATTACAGGTCCTCAAAACAAAACTTCAGGAAGGTGTCTGCTGTCATCATCAGGGATTGGGTGTTCCACGTTGACTGAATTATCCAACTTGTCCCCTTAGTTCATTAACTTTAAAATATTTTTAATTTTATGGAAATTAATAAAGTTGACGTAGTTCCTTATTGCCTTTAAGTGGAGTCTACAGTACATAAGCCTGATTATAAGTGTCATCAGTATGAAAACGATTTACTGTGCTCTGACATAACAAACTTTACATGGAAATTGATGTATTATTTGTGAGTGGGTATATTTGAGTTGAAATTAAATGATACCCAGATTCCTGCAAAAAGAAAAAAAAAAAATTTAAGAATTAAACAAAACTTTATAATCATTATGGAATGGACGTCTTTTTGTTTCATACATAGTCTGTTCAGATTTTTTAATGTATTCTTGAAGTAATAGTTTACTTTTTAATTTTTAAATATTTCATTGAATGAAAAATTCTCTTGAATCTGTGGTGCTTTACAACTTTTAAGCTTCACAAGATGGTTTAATAAGTCCTAATAATCTTTTGTTTGTATTTTTATTCTCCAGACAATGTTGCATTTAATCAAAATGTCTATATCAAATTGAATATATAGTATATTAAATGAAAAATATAATCTACAGTCCTAAATATGTCCATCTCTTTAACATAGACATGTGCTAGGCATGTCTAGAAGAAACCTCAAAGCGAAACATATTTTGAAGCTTAATTTTTCCTAGGAGTCTTTTTATATGTTTATATTTGCATGTTAAACCTGAGTACGTCCTTTCATTGTAAATGATCTGCATCAGTTTGTAGGTGTAAATTTTTCAAATTTTAGATGATTTATTTCAGTCTTACAATCTCTGTCTTTTAATGAATTTCCCAACTGCAGTCTTAGGTCTACTATTTACTTTTCCAGATGAATTTTATAGTCATCTTGCTAATTCATAACATCATAGTGTGATTTTAATTATAATTTTATTTGATATTTTTAGAGTAATTTAGAGAGAAGTGAAATTGTTCCAAATTTTATCTTCTCATCCAAAAAGTTAGAACTTTTTATTAAAGGCTTTTAAAATATATCACTAAAATTTTGTGTTTTTTATATTGGGTATGATTCTTTGGTTTATTTTGCTTGCTATTTCTATTTTAAACATGATGTTTTAACTGCACTTTTCAAAATTACTTACAAATTATGTGTACAAGTTGCTATATACATTTATGCAAGGGTATATATTTTTTCTAGTCTTATCTCAGTAGTGTAGGACCTCTAGTGAGTGTGTGTGTGCTAAGTCGCTTCAGCTTGTGTCCCACTCTGTGCGACCCCATGGACTGTAGCCTACCACGCTCTTCTGTCCATGGAATTCTCCAGGCAAGAATTCTGAGGTGGGTTGCCATGCCCTCCTCCAGGCGATCTTCCCAACCCAGGGTTTGAACCCATCTCTCTTATGACTCCTGTATTGGCAGGCAGGTTCTTTACCTCTAGCACCACCTGGGAAGCCCAGGACCTCTAGAGTAACACTTAATAATAGTAATGTAATGTATCACCTTTTTCTTTTTTTACTTTAATAAGAATGCTTTCTATGTTCATCCTTTTTTAAAATTAATTTATTTATTTTAATTAGAGGCTAATTACTTTACAATATTGTAGTAGTTTTGCCATACATTGACATCCATGGGTGTACATGTGTTCCCCATCCTAAACCCCCCTCCCACCTGCCTCCCCATCCATCTCCCAGGGTCATCCCAGTGCACCAGCCCCGAGCACCCTGTCTCATGCATCAAACCTGGACTGGCGATCTATTTCACATATGGTAATATATATGTTTCAACGCTACCTTTTCAAATCATCCCACCCTCGCTTTCTCCTGTTCTTTACATGGGTGTCTCTCTTGCTGTCTTGCATATAGGGTCATCGTTACCATCTTTCTAAATTCCATATATATGCGTTAATATACTGTATTGGTATTTTTCTTTCTGACTTACTTCACTCTGTATAGTAGGCTCCAGTTTCATCCACCTCATTAGAACTGATTCAAATGCATTCTTTTTAACAGCTGAGTAATATTCCATTGTGCAGATGTACCACAGCTTTCTTATCCATTCATCTGCTGATGGACATCTAGGTTGCTTTCATGTCCTGGAACGCTTTTACACTGCTGGTGGGAATGCAAACTAGAACAGCCACTATGGAGAACAGTGTAGAGATTCCTTAAAAAACTGGAAATAGGATTGCCATACAACCCAGCAATACCACTGAGGGTCATACACACCGAGGAAACCAGAATTAAAAGAGACACATATACCCCAGTGTTCACTGCAATCCTGTTTATAATATGTTCATCCTTTTATTACTATTCAACAAAAATCTTTTTAAGATTTTTGTTTAATGTAGACAATTTTTTAAAATCTCTGTTGAATTTGTTATAATACTGCTTCTGTCTTATGTTTTGGTGCTTGGGCCCTGAGGCATGTGGGGTCTTTGCTCCCCAATAGGATGGAACCTGCCACCCTGCAATGGAAGGTGAAGTCTTAACCACTGGACTGACAGGGAAGTCCCTCAACAAAAACTTTTGAATATTTACTGTATACTAGAAAATGTCCTAGAGTCTTGGGGTGTATCAGTGAACAATACTGACAAGCAATTTCAAGCTTTTGAGACAGCACTCTAGCAAGGGAGACAGTCAACAACAAGTGTAACAAATAGGCAAGCAGTGTAGTGTCTTGGATGTTGATAAATGCAAGGGAACAAAATTAAAAGTAGGGCAGTGTCTAGGGTTTGAGAATGACAAACCAAGAAGAGGAACTAAAATTTTAAATACAGTGGTCAGAGTGGATCCAGTGGAGGAGATATTCTAGTAGAGGCATAAAGTACCATTTCTAACATTTTCTATAGCACTGGTCGATTGTGTTTTCTCAATTTAACCTAATTTGATTTCAGAATTTGTGTGTGTCTAAAATTTTTTCTATAATATTGCATTTAAAATTTATTAACATCATTGGCTATAATTAGTAGCCATGTGATTTCTCAGTTTCTTTCATATCTCAAATCTAATATCCTTTTTAAAAAATTGGTTTACATAGAATGTATCTTTGTTTTTTTTAAAGTACTGGATTTAGTTTTATTTATTTTGTTTATATTTTGTTAATTGTTATTGTTATTATTAATTCTTTTGAACATTTTTCAGATTTCTCATGTTCTTTTTCCACTTACTTGAATATTTGCGTAGCTAATTTTTCTTCTAAAACATTCATTTGAATATAGAGTAGAAGCTCATACTAACCAACACAAGAACAAAATTAATATAACAGCCCTGGATTTTACCTTTAGAATAGAATACATATTCATGAGTCCATACTGATATAAATTATCAAATAAAACTTTCACTTATATTTTCCAAGAAATGTCACTTGGCCACATCTCTTAGATCTCTTACACTTCTTTAGTTTGTTGGTTTTCTTTTTTCTTTTTGAAACTGAAACTCTGAAAATATTTCTAGATTTATTGACTAAAATGTTATCCCATGCTATTTTCTTTTTTGGTTTAACTGAAGGTTTGTCTCTCAGAGTTCTTTTATCTTATAACCAGACTTTATTTCAGTCTGTATAAGTCTTTGGGAAAATTCCAGATCTTTTCTGACTCACTTTATGCAAGGCATATTCCCCAATTCATAATCACTTTTTTATGGCCCCAATCCTCTATTGTTACATAAGTTTAAACTGATATTTCTCTCACATTGTAGAAGGACAAAATTGGCCCTAAATACTTCTGTATCCTATACAAAAGAAAAAGAGAAAAGCAACTAGAATTCCAGGAGTCAGGGAAAAAAAATTAAAGATCTACACAGATCCACATAGTAAATTATTTAAATCACAACAATTTACTTTGTTTCTTTCCATTTTTTGTTCACAAGAACTCCAGGAGATAGCTAGGGACAGGGAGGCCTGGCATGATCCCGTCCATGGGAACATCGCAGAGTCAGCAGGGCTTAGCAACTGAGCAATAACAGCAATTCCCTAGTGAAGAAAGAAGAGGCCAGCCATTTCTGCCACACCACATTTAATCACAGCTTAACTGAAGACAAGGTTAATTCTGTAGCAAGGTGGTGATCTCACCATTAACAGAAGGTACACAAATACTTTAACCATCATAGCAAAAATATCAATAAATGCTAGTGTCTAAGGCATGTTGGACTGAACATATAGGTCAAACAAACAGAAAAATACGGTACATCATTTCTGTCAATTTTTATAGGCAAATTTCATCAACCATGAGGCCAAAGTAGCCAGAAAATTCACTAAACTAAACTAAACATCAACTGGGATTCGAATATATTGTTAGGAAATGTGTAATCAAATGAGAAATTGGTTAAATGACTCTGTGCAACATTGTGCAAATGTGTGAGACAGTTTGTAAATTTAGTCTTAATATTCATAGGGATCTTCAATAAACATTTTCTATTGTTATTAAATTAAGGCAAATAACAGAGTCTTTGAGAAAGTAGAGCAGGATTTATGCTAAGTGAAATAAATCAGAGAAAGACTAACAGTGTTTGATCTCAAATGTCGAATCTGGAAAAACAAAAACTCCTAAAAAGGCATCAAATTAGTGCTTTCCAGAGGTAGGAGCTGGGGCATAGGTTAACTACGAATGAAGGAGGAAACAGACGGAATAGGCTACATCTTGAAAGCAGGACTCCATTTTGGGCAGGAATATGGACTTTGAGCTTTATGCTCCGTATCTATGGAAATGACATATCAACTGGAAAACCAGACCCCCTGGATGGAAGAGCCCAAGGGCTTGTACCTAGACTCTCGTCACCTGAAAGAATACCCTCATTATCTGTGTGACTGAATAGAATCATAAATTCTATTATGCTTATTGGGGTATGACCACAGGCCTACTGGCAAGTGTCCACTATCAACTACCTAGGCTTAAGACATATGAACCACTGGTAACTTTGATTGTATCTTTCTTTTCCTTTGTTCAGAATAGTTTCAGGGAATTTGGGGAGGTGGGTTTGGGCACGTACACTTAGCGTATATAAGGTTTTCACAAAAACTGGTCGGGGTCCTTGCCTAAGAGGAGACTCTGCCTTGGGCCTGCCGGTATAATAAACTGCACCCCACTATCTGCATTGTCCTTCTGAGTGAGTTTGATTCCCGGAACGCGTGGCTACACCACAAGAAGGTGTAAATTTCTAGTCCTAGGGATGTAATGTACAACATAATGATTAGAGTTAATAATACTGTTTTGTATATTTGGAAACTACTAAGAGAGTAAATATTTTTTAATATGTATTTATTTGGCTGTGTCAGTTCTTAATTGTGGCATGTGGGATCTTTGATCTTCACTGCAGCATGTAGGAGTTTTAGTTGCAGTGGGAACTTTAGTTTTAGCATGGGAACTCTTAGTTGCAGCATGTGGGATCTAATTCCCTGAGAAGGGGTCAAACTCAGGCCCATGCATTGGGAGCACTGAGTCTTAGCCACTGGACCACCAGGGAAGTCCCTAAGAGAGTAAATCTTAAAAGTTCTCATCACAAAGAAAAACAATTTTGTAATTATGTGAGGTGACAGATGTTAACTATACTTACTGTGGTAATCATTTCACATTATAAACATATATCAAACCATTATGGAACTTATACAATGTCATATGTCAATCACATCTCAATAAAATTGGGGGGGAAAATAGAGAATATATAAAAGCCATTACACCATGTTCCCCCCAAAATCAGTGATACAGTTAAGGAACAGTTCAAATATTCAATCCCTCTATTCTCTTTTGTTGTCTTTTTTTTTCTTTAAATTATAAACAGAAAATATAAGCAAACATGATGTCCCCTTAGAATTGTATATGAAACTGGAAGAAAAAAAAAAACCTGACCCTTCTGCCATGAATGGATGTTAAATGTGCCTGAGACAAATGCAGATTCTTAGGCCCCAAAAAATCTTGTGGTCAATCTACCTTTAGGAATAGTGATATTTAATTTGTTAGAGTTTTACATTATTAGGTTTAGCAATGATTCTGCATTTGTACAAGCAGGAGATTGATTCATGTATTTTAATTGTCAGGACAAACAAAATTCATGGTTATTAAACTGTCCAGAATACTTTTTAGCTTTTAATTTTGTATTGGGGGTATAGTCAAGTAACAGTGATGTGACAGTTTCAGGTGAATAGCAAAGGAACTCAGCCATACATATACATGTATCCATTCTTCCCCAAACCCCCCTCCCATCTGCTTCCAGGTAACATTGGGCAGATTTCCCTGTGCTCTGCACTGGGTCCTTGTTGGTTATCCATTTTAAATACAGCCGTGTGTACATGGCCATCCCAAACTCTCTAACTATCCCGACTCCCCATCCTTCAACCATAAAACTTCTTTCTCTAGACTGTGAGTCTGTTTCTGTTTTGCAAGTAAGTTCATGTGTATCATTTCTTTTTAGATTCCACATATAAGGGACATCATAGGATACAAATTAGCTACTGAAACAAAATAAGCAAATGATTTACTTAAATCAACTAGAGAAATACAGTTAAATGTAAACACTAATAGAATGAATATGAAAATAGGGCTAAAGAAGTCTCCTTGCAACTACTGTAGATAGATTTGACTGTAGTCCCTGCAACAGTGAGCAACCCATTTGTCTTTGAGGTCTTTCTAGAGTGTAGGCTTTCAGTAATGTGGATTTGGTCTCATTTGGACTGGCCCACACACTTGAGATCTTTCTGCATATATGGGATAGATTCAAAAGAAGTTGGACCAAGAGGAAAACACACTAGAAAACTTCTACTTTCAATTTTTAAGGGACTATATAAAGTGATAGAAGTACCAAAGAGCAACAGTTAATAGATTAACACGTAATTCAATGGGAATGAAGAACGTGAAGTGAAAAAAAGTAAACATACAATATATGGAAATGGAGCACTTGAAATGTTTCTAGGAGAGTGTAGAATACAATGGCACATTTTGAGATGAAAAACAATCTCCGCATATAGCGCCATCTTTGGTCAATCTCACTTCTTGGCCATCTGTTTCTGGATCCTCTGTTGGATGCCTTCTCCCCACCATCATGTCTCTTTTTAGGGGCTCATCCACTTTTCCGTGATTCTCCCAGGGGCAGCCTGGCATCCTGGAGCTGACAGGTGAAAGTGGACTGAAGCCAGAGCAGTTCCATTCTTTGAAGCCAATTGAAGAAGCTGACGGTAGTCACCCGCTAACTCAGGGAAACAGAAAGCCAACAGCTAAATAGTCTCTGGGTTTGCCTAAACCTGTGACCACCTGCAGCAAGGACACAGACTAATGAAGCAAGAAAAAAAATCCAGGTTCATCACCAACCGTCTTAAAAAGGTACATATTTATTCATAATAAAATCAAGCTAAAACTCAATGTTACTTGCTAAAGCTCCACACAATAAAAATAAACCACTTTTGGAAAATTTTACAAATGCATTTATTTATTTTATGGGTCATCGTTATTAACCTACTTAAAAGTGTAGCTGAAGTTCAGCCCCAGACAGTAAACCACAAGGTACTAGAGAAGCAGGAAGGTAGCAACCTTGTACCCTCGCTTCTGTGAGATCTGTTACCTGTTTATCATGTGATAGGGCTTTCCTGGTAGCTCAGCTGGTAAACAATCCACCTACAATGCGGGAGACCTGGGTTCGATCCCTGGGTTGAGAAGATACCCTGGAGAAGGGAACAGCTACCCACTCCAGTATTCTGGCCTGGAGAATTCCAAGGACAGAGGAGCCTGGCAGGCTACAGTCCAGTCCTATGCCACATTCAAGCAATCCAGGGTCAGATAAAGCACAGCCCCTTTTCCTTGAAGAGTTTACAGTCCCCCAGGGAAAAGAAGAGACCTTGACAGAACTTTAGAATACTATGTAATATGACACTGGCCTGGACCAAAAGGAGGCTTAGACGCTACCAGAGGTCATGTGTTACTCATGGTGGAGTCTCCAAGGACAAGGTTTCCATGAGGAAGTGATGCTTGACCTGAATCTTAAAAGATGACTTAGAATTAATAGGTGAATGAGAAGGATTGACAGGATACGGAGATGGTGAACCTATAAAAAAATGCACTGCTGAAAGACACCCAATTCCTGACCACAAGAGCACAAAAGCAATGGATGAAGCTTTAGGATGAAGCTAGAGAGATGGAACAGGTGAGATCACAGAGCCTGATGTCACAGTCAGCAAGGATTTCAGGTTTGAATCAATGCAAACAGATTATTTATCATTTTAGAAAGATGGCTTATAATTTATTTATAGTTTCATAGTGCTCATACCTTATTTTTTTTTAATTGTTGTAGAAGTGTAGTTGATTTACAAAATGTTGTATTAGTTTTGGGTATGCAGCAAGATGATTCCATGAGATAGATATATATATATATAGAGAGAGAGAGCTTCCTTCCTTGGTGGCATGAGGTAAAGAATGCAATTCAGGAGCCCCAGCAGATGTGGGTTCAATCCCCGGATCTGGAAGATCCCCTGGAGGAGGGCATGGCAACCCACTCCCCACTCCAGTATTCTTGCCTGGAGAATCCCACGAACAGAGGAGCCTGATGGGCTACAGTCCATGGGTAACAGAAAGTCGAACATGACTGAAGTGACATACACACACAGACACACGCACAGACTGAGACACACACACACAGAAACACACACAGACTCAGACACACACAGACACACACAGACACACAGACAACACACAGATACAGACACAGACACACACAGACACAGACACACACAGATACAGACACAGACACACAAATACACGCGCACACACACGAATGCATGCACACACACACACATGCACACATACAGACACACACACAGACACACACAGACACTCAGACACACAGACACACACAGACACACACACAGACACACACACAGACACACACATGCACACACACACAAACACACACACACACGCAAACACACACACATGCACAGACACACACAGACACACACAGACACACACAGACACACGCACACGCACACACATGCACACACATGCACAGAAAAACAGATATGCACACACAGAGACACACACACACAGACACACAAACACACACACATGCACAGACACACACACAGACACACACACACACACACACTCAGACACACACACACACACTCAGACACAAACACACTCGGACACACACACTCAGACACACACACTCAAACACACACATAGACACACATACAGACAGAGACACACACAGATACACAGACACACATAGACACACACA
The DNA here is from genome assembly GCF_019320065.1 of Cervus canadensis. NCBI lineage: Eukaryota > Metazoa > Chordata > Mammalia > Artiodactyla > Cervidae > Cervus > Cervus canadensis. Next base: position 39,461,657 of record NC_057397.1, read on the forward strand.
GACACATGCACAGACACACATGCACACACACAGACACATACATGCACACAAACGCACACACACATACACACATATATATAGTGAAGCATAGTCACTTAGTCATGTCCAACTCTTTGTGACCGCATGGACTGTAGCTCGCCAGCCTCCTCTGTCCATGGGATTCTCCAGGCAAGAATACTGGAGTGGGTTGCCATTCCTTTCTCCAGGGGATCTTTTCAACCCAGGGATCAAACCCAGGTCTCCTGCATAGATTATTTACTGCCTGAGCCACCAGGGAAGCCTATATATATAATTTTTGTATATTTTATATAATGTGATATCTGTTAAACCAAACTTCTAATTGATCCCCTCCTTTCCACTTTGATAACCGTAAATTTGTTTTCTAAGTCTGTAAATCTGTTTCTGTTTTGTAAATACAGATACAAATGATTCATTTGTATCATTTTTTTAGGTTCCACTATAAACAATATCATATAATATTAGCCTTTGTTTGATTAGTATAATAATCTCTAGATCCATCTGTATCACTGCAAATGGTATTATCTCATTTTTTATGACTAATATTCCATTGTATATGTGTACCACATCTCCTTATAATTTAAAAGGAGGATGGATTTTAGTGAGATAAGACTCATTAGCACTAAAGAGATTACAGAAAACAAAAGAAGATACATCCTTGGGTCTCAAGCAGTTGATATTTGATTTAAAAAGTGGTCTGATATATTTGTGCATGCAAACATACAAGCTAGTTACAAGAGCAAAAGTAGTAATATACCTATTAAATGCTGATAAAATTGTCTGAAATGATGTAAAAAAATCTTTAGAGAGGAGTTCAGCTATAAAAGATTGCTAGGATTGTCACTGAAGAAAAGAGGAGAAAGAATATTTCAGAGGGCAGAATGGAATATAAAAAGCATGGAATGGAAAACAGAAAACAGATTGCTGTGTTTGGAATAATGAGAAAATCAGCCTAACTGGAAAGATAAGCAACAGACAGTTGCAAACATTGCTTAGTTTTTTATAACAGCCCCAAAATTTCTCACCAACAGGAACTGGGTGCTAGCCTGTCTGTAAGAAAGACATGGATTTCCTCAATATCTCATGAAAACATGATCGATGTTTTTAGCAATGATCATTACAGTTCAAGTTTAACTTCAAGAGAGAGAAAGATAATGGTAAAGGTTAAACAGTGATGAATCATTTTTATTTTAAAATGGGTGTGACACTGTTTATAATAGCCAGGACATGGAAGCAACCTAGATGCCCATCAGCAGACGAATGGATAAGGAAGCTGTGGTACATAACACTGTGGAATATTACTCAGCCATTAAAAAGAATTCATTTGAATCAGTTCTAATGAGATGGATGGAACTGGAGCCCATTATAGAGAGTGAAGTAAGCCAGAAAGATAAAGACCAATACAGTATACTAACGCATGTATATGGAATTTAGAAAGATGGTAACGATAACACTATATGCAAAACAGAAAAAGAGACACAGATGTACAGAACAGACTTTTGGACTCTGGGGGAGAAGGCGAGGGTGGGATGTTTTGAGAGAACAGCATCGAAACATGTATATTATCTAGGGTGAAACAGATCACCAGCCTGGGCTGGATTCGTGAGACAAGTGCTCGGGCCTGGTGCACTCGGAAGACCCAGAGGAATCGGGTGGAGAGGGATGTGGGAGGGGGGATCGGGATGGGGAATACATGTAAATCCATGGCTGATTCATGTCAATGTATAACAAAAACCACTACAATACTGTAAAGTAATTAGCCTCCAACTAATAAAAATAAATGAAAAAAAAAAGAAAGAAAAAAATAAAATGGATGTGACATACAGAATGAGTACTACAGGAGTTAACTGAAGCTTGTAAACTCTGAGATCATTCAGGATGCACGGGGAATGATGGAAAATAGGCACAGGCAAATGTTTGGCAAAGAAATTTATTCAAATTCTCTGTCTCCAGACTGATGATTTCCCCCCTGTGAAGATATTGTTTATGTGCAAAGCCAGAGGTCATAACAAAGGTCTACTGTGTGCCTTACAGTTATTCAAAAGTTATATTCTCTCTCACTCAGTAGCAATACCACTGGCTGGATGTAGGGGTAGAAATGTGCCTGAGGTTTTGATTGACAGGTTCGGATCTTGGTCTCCCTTGAGGAATTCTCTTCCTATAAGTCTTTGTTTACCTGGCATTTTACACATTATACCATAATGCTTATCAGCGAATTATATTAGATCTAAGTACTGGCATTTGACTATAAAGTTTTATATATAAAAGATGCTGTTTGGCTGCTTATAACATAAATGCAAGTTTATTTCTCTGGAAAGGGGCACAGAGAATAAACCAGTAATTTTCTTTCACTGACATCAGGGGAAACTGCTTCCTGCTAGATCAATGCATAAAAATTCAGTTTTAATACCTTTGTAGTACCTTAGCACTGACATTTGTATGTTTAGAAATGAGTGTGGAAAACCTTCAGCATTATATGAATGAAAAGAAAAAATGATTTAATTATGAGTAGTGTATACAATATTATGATTATTATTGCTAGTGATAATAACACTGACAGATGATCCAAGAGCAAATTAACACATATTTTTCCAATTTTTATGTTGATGAAGTCCCTTAAGTGAATTAAAACCTGGTATTCTCTGCAGGGCAGTACATTATTCTCTATACACACAAATAACTATGAAAGGATTAGTCAATTGTAGGAATTTATTATGTATAGTATTCTACCTTGCATCTATCATGCAATGAAGCATTAAAAGGCAGCTTATGGAGAAAAGAATATCTTAAATTATGGAGTTGTAAATACTCTGCAAACCATTTCTTTTGATGAACTGATTTCCTGATCAGAGCAATCTTATATAAATTTTGATCATTTTATATTTTTTCCATCTGTACTTCTTTCAAGTTCAAGTCTGGATAGTTCGAGTTCGTTGCTTGTCCCCCATTAAATTGCCTGAACTCTATCTTGAAGACCGAATCATGCTTATGTTACATAACACCCAAGGGGAAACGTGTTTCCTGTGGGGACTCAGTTAAAAAGATGCCTTTTCCACATAAAGATCTTTAATATATCTGAAATCACATTTTCCCTGAATGTTAAAATCTGCTTTCCATTACACTCTAATGGTAAAGGTTTTTGCATGGGCATCTGTGATCGGAAGGTTGCCTCAGCAGGGTCACATAACAGTCTCTCAAAGTAAACCCGTGGGGCCTTTCAGGAGGCCGGCCCACCGAGCCCCCATCCTTGGAGGCAGTAGCAGGCTGGGCTGCTCAGAGTAGAATCAGATCAAACCACCAGCATAGGAATTCTCCCTGGGCTGCAGCACTTCTTAGTGAGTGGTTTGTAATGAAGTCCACATTCCAAAGACAACACATTTTAAACACTATATGTTTAGGAGTGAAAGGTGAAGAAAAGAAAGTCAATATATGAGGTACCTGGAGTCCTCCAATTCATACAGACAGCAAGAAGGAGAGTGGTTTGCCAAAGTTGGAATCAGGAGGGAAGAAGGGAGAAATAGAGTTGACTGGGTACAGGACAGGATGCTAAAAACAATTCTGGGAATGGGTAGTGGTGATTGTTGCACAATCATGTGAAGTTACTTAAAATCCTGCACTGTGTACTTAAAATGGTTACAACAGGAAGATTTATGCTATGTATACCTTGCCGTGAGGCTTCCCAGATGGCACAGTGGTAAAGAATCTGCCTCAGACAAAGGAAAGTTGGGTTTGATCCTTGGGTTGGGAAGATCCCCTGGAGAAGGAAATGGCAACCCTCTTCGTATTCTTGCCTGGAAAATCCCATGGACAGAGAAGCTTGGCGGGCTACAGTCCACGGGGTCACAAAAGAGTCAGACAAGACTGAGCATGCATGCATCCCTCCTATCTTAACACAATTTTTTCAAAAAGCCCCTTGTTAAAAAAAGAAGAAAGCAAATAAGAGGTAGTCATAACCATCGCACTCATCGCCGTGTGCCACTCTTTGTGACCTCGTGGACTGTAGCCCTCCAGGCTCCTCTGTCCATGGAAATTTCCAGACAAGAATACTGGAGTGGGTTGCCATTTCCTATTCTGGGGTATCTTCCCAACCCAGGGATCAAACCCGCATCTCCTGCATTGTGGCAAGCAGATTCTTTACCACTGGTGCCATCTGGGAATCCCAAATTTGTATCTCATCCAAATCAAAAATGTTATTCTTTCATTTTTCATAGTTATTCAGGTCGTTTCCCCTTCTGAGGTGAGCATAATAATGAATTTGCTAATGTTTTCTCTCTTGGACATCTATATTTTCTGCTTTTTCAAGTCCCTGAGTTGCCTGCACAACCCTCAGGCATTGTGATGCTTCAGGACCTAGAGAAAGATGCTCAGTATCTCCCAAGTTTGTGATCTCAAGCTATCATTTATTATTAAACTCGGGAAGTGTCTAGGTGGTTTGCAGAACCAACTACCATGACTGGCTCTCTCTGGTTGAGAGGTTGGCACTTTTATTTCCTATGGTGACAGTTTTCCTTTGCTGAGAGCTGCAAGGTGTCAGGACTTACAGTTCGTAAATTTGGGTGACTGGACTGTGGCATATGAGGTGGAAATGCTGCTCCATGATCCAGAGAGGTAGACCCACTTGTTCCTGAGTGACTAGCTGTCTACACCACAGATGGAGCCATTGAGAAACTTAGCTACTATCTGAACTCGTTAATATTCTGCTATGAAATTTGTTACTAGGCAATTATGATTCAAATGGACAAATCTTTAATCTCTTATGTTTAATGACACTTGCAAGTAGAAATGTGCTTCCTCTACTTATGGTTAAATATTAAAACCAGACTTTCTTTTGAGACAATAACCTCAGTTCAAAGAAAATCAGCCATAATGCAATCACACATATGTAAATGTCAAACATGTACATAAACCAGAAAGACAATTCATGTTTGATTGTAGCAAGAATGGATTATGATTCTTTTGTAATCTTTTCTTTGAAATTAAAAAACAAAAACTAAAGAAAAAATCTACAAGTTCTAGTTTCCGTTCCTCTTCATAATAAAGAGAAAAAGGTGATTAAATATTTAACATTCAGAGCTCCCTATGGAGTAGTTATTATCATGCCCATTGCAAAATGAGGAAAAAACACTCAGAAGAATTAAATAAAACTGCCTAAGGACAGCTAGATAGGGGCACAAACAGGGTTCAAGCTTGTATCTAACTTAAAACATATTCTCTTTTACTTCCTTATGTTTTCTTTCAATAAATGATTATTAAGATTGTGTTATATGAAGGATGGGCTTCTCTGGTGGCTCAGACAGTAAAGAATCTTCCTGCAATGCAGGAGACCTGGGTTCAATCCCTGTGTGGGAAAGATCCCCTGGAGAAGGGAATGCCTGTATTCTTGCCTGGAGAATTCCATGGACAGAGGAGCCTGGTGGGCCAAGGTCCGTGGGTCACAGAGAGTCGGACACAACTGAGCAGCCAGCACACACACACAGGAAGGATACTGCAAACAGCCTATACAGGCTAGAAATAAACACACGACACAAGCTCCTGATCTTCTCTAAATTAGCTAATACAGCAAATATGTTGATAAAGTGATACAGTCTTTATATACATAGAAGAGTCTCGATCCTTAAGACTAGAATGTTTCAGATAAGTCTTCAAGTGAAACTAGGAAAAGAGCAATTGACTGGAGGGAGAGCATGTTCACAACCAGGTGGGTTGGGGAGCTGCTGCCTTGTAGTCTCAGAAGCATCACAGAGTCAAGAGCCTTGATCTTACACAAGGTGGATGATAAGTAGGTATTTATTAAATTAATTCCCAAGAGAACTAATTAATAAAATCATTTGGCTGGAAAGTTTTGTGCAGAAAAATAAAAGCAAAGATAAAATTGGGAAAATGAAAAGGAAATGTGGAATGGCTTCATAGCAAGAATATGGGCTTTGAACTCTAGGAGATGGGGGGTCACAGGTGTGTGTGTGTGCTCAGTCACTTCAGTTGTGCCTGATTCTTCGCAGCCCCCCATGGACTGTAGCCCGCCAGGCTCCTCTGTATGAAATTCTCCAGGCAAGAATACTGGAGTGGGTTGCTGTGCCCTCCTCCAGGAGATCTTCCGGACCCAGGGATCAAACTCACGTCTACTGCGTTGCCGGCAAATTCTTTACTGCTGAGCCACCGGGGAAGCCCAAGGTCACATAACATGGATGATAACAGATGGAGTGGGATGTTGTCTAGGAGGGGCTGGAAGGGGTTAGATTGGTGAGAAGAGAAAACAGCCCAGATATGAGATAACGAGAACTTGTGCTGGCAGAGGGGGGAAGTGGGGAATGGAAGGATTACCCTTACTTTGAAAAAATAGAAAACTATTTCAAGAATAGGAATTCCCAGGTGGCACAGTGGTAAATAATCTTCCTGCCAATACAGGAGACACAGGAAACATGGTTTAATCTCTTCGTCGGGAAGATCTCCTGGAGTAGGAAATGGTAACCCACTCCAGTATTCATGCCTGGGAAATTCCGTGGACAGAGGAGCTTGGTGGGCTACAGTCTATAGGATTGCAAAGAGTTGGACATGACTGAGCACATAAGCATGCATTTCAAGAGTATGGCAAGTAGATTCCAAAGAAATGGATAAATCACTGTTAACAAATCTCTCTCACAATTGAAGATTAAAAAAAAATTCGTGTGAATAAATTTATTTAAGTTTTAAGATATATGTTTTAAAGCAGTTTCATTATTTGATTGTTATTTACCATTCAATTAATTAGCTGTCCATATCCTTTTGCACAAAATAACCCATATTCAAATCTTATGGAGTCTGTACAAAAAAGGGTATCAGCCTTTTCAATTAATTTAATAAATTTGTTCTTAATTTTAAGAACTCTTAAAAATTTGCTCTTTCCATTTTAAAGAAAACAATATAACAAAACCCTAGCCCAAGAAGATAATGTTTTACTTCAGCATTTATGAAATTAAAAGTTTTTAAAAAATGAACATCTTTTGGCTTTCTCTAAGTCCTTTTCACGGACACAGCTGAGCGACTGAACTGAACTGAACTGAATTAAAGTCCTTTTCACTTTGACAAAGAACGGCAAAAAAAGTTCAGAATTGTAAGATCTTCCATCATTTGGACTGAATATAATTTCATCCTTAAGTAAGTATTTTTTTTTAATCCTGGCCTCCTACTATAATCAAAATAAAGAGTATTGGTTACCCGCCAGGAGTCAAGTCTGACGCCACGGTACAAGTGCAACGGATTGCTCTTTGACTTCTCACGGGGCACTCAGGGTAAACTAACACCCTAAAGTCATCCTGAGTTGCCCTTCAAAATCACTTGCAGCTATTCGTTATTTAATCTCCACATCAGTGCTTCTATGACATAGGTCAGGATCTCTTTGTAGGCAACCAGGTGGCTGAGGCAAGTGACACAAAAGTCAAGAGTTTCCTGGCTTCATCCAGCTGCTCAATTTTCATCTCTCTGTTTATTAGACCAAAGGAGTAAGGCTTAACCCAACTGTGTATTCAAAATGCATCATCATAAAAGATAGATGTCTTGGCTGCAATAAAAAATTTTAAACTCCCAAATAAATAAAACAATATTTCATACAGCTGGGGAGCTGACTTTATAGAAAAGTATTTGTTAACACAAAAATGATCTTAGCATTAAGAGCTTATATTTCTTAAAAGCTCTTCAGAGCTTAGAGTACTCACCAATACATTGGGAAAGATGGTGTGTCAACGGACCTACTTCCTACTTCGTTCATCTTTTGCTTTAAATGTTTATCTACAAAAGAAGCCAAGTGAAATGTTTTCTATGGGAAAAGTGTAACAGCTGAGTGTATGAATATATACACACACACACATATATATATATGTATAAAGACTAGTATAACAATCAGTACTAAAAAATAGGAGATGAATTACTGTTAAAAATCAAGAAAAAAAAAATAGGAGAGAAGACTGGATTTTTCTGTTTTTGATGTGAAAAGAAAAGGGCGGCTTATCTTCATCTGTTTACTCCCAGACTCACCTCTCCCCAGATACCTCAGTTCTGAGTTTGAATATTAAATGTCTATTGATGTAGTAGAAATAATGAGATCTATTTGTCTATCTATTTATCTGTCTACACATACACATTTAAATTCAAAACATACCATCATTTGATACATTCATTTTTTTGAAATGTCGGTGTTTCATTTCATATAAAAAGACACAAAAAATTAAGGGAATAAATTAAAAGAAGGGTCAGAGATATGTGACACAATAATAGTGACAGAAAGGACTCCTGGGAGCCATAGAGAACCTTTATGTGTCTCTAAGAAGCCTGCAGCTTGGTTATTTAAGGTAAATACTTGTCCCAGGTCTCTTGATCTGTGCCTTCACAAAGCAATAGACTGGGAAGCCACACACCAACTATCAAGTTCTCTCTTTGCTGTTTAATAACAGTATACCTTTTGCACAACCATTGAAAATTTCTGTGTCTCATGTTTAGTCCTAGGGAAAATCGTACTATAAACTCTTAGGTGTCCTGTATCTGGGCTTCCCTGGTGGCTCAGACGATAAAGCGTCTAAGGAAGAATAAACAAAAATTAAAGAGATTCTTCTTTCCTTAAGTTGAATTCAAGAATTTTTCTCATAGCTAATAAATATATTTTCAAGAACAAAGGCCAAGTTCTAACAGCAAATGCATTATCCAACCTTGTGTGCGTTGCCAAATATTTCCAAGGAGAAATGCAAGCATATGTGTCTATTGCATGTGTATGTATGCATCTGATATTTGCCCACACCAACATACAGCTGTGAGTACAAAGTCATAGCACAGCATATTGAACACTATGAAAGTGAAAGTGTGTTAATCGTTCAGTCGTGTCGGATTCTTTGTGACCCCATGGACTGTATAGCCCACCAGGCTCCTCTGGCCATGGAATTCTCCAGGAAAGACTACTACAGAGGTAATCATTCCCTTCTCCAGGGATCTTCCCAATCCAGGGATCATTGCAGGCAGTTTCTTTACCGTCTGAGCGACAAGGGAAGCCCATTGGACATTATAGGTGTAAAAACTCTGTACTTTCTTGTATAAATAATAAGTACCTAGGTGCTATGGGATAGTCTATTGGGTTTATAAAATGTATAAAATGTAAATCACAGAAGCTTTCCAAATGTAACAATTCTATTAATAAGTTCAAGGTGGTTAAAGTCATACCTGCAAAAATTGGCCAGCTCTTACTCTACAATGAATGGATTAAGTAAAGACATTTAGGCTTATAGTCTAAGTGCATAATCATCCTCACTGAGAATTATATATTTTTAAAGTTGACTGTTTATGGCTTAATCTACTTTGCATTGGGGGGAGGAATAAATTAGGAGTTTGGGATAAACACTACTGTATGTAAAATAGGCAACAAATAAGAACCTACTGTATAGCACAAGGGACTCTATTCAATATGTCATAACAGCCTATAAGTTAAAAGAATATGAAATATATATATATATGTAATATTCCCTGGACAAAGGAGCCTGGTGGGCTACAGTCTATGGGGTCACAAAGAGTCAGACACGACTGAGTGACTAACTTTCACTTTCATATCTATATATCTACAGATATATATCTTGGGCTTCCCTAGTGGTGCAGCAGTAAAGAATTCTCCTACAATGCAAGAGACACGGGTTTGATCCCTGGGTCTGGAAGATCCCCTGGAGGAGAGCATAGAAACCCGCTCGAGTATTCTTGCCTGGAGAATCCCATGGACAGAGGAGCCTGGCGGGCTATAATCCATAGGGTTGCAAAGATTCAGACATGACTGACATGTCTCAGCATGCATGTGCAGATATATATGTATAACTGAATTACTTTGCTGTAAACTTGAAACTACCACAACATTGTAAATAAACTCTACTTCAGTTTAAAAAAAAGTAAAACAGATGCCTATTCCATCATGTATTGTGAGTTTTGCAAGGTTTCAAAATCTCAGATGGTGCCAGGGCCTAGCTGGTAGGGTCACAATAATCTCAAAATTACTTAGACTTTAAATTCCAGAAATTCTATTAAGTAATGAAGTGAGAAGTGTATGAGTCCTCTTGACCACAAAAGTATTCAATGAAATATATTACAGTTTTTAAGAGAGAAGGTCCTAAGCCTTCTTGCCTTTGTTTCAACGCTGACTCTGACGCTCTCTAACCAAGTGCTTTGGACAAGTTATTTAAAATCTCTGTACCTTGAGGTCCTTCCTCACTGTCGAGAAGGAGATGACTGTAGTCTTTATCTCATAAAGTTAGAATCTTCTGTATGTTCAGGAAAAAGAATCACTAGCAGAGAGGAAACATGTGAAGGATGTCTGATGTCTGTTTTCCCATTGAATGTCCTGTGTCCTTCAACAGCCTTTGGACAGTCCTGAGAACAAACAGCTAAAGCTCTCTCTCTCTCTCTCTTTTTTTTTTTTTTTTTGATGTTGCCTTTTGTGGACACTACTTTCTAGCTCTTTAGTCTGTAGCTTTCTGTGACAAGGTGAGACTTGATAAGATTTCCAGGCATTTATTCTTCTTCACTTGTAATGAAGGCATTACTAATTTGATAAAAGTTTACTGACTAAATACTATGTGGCTGATACCACGGTAGATACAGTGGATATATGAATGCCATATTAGTTGGAGATACATGCTGTGAAGAAAAATTGCAAGAGCTAGGGAGTGTTCATTTTCCAATGAGTTAGCATTTGAGAACAAACCTACAGAAGAGAGTGAATAATCCAGGGGCATATTTGAGCCTTGAATGTTTGAAGGAAAAGTAATAGTAAGCACAAATACCCTGTAGCAGAATTGTGCTTGGTGTATTGGGCATTGCAGAAGTCAGAGTGTCCAGAACAAAATGAGGGAAGAAAAATGATTGTGACCCTCCAGGAGACGGGATCATGCAGATTTTTGTTTTTTTTTTTAAAGAAAAGTGGCTTTTACTCAGTGGAATGTGAAAGCATTGAAGAATGGGAGTAAAGAATCATCATCAACCATGACTTGCAAAGTCTTTGACTGATGTGCTGCAAATAGACTGAAAGAGGGCAAGAACTGATGCAATTAGAAGGCTGTTGCAATAATCCCAACAGGAAATGATAATACCTTGGATGGGGGTAACAAGGATGAAGATGGGAAAATAATATGTATTCAGAGTATATTGACTTTGAACAACCTCTGGGAGATAGTGGAGGGCAGGGACGTCTGGCTTGCTGCAGTCCATGGCATCGCAAAGAATTGTACATGACTGAGTGACTGAACATACAGCCTTTGGGAACAGAACCAATGATATTGAGTGGATTTGGTTGTGAGAGAAGCAGAGAGGTTATAGACAACTTCTGTGTTTTGGTATGAGTATCTGGAGGGTGGAGTTGACTTTAAGGAGCCGGCAAAATTGTGAGATATGTACTGTTTGGGGAATCAGGGAGAATCAGAAACCTAGCTGTTAATTTATTTAAATGTGAAATAATTATTAGATACTTAAGTGAGAGGATCAAGGAGACAGTGAAGTACACTGTCAAGATTTGGTTGCTTTGGGTATAAGATCAAAGCGATGGACTTATTATTGTCAGGATGTTTTGGGTTTGCCTGTGACTTTCATTCATTGACCACATACTGTTGGTCATTCCTCTCACGAAAGTTAGCAAGACAATAAGTAACTGGAATACCTTTTAGAAATACCTCACCCAGCACGGTATCAATAGCGCTGTAAGAGATCATCTCTGAAAGCGTGATGGGCAGCTGCACGGTCTGAGTCAAAGAACAGCCTTGCCAATTCTTGGTACCACTTTTCGACCTTTCTCCACATATAGACATTACTTGCCTTACATTATATTTCTGAATCCACAGCTTGTTAAATTTCAATCTCAAGAGCAACAAGATGTATGGGGTGAACACTGACTCCAAGCAGAAGGAAAAAAATGAAACAAGACATTGACAAGCTTTGACTATTCAGTGTAGTTAGAAGAGTGATCCCCAAGATGAAGCATTTTAATCTACTTTCATTTCATCCATCTAAATGTGTTGCTCCCATTACCAATTCTTACTTTTTTCCTCTGACTTGCCTTTACTTTTAATGTTTTCCTAGTCTGTTTTAAGTATGTTTAACTATATGGGAATGGAACTGTATTTCCTCCTGAGAATTCTGATGATTCATTAGCTGAATGATTTCATATACTGCATTAATGTGCTTGTTATTACAAACTATAAGATAAAAGCATGTTTTCTTTTACATTGTAAAGCTCTTTCTAAGTATGCACAAACATTCATATGCAATATCTGCAAACATTAGAAGTGCTACACTTTGTATTTTAAATATTTTCCTTCTTCTAATGTACCTGTTCTTTGTCTCATTTCATTCTATGCCATTTATTTTTAATTAAGTAATAAGCATTTCTTACCAGGATGCCTCTTTTTACTCTAGATGGATTCCTCTAAATTCTTCAGAGGTCCAAAACCCGTGGAACTTACTAGTATAGTGGGATCCATTCTTTGGAATGTCTCTAAAACAATGCATGTTCTATGCACCAAATCAAAATATGCATACCACTGTCCCTATACTTCCAAAGCTGTTTCTGATTACTGATCGAAATTCCCCTGTTCTTCATTAAAGGCTGAGATTCTTTTAAAATGCTTATTTACGGCTGCCTGGTCCGCAGGGGCAGGCTGTGGATTTAATCGCCTACAGCACCAAATCTCTTTTAACATTTGGCCAACTGAACATTAGGCATCTTGTTGGCTGGGGGGCACCACGTTCCTACTCAGTGTTTAGATAAGGTAGCCACAAACCAATATTCTTCATTTATTTCCAAGAATTATTAGCGCTAATGAGCATTACATCCACATATCAAGAAAAGATACAAAATAGAGTCACTGCTTCTCAGACTTCATTAAGCTCTGTATTGCTTTATTCAAGGGGCAAGTCTCTAATTTTAGAATGTTCTATAAAGATGGATATAAACAAATACACTATAATTAATAAAAAGTATTACTTCCCTGTTTAATTGGTAGCCGTATTCAGATACAGCTGAGAGTTTAAAAAGATACTTCCTGGGGGTAAAAGGAGGAGATAATTAAGTGTACTATAATAGAAAGTATTTCATTGAATTACAATGAATTTTCTTTTCTCCTGAAATAAGTAAAACAGTCAGGTGTCCACATTCATTTTGTATCTTCCTTTGTGACTGCAATATACCACGAAAGGTTTTCATTTAAATTTAATTTTTGTTATATGACTCATATTATATTACTTACTCTATGTGTTTAAGTGCTTTAAGCTCTGAACTACAATATAAAATTAAAAAGAAGTCTTTCCTTTTGGAAATGTCAGGGCTTTTTTTTGTTTGTTTGTTTCCTCCTAAATCCAGAGTATGTTTTCAAGGTCTCTTCTAAAATGATAACCTTCATATGAGTCATAGGAATTTAAGAATATCTCTGGATTAGTCTGGCTTCAGTGAGGTTAAACGCAGCAACAGTATGCCTACAAAGAGATACAATAAGCAGTTATAATGGGTATCACTCAACACAGCACCAAATATAAATCAAAACTAACAAACGCCCTCCCCCACAAATCCTCTCAAGTTCAATTCCTTGAATTTAATTATTATAGCAAATGGTAATATAACAAGAGTGTCTACTGTCAGAGAAAAAAACAATGTTTAAAACAGATGTGAACCATACAAAGCATATGTAAAACACATGTGATCCACAGCAAGGTCACAGGACCCATTGACAGAACACATGTGGAGTCCGTGAACCACATGTGGACACATGTTGTGAAATCACGTGTTTCTGTTCAATGCCAAGACTCGTATCATATTCTAAAGAAATCAGGGGCTCTTAAATAAACTTTGTACTTCTTAAGGTAAATGGATACCTTTTTGTTTAAAATCCTGTAGTGTAGGCAGACAAGGGTCCTCAAATCTAATACTGGGCTTGAAAGTACTCAAATCCTTGTTTCACTCCTGTTTTCCTATCCCAGGGTGATTCACTTGATTATTCTCAGGGAATAAAGATTTATTCCTTGCCCACAGCTAATTCTTTGAGAATGCCATAGCCTATAATGAAATTTAAGCAAACAGAGCTTAAGTGTGTGAATTAGGAGCATCCGTGTGTTTGAATGGGTTTTTTCTTTCCTAAAACACTCGAACTGGCAAAACATTGCTACCTTATCTTATATATCTGGAATAAAATTAAAATCTTCTATACTTACAAAAAGTCATCATCATAAAAACTCAAGAAGAACATTTATTTTATCTTATAATTTGGGGGAATAAAATATTAACCATATAATTTAAAGTGAATGTGAAAAGTCTCAGATATACATGGATATAAGCACAGATATATTACATTATTTGCTAGAGCATAAAAACAGCAATAGGACCTTATGGATAGGCATTAATTTAATTAGAATCTGAATACATTATTTCATGTGGTCTCTTCCACAGCCCTGAAGAAATGCAGTGCAACTAGAATTCAGTAAGGCAACTGCATGGTGTTTTAAAAGAACCTACAGTACAAGAACAAATGAGAGAAATAAGTTTGGCTTCCTGAGTTATTAAACTGTGACTTCCAACAAGTGATACACTTTTTTGAGGTTCAGTTTTGGCTCAAAGAAACAGAGGGATTATACACTTGCTTACTTAATATGTTAGTCATAAATTACACAAGCTATTATGTGCAAAATTGTAAATGCAAAGATATTTTATGTATAGGTGTTAGCTATTTCCACTCACAGTTTACACATGAAAAACACTGAGATTCAGAAAGGTAAACAGATTGTCACATCACTGATAATTAATAGGGCTAAGATGAGAAAATAGTTTTGCTTAGATTCCCCCATTCTCTTCCAAAAGAAAAAGCTGAGCAGAGTACATTTCTCATTAACAGGATATTCGTTCTGCCTCTGCCTAAAGAGACATGCATTGATATCACAGATAATCATTGTTATAGTAATGTCACAATCTCATTTACAGCATTTTATATTTTCAATGTAAAGTCTGATCCAGTGAGCATTTGTCTTCCACTTTAGGGAAACTATCTCCTTTCTAAAGGTTAGTAAATTAAGTCCTAAGAACACAGTAAATACATGACCTGAATTTGTATACTTATTAAGAAACAAAACTAAGAATGTAATTCAACAGATGAAATTCAAAGTCCAATAATCATTTCCCACTAAGCTAAAATATTTAAATATATAATTACAACAATGACAGCAATATGGTGGTATAATATATAATTTATATATTATATATAATTTATATATTATAGCCAAAATAATGTTTCTAATAATGGTGTTATTAAAAATGAGTTTGTGATGGAAGAAAACCACGGCATTAGGAGAAATTTTACCACAGAATAAAATGAAAGATTTTCCTTTGCTAACGTTCTGGGCAAAATAAAGTAGACTACCCAGCATATTCTGAAAAGACAGACTCCAAGCTGCTTGTTGACTTCAAATGTATCTGTTACCTATTGCTTACCACTGCTTTTGAAAGTCATTCTATTATATCTTAAGATTTTTAAAATATTTTTCTTAGATACATTTTTAAGTTACAATTTCCTTGTTGGTATGACATTTTCTTTCAAACCTGGCTCATTGCCATTCACACTTCAAGACAAAATTCTAATATCACTTCTGGGAACCCTTCCTGAACAATCCTAGAAAGAATTGTTTCCATCTTTCCATTGTACTTGCCACATCATGTTATTGAATACAATCAATCTTTTTGCATGCCTACTTTTTATCTCTACCGGCAGGGACATTCCTCAAGAATGGAGTCATTGTTTTTATTAACTTTGTATCCACAGTACACAAAGTTACTTAAAGCTACTTAAAATGGTGAATCTGCGGAAATAGAAAATGAGTAAATGAATGAATGAATGACATGTTGTTGCTTTTCCTTTTTGGAATTAGTTGACTTAGAAGCTTACATGCTCAGTTCAGGTGCAATGTTATGACCAGCTATGTACAGTACTCAGCTGCTTCCATCCTAAAAGAAAATAATTCAAATGGCCACTGTATTTTTGTTTATTTCCTATTGTCTATTTATGAAACATCCCTTCAAATAATCAGCTAGAGAAGTTGTCTGTCTCTTCTTTTAGATGCTTAAACATTATATATATTAAATTTCTTGAGAGATATTTCCCATGACACCAGAAAGAATCTTTATGTCAGACTAGCACAGAGAATCATAGACAATATCACTACACCGGTCTGGAATTTTTTTTCTGGATTTTGACAATGGGTTATATACACACATTTTTCATACCCTGCACCTCCATTGGAAATACAAAAAAAGGGTAATCTTTTGTCATTTCAATTTGCCACCACCCATTGACATTTCTCTATTAAAGATGCGGAGCTGAAAATGTGAGTCTTACCCCTTTCGTCTCATATTAATGAGCCATGAGGAATGAGCATCACTCACTATTTTGACTGTGCACTCTCCACCATGTGCAAGGCAGACACAGTGTCAGCCAGCACTCTGAAGGGTCTGCAGATCTTGCATGCTTTCCCACTTGATCAGTGCAAGTCTGACAGTCTGCTACTTGGTTTCTACCAAGGCTGGTTCTTACACTTAAAAACGGGAATAAGATTTTCAGCTCAATCAGAACTGTCCTATTTCTCTTTTCCCATCTAATCCTCTCCCCATCACCATCTGTGCACTCCATATAACACAGATACTATGACAAATGTTTTTAAAATCCCCTCTTGTGAAGACAATGGCAACCCACTCCAGTACTCTTGCCTGGAAAATCCCATGGGCAGAAGAGCCTGGTGGGCTGCAGCCCATGGGGTCGCGAAGAGTCAGACACGACTGAGCGACTACACTTTCACTTTTCACTTTCATGCATTGCAGAAGGAAAAGGCAACCCACTCCAGTGTTCTTGGCTGGAGAATCCCAGGGACAGTGGAGCCTGGTGGGCTGCCATCTATGGGGTCGCACAGAGTTGGACACGACTGAAGCGACTTAGCAGCAGCAGCAGCTTGTATATCAGGTGAGGTCCAAACTACTTTTATATTCAGACTTGGTTTGTTCAGTCTAGACTCTCACCTATCTGATCATGGTGACCCTTAATCACTTTTTCTGTCCCCTTGTATTCTCCTTTATTCTCCAGCCATGTGAGGTTCTTATGGCTTTTGAAATGTTAAATCTACTTGATGTGACTGACTTGTCATATCTCTGTCTCTTCCTGTAACAATCCTTACTCATCCTTCAAAAATCACCTGAAATATCACAAAATCTCTTCCTGTTCATGCCTTCAGAGCACCTTGTACAACTTCTCTGGAAGAAACTGTCCCTTTGTAATAAAATTATTTGTTTGTGCATCATATTTTGTACGAGATTGGAAAATTTATGAAGGTAATATCATATGTGTATTTCCTATACCTCTGCATTCACCCAGTGATTAAAATAGCAGATGGTAAGAGTTTGAAAGATTAAAGGAAGTGGTGGAGGGGAGGGAGTAGCTGATCTTATGTGAAAAGGAACACATACTGCACACATATCTCAAAATAGGCTTTGGATGCGAATTTAAAATTCTTATTCCTGCTTAATCTTTAGAGAATCATTTTAAGATCATGATGCACCTGAAGATAAGGTATATATGTGGGTTCTGAATAAGTCTGTTTCCATCTTAAAGAGCATTGAGTTTATTGGGGGGAGAGGAGTCTTAGGTACCCCAGTTACTGCAAGTGTTAATGAAATTTAACTTTTGTTTTTATTACATGTCAGCTCCCAATATTAGAGCAACTACTAAAGCCAGTAATTCTTGTACTTATATTGTTTCTTTGTGCTCATTATTATCCAATTTGATTTAGCACTGGATTTTGGTTTCCTTATGCAATCAAGAGGGTGGCCCTCATGAACCCACCTCCAGGTGGTATCAGCCAAACATAAAATGCAATCACATCATATTTCTATTGAAACAAACCAATACGGAGTGAGTGCAATATACAAGGAGCCCTGGAAAAAAGTAACTCTTGGACTAGCTATGAGATCTTAATTAACAAAAGGAGATCTTGAAGAACACTTACAAGTCACTAAAGCTTTATTTGTGTTACTGTTTTCTAACATTGTAAATGCTAACAGTAGTATAAATGTGAAGCAGTTTTGATCTCTGAGGACCTCCCAAGCATAGGACTGTCCTCCTAAACAGACAGAATAGAGTGTAGTCCCCATTCAGTGTGTTATACCTCAAGAGAACTTTGCACTGTGCCCGGAATAACACACACACACTCACACACTCACTTGGACATTCTCTTTATTTCTGAAGGTCACTCTAAGATTTTAGTTTAAGCCAGATAGCTAAGTGGATTTCTTAAAATCCCAAAGGCCCAGAAGAGCAGTGACCTTTAGTCCCTGGAAGTATGAATGAATTTACATTTCAGAGACAGTTTTGCTTAAGGAGCAAGGCTGAGAAAGGGCATAACAGGGCTGGGGGAAGGGCAGGTAAGGGCAACTCCGTGTGGCTCTATGTAGACCAAGTGACATGCCACCTTTTTGTCCACCGATTTTGTCCTTGATAGAAAGAACACTCGTGTGTTTAGAATTACCAACCCTGAGACTAACAGGAGGATGGACAATATCACAGTCAAAAAGCTTTCTCTCCAAATCTTCCCAGCAACAGGCTGGGGAATAATAATTTCATACAAGTCCCACAAGTGGCAAGGCTTCTCTGGAGGCTCCATGGTAAAGAATATGACTTCAATGCAGCAGACACGAGTTTGATCCCTGGGTGGGGAAGATTCCCGGGAGAAGGAAATGGCAACCCACTCCAAAATTCTTGCCTGGAGAATCCCATGGACAGAGGAACCTTGTGTCCATGGGGTGCAAAGAGTTGGACATGACTGAGCGACTACACCATAACTGCCATCTACAGATGGCACAGGATTAAAGCTTCATTCAATGTGTCATCCTTTCTCCTAACTGCCCTCTTCCTTGACTAAAAACAAATATTATTTAGGACCCTTCCATTGCTAACAAATTGAGATATTTTAGTTGTATATAAATCTCCTACTTACATTTGTTGAAGCTCATACCACATGCCAATAGAATAACATTCCATTTTAAGTCAAATAAGACTTGTTAGCATATGAGAAAGTTGTGTTTCTCATGGTGGCATACAAAACAACTGATTATGAATCACCAGAAGCTATAGGACAAAGATCATGGAAGAAAAATAATTTATTATAGGGTAATATATTTGGTTTTAATTTTTTATTCATGTTGGCTTTTTGACGGAGCACTTTACTAAGGACTATCTAAAATGTCTATTCACTGTTGAGAGTAATACCATTCTTTTTTCTTTAAAACAATTTTACAAAGTTAAGTGAACATGGGAAAGTATTGTTTGAAAGCAATTTGTGACAGAATCCTTTGTGCTTACACTATTCAATGAGCTTAATCCTTTTTGTTTATCTCTCTCAAAAGAAACTGCAGGCCTTTTGGTATTTGGAAAGCATGTCTAGAAATTTCATTGTGTTTTAATTTTTTGCATTTTTTAAACTATTTATAAATATAGTTTAAAATATATTTTAACTATAATATATAGTTTTAAATATATTATATATTTTAATATAATATAAATATTATATATATATATTTTTTTAATTTCACTGGAATTTATAAAGAAATACCAAAGACTTCTTAAAACAAATCTGAACTCCCTTTTCTCCAACACACACACACACACACACACACCCAGGAGCACACACAATTACATAAACCTATCGATTTTGAAATCTAGTCTGCTATAAATCAAAGTGCACAGTGAATTGTGCACAGAAAGCTACATGTGCACTTAATTGTGCCTCAAATATGAGACATTCCACCCCCAACCCAAAGCCTGCTGCACTGTACTGTGAGATACATAAACAAAAGATTTGTATCACTCAGACCATTTCTGGCCTTGTGTCTATATTGTTGCAAATATTCTTTCAATACATGTTCCTAAAACCAGGAAGCACTAGCTTGTGAAAACACTGCTAGATGTAATACTTTTGCCTTTTAATAACCTCGGCAGTCTTCAAAGAATTTTAATTGGGTCAAAAATTAAAACTGACACATTTGGTTAAGGTCTGTTCTCTTGGAACATGCTGGAGTGTTCCAGATGCCTGTCTGCACATCTAAAACTTTGCAAAGTAAGATTATGTGCACATAAGCAACACAAAGGTGTTTCTTGATATCATTTGATGCTACCACAGCTTGTTCAAAAGCCTTCTCATAAGAGGAATTGCAAGAATAATTTTTAGGACCGGGTATGGAAATGAGGCACATAATTCTGGCTACAATAGTGGGAGTGGTGAGTCTAATTCCACCCACACACCCTTATTAACTGAAAACATTATTTCCAGGCTGAAAGGCTTGAAAATCCTGGTTCCAGCAGCAATGCTGTCTGCCAGTATCCCATAAAGCTTTATTTCCCCAAGGTTTCCACAATATGACATATTTGGATCATGTTCATTTCTTACCTTCCCCTGTGTACATTTGTTTCGCGTATTTTTATTGTTCTCTTAATTATCTGCACATAGATATTAATTCCAGAATGTACAAATAGGCTCCATTGTGATTTCCCCACCACACTTTATATGATAACATCACTTATGTATGCTATTTACAAGTTTCCAGGCAGACGTGTGGTTGATCTAAATTTGTGGGATAACAGTGTTCAGATATCTGCTTTCAATTTGTGTGCATGTTTTCCCCTGTTATTTTCCCTTTTTTATGACTGTATTAATTGTTACCAGAAGTCTCTATGAGTGACTGAGCAACCCAACAATGGAATGTAGCAGATTAGAAATTACTGTTTTGCTCCATCTGAGAAACGTGTCAATGCAGCCTAATTCTCATGTCTTGGAGACATTCGTGGAGCAATATGCCACTTGATTCTCTGCATGTGAGCCCTTGCTGACCACCGGGATATGAACTGTCCTAATACTGATGCTTTTATCGACCCATTTGACACTTATGATGCTTGCAGAAATGATGAAGCAAAAACGAACCCATCACTAAGAGAAGCAGGACATGTGGGAATTGGCACGTTGCAGCTCACTAAGTCTTAAGGCATTAAGCCTAAGGATTAATCCAAAGAGGCTGTGGCTGGCTTCAAAGCCATACCCTAACCTCATGCCTCAGTGAGTTAAGCAGTAGAATGGGGAGCAAAGAGCCCTGCAGTCTTAATCTGGAGCATCGACTTACTATTTGGCCAGGTTTATTTTTGACACAATGTGATATCTTCTTTCTTTTAAAAAGAGAAGTTTAAAGCAGTACAAGTAAAATTACTAATCACTTAAGGATTTGATGTGAATCAAAAACCTAATTTGTGAAGCATGGAACCTTCCTGAATCTAGGCTGAAAGACCCTGGCAGAGTTACTGTGGTACTGACACTGAGGCTTTGGAGGTACTCAATTTAAGAGGATGGTGTGGGTCTTTAGACTGAGACAAAGTACAATGTGAGCTAGTCCATCAAGACATAACATGACAAGAAAATGCTTCTGACCCTTCCTTGTGCTTGTGCTTAGTCGTTAAGCATGTCCAACTCTTTGAGACCCCCTGGACTGTAGCCCACCAGGCTCCTCTGTCCATGGGGATTCTCCAGGCAATAATACTGGAGTGGATTGCCATGCCCTCCTCCAGTAGATCTTCCCAACCCAGGAATCAAACCGAGGTTTCCTTCTGTCAAACAGTTCAGGTAGATGTACAACTTCCCACTGACCTAGAATATGGATGGAATATTCAGTCTCTCTCTCCTTCTCTTTTGCATGTTACCAATAGCTTTTAATCCTGATTGCATTTTAGAACATCCAAGGAACTTTTCTAATGGTGGAAACTGAAGAGGAATTAATGAGTCTCTTGATGAAAGTGAAAGAGGAGAGTGAAAAACCTGGCTTAAAACTAGGCATTCAAAAAACTAAGATCATGGCATCCAGTCCCATCACTTCATGGCAAACAGAAGGGGAAGATGTGGAAGCAGTGACAGATTTTATTTCCTTGGCATCCAAAATCACTGCAGATGGTGACTGTAGCCATGAAATTAGAAGATGCTTGCTCCTTGGAAGGAAAGCTATGACAAACTTCAACAACATATCAAAAAGCAAAGACATTACTTTGATGACATGGACAGCAACGAGATCAAACCAGTTAATCCTAAAGGAAATCAACCCTGAATACTCGTTGGAAGGACTTATGGTGAAGCTGAAGCTCCAGTACTTTGGCCACCTGATGTGAAGAACCAACTCATTGGAAAAGACCCTAATGCTGGGAAAGATTGAAGGCAAAAGTAGGAGGGATCAAGAGAGGAGATGGTTAGATAGCATCACGGACTCAATGGACATTAATTTGAGCAAACTCAGGGAGACAGTGAAGGACAGGAAGCCTGGTGTGCTGCAGTCCATGGGGTCACCAAGAGTCAGACAGGACTTAGTAACTGAACAAGAAACTTTTAAAAATATTAATGCCTATACTCATCCAGGACAATTGAGTCAGAATCTCCAGATGTGTGACTAAGGCATGGGTATTTGTTAAAGCTCCCCAAGTGACACAGATGAGTGTCCAAACTTGAGAGGATTTTGGAGGTGCTAATCAATAACTTACTCTGTGTAAATAGCAGCTTGAGATATATGAGTATGTTATGTATCTATCAACAATTCCCAGAGTAGATTACAAAAATAATTTGTTCCATAGTAATATTAAACAGCCACGGCCAACTGCTTAGTAATAATGTTGTTTAACTGTTTTGGATATTATTTTGCCTTCTTTCCTTCATATTCCTCTTCATTCTTAACCAAATAAGGGGGAGCATCCCTTATATTCTCCAAAAAACCCCAGCTTGTTTGACAGTGCTAAACTTACATGTACATTTATTTAAAGGGAAATGCCTCTGCATGATGCTAATAAGTGACAAATGGTTGTTGGCATGGGACAACGTTTTTTCCTTCATAGAATACAGTTCTCAACACCCATCTATAGTGTAAACTGCTATCTTCACTCACTGTTAAAATGAAGAGTCCTTTTTTTCTTCCTTCTGTCCACACAGGCTAATAGCTGTTTACACTCACTCAGTTCAAAAGATGAAAATAAAGTAACACAGCAAGAGCCATAAATGATGGCTGCTAATCTTTGTCCTCATGCACAGTCCCACAAATGTTCACTCGAAATATGTTTAAGAACTATTTCCTGAGTCCCATTAGGTGCATAAAAGAAGATCGTATTGAATTCTCTTGGGTTACCCCATAAATTTATACTCTGACTCATTTTGCTTTTGTGGAAAAGCAGATGGTAAGGTGGGGTTAGTTTTGCAAGAGATTTATTAGTGGAAGGAGCATGAGAAAGTAAAGAGAACCTTCAAAATATTGTAGATATTGTACCCACTGAAAGACAGAGGAAAAGAAGGGAGGTAACTTGGCTAGGCATGTACAAGGTATAGTCTTCTGGTCGTAATATTATGCTGTATACAGTTCTATGCTTGTGGATCAGGTATTACATAATCCCCTGGATAGTTGTGCTGGGTGTCTGAAGTAAAGAAAGACAAACTCACATTCATAATAAGTATTTAACTCTATGGGGATGACAGCTAGTCCTTCCAAGGATATGAGACAAGTGTACACATTTTAAAATAGAAATAGAGACATATCAAAGGTTCAGCTTTAGCCATCATTTTCTCCATGTTTATAAAAGGTTCTCTAGCAGTAAATGTTATCCAGGTTTATAAAAGTTTCTGTAGCAGTAAAACCCAACATTCAAAAAACTAAGATCATGGCATCTGGTCCTGTCACTACATGGCAAATAGATGGGGAAACAAGAGAAACAGTGACAGACTTTCTTTTCTTGGGCACCAAAATCACTGCAGATGGTGACTGCAGCCATGAAAATAAAAGACGCTTGCTTCTTGGAAGAAAACCCATGACAAACCTAGCCTGTATATTAAAAAGTAGAGACGTTACCTTACCGACAAAGGTCCATATAGTCAAACCTATGGTTTTTCCAGTAGTCATGTATGGATGTGAGAGTTGGACCATAAAGAAAGCTGAGTGCCGAAGATTTGATGCTTTTGAACTGTGGTGTTGGAGAAGACTATTGAGAGTCCCTTGGACTAAAAGGAGATCCAACCTGTCCATCCTAAAGGAAATCAGTCCTGAATATTCACTGGAAGGACTGATGCTGAAGCTGAAGCTCCAATACTTTGGCCACCTGGTGCAAAGAACTGACTCATTGGAAAAAACTCTAACGAAGGGAAAACTTGAAGGTGGGAGGAAAAGGAGCTGACAGGATGAGATCGTTGGATGGCATCACCAACTCAATGGACATGAGTTTGAGCAAGCTCTGAGAGTTGGTGATGAACAGGGAAGCCTGGCATGCTTCAGTCTGTGGAGTCATAAATAGTAAGATATGACTGAGCAACTGAACTGAACTAAGCAGTAAATGTGCTCCCTTCCCTGAAATTTTGCCAGAGTATTATATCCCACGCCCAGAAAATGTGTTTCTAAGCCAATGGGTCTTGAAATTTATCCAGTCTTAAACTCCAACCACCTTGATCAAATACCATCAATGGATATGCGGATATAGAGAATAGCCTTGTGAACACAGTGGGGGAAGGATGAGGGAATGAATTGAGAGAGTAGAATTAAAGCTTATATATTACCGTATGGAAACAGATAGATAGTAAGAATGTTGTATGATGCAGGGTGCTCAAATCCATTTCTCTGTGACAATGTAGCAGGATGGGATAGGATTGGAGGTGGGAAGGAAGATCAGGAGGTGTGGGACATGTGTATATCTCTGGCTGATTCATGATGATGTATGATGGAAACCAACACATCAATGTAAAGCAATCATCCTCTAATTAAAAATAAATAATTAAAAAAATTCAGTTCCAGGGCTGCTTCCTTGACTCTAGCTAATTTTTGCAATATCTCCAATATGTAATCTATCTCTTTTATCATACATTGTACATCCCTTACACAAATTATGCTGAGATTTAAACTATTTATTAGCTTGTGGGTCAGCAAAAAGAGTATTGGAAGCTACCTTTATGGTGGACAGACTTTTGCAACATCTTGCAAAAGGAGAAGCGATAGCTCTTGGGCAAAATAAATAAATAAAGTGGGATATCTCTTTAAACTCATATGGTTCAGGAGTACACAGAATCATACTTTCAGATATTCTTCTAGAAGTTGCAGCCCCACGTTCAGTTTCAAAGGGGTTCAGATCTGCCTTGGCAGAGTATTCAAAATCTCTTGGTCTCTGCTGGAACATGTCTTTGGTGCAGTGCTCAGCCTTTACTGTGGGAGCTAAGGGCCATTTTATAAATTACAAAAGAAGTCTCTAACTGCTTGTTAATTGCTCTTTGTTTCTCATTATCCCTCCACAAAGAGTCAATACAGATTAGCCGGAACAACAGACAATTCTGCTCTATTTATAGACATGGTTCCCACCAAATCTGACAAATGCCTGAAATCACCTGCATCTTCAAGGATATTTTCCTCCACAAGTTTATTGTCCCAGGTCTTAAACAGGGAAATATATAGTTAGTGAGTGACCATCTTGTATTTGACACTATCTATGCTCTGATACTACTCAATATCAGAAGTACTATACTTTTCACCAGCACAGTGGGGGATGAATCAATCCCCAAAACCTCATTTTCCCATCAGTTTTCTTAAATTATTCTAGCTATCATTAACATAAGTTTGGTTCTCCAGATGACCAAAAGGGATCAGAGATGAAAATGGGATGGAGGGGCATCAGAAAGTGTAAAGAATCTTTAGTTTTTGACATGAATATGAATCTTGTGTAAGAAAAGAGTGATTGGAATGAAGGTTATTGTAGGACAGGTTGCAGA
Organism: Cervus canadensis; assembly: GCF_019320065.1. Classification (NCBI taxonomy): domain Eukaryota; kingdom Metazoa; phylum Chordata; class Mammalia; order Artiodactyla; family Cervidae; genus Cervus; species Cervus canadensis. The sequence goes on from NC_057397.1 coordinate 39,487,505, forward strand.
TTACAGCACAATTTGAGCAATGCTACAATTGGGTAGCTGAATGCTCTCAAGAAAAAGCTGTGCCTTGGAATAGCCCTGCTTTTCACTGAAATGGGTGCATGTTAATACTTCCTCTGTGTTTAGTTGTGTACTAGGAACAGGACATAGAAGATATAGTCTCAGTACTAGTGCAATGGTGAATCCATAGGGCAGCAACTGGGATCACTGGACAGTATTGTTCCTCAGAGCATAGGATCTGACTGGTCTATTTTCATAACCACTTCTACCTGGTCTCTATATGTAAGTCTAAGTAAATTGTATTCAGATAGGTCCCTGTTACCAAACCCAAGGAAAGAAATTCAAAAGCTGCCAAGTAAATGGACCATAATATTGATTTTTACAGAAGATTTCCATGGAAAATCAACTTCTTGCACTAAGAAGAATCAACACCATTGTCATACACTTGATGAGACTTCTAAGATCACACTTAAAAGAGAGGGCGAGAGAATAATTTCATGTGACATATTGGGCTCAAGGCACTGGTGAAAGTGAGTCACTCAGCCATGTTCAACTCTTTGCAACTCCATGGAATTCTCTAGGCAAGAATACTGGGGTGGGTAGCCATTTTCTTCTCCAGGGGATCTTCCCAACCGAGGGATTGAACCCAGGTCTCCTGATTGCAGGCAGATTCTTTGCCCTCTGAGCCACCAGGGAAGCCCAAGGAACTGATGAGAATGTGAAAAATGTGGAAAATGTCCAAAAGAGTCGGAAAAGTGGAATGCAAGCTGGATAGACAATCTAGGGAAGGAAGGTAAAGTCAATTTCTATCCTCTCATATAGGTGCTTTAGCGGAATGCATAATAGATGTAAGGACCCAGAAAACTGATATAAATATATATTAGTGTGTGCATATGTGTATGGAGGAAATAGTTTAACATCACTAATTTAATCTCATGAACGTCCACAAGTTAAAAGCTGAGATACAGAAAGTACCTTGAAAATTTAAAAATGACACTATAGTTTAAGATTACTTTTCAGTTCATGAATTGTTTATATGTGAAATCCTAAAATAAACTGTGTTTTCAAGATACCCTCAGTTACATCCTTCGATGAGCACAGTTTCAAAGAGAATAGATACAGAAGAATAACCTTTAAAATTCTGATCTTGACAAGAACATTTTGAGTAAACATAGGTAGAACACACCCATTATTTCTGTTTTAAGACAGCAAATTCCCTTTGTAAAACATGTACACACATATATGTTTATCTAGATCTATATATATAGACATGTATGAAATTATTAAATAAGATTTTACATTTGAATAAGAGCATTAATTCATGAAAATCCTACAAAATATATGAATGCAAAGCTCTTCAAAACAGTTTCAGTCTTAGAGCAAATGCAAAAGTCAAAAGTTTCAGGTATATAAATGAAAACAGCCAAGCTAAAAAGAACAAAAAAAAAAAAGGAAAAGAAACTAGTTAAAAATATCTTCTCAAATATTCTAGGGTGCCCCAGGATGAACCATTTAGAAAGCCAAGATCAGAGCAGATCTCTGAATTTAGATCAAGTTTTATCAAAGCCGACTACTTGGTCTGCAAGTGGAACAAAAGACATAGTTTAACAAATGCAGAAATAATGAGGGTTTCAGATTTCTAACCAAGGCTCCAAAAGAGATACTCCAGTCTAAAGTATCAAAGCATGGGAGTTCACAACTGAAACTGTACTATCGCCACACAGAATGTCTGCATAGCATAGGCCAGATCTATAAAAGCAAAAATTTCTGTCACTTCCTCTTTGCATTTTTATAATGAGAAGAAAATGTATGCTAAGCTTAACTTATGAGAAATTTGCAAATTTCAGTCTTTTTCTTGGTTGACCAAAGAAATCTGTTGATTCTATGGAAAATTAAACTCATTACTCTCCAGGAGATTCTCAGCATGCTAAATTTCAAAATACCAGTACCAGTCACCGAAAGATCATATTTAAAGGTTATAAATTTGAAGTTGTGTCTTTGGTGATGGCAATACTTCACAATGAAACATAAAAAAGGTAGATGAATAATAAATATAACTAAATTAATTAATTAAATGCACAGAACTTTTTTTGAAATCTGAAAAGTAACTTCAGTCATGTTCTTGTTAACATTGGCAGAGCACAGGAAATGGAATCAGATCTAGAGCTTCTTAAATTCATATGTTTGATCTTCTATTTGTTAGCTAGGTGACTTAATCCATATAAATCTCAGTTTCTAAATATTAAAGGTGAAAATACTATTATTATGCATCTTGTATTCCTCCTATGAAGTTAAAATGTAATAATATAACTAAACTACAGTGCCTTGCTGGATGCTTAAAAATGTAGTCATTATTATGTTGTTACTAATACCTTGACATTAAATATGTAGCAACTTAAATGTTCAAATAATTATATAATGACTTCTGCATTAAATAAATATGCATTTTAATAATGTATCCATTAAAATGTCTCTTGATTGCTAAAAAGTTTTCTTTTTTAACATTCACAGCAATAGTTGCATAGTATTAATGGGGATAAGAGCTTTTAAGAACATGTATTTTGGATCTGTGAGCCTGAATTTTAAAGAAGCACCACCTATATTTTTATATATTTTGATTTGGAGAAGAGCTTATATAAAGATTTATAGGAATAATTTACATGTAGTGCAATAAGTGGTATTAAATTTTAAATGAAAATCTTTTTTGGATTTTTGTAGTAAAATAAATCTGTTAAGGACAGAATGTTTGTACCCCACCCCTCCGCCATCCCTGCATATTCATATGTTGAATTCCTAAGCTCCAATGTGATGGTATTAAAAAGTGATGTCTTCCCTCATAGCTTAGCTGGTAAAGACTCTGCCTACAATGCAGGAGACCCCAGTTCAATTCCTGGGTTGAGAAGATCCCCTGAAGAAGGGATAGGCTACCCACTCACGTATTCTTGGACTTTCCTGGTGGCTCAGATGATAAAAAAAACTCACCTACAATGTGGGAGACCCGGGTTCAACCCCTGGGTTGGGAAAATCTCCTGTAGGAGGGCATGGCAACCCACTCAAGTATTCTTGCCTGGAGAATCCCCATGGACAGAGGAGCCTGGAAAGCTACAGTCCACAGGATTACAAAGAGTTGGACATGACTGAGTGACTAAGCACAGCCCACAGCATAGTCTTTAGAAAGTAATTAGTTCTGTGTGCAGGCTCAGTCGTGACACTCATGTCAGACTCTTTGCAACCCTATGGACTGTAGCCCACCAGGCTCCTCTGTCCATTGCATTCAAATGGCAAAATATGTTTTCATAATAAATTTAATTTAATATAATGTAGTAAATATCCCTTATTTCCTACTTCATCTATACAATAACATTCAATACTCAATATCGATATTCTTGCTACTTGTCTTTATGTAAGTTTGCTTGCTGATAGTTGTTTAGGAAGAAATTGGTCAGAAAAACTTATATATGTATATATAATTTTCTGTCTGTATCTCTCAAATTTTCATGTGTCTGTGTGTGTGTGTGTGTGTGTGTGTGTGTACATATAACATCTAGGATTTTTAGCTGTATTTATTGAAAGGAACAGTGTTGGTCTAATACATATCCATCTTTGAGTGGGAAACTTTAAAAGAAGAAAATGTTCTGAATTACCAATGAAATTATCCAGTACAGCTCTCAGCAACCATACATGTACATCTACCCAGTGCTGTGAATGAAACACTGAAAAAACCAGCCCCCTGGGATAAAATTATTGAGTCTGAAGAACAGGAAGAGAAAAGATTGAAGACAAGTGAACAGAGTCTAAACAACCTGTAGGACACCATCAATGAACTGATATACACATTGTAGAAGTCACAGAAGGAGAAGAAGAAAAGAAAGAATGCAATATCTGAAAAAAATATGGTTGAAAATTTCCAAAGTTTGATGAAATATTTAATTGCAAATATCTAAGAAACTATATGCATTCCAAGTACGGTGAACTCAGAGACCAATATTAAGACACATTATAATCAAACATTCAAAAGACAAAGAGAGAACCCTGGGAGCCGAAAGAGGAAAGTGAGTCATCACGTACAAAGAATCCTCAATAAAAGTATTAACAGATTTCTTAACACAACCTTTGGAGGCCAGAAGTCAAGGGTCTATATATTTAAACTGATAAAAGAGAAAAATATCTTAACCAAGAATCCTATATCCAATAAAAATGTCCTTCAAAAGTGAGGGTGAAATAAGACATTCTCAGACAACACAAACTGAAAGAGTTATTACCACTAGACCTGCCCTTGAGCTGGACATACTCAAGAAAGTCCTGCAAGGGTGAAATGAAGGGACATAAGGCAACAACACAAAGTCACATAAAGAAATAAAAACAATTCACCAAATGTAAACATGTGGACAACTGTAAAGCCAGCATTTTTGTAACAATGGTTTGAGTCCATTTATTGTTTTCTACAAGATCCAAGAAATGAAAATCTTGTTTAAAATTATTACTCTAAAAGCTAAAACTATTATTACTGTGGTTTTGTTTAAAACACAACTTAAGAGAGTGCTTAGTCGCTCAGTTGTGTCTGACTCTGCAACACCATGGACTGTAGGCTGCCAAGCTCCTCTGACCATGGGGATTCTCCAGGCAAGAATACTGGAGTGGGTTGCCATGCCCTCTTCCAGGGGATCTTCCCAACACAGGGATTGAACCCAGGTCTCCCGCATTGCAGGAGGATTCCTTCCTGTCTGAGCGACCAGGGAAGGAAGCCCTTGAGAGACTACTGTGTTTGAAAGTTTCCTTTAGAGCACATCAGGTATAAAGAGGATGCCCCTGGTGGCTCACATGATAAAGAATCTACCTGCAATACAGGAGATCTGGCTTTGATCCTTGAGTCAGGAAGATCCCCTGGAGAAAGAAATGGCTACTCACTCCAATCTTCTTGCCTGGAGAATTCCATGGACAGACAAGCCTGGTGGACTAAGTCCATGGGGGTCACAAAGAATTGGACACAACTGAGTGTTAACACATACCCCCCCGACACCCCCACACACACACAAGTAGCTGGCTCTGACCAACATGAAACTGACATTCAGTTAGGAGTAGAAAACAGCAACCCACTCTTGTATTTTTGCCTGGAAAATTTCATGAACAGAGAAAGCTGGTGGGCTACAGTTCATAGGGTTGCAAAAAAGTTGGACTCAACTGAACGTGCACAGATGAAGATGATGAATGTATAAAGATGTAACTTTGTGATATCAACAACAAGAAGGTGTGAGGATAGAACTGTAAAAGAGCGTACTTATTGAAACTAAAAGTGAACATTCAAAATAAGGATTGTGTGCTGGTACCATGCAGCTCTGATAAGGAGCTGCTCCTCCAAAGTTTGAGTGGCTCAGTGGACCAGCTTGATTGGCAGTGAGAGTTTCTGCCTCTGCTAAGGGGAATAACACATCATCATCTTTGCCGAACTCAGCAACTGCTCCTGTGACTCAGATCCAAGAAGCAATCTCTGATAATTACGTGATGATTTTCTCAAAAACATTTTGTTCTTACAGTACAATGATAAACATGCTTTTGCAGGACATGAATGTTAATTATAAAGTTGTGGGATTGGACATGCTTGAATATAGAAGCCAGATTCAAGATGTTCTTTACAAAATGACCAGTGAAAGAAGTGTGCTAAAAATATTTGTCAATGGAACTTTTATTGAAAATGCAATAGATACTTATAGGCTTCACAAAGAAGAGAAATTGCTTCTACTATTTCATCAGTGTTATGTTTTAAAAAGTGTGAGGAAAGAATTTTAGTGATAGGTTCTCATAACTTTGCTAGTAAAATGTCTGTTATATAAAAGTATAATGCCTCATAATACACTTTAAGAATTTGTGAGTAATTTACATTTTAAAATTATCTTTATGAAAAACTTGTATAAATAATGGATAAACATCTATGGAAACTAAGCAACCTAAATTAGTGTTGTAACTTTAAGATAATAATCCTCATGGCAACTGTGAGATATAGAATATGTACAAAGGGAAAAGAGAATTAAAATATTCTACTACAAATAATGAGCAAAACTCAAAAGAAAACAGCCATACAGGGAATGAGGAATTAAAAAGTAGCTGTGAAATACGTAGAAAGCAAATAGCAAAATAGCAGTCCCTGATTTTCATCATACTTTAACTGTAAATGGAATATATTCTTTAACCAATAGACAGAGGTTGGCAGAATAGAAAAACACACACGATCTGACTATATGTTGTCTATGAGAGTCACTTCAGATCCAAATACAAACATACCAAAAGTGAAAGAATGGAAAAAGATATCCCATGCAAATAGAAACTTAAAGGGAACATCATGGCTATATTAGCATTAAATAAAATAGACTTTAAATCAGAAAAGTTTAAAAAGACAAAGAATGACATTAAAGTGAAAAGTGAAGTCGCTCAGTCGTATCCGACTCTTTGCGATCCCGTGGATTGTAGCCTACCAGGCTCCTCCGTCCATGGGATTCTCTAGGCAAGAATACTGGAGTGGGTTGCCATTTCCTAATATTATTAAAAAACTGAATACAGTGGAAACAAAAGACAATTATAAACATTTCTTTACACACAACAAGAAACCATCAGAATACAGGAAATAAAATTTGACAGAATTGAAGAACAAATAGCTCTACAGTAATAGTTGAAGACATTAATAACTCACTGGGATTCCCTGGTGGTTCAAATGGTAAAGAATCTGCATACAACGTCGGAGACCTGGGTTTGATCCCTGGGTTGGGAAGATTCCCTGGAAGAGGGCATGGCAACCCTCTCCAGCATTCTTACCTGGAGAATCCCCATGGACAGAGGAGCCTGGCGAGCTATAGTCAGTAGGGTCACAAAGAATCAGACATGACTGAGTGACTAAGCCCAGCACAGCAATAACTCACTATCGACAATAGATAGCAAAACCAGATAGAAAAGAAGTAAAAAATAGAAGACTTAAGCAGCACAATAAATCAACCATATCTAACAGACACATACAGAACACTTTACCTAATGACAAGAATATACGCCTTCTTCTTAGGAGCACATGGGATGTTTTTGGGGACAGAACATATTTTAGGTCATAATGTGAGCCTTAAGAGATTTTAAAAGTTAGCACTCAAACAAAGTAATTCTCCAATCCAATGGGATTGAGTTATAAATCAGTAAGAGGAGGAGAAGTTCAAATTTAACAAAATATGCAAGTTAAACAATATTTTTTAAACAAAAGGATCAAAGAAAAATTCATAAGGGAAATTAAAAAGCACAGATGAATGAAATTAAGCTACACCTAAATGAAACTTATAAGATGAAGCTAAAATAGTACTAAAGGGAAATGTACAGCTATACAGCTTACATTAGAAGAAGTAAGGAAGTTGTCAAATCAGAAAGCTAATTTTAAAATTTAAGGAACTAGAAAAAAGAAAACTAAACCCAAAGCTAGTAGAAGGAAATAAATGATAATGATTAGAGAAGAGATAAATTAAGTAGAATAGAATAACTATAAAAAATTGTCAGTGAAACCAAAAGTTCTTCAAAAAGGTCAGCAAAATTGACAAACCTTTAGCTCTTTAAATAAGAAAAAGAGAAGACTCAAATTACTAAAATCATAAGTAAAAGTGGACATATTACTACCATTTCTACAGAAATAAAAAGAATTGTAAGAGAGTATTATGAACAACTGCATGATGAAAAAATTGGATAAATTATATGAAGAGGACAAATTTCTAGAAATAAAACCTACAAAGACCAAATTATGAAGACACAGGAAATCTGAATAAACCTATAGCTAGGAAGGAGATAGAGTCAGTGTCTGCATGTCACTCAACAAAAAAAATCTCTGGATCTTCCATGGTGACTTCTATCAAACATTTAAAGTGGGACTAATACCTATCCTCAGTTTTTGCCAAAATATTACAGAGAAGAGATCATTTCCTAACTCATTCTATAACCAGAATTACCCTGATACCAAAGACAAATTCAATACAAGGAAAATAAAATTATATACTAATATTTTAAAGAACACTTCTGCCAGTGCAGGAGACATAAGAGACTTGTGTTCAATTCCTGGGTCAGGAAGATCCCCAAGAGGAGACCATGGCAATCTACTCCAGTATTCTTGCCTGGAGAATCCCACAGACAGAGGAGCCTGGTGGATTATAGGCCATGGGATCTCAAAGAGTTGGACACGCTGAGCAACTAACACACACACACACACACACACACACACTTCCTTTATGAATATTGATGCAAAAATCCTCAGTCTAAAAAAAAGTGAAAGTGAAAGGGCTTCTCTGGTGCTCAGATGGTAAAGAATCTGCCTGCAATGTGGGATACCCAGGTTCAATCCCTGGATCAGGAAGATTCCCTGGAGAAGGGAATGGCTACCCACTCCTGTATTCTTGCCTGGAGAATTCCATGGACAGAGGAGCCTGGCAGACTACAAGAAAAAAGAAAATTATATACCCATATTCTTTATGAACATTAATGCAAAAAGCCTCAACAAAATACTATCAAATTGAATTCAACACCACTCATTTTAAAATGATTATACACTATGACCAAGGGGAACTTATTCCTGGAATGCAAGGATGGGGTTCAACATATGAAAATTTATCAATGTAATATAGTACATTAAGAAAATAAAGGGAAAAATCCACATGATTATCTCCATTTGACAAAATTCAACACTTTTTCATGATAAAAGCATTCAATGAACTAGAAATAGAATGGAGTTACCTTAAAATAATAAAAGCCACCAACGAGAATGCACAGCAAACATTATACTCAACAGTAAAAGATGAAAAGTACTTCTTTTAAAATCAAGAAAAATGCAAGGGTGCCCACCTTTAACACTGTACTCAACAAAATCTGGAAGTTCTAACCAGAGTTATTAAAAAAGGAATAGAAGACATCCAAATTGGAAAGGAAGAAGTAAAATTGTTTTTCTTTCTAGATGATATAATCTAATATGTAAAAAACACTAAAGATCATACACACAAACTGTTAGAACTAATAAATGAATTCAGCAAAGTAGCAGGACACAAAATCAGCTGCATTTGTTTACATTACAATGAATAACCTGGAAGGAAATTTTGAATATAATTTTATTAACAATAGCATTAAGAAGAATAAAATATATAGGAATTCCTTTAACCTAGAAGTGAAAAACTTGCTTAATAAGAACAACAAAATGCTTTAAGAAATTTTGAAAGACTTAAATAAGTGGAAATATCTCTTTTTCATGGATGGGAAGATTTAATATTGTCAAGATGTCAATACTACCTAAAATAATCTACAGATTCAGCTCAATTTCTATCAAATACCCAAAGATGTTTTCTTCAGAAATAGGAAAATCCATTCTGAAATTCACATGGCTTATAATAACCATGACAGCCTCAAAAAGGAAGAACAACATTGGAGGATTCCCTCCTAATTTCAAAACTTACTACAGAGCTACAGTAATCAAAATGTGTGGAACTGGCATAAAGGCCAACATACAGGTCAATGGAATAGACTAGATAGTCTAGAACCAAATCCCTACATATATGTGCAGGTGGTTTTTGACAAGAGTTCTAAGACTACTCAAAGGAGAAAGGGTAGTCTTTTCAACAAATAGTGCAGGGAAAATTATATATCAGACCAGTATTTTATTTTTGAATCATTCTAGCCAGATAATTACTCTGTAGGCAACAATTTATTTCTTTCCTGGGCTCTAGAAACAATGTAATAAATTAGCAATTTCCAAAGTTTTCCTTCAGTCAGTCCATTTTAATGTCTGCTCTGGTGCTGTTTACTGCTTTGTTAACATGCCTTCCTGTCTCTGACATCCAATGCTGTACCAAGATTTCCAGAAGGATGACCACTAGGGAAATTTTCATGAATGCTGGGATCCCCTCATTGTTGCGTAAAGAGAGTATACCTTGAACCCCAGAGAGAGGGGGTAGGTAGCTATGAATGGCTCTTTTGGTATTTATGCGTTTAAACATTTCCTATACTCCTGAACCTTTGGATTCATTCTTCTACATTGTACTAGAGAATTCTGCATCCTCAGTTGCATTGAGTGTAGGTTATAATTTGTTCAAGTGCCATTCAAGCAACAGAGTAAGAGTTACATCCACTTGCATCTTATTCAAATCATGAATCAATCACTTATAATTGTATGCATATCAATATAGTCAATCTGATCAAATTATGTTAGTTCCTTCTTTTCTAACACTTACAGAATTGATTCTCACATATATCTCTCAGGTTTCTGTTAGTAATCAAATGTTATGCAATTTTTCATTGAATAAGCTACACTGCATTTGGGGGAATGCTAGACATGCCTCTAACTATGAATCTCAAGTTCATGACAGGGTAGAGGAGATGAGTCCTAAGGGGATTTGGAATAACTAAGACAGGGTAGGCAGGTTTCTTCAGACAGGATAAGTGAAGGATAACTTTCCTGATAAGAGATATTAGTGAATGGGATGTGGGGAAAGGGCACCAAGATATTCAGATTTTTTAAATCCCCTAAGAAGCTCTAATTAAAACACTGAAGATATTGATCTTTCCCAATCAATGCTCCAAACTGCACTGTAATCCCGAAACATACAGGATCAGACTTTGGGTCTATATTTTGAATATTTTAGTCCTTTGGCTAGAAAAGTTAAAAAAAAAATCTTTCAAGGTCGAATGTATATGTCCTCTACTTCCTTGCACATGCCTTAAACAGAGATTACAGGCTTGTATTTTCCATCTTCACTCTATAAACTCTTTAGTGAAGCCAGAAGCAGCTAGCTATAGTTCTCGTTATGGTGATGCTCTATTGCTCCTGCCACTTAGACTATCAAACAGTGCATACAACAAGCACTCACTACACACCAACTGGAACAGACAGGTAACAGTATCGCCACTGCAACACACTGTCAGTATCCTGTTTTCCACTGGCAGTAATTTCATCCCTGTTTTTAAATATAAAAGCATCAAATAATAAATCCCAGAATCCTATCTTTATAATTGGTTTCATGAAACTACTTATGGCAGTAAAATTCTCAGTCTGTATTTGGTGAGGATGATAGTAACCATTCTAGATATTTCAAGTGGAAAAAGATTTAACACAGTAAAACAGATTTTTTTTTTTTTTTTTTTCAAAAAACTGATGAAAAGGCTAGATGTTTTAAGATTCAGGAAAACTGCTGTGGTTCTCAGGTTTGCCACTAACAGGGCGTCATGATGATGCATAAACCAAAAAAAAAAAAAAAAACTCTGGCCACAAAAGACATCTGGCTCCAGATATTAGGCAGAAGATTTTCACAAAAAAATTTTGGAAACTCCAGCAAAAATTTCATGTCTGATAGAGCTCATATTTGTGCTTGCTTTTACTAGAGAAATTATAATAAGACTTCCTTCTTCTGATTCTTCTTTCTCTGATTTCTTTTATTTGTTGATGCTGCTACTCGGTCCCTCTGTCATGTCTGACTCTTTGTGACCCCTTGGATGGCAGCATGCCAGGGTCCTCTGTCCTCCACTATCTCCCAGAGTTTGCTCAAATTCATGTCCATTGAGTTGGTGATGGTATCTAACCATTTCATCCTTTGTCACCCCCTTCTCCTTTTGCCTTCAATCTTTCCCAGCATCAGGGTCTATTCCAATGGGTCACCTCTTCCTATCAGGCAAAAATACTGGAGTGGGTTGCTGTTTTCTTCTCCAGGGGATCTTGTCGAAACTGAGATCAAACTTGTGTCTCTTGCCTTTGCAAGCGGATGCTTTACCACTGAGCCAACTGGGAAGCCCTAAATAAAGTGGGATAATTCATGTCCATGAGAAAATATTATTTTTTCCTTAATGAATCCAAGACAGAATTTTATTATTTTTAATCATAATAGTTGTTGCATAATACTTGCTGTCATTTATCTACACATTATATAAGAATCAAAAAATAAATGAATTAACATGAATATTTGCATCAGCATATTAACCCAGACATATGGTCAACACCTTTTTTTGATTTTTCATCAGTTCTTTTCTTTTATATTGATATTTACAGAAAAAAATCCCTATATGAGACTGACAATATGATATATTTGCCAATGTAAGCTCATGGCAAAATGAAAGACCAAAAGATAACACATAGTAACACTGAATGTGATTTGATTCAACTTTATTAAGTTCAATTAAACATTCAGCTTACATCAGCTTAACAGCAGGCATTGAACATCTGCTACAAGAAATGAAGTTTGTTAGACGCTATAGAAGATACAAATATAAGACACTGTCTACAAAAAAAAAAAAAAAAAATGTTAATTTTAGTGAAACATGGAGGAAAAGAGAGCACACTTTGGGACCTACATCTTAAAGTTCAATTTTGAAACACTAGAATCTTTTAGATTAACATGATGTTACAAAGGCTCATTAATAAATTCAACCAACAGCTGGTCAGGTCTTTAGGAACTTTGAAATCATGCCTTTGATACAGCAAAGAAGTATATAACAACTAAGTCTATACATATAAACATAACATTGCCATTAATCCACCAATTCATTTTATACCAGATTTGTGACAAACAAATTGAGCAGGGACTTTTACACCAGTGTGTACTTATTTTGTGGCTGCTCCCACTGTTTTGGCAAGACTTTCAAATGTTTTCTTGCTCCATCATCTTCCAGCAGGAAAGCCAACAGCTGCGGCCAAGGCAACAATTTTGGCAGTATTAATGCCCAGATGACAACCTCTGGAGTATCTCTCTCTCCAGCAGTAGCAGTGACATCTGGACCACTTTCCACACTTGAGAACATCCTGGCTCAACTCCATACATACAGCTGCTGTGGAGCCATCAGAAATAGGCTCCAAGTAGGGAAACGGCAATTTGAGAGACAATCGTTCTCTGATTAGGACAATATTCACGTTGTGTATCATGAATGCATAATTATTCTGTGTGCTTTGAGAATAGATTTAAGGCTAAAGTTTGTTTGTTTTAAAAAAAAAATAGAAAATTAAATACACTCATGTCTCCAATGCACTGTATTTAATTATGTCTATATATTCCAGTTTTTCATATATCCGTGTACATATACAAACATATCATCATCAGAGTCAACCTTTCAGACAATTTAGCTTTTGAGAGCTTTTGACTCTTATGGGATGTAACAACTTCCTTTATGAATTCCTTTGGTACATGGTGGTGGCGGTTCCAACTGTTACAACCCCAAGGACTGTAGATTACCAGATCCCTCTGTCCATGGGATTCTCTAGGCAAGAATACTGAAGTGGCCATTTTCTTCTCCAGAGGATCTTTCTGACCTAGGGATCAGACCCCTGTCTCCTGCATTGCAGGCAGATTCTTTACTGACTGAGCCACCAGGAAAGCCCCGCTTTGGTGCATAAATATTGTATATTTACTGCTAAACCATACATGGTTTGAGAAAATAACATGTAAAGATGCAAATTACTTAAACACAGCACTACTACTATTGAGGAGATTATAATCCTGCCACTGGAGAAAAATATAAGAAATTCAAAAGAACTGATAAACTAAATAGCATCTCAATGTACTCATTCCTTGAAAGCCTTGAGGTACATCATTTATTTATTTTTAAGTACTTATTTTTCAATATTTATTCATTTACTTGATGTCTTGATTGCAGCACACAGCATCTTTTCTTTATGGCATGCAGGCTTATTTTCCCCAACACATGTGGGATCTTGGTTGCTCCACCAAACCCACGTCCCCTGCATTGGCAGGTGGCTTCTTAGCCAGCGGACAACCAGGGAAGTCCTCGCATCATTTATTCTTAATTATAGCATCAATTACTACTTATCTATCAAGAGTTGTGGAACTTACTACACATGTTTTTATCTTCCTTAATTTTTATAAACATATGAAGTAGATATTCCCATTTCATGGATGAGATAAGTAAAACCCAGAGAAATCAAAGGTCACATAACTCATAAGTGGTGGAGCTAGACTTCAAACCCTCATCTGCTTTCAAAGGTCACTATCTTTACCTCTGTTCCTCCCCTATAGCACCTAGAACATTGTTTGCCAATCATTACACTTTTCTGAAATACATCTTATTATAAAGTTTCGGTTGTGTATAAATACAAAAGCAAGAACTATAGAAAAAGGATTTCCAATTTGATTAGGGTAAACTGTTAAGAAATAATAGAAAAAAATGGGGACAGAACATTTGTCGTTGATAATTTGTCATTAAGAGATAAATAACTGGAAGTTGACAAAGCAGATTAGCAAGCTGATGGGCTTGTCTGCAATCAGAGTGCCAAAGCGATATTTTGATATCACTTTGTAGTGGTATAAAATGTAGTGCTGAGTGAAGCCCTCTGAATTATCTTTATTTGGTAGCAATATTTATTCTAAAGTTTGCAATTCCTGACAACTATTGTTAACAAATCATTTTTTTTCTATTTCTCTAGTTCCAGCAAAATGTGAGTATTCCACTTAATAAGCTCCAATGCAGTCAGATGTGAAGTTGTTTCTCCCTCTACTTTTTCAAGACACTTTTGGTTTAGTCTCAGTTTCTCTAATTATTTCTTAAACAATTAAATTATTTTTTATTGAACTCAGTCACTTAAGAAATCTGAGGGGGAAATTAATGACATAGATTATTGGATAGTTTTTACAACTTCACCCATAGAAAATACTTCTTAATTTCAAAAAAATATTATTTTAAATAAAAGCATTAAATGACCTGGATTTTAAGATGATATCAGATGGTATACTGTTAATTTAAGTCACAAAAGAGAATAGTACATGAAATTAATAAAGATTAAATAATTAGATTAAAAAAAATTAACCAATCCCAATGTATTTAAATTTCATGCTCAGTCGCCAAGTCACATCCAACTCTCTTGCAACCACATGGAGTTTAGCCCACCAGGCTCCTCCATCCATGGGATTTCTCAGGTAAGAATACTGGAGTGGGTTGTCATTTCCTTTTGCAGGGGATCTTCCCAACCCAGGGATCAAACTCACGTCTCCTGCATTGGCAGGAGGATTCTTTACCACTGAGCCACCTAAGACAATTTATAAGCATTTCAGTTCAGTTCAGTCGCTCAGTTGTGTACAACTCTTTGCGACCCCATGAATCGCAGCATGCCAGGCCTCCCTGTCCAACACAAACTCCCGGAGTTTACTCAAACTCATGTCCATCGAGTCGGTGATGCCATTCAGCCATCTCATCCTCTGTCGTTCCCTTCTCCTCCTGCCCCCAATCCCTCCCAGTATCAGGATCTTTTCCAATGGGTTAACTCTTCGCATGAGGTGGCCAAAGTATTGGAGTTTCAGCTTCAGCATCAGTCTTCCAGTGAACACCCAGGACTGATCTCCTTTAGGATGGACTGGTTGGATCTCCTTGCATTCCAAGGGACTCTCAAGAGTCTCCTCCAACACCACAGTTCAAAAGCATCAATTCTTTGGTGCTCAGTTTTCCTCACAGTCCAACTCTCACATCCATACATGAACAATGGAAAACCCATAGCCTTGACTAAACAGACCTTTGTTGGCAAAGTAATGTCTCTGCTTTTTAATATGCTATCTAGGTTGGTCATAACTTTCCTTCCAAGGAGTAAGCGTCTTTTAATTTCATGGCTGCAGTCACCATCTGCAGTGATTTTGGAGCCCAAAAAAATAAAGTCTGATACTGTTTCCCCATCTTTTTCCCATGAAGTGATGGGACCGATGCCATGATCTTAGTTTTCTGAATGTCATTTACTTTATCTTTTTTAAACTGTCTGTGTTTTCAAGGTCTCACATCCCAACAGGTACAATCAGCTCACTGAGGACAATTAGCACTTTGGGTGCATGCAGATTTGATTATGCTACAGCCTTCTAGCTCAAGGTTTTTATCAACACTTGCTTTGCCTGTCTTGGTCCCCAAATCTCTGTGCTAATGTTCTGGTGGGTCTCCTGGTCTGCCACTCATCCCAACTAGTATCAAAAGCACAAGGTAGCTAGGCTGTTGTTTTCATTTAGCTGCAGAGTTGTGTCTGATTCTTTTGTGACCCCATGGACTATAGTCCACCAGGCTCCTCTGTCCATGGGATTCCCAGGAAAGAATACTGGAGTGGGTAGCCATTTCCTTCTCCTGGGGGTTCTCCTGACCCAGGGATGGAACCTGCCTCTCCTGCTTTGCAGGCAGATTCTTTACCACTGGGCCACCAAAGCTGGGCTGTTGCTGGTCTCCCCTAATTTTCTGCCACTGAAATCTCTGTGTTTTAACATCTTTGCAGGTACCAGCATTTCCAGCATTCTTCTCCAAATAAAAGCAGTCCCCATTCATCATCTTTGCATCAATTTTGTGCCATGGAACTGAGGTGACTAAAGAGTCATCCCACTGTTACTACTGAGATTCAGTAGATTCTCTTGAGTCAACACTTTCCATTTTGCTATATGACTTCCATTGATTTTTCCTTTTTAAAAAGCTATTCTTTAATAATTTCATGTGACTTATCATTTCATTTTGGGAAAATGATTTGGAGAAAGGATTAATCATATTCATTCATTCTGAAAATTCTATCCTCTCTGTTTCATCTGTTTTCCATTCACTCATTCCTTCCTACCTTCTTTTGGGCTATTTGAGTCTCTTCAGTGTGCTTATTGTTTTTTTAAATATAGATTTGCATTTTTTTTTCAACAATTGTTCTTGGGATTGCAATAATTATTTAACTTTTCTCAAGTGAAACATATAAGACTTACCACAATATAGATCTCTTTATTCTGCCCATTTAGTGTACTTATATAAAATATTGATATGCATTGAATCTCATCAGAAAATTTTACGGTTTTTGTTCTCAATCATAACACACATAATAAAGAACTATGAAAGGAAAGACACTTTCATTTCATTTTCTGTACACTTAATTATTTCAGTTGCTATTCTTTCATTTCTAATATTTTAAGTAGATTTTGGTAGCATTATCTTTCTATCTGAAATAATTATTTAAGCAATTACTTGAGAGTATGTCTACTGACCAAAAAATTCTCTATGATTTTCTACATTTGACAATGACTTTATGTTGTTTCACTCCTGAAAGATATTTTCACAGGATATAGAATTCTGGGCAGTCAGTTACTTTTTTGAAAGAAAGTGCTGAAGTTGCAAATGTTTGTCCACTTACTTCTGGCCTCTGTGGCTTCTGATGAGACATTCACAGTCATTCATGTCGTTTCCTTCATGTGAATAATGCTCCATTTTCCTCTGACTGCTTTCAAGATACTTTTCTTGTCTTCAGTTTTCAGTAGTTTGACTATTATGTAACTGGGAGTGGATGTCTTCTTGATTCACTGAGCTTCTTGAATCTGTAGGTTTACATCTTTCACCAAATTTTGGAAATGTTCAGCCTCTTCATTTCTTTTTCGTTTTGTCACTGAACACTTCTTTCTTTCTGAGATTGTGAAAACATGAATGTGAGAACTTTCAATATGGCCTCAGAGGTCTCTGAAGTTCTTTTCATTTTTTTCAATCTTTTTTTTTTCTATTTTGTTCAAATTAGATAATTTCCACTATATATATCTTCAAATTCACTCTTTCCTTAGTCATTTCCATTTGTCTGTTGAGTCCAGCCAGAGACCTTATTCCAGTTACTATACAGTTAAATTGAAATATTTCTATTGGCTTCCAATACTTGGAACTTCTTCAGTGATATTTCTACTTTTCCATTCATTCCAAAAGGGTCACATTACCTCCTGGAATATCTTTGTAATAACTGCTTTAAAATGTCTATGCCAGGTAATTTCAACATATTTGTCATCTCAGCTTTGACATCTGTTGAATGTCTTTTACTAGAGGAGCTGAGACTTTCTGTGTGTGTATATATATATATGTGTGTGTGTGTGTATATGTGTATATACATATATATGTATATATATATGTGTGTATATGTGTATATGTATATGTGTGTGTATATATATATACACACACAAGGAGTACATCAAGGCTGTATATTATCACCCTGCTTATTTAACTTATACATCATGAGAAACGCTGGGCTGGATGAAGCACAAGCTGGAATCAAGATTGCTGGGAGAAATATCAATAACCTCAGATATGCAGATGACACCACCCTTATGTCAGAAAGTGAAGAAGAACTAAAGAGCCTCTTGATGAAAGTGAAAGAGGAGAGTGAAAAAGTTGGCTTAAAGCTCAACATTCAGAAAACTAAGATCTTGGCATCCAGTCCCATCACTTCATGGCAAATAGACGGGGAAACAGTGGAAACAGTGGCTGACTTTATTTTTTTGGGCTCCAAAATCACTGCAGACGGTGATTGCAGCCATGAAATTAAAAGATGCTTACTCCTTGGAAGAAAAGTTATGACCTATCTAGACAACACATTAAAAAGCAGAGACATTACTTTGTCAACAAAGTTCTGTCTAGTCAAGGCTATGGTTTCTCCAGTAGTCATGTATGGATGTGAGAGTTGGACTATAAAGAAAGCTGAACACCGAAGAATTGATGCTCTTGAACTGTGGTCTTGGAGGAGACTGTTGAGAGTCCCTTGGACTATAAGGAGATCCAACCAGTCCATCCTAAAGGAGATCAGTCCTGAGTGTTCACCAGTAGGACTGATATTGAAGCTGAAACTCCAATACTTCGGCCACCTGATGTGAAGAACTGACTCATTTGAAAAGACCCTGAAGCTGGGAAAGAGTGAAGGTGGGAGGAGAAGGGGACGACAGAGGATGCGATGGCTGGATGGCATCACCAACTCACTGGACATGAGTTTGGGTAAACTCTGGGAGTTGGTGATGGATAGGAAGGCCTAGAGTGCTGCACTCCATAGGGTTGCAAAGAGTCAGACATGACTGAGCAACTGAACTGAACTGATACTGACTAAGTTCAATTTTTATCCCCAGATATTTTTAATATTGTATTATGAGACACTGGATCTTATTTAAATCCCATAAAGGATATTGCTCATTTTGTTTTAGCAAGCAATTGGCCCAACTGTGCTCAGATCACTACTTTAATTCCTTTCTATGGGGAGAAGGGTCAGTGTCCACAGGGCTTTTCAGATCAGTCACACATATGCATTACCCAGGGTATAGTCTTTGACCTAAGCAGCAGTCTTTCTTTAAGTTTAGTTCTCAACATCTATGGTATGCTCCTTAGGGTTGGATCCATGAATATACAAAATAAGAGTAAGTACAGAAGCTCATAAACAAAGCAAATGGATCACTTTCCCAAACTACTCTCTCTCCATAACTTCTCTGGTATTTTCTGGGACCCTGGGCTCCTTTTTTTGGTCTTCTTGTTAGAAAGCAGGTTTTGTGTTTTGTTTTGTTTTGTTTTAATTTTAACATTGTTCTGCTGTGTACGTGGGCTCAGATGGTAAAGAATCTACCTGCAATGTGGGAGACCTGGGTTCAATCCCTGGGTCAGGAAGATACCCTGGAGAAGGAAATGGCAAACCATTCCAGTATTCTTGCCTGAGAAATCCCATGGACAGAGGAGCCTGGCAGGCTACAGTCCATGGGGTTGCAAAGGGTCAGACATGATGAGTACTTATCATCAGCAGCAGCAGCAGCAGCAAGAGCCAGAAAGAGAAGGAAAAACACTAGAGGTATGCACTATACTCTTGGAGCCACAGTTCCTTCCGTTGGAAGGAAGATTTCTCTCTTTCACAGATATAGACTCCTAAAGATAACCAGGACAAAAATGCCATGGAAAAGCCTGGTGTTTGAGACAAAAATTAATTTAAAAAGGAAAAAGAAAAATGACAATGAACCACTTCTCACATTCCCTCCAAAAGTTAGGAGAACCCATTCCAACCACCCACAGAAGTATAGGAGTTTTGTTGGAGCTTTCTCTTGCAGGGCCAGTGCCTGTTCCTGACTTTTCAGCCATGTTAAATCCAATTCAAGGAATATTGGCAGGAAAAAATAGCAGACCCACGGCCAGTCTGATATGATTTTGAATTCTATGCTGCTTCTACAGTCTGCTGGCTGCTATTTCCTTTTCAGAATTCTCAAATAGTTTCTCTAAGCTCTCTGTCCAGGTTCTACGGCTGCACTGAGTGGGAAAGCATGGGTATTCTTACTTTTTTCCACCCCATGTGTTTTGCTATTGCACCCATGTAGAGAACCATATATGATGTTTTCACACACACACACATACACACACACACCATCTCCAGAAATACATTGATGTTTTTAAATAAAGCTTCACACAGGTCCCCCTTACTCTTTCTGCTAAAGTTTAACCTGAGGTCAATTCTGTTAATCCATAAGTAAAAGAAATAAAGCCAATTGGTATATGAATCTGGCAGAAGGAACAATTTTACACTCCTTTTGTCACCATGCATGCCAATTTATTTCTTGTATTTGGTACCAATTTACTCATGAAAGATTGACTGTAGGAATCCTTTCTCTTCATTCCCTGTAGTGCAATGCATTGGCTCTAAGATGCAACATTCCTGTCAGAAAATGTACTTTTCAGATCCCTGATTGTTTGCAAAATATATGATTGTAACCTGAGACTTGAAGACCTCTGTCTTCCTCTGTCTAGGTATTTGACAGATTAATCATTGTGGGTAGTTTGAATGAACATCAGGAATGCTGAGTCTTCTGTTGGTGAGGGGCAATTCAGTAGACTCTTTTCAGCAATGAATATTCTTGAAATAACTAATTTCATTATTTATAAAGCTTTATAGAGCAGTGACATTATCAGCAAGTAAATTCTAATTTCTGTTCTCTTCAGAAATTAGAAAAAAATAACAAAACCCAAGTTAGTGTAAGGGTAAATAAATGAAATAGGTATTAAAATATAATAGATGAAATCAAAGAGCTCAATATATGTGAGGCTTCCCTGGTGGCTCAGACAAACAATCTGCCTGCAATGCAGGAGACCTAGGTTCAATCTCTGGGTCGGGAAGGTTCCCTGGACAAGGGAATGGCTACCCACTCTGGTATTCTTGCCTGAATATGAAAGAGGATATATTACAACCAACACTTCAGAAATGCAAACTACCATAAGAGACTACTATGAATAATTATACATGACTAAACTGGACATCCTGGAAGAAATGGAAAAATTCTTAGAACCATACAATCATCCAAGGCTGTATCTTTTCAGGAAGGTAATGAAGATCTGAGTAGATTAAGGAGACTGAATCAGTCATCAAGAACCTCCCAACAAATATCCAGGATCAAATAATAATAAACCAGAAAAAAATTTAATCACCTTTGTATCCAAAATATCTATTTTTAACCATTACTTTTAAAGACTATAGCATGTGCAAAATTTCTTTCTCACTGGTATCTTCAAATTTCATCACCTAGTTACAGTACTTGCAAGACATTTGGAAATGTTTATAAACAGAATTCTTTGTATCTCTGAATGAACACAAAAGTAAAAGCCAAGAGAAAAACAAACTTGTTGGCACAAAAACCAGCCATGTTTCATGTAGCTTTTCCTTCCTTTACTGAAAGAGAAAATAAGAAATTTTAGGGTGGTTTGCCTCCATCTTCATAAAAGGCATTGAATGAATAAAATTGAAAAATCAAGTTTATCTATGGCTCTCTTGATATTTAGCCTTTCTTGCACATATACACATGTTCATGATCATGGACCACGGATAGTTTGCCAATAGTAGGGGATGTTGATTTTATTCACTTTTCCTAAGAACCAGAGCAGATACCAGTCACAGACTATGACATATTTTAGAATAGCAAATAATAAATACCTTGGATTTATAGTTTAATTTGTGGCTTATTATCACATACACTTAAAATTTACCTCTAATCCATTTCTTACTTCTTGAGATAGTTATATGTTCTAAGGCCTGTGCTGAATCTTATCAGAGAACTAAAAACCTGTGGCAGAGATTGCTAGTTGCTTACATAATATCCATTTTTATATAGTTCTTTTTATAATGGATTCCTGAAATTTTATCATTTTATTTTATTTTGCAAGATGTCAGTTCTCCAACCAGGAATCAAACCTGGGCCTGGCAGTGAAAGTGCAGAGTCCTACTACTGGACCACAAAGGAATTCCCTCCTGAAATTTTTAGAAGGTAGCCCAGCAAAAAATTACTAGCTTTGAGTATGACTTCTGTGAATGATCCTAAATGTGTCTCTAATGACAAATCTCTTCTTTTACTCTTGCTAATGTCTATGAAGACCTACGAGACCTTTTAGAACTAACACCCAAAAAAGGTGTCCTTTTCATTCTAGGGGACTGGAATGCAAAAGTAGGAAGTCAAGAAACACCTGGAGTAACAGGCAAATTTGGCCTTGGAGTACAGAATGAAGCAGGGCAAAGGCTAATAGAGTTTTGCCAAGAGAATGCACTGGTCATAGCAAACACCCTCTTCCAACAACACAAGAGAAGACTCCACATGGACATTACCAGAAATCAGATTGATTATATTCTTTGCAGCCAAAGATGGAGAAGCTCTATACAGTCAGCAAAAATAAGACCGGAAGCTGACTCTGTGGCTCAGATCATGAACTCCTTATTGCCAAATTCAGACTGAAATTGAAGAAAGTGGAGAAAACCACTAGACCATTCAGGTATGACCTAAATCAAATTCCTTATGACTATACAGTGGAAGTGAGAAATAGATTTAAGGGACTAGATCTGATAGACAGAGAGCCTGATGAACTATGGACGGGGTTTGTGACATTGTACAGGAGACAGGGATCAAGACCATCCCCATGGAAAAGAAATGCAAAAAGGCAAAAGGTTGTCTGAGGAGGCCTTACAATTAGCTGAGAAAAGAAGAGAAGTGAAAAGCAAAGGAGAAAAGGAAAGATATTCCCATTTGAATGCAGAGTTCCAAAGAATAGCCAGGAGAGATAAAAAAGCCTTCCTCAGTGATCAATGCAAAGAAATAGAGGAAAACAACAGAATGGGAAAGATTAGAGAGCTCTTCAAGAAAATTAGAGATACCAAGGGAACATTTCACGCAAAGATGGGTTCAATAAAGGACAGAAATGGTATGGACCTAACAGAAGCAGAAGATATTAAGAAGAGGTGGCAAGAATACACAGAAGAACTGTACAAAAAGGATCTTCATGACCCAGATAACCACAATGGTGTGATCACTCACCTACAGCCAGACATCCTGAAATGTGAAGTCAGGTAGGCCTTAGAAAGCATCACTACGAACAAGGCTAGTGGAGGTGATGGAATTCCAGTTGAGCTATTTCAAATCCTGAAAGATGATGCTGTGAAAGTGCTTCACTCAATATGCCAGCAAATTTGGAAAACTCAGCAGTGGCCACAGGACTGGAAAAGGTCAGTTTTCTTCCAAACCCTAAAAAACGCAATCCCAAAGAATGCTCAAACTACCGCACAATTGCACTCATCTCACACGCTAGTAAAGTAATGCTCAAAATTCTCCAAGTCAGGCTTCAGCAATACGTGAACTGTGAAATTCCAGATGTTCAAGCTGGTTTTAGAAAAGACAGAGGAACCAGAGATCAAATTGCCAATATCCACTGGATCATCGAAAAAGCAAGAGAGTTCAAGAAAAACATCTATTTCTGCTTTACTGACTATGCCAAAGCCTTCAACTGTGTGGATCACAATAAACTGTGGAAAATTCTGAAAGAGATGGGAATACCAGACCTTCTGACCTGCCTCATGAGAAACCTGTATGCAGGTCAGGAAGCAACAGTTAGAACTGGACATGGAACAACAGACTGGTTCCAAATAGGAAAAGGAGTACGTCAAGGCTGTATATTGTCACCCTGCTTATTTAACTTATATGCACAGTACATCATGAGAAACGCTGGGCTGGATGAAGCACAAGCTGGAATTAAGATTGCCGGGAGAAATATCAATAACCTCAGATATGCAGATGACACCACCCTTATGGCAGAGTGTGAAGAGGAACTAAAAAGCCTCTTGATGAAAGTGAAAGAGGAGAGTGAAAAAGTTGGCTTAAAGCTCAACATTCAGAAAACTAAGATCATGTCACCTGGTTCCATCACTTCATGGGAAATAGATGGGGACAGTGGAAACAGTGTCAGACTTTATTTTTGGGGGCTCCAAAATCACTGCAGATGGTGATTGCAGCCATGAAATTAAAAGACGCTTACTCCTTGGAAGGAAAGTTATGACCAACCTAGATAACATATTAAAAAGCAAACATTACTTTGCCAACAAAGGTCCGTCTGGTCAAGGCTATGGTTTTTCCAGTGGTCATGTATGGATGTGAGAGTTGGACTGTGAGGAAAGCTGAGTGCCAAAAAATTGATGCTTTTGAACTATGGTGTTGGAGAAGACTTCAAAGTCCCTTGGACTGCAAGGAGATCCAACCAGTCCATCCTAAAGGAGATCAGTCCTGGGTGTTCATTGGAAGACTGATGCTGAAGCTGAAACTCCAATACTTCGGCCATCTCATGGAAAGAGTTGACTCATTGGAAAAGACTCTGATGCTGGGAGCGATTGGAGGCAGGAGGAGAAGGGGACGACAGAGGATGAGATGGCTGGATGGCATCACCGATTCGATGGACATGAGTTTGTGTAAACTCCGGGAGTTGGTGATGGACAGGGAGGCCCGGCATGCTGCGCTTCATGGGGTCGCAAAAAGTCGGACACAACTGATCGACTGAACTGCACTGAACTGAACTAAATGTCTCCCTTCATCATACATAAATCTCATACATGACTATTGGAGCTCCAGCAATCATCTTGTGACCACAAAGAGAGCTTGCAAATGGAAACCACAGGATAAGGATGCAAGGAGAGAAAGATGTGAGGAGCCTAGATCATCAAGGTCACTATGGAATGACAACATGATGCCAGTGCATGACTTTGCTATGAAGGAGAGAGAAAAAGTCTTATTTCTTTGAAATTATTGCTATTTTGTGTCATTGTTATTAACAGTGAAAGAAATCTCATCACAGATACAAGGTATATAATGCAAATCAGTCTTTCTATAATAATTTTCATTTTGTGAAAAGACTTCCTTCCTTATTTCAACTACATATAATAATTTCAATGAGAATTTCTATCTTTGTATAAAAAACTAGCCTTCCTTTCCGTTAATGATTAATTCAAAGTTGGGACCTGCACTAAGCTGTGCAAAACATATTTCTCCCACCTCAACTGTTGATTGGTCTTAAAATGAGCACGTGTCCTTATTTGCACCTATTGATGTGTTTCAGGGTGTTTGAATTTAGCACTGAGGCAGACAAACAACAACAACAAAACTTCTAACACCTTCTGGGTGGTGATATAATCAAAAAGAAATCGGGGGTCTCTTAGCAGCCCTATTTCCTACCTAACAGCGGAGTTGGCCAGAGAA
Source organism: Cervus canadensis (assembly GCF_019320065.1). Lineage (NCBI taxonomy): Eukaryota > Metazoa > Chordata > Mammalia > Artiodactyla > Cervidae > Cervus > Cervus canadensis. Next base: position 39,512,767 of record NC_057397.1, read on the forward strand.
AATGGAGAAAACCTGCAAAGGAGTACATTTTAAGAGATAGAAAAAGAGACTAGAGTTCTGGTCACTTTCAACTCCTTGGTGCCAAGTTGTCCTTGGAACTGATCTACCCTTTTCTCTATCCCTGAGATATAGGGTACAATTCATTCTACCTTTTATCTAAACTTCTTAAAATGGAAGTGTTTGTTATCTGAAACTAAAAAGTAACAATCAATTAATTTGGGTCATTCTTTTGTTTACATAGTATACAAGCATGCTTACCTAGTTCTCTGTATAACTTGAGTTATGTCAGTAACTCGAGTTGAGCAAAAAGTAGTGCATACATATTAGCTGTTGCAAGAGAGCCTCATTCTTTCAGAAGTTTAAGATTTTATTCATTCCTATTCACATTCTGGAGTCAATATTTCAGCCCAGGTCTTATAGTTTGCCTTGAATTTTTCATTCTTTTTTGAAGCCCTAATTTTTTGTGGTTTACTTTTTTTCTCCTCCACTTTTGTTTGCTTCCTGATAACATATTTGCTTGATTCAGCTTAAAGGAAGGAAATGGCTAGTCATCATTCTGTATCTATTTATCTAACTAACAATTTTTAGGCATTGGCAAAGGAATCCATACTAGACAAAAGATTATAAATGTACCTAAGATATAATAACATAGTACCTTCTTTCAATGAGCTTAAAGACTAAAAAATACATAAACATAAACACAAAGAAATAAAGATGATAGAAATATTTACAATAAACCCATGTGGGACTAGTGATTAAAAAAAAAAAACCCACCTGCCAATGCAGGTGACATAAGAGTTCAGTCCCTGGGTCAAGAAGATGCCCTGGAGGAGGGCATGGCAACCCACTCCAGTATTCTTGCCTGGAGAATCCCATGGACAGAGAAGTCTGGTGGGCTACAGTCCATGGGGTCACAAAGAATCAGAGATGACTGAATTGACTATGCCAACGAGCACACACACACAGTGACTGCACTATAAACAAGAATGTAGTAAAATTTTCTCTAGAATTGGAAGTTTTCAGTAAAGAATTCAAATGAGTCAGAATAGAACAAAGTCTTGAAAGGTAAGCATAGATAAGTTGGAATAAATTATTGTCTTTTTGAAATTCTAAATAGATGTGGTTGTTTTGTTGTGTTTTGTTTTCCTAGTAGGTAAGTTAGGAAAATGTTTGGCAAGTTAAGAAATAGCACTGGGTAACTAGTGAGATCATAGAGGAAGTGATATGATTTGCTGAGAGTTTTGGTATTTCTCCATTGTTGTTCAGTTTCTCAGTTGTGTCTGACTCTTCACGACCCTGTGGACTGCAGCATGCCATACCTCCCTGTCCCTTCATTTCTCCATTAGTGATGAATAACTGTTGAATGGTTTCAGCAAGGTCAGTCTGATTACAATTTAGCTTCATTAAATGTGTATTCTGAAAACCTGAGTAAGAATGCAGCAGTGGGGATAAATGGAATAAATAAATTTGAGGGACCACAAGGATACAGACTTCCCAGACGGCTCTAGTGGTAATGAAACCGCCTTCCAGTGCAGGAGATGTAGGAGACGCAGGTTTGATCCCTGGGTCAGAAAGATCTCTGGAGAAGGGCACAGCAACCCACTCCAGTATTCTTACCTGGAGAATCCTGTGGACAGAGGAACCTGGTGGGCTACAGTCCATGGAGTCACAAAAGAGTCTGACACAACTGAAGCAACTTAGCAGCAACAGCAAGGATAAAGAATTTCTAAAAGTAAATAAGTAGAAATGCATATAGTACACAAGTTCCCCACTTTCACTGAAACATATTCTTGAATCCTGGGCTGGCTCATGCTACTTGTGTGACTGGAAGAAGGCAGTAGAAGTGACACTGTGCCTTTTTCAAATACAAGTTTCAAGATATGGGTAACTTCCATTGCCTCATCCCTGGAACACCCTCTATGGAAATGCTAAATCATCATCAGATGTAACTTTCTGATACACAATACACCGGAACCTGGCTTTGAAATCGTTCACTCTGGGGTACCAATCAGGTGAATGAAGCCATCCCATATCCCCTAGACAGCCCATTTCACAGCTGAATAACTTAGTCTATGCTACATGAACAGATGTCTTAATCCATTGGGCTGCTATAACAATAATATCATAAGCTAGGTGAGTGATAAACAGCAAACATATTTCTTATGGCTCTGGAGGCTGAAAGCCCAAGATCAAAGCACTAGTATATCCATGTCCTCTGAGAGCTCACCTCCTAGCCAGTCATCTTTCTGCTATAACCTCACACGATCAAAGGGGCAAAGGGGCTTTCCAGGCTCTCTTTATCACATTTGAGAGTGCTCTGACTTCATGATTTAACCACCTTCAAAAGACCCCCCTTCCTAATGCCGTCCCATTGGGCATGGTTTTAACGGATGGATTTTACAGGTACATAAATATTTATCCTACAGCAGCAAGAAAAAGTTTTACATTCCTGAATTATCACATGTTCAGTTAAGATATACAATAGAATATTTACTGTTTTAAACTGATAACATTTTGGAGTGATGTGTTATGCAACAATGGATAACTAAAATACTATGTGAGATAAAATAGAAAGAGGGGTTAAGAATATTTTCAGTTTTCTGACTCGGTCTGTTGTCTAATTTTGATACGTTGTTTTTAGGTGTAAAATTGTTAGGGTTATCAAAAAAAGTCTTGAAATTGTAGAAGGAACTGCATGGTATACCAGGGAATAACACATAAACATGATCAGATTTATAAGGTCAAGTACAGAAGAATGATAAGTGTTGGTGAGACCAAATAAAGAAGAGAGTGTTTTTGTTTTTCTTTTTTTTTTTTCATTTTTTCAATAATTTTATTTATTTATTTACTGCTCTAGTTGCAGTGTACAGGCTACTTACTGTGCAGCACATGGGCTCAATAGCTGAGACTTCCAGGCTCTGGAGCAGAGGCTTAATAGTCATGGCAGCATGTGGGATCTTCTCCGATCAGGGACAGAACCTGTGTCTCCTGCACTAGCGGGCAGATTCTTTACCACTGAGTCACCAAGGAAGCTCAGAAGAGAGTGTTTTTTAAAAAGTTAATGGCAGCAATGGGAGATTAGGTGGGTGGGATGGTGATGGAAGGTTTTCCTTGAAGTTGGGCAAGATTAACAGTGGGAATAAGTTAAGTCAGTTATGATGTAGATTACAAACAGTTGATTACATCTGACAGTTAGACGACCAAAGTCATTGCATGTGAAGCACCTCTTCCTACAGCACACAGTCTATGTCTTACTCCATTGTACTGCTCAACCCTACTTAAATTCAAATTTTATTTCATGTGTCCATGGCCCACTCTGCCAATTGTGAAAGAACTGGACCCCATGAAAGTCTTGGAGCTCCTGGGAGCACAAAAGTCAGCAACATTTCCTGGACTAAATCTCAGAGCAGCACCACTGAGATACCAAAGTTGTATCACAGATACTCCTGATTTGGTTACCATCGTATACATGACAAATGAAAGCTACAGCATCTCAGCTTCCCTCCAAGAGGTCCGAGTATGTACAGCTTCCTTGGGTATCACCTCTCCCCGAATGCCAGGCGTGGGAGCTATTTCTCCTCATACCGTATTCCGCTAATTCTACTTTTATTTCACCTTCCTCCCCTCTAGTATGTAGGTGCACTGGCCTCATGAATAAGGTATATATCTTTAAAATATATGAGGCATAGCCTGCCCACAGTAGCATATGCATATATGTATCTATTAGGTAAGTATATGTATATGTTTATAATAATATTATTGTTTTCATAATATTTGTCAGAATTGTCTGAGTAAGTTGCTTTTATAATAAGTTGTAGCTTATTATATATCATTATTATATATTATTATGTGAGAAATTATTTAATAATTCTTAGACAATTCTGAAAAATATAGCGAAAACAATAATGTTATTATAAATATGTAATATATACATACACAACCTAATAGATATATACAAACATATGTTATTGTGCAGGGGATGCTATGCCTCATATATATAATGATACCTTATCCTGAAATACTTCAGTTTGTATTTCCTAGAATAAGCACTCTTCAAATAATTTCTGTTAAAAACTTTTGTAAGTCTCTAGACCATAATACCATAAAATACAATATATTTGATGAAGAAATAATACCACACACAAACTAAAATGCCAGTTTTGTGAAAAATAGTTTCTACTGACTAAGACAAACACTTATCTCTATGTCATACCAAAATAGTTGATTTGTCATTTAAAAATAGAAAAAAAAACTATTTGATCTGAAAAACTTCCTTCTTCAGTTTTAACACTGGCAGAAATGGAATAGCCAGATTAAGAAGCTACAAATTCAAAACTAAATTGTTAGAAAGGTGTTAAATAGAATGAAACAATTTTGCACAGCATTGCTTATTAGCAACACATTAATGAGACATATTAGAATATTCACAGTGCAATTTATAAATGTAAATGTGCAGCATAGTACTCTAGTCATAAATGTGTAACAACTATGATTTTGTGAAGTGAGTTGGTACTTTCCATAGTATAAAATATAGAACAATACAGATGACTAATTTGAATCAACGTGGTTTCACATGGCATGTCACAGCGGGAATCTTAATGATCTTCTACCTGGATTGTTTGTCTGCCTCGCATTTTCTGTTCTGTGATGTGTGGATGTGAACTATGCTGAACATAATTTGAGACTAATTACTAGCCATGTCAATGGCAAGTCACCTTCAATGATCAACCATATTTTCCCCTTTAGAAAATCTTTCTCGGCTAATGACAATGAAAATAAGGAGATTTCAGACTGTTTTCTGATTTCTTTGTTCCCAAGAATGTTTTTCTTCCCTTTTAAAAACCAGGAATCTCTTAATCATAAATAAAAATTTAGATTTTATTTCCACTTAAAATGGATGCTGAGGATGAAAACAGAAGTCTAATGTGGCAAATGTGTAAGTCTCTAGACCTGAGGGTAGAACTCAGTCCCAATTATTATTTATTTATTAAATGAACATCAAGCAGTCCAGAGGGAAATGTAATGAGTACTAAATGATTTAACTAGATTAATATTTACTATTGTGTTATCTTGCTTTTTCTTATACTTTAACCTTCTGAAGAGTAACAGGCACAATAACCTCATGAGTGAAAACTTTGAACTTTGTAACTATGTGAGAGAGATTTCTGAAGTCATTACAATGGAAATACTAAGAAAAGAAAACTGAAATTGATTAACTTTTAACTGATACAAGATTTTGACATAATTTTGATAATTCTCTGGGAGATACCGAGGGACAGGGAAGCCTGGCTTTCTGAAGTCCATGGAGCTGCAGAGTTGGACACAACTTAGCAATTGAACACCAACAACACATATAATTGATACCTGTATGTATACACACTTTGTAGGTTTAACAATTTTCCTGGTTAAAATAATCTCTTTAAATTTTAATATTTATTTAGTAATTGATTACCAAGACACAATATTGTACTACATGTGTATAACCATTAAAATTGGACCATATTTCCTTCAGACAACAATTTTCTTTTGGTATACATGGAATATCTGATTAGATTACCTAGAAACAGTGTGGTTAGGATAAATACATTTATTTTAATAAACTAGAGATCCCATGTATACCACTAAGTATCTCATGGTAGAACTTTATGAAAAAGCATTAGGCTCGTGAAAAGTCACTGATACCTAAAAAATAGGGCTTGTTGTATTTATACTCAGTCATGTCCAACACTTTAAGACCCCATGGACTATAGCCTGACAGGCTCTTCTTTCCATGGAATTTTCCAGGCAAGAATACTGGAGCAAGTTGCCATTTCCTTCTCCAGGGAACCTTCCTGACCCAGGGATTGATCTTGCATTTCCTTTATTGGTAGGTGGATTCTTTACCACTAGCGCCACCTGCGAAACTTATTGCAATAATCAGTTCATGTTGTATATAAATCAAATCATTATACTGTTCAGCTTAAACTTATACAGAACTGTATTTCAGTAATATCTCAGTTAAATTGAAAGCAAAACTAATATTCAAAAAAAAGTAAAAACTCAAACTTTTAAATAAAAATTTTACAGAAGAAAAGAAAAATTAGCAGCTCATTGTGTATTCATTGCCTGTTACCATTAGTGAAGAAAAAAATACAGATAGAATAATTGACATAGATTTTTATATATATATATAATAAAACTTGACATTTATGGAATACAAAGATTTGGTATATAGCTCATTAGTAAAACATGAGAATATTCTTCAGTTGAAAAATTATGGGTTGGGAAAGCAAAGGCCAGGGTCCCATGTAAACAGATCAATTAAAGATGCTGCATAATTTTTTGTTTTTGTCTTTTATCGACTATAATACTAAAATATGCTCTCCCTGTGGTGTGAAAATGTGTAAGAACAAAAAACAGATATTATTTTATATCCCTATTTTTTCATATACAAAGTTGAGATGTTTTAAAAGTCTGTAAAAATAAATGTGTTGAAACATATCAAATATGTTTATAATTTATATTATAAAAAAACAGCAACAAAATTGCCTTTACTCATCACTTTTGTAAGAAAATAGATAACCAACGCATTAGTCTGAAAATTAGAACAAAATAATAAAAGGGAAGAGAAAGAGAAAGAAGGGAGAGCAGGCAAACATTTTCTGGATTTTTTGTACAAGAATTGTCCCTCAAATTAACTTAAAAATCTATAATAAAAGTAATGAATATACCACCTGTGAAGCCACTCCTGCTGTGGAACACTTGCAGACTCAGGGCCAGGACCAGGTCGCAAGTTAACATGCGTGAAGAGCTGGAAATGAGAACCCCAGAAAAACCGTAACCTCAACGACAAGAGTAACTGGGAAAAGGACATGTTTACTAGAAAAAATGGCAACAAAGAAATGAAATTCCATCTATCTAAGGCACCAAAAATGGGTGAAGCTAACAGACAAACCCAGATGGTGTTATATGCTGTAGGATAACTTTCACTAGTCAGTGGATTAAAAAAAAAATCTGGGGAGACTATTACATATTAAATAGACTTGAGGCATGACAAATCATGTACTGAATTATTAGGTTGGGTTTGTATGCATTAAGCATAAAAGTAAATTATTATAATTGGGAATATATGATTATAGTTTGTGAATTAGATGACAATAAGGAATTATTTTTAATTTTTAAGTAGGTTAATAAGCACGTGTCTTTGTAAGAAAATGCCTGGACTTTAGAGATGCGTATCGAAGTGGGTAGTGCCAAAACATTACTGCATTTGAAGTATGCCTTAGAAATGTATTACTTAAAGTGTGGTCCCTAAACCAGCAGTGATAGATTCACCTGGGCCTTATGAGAAATACAGGATCTCAGGACTTCCCAGGTGGCGCTGGTGGTAAAGAAGTGAAGTGAAATGAAAGTCGCTCAGTCGTGTCCGACTTTGTGACCCCTTGGACCATAACGGAGGTCTCCCTGCCTGCTAAGGCAGGAAAGATAAGAGATGAGGGTTCAATTCCTGGGTGGGGAAGATCCCCTGGAAGAGGGCACGGCAATCCACTCTAGTATTCTTGCTTGGAGAATCCATGGACAGAGGAGCTTGGTGAGCTACAGTCCATAGCTTCACAAAGAGTTGGACACACTGAAGCGACTTGGCACTCAGCATGCACAACCACAGACCTATTTAATTAGCATTTACATTCTAAAAAAATTCCCATGTGATGTTTATAGACATTAAAATTATGTAAACTTTGATGGCAAAATCTTGAACAAAGAAAAAAAGATGAAGATAAATGAAGGTAACCTGGCAGGATTTTTCTAAGTGTTAAATTTGGCAAGGACACAGAAGATTGATTGTACAATTATTTTTTAAAATGAAAAAAGAGCACAAAATTCAAAGTCCAATAGACTGATTTGCATAATTTCTTGTATATCTTTTCCTGCTCTGTCTCTAAAATATGTAATTTCAAAATTCAGTTCTACTATACTGATGTTTCCAGAGATATTGCTGTACTACTTAAACTAGAGGGTGTACTGGAAGGCAGAAAATTCTGATAAATAAGGTTAACTTTCCCTGAAACTCATGATAAACTAGAAAATTATGTCATGAAATTATAGAAGGTTCAGCATTAAATTATGAACACAAGTTGTGGTTTATGATAATGTAATTATATTTAAAGCGTAACTATAATAATGAAGTATTTTTATAATGCATCTTGGCAAGAATCAATATTAAATTATACTGTATTTGGCAATCATAGAATCAAAGTTGTAGAAATCAAAAAACAGAGCTAACATTAAATTAGATGATTCTTAAAATGGTCAGAAAATAATAATCAAACTGTATTTTTGTGTACAGAGATAACGGTGAGGGAAATTATTTTCCATATTATACCAAAGTAGAAAAAATGCTGTACACATAAGTTTGAGACGCTGTAGAGATATAACAAAAAGTCAAATTGAAAGCAAAGAAAATGACAATTTCCATAAATACAGCATATAAAAATTACATTACTAAGCAACAGGGCTATAAAATGACAAGAATCTTCATTCAATTCATGTGCAAACTTGTATGACCAACATCATTCTTATGCCTACTTAATATCTAAAAAATATTAAAGACAGAAGACAAAGTCACTTTTGCATTGTATAAATGTAAATGCACTTCCTGGGTAATATTCTAAACTTATTCCCATGTTTCTTTGTGCTTGAAAGTACAATTTTATTCAGTAATTTTCTTTTAATTATTAAGGTTAAGTCAATATTTCCCTAGGAAAATTTCTACCTTTTCTTCATGGAACATAATGAACATACTTAAAGACAGCTATCATTAAACTCTTTATTAATGGGATTAATAAATCAAATCAGACCCAAAAGTATTAATCAAATATAGGTTGATGTTTGTTTTTATTTTTTACTGTAAGGACACCTCACACTTTATTAAAGTTCAAGGAGCTTTTGTTTTGTCTTTGACTGTGTGGATCACAACAAACTGTAGAAAATTCTTACAGAGATAGGAATAGCAGACCACCCAACTTGCCTCCAGAGAAATCTGCGTACAGGTCAGGAAGCAATAGTTAGAAATGGACATGGAACTGCAGACTGGTTCCAAATCAGGAAAGGTGTACATCAAGGCTGTATATTGTCACCCTGCTTTTTTAACTTATAGGCAGAGTACATCTTGAGAAACACTTGGCTGGATGAAGCACAAGCTAGAATCAAGATTGTGGGAGAAATTTCAATAATCTCAGATATGCAGATAACACCACCCTTATGGCAGAAAGTGAAGAAGAACTAAACAGCCTCTTGACAAAAGTGAAAGAGGAGAGTGAAAAAGTTGTATTAAAACTCAACAATCAGAAAACTAAGATCATGGCATCTACTCCCATCACTTTATGGCAAATAGATGGGTAAACAATGGAAACAGTGACAGACTTTCTTTTCTTTGGCCCTAAAATCACTGCAGATGGTGACTGCAGCCGTGAAATTAAAAGATGCATGCTCCTTGGAAGAAAAGTTATGACAGCATATTAAGAAGCAGAGACATTACTTTGCCAACAAAGGTCCGTCTGGTCAAAGCTATGGTTTTTCCAGTGGTCATGTATGGATGTGAGAGTTGGACTATAAAGAAAGCTGAGCACCAAAGAATTGATGCTTTTGAACTGTGGTGTTGGAGAAGACTCTTGAGAGTCCCTTGGACTACAAGGAGATACAACCAGTCCATCCTAAAAGACTCCATTACATCAGTCTAAGTGTATTTTAAGAATAATAACTGTATTTTCAAAAAGAAAAATATCAAGTAGAAAAATAGCATTATTTTGCATGTTAACAAATATCTTTAATATCTGTCTCATATATATTTCTGGCTCATATCTACATCCAATTCATTCTGATGAATGAACATTCTTCAAAGTGGTTATACCAGAAGTTCTGCAATTTTGGCAATACATAATTACCACATTTTTCAGTTTAATGATTCTAGGTGATTTTCAGTGGTAATTCATTATAATTTAAATAAGTATTTCTATAATGATTAATTAATTGAACATCCATTTTGTATGTTTAAATAGGCATTTGTGTATCTGCTTTGGGAAGTGTCTGTTGAAGACTTTGCCTATTTTTTCTGTTGGGTTGTCTATCATTTCCTTACAAATTTGTAGGAGTGCTTTGCATTCTTTTATCAGAGATATGTTTTTGGAATAATTTCTACCACTCTGTTCATTCTCTTTTAATGGATGTTAGATGAATAAAAGCTGTTAATTCTAATGTAGAAGCAATTTGTTATTTTTTTGAAAATATTTAGCATATATGTCTATTTTTAGAAATCTTTGCTTCCTTGTAAGTCATGGAGCTACGATTCTGGTGGTCAAGTAAAAGCTACAGTGCTTAAATTCTTATTTAAATATGCTGTCTATATGGAATTCACTTTTGTGTGTGATGTGAGAAAGGGTTTGATACTTTATTTTTCCAAATGGAAAGCCATGAAGACAGCAGCGTTTATTGAAATAACCATTCTTTTCCCACTATGAAGCCGCTTTTTTCATTAAGTATCTTCATTTATGTGTTGGGTCCGTTTGATGGACTCTAATGTTCCCTTCCATTGGTCTCTGTGTTTCTTTGCATCAGTATCATGATCATTAGTCACTGTAGCTATACAATAAAACTTGGTGAAGGGTGATGTGTCTCTAACTTTCTTCTTTTTCCAGATTGTCTTAACTATTCTTGACCAGTTGCATTTCTGGATATTTTTTTTTTTTATTTTAAAAAAATGTATTGTGGTAAAATACACATAAAATTATCATATTAGCCATTTAAAACATACAACTTAGTGGTATTAAGCACACTCATAATGTTATGCAATCATAACTGCCAAACATCTCCGGAACGCCTTTTGTTTAACAAAACGAAACCCTGTGAAGTGAAAGTGAAAGTGTTAGTCACTCAGGCATGTCTGACTCTTTGTGACCCTGTGGACTGTAGCCCACCAGGCTCCTCTGTCCATAGAATTCTCCAGGCAAGAATACTGGAGTGGGTTGATATTTCCTTCTGCAGGAGATCTTCCTCACCCACGGATTGAACCTGAGTCTCCCGCATTGCAGACAGATTCTTTATTGACTGAGTCATCAAGGAAACCCTATATCCAGTAATAATAGCACTTTATTTTTTTCTTATTCTAACCCTTGGCAACCACTATTCCACTCTCTGTGTTATGATTTTAACTACTCTAAGTAATTCATATAAGTGGAATCCCATGTACATGCCTTTTTGTGACAGGTTTATTTTATTTAGTATAAAGTTCTCAAGATTCATCCATATTGTAGCACATGTCAGAACTTCCCTTCTTTTTAAGGCTGAATAATATTCCACTATGTGTGCTATGCTTTGTTGTTCAGTCGTTTCTGATTTTTTGCAATCCCATAGACCGTAGCCTACCAGACTCCTCTGCCCATGGGATTTTCCAGTCAAGAGTACTGGAGTGGGTTGCAATTTCCTCTTCCAGGAATCTTCTCGACCCGGGGATTCAACCCATGTCTCCCACACTACAGGCGAATTCTTTACTGCTGAGCCATCAGGGAAGCCCCTGCTGTATATATATATACCACATTTTGCTTACCCACTTATCTGTCAATGGACACTTGTGTTACTTCAACATTTTAGCTATTGTAAATAATATTGCTACAAATATGGTCGTACAGTTATCTCTTTAAGATCCTGATATCAATTCTTTGTAGTATATACCCAAGAGTGTAATTGCTGGATTATACGACTCCTCTGGATTTGATTTTTTTCTTTTTTTGAGAACTGTCCATACAGTTTTGCACAGTGATGTACACTTTACATTCCCACCAACGTTACAGAAAGATTTTAATTCCTCCATATCCTCACCAGCCCTTGTTTTCTCTGCTTGTTCTTGTTGTTTTTATCCATGGTAGTCATCCTAATGAGTATGAATTGGTGCTGGGTACATTTGCTTTGCATTCCCAAACCATTAGAGATGTTGAGCATCTTTTCATGTGCTTACTGACCATTCATATATCATCTTTGGAGAAATGTCTGTTTAAGACAAGCTATCTGCACTTTTTGAATTGGGTCCTTTGTTTTGTTGTTGGTTCCCATAAGGTGTATCCAAGTTGCTCCCTGGGGCATGTGCAAAAATGCCTGCCAAAGGGCTCAGAGGTGGGAGACAGGTACTCATTGCTGAGAAAAGATCTTAGGTTGACCAAAATGAACTACGATTTACCATCCAGGGTTAATTCCTTCTCCTGGAATTTGCCAGCCTTCAAAGGATTCCAGAGTTCCAAAGTAGTTACATCAGATGGATTCTGCCTCTTGATTTATTGTCCCTGTGGGGAGATAGATTTCTGGCTCTTTCCCAAGTTTGTTTGTTTTCAAAGGCTGTTTCTACCTTATGTGGGTACATCAGAGCTATTCCTTTAATATTTTGTATTATTGATGGGTCTGTAATTTTCCTTTCTTTTTGTCTGGCTTTAGAATCAATTTTCTGCCTTCAAATAAAGACTTTGAACATGTTCCTAATTTTTCTATTCTTTGGAACCACTTATAACATATTTGCAAATATTTAGAATAATTTACAAGTAAAGTCACCTGGGCTTGAGATATTCATTGTGGGAAAAGTTTTGCTAATGAGTTCAATGACTTTAGTAAATGTCTGCTTATTCAATTTTTTATTTTCATCTTGAGTCAGGCTTCTTAAGGTGTGTCCTTTTTTGACAATTTTGTCCATTTGGTTCAAAATGTCAAAATTAATGCCTCAAAAATTGTTTATAATAGTATCTTGTTATGTTTTGATATTCATAATATCTACACTGATGTTCTCTTTTTAGTCCCAATATCAGTAACAAACTTCTGTTCTCTCTCTCTCCCACTTCTCCTGTTTTTCCAGATTGACGCTAACCCACATTCAGTCTTCAGCCATTTTTGCTTTTGTCTTACCCACTTCATCTTCAACTGGCAAGATCCTCTGCCCCTCAGGCTTTCTCAAAAGTAAACCAGCTCTATTTCTCTTTTTGCAGGTGTTCGTCCCTCCTCGATGCATATACTTTCCTTGAAGTTTCAATTCTCTGATGGGTTCAGGAAGCATTGCTCTTTTGTATTTTATCTTTATCTCATTGTTCTTCTGGGACATCATTTTTGACACTTTCTATTTCCTGAACAGAAAGACCACTCTAATAGCATATATCTTTAATTTCTATTTTTTTCTAGAATTATTTTCAGAAAAATTGAAGACGTTATTGGGAAAGATAAAACAGAATTTGAGACATGAATCTATGAAACTGCAGCTGCAAACATTTTCATGTACTCATATAACTTTTCTCCTTTACGTCTAAATATTTTCAATTAGATAGCCATACCAAAAATATGCTTTTCTATATTTGTTGTTATTTAATTGACTTTCCACATATTTCTAAATTATATATATATATATATATACATATATATATATATGTATATATATATAAGACAAAGAGTCAGATGATTACAAACCAATAGCTTGATTCTGTTTCAATAGTATTTGAATGTATTCAAAAGCAAATCATTTAGCCTGTGATTTTTATGTGTGGCAAAGTTCTAGACCTTAGAGATAGATGAGCTGGTTATTTTTACAGAGTATATATTCTTGCTTTGGGAGTTAGAAAGCAAGGAAATCTACAAATAGAAGATCGAGATAATTTCAAACAAAAATAAGCACTATCAAAAAGAAAAAAAGAACCCACTACAAAGGGATATGATAAAGAGGAAAGGAGTGAGAATGTTCTCATTTCGATGTAGTAAGTGGTAAGGAAGGGCTCCCGGGTGGCGCAGTAGTTGAGAAGCCGTCTGCCAATGCAGGAGACACGAGAGATGCAGGCTGGGTCCCCGGGTTGGGAAGAGTCCCCTGAAGTAGGAAATGGAAACCCACTCCAGTGTTCTTGACTGGAAAATTCCATAGACAGAGGAGCCTGGCGGGCTACAGTCCATGGGGCTGCAGAGTCAGACACGATTAGCACATGCACAAGTGGTAGCATACCTTATTAAAAGCTGGGTTTCTAGCCGAAACCTGAAGGACCTGAAGGGAATCTTAGTGTAAGAAACTGTGAAGGGCAGGGAAAGCAGAGTGCGTGGAAAGTGATGATTTTGATATTATCTTTGGTTCATATTAGAAACTATTGTCCAAGTAAGTGGGCTATTATAGCAGATTACTTTCCTCTTGTAAGACTGACCAAGTGGCAGCCTTCTATGAGTCGGGGGAGAAAAGGATTATACAGGAAGAGGAAGCCTTTTGCTAAGTTAACATTACAGCTGAGAGCATTCACATCGGTTGAAGTATCTGGATCCCATCACTGTTTTTAAGATACAATTTCTTTGTAGTAAGACAGTGGTGACATTGAAATCAAAGGATGAACAATGCCTGGACTGTTGCATACCTGTCCAATGTGCCCAGCTGTCTTAATTTTTACAAGATTAATTTGATGTTGGTTGTCAGGTGATCACAATGTTAGATAGAACATGCACAACTTACACCCTCTCAAAGAGTTTAATGAAAACCAGTACAATTCTTTGCCTGAATCTTCTTTAAAAAACCCAAAGACATCGCATTTCAACAGTCCATTTAGAGAACTACACCAGATGGAGCCCACCATCATATTTTCTCTGCAAGAATATAGAGTGACAGTGGAAATGCCGTTTTCTTGAATTGTGGAAAAAAATCTCAATAATGCTTACTAAAATTTTATATTTCTGTGACATTTTAAATGATTAAGGGATTAATTACAAATTATCTAACATGTATTTCTAAAATCAAAAATGAAAACATTCTAATTATATATATTTGTCTGATTGTTCACAATTAATATACTTCTCAGCATAACGTGATAACCACAGATGCTGTTTTCTGGGACAAACCCTTTAAGCTCTAACAGATTTAGTTTAATATTTCTCTCTAATAAATGAAGGATAAAATAATTTACAAAAAATTAATTGTTTAATCTTGTAAAATTACTAATACCACAAAATTCAGTCAGAAGATAGATTATGTTTCTAGTACATTTCTCTGATTTCACATTTTTTAAATATAAATGGGATGATAACTAACAATATTTGGCAAAAGACTATCAGAGCAACTATCTAGAAGTTATGACTTCATTGTATGTCAGATAGTATTTTCAGAAATATAGATGTGTATTTAGATACGGATAAGAAATGGTACAGACCTAACAGAAGCAGAAGATATTCAGAAGAGGTGGAAAGAACTATACTAAAAAGATCTTCATGACCCAGATAATCACAAAGGTGTGATCACCAACCTAGAGCCAGACATCCTGGAATGCAAAGTCAAGTGGGCCTAGGAAGCATCACTATGAACAAAGCTAGTGGAGGTGATGGAAGTCCAGGTGAGCTATCTCAAATCTTAAAAGATGATCCTGTGAAAGTGCTGCACTCAATATGCCAGCAAATTTGGAAAACTCAGCAGCGGCCACAGGACTGGAAAAGGTCAGTTTTCATTCCAATCCCAAAGAAAGGCAATGCCAAAGAATGGTCAGACTTTACCACACAATTGCACTCATCTCACACACTAGTAAAGTAATGCTCAAAATTCTCCAAGCCAGGCTTCAACAGTATGTTAACAGTGAACTTCCAGATGTTCAAGCTAGACTTAGAAAAGGCAGAGGAACCAGAGATCAAATTGCCAACATCCTCCAGATCATCAAAAAGGCAAGTGAGTTCCAGAAAAGCATCTAGTTCCGCTTCATTGACTATGCCAAAAGCATTTGACTTATATGAACCACAACAAACTCTGGAAAATTCTTCAGGAGATGGGAATACCAGACCACCTAACCTGCCTCTTGAGAAATCTGTATGCAGGTCAAGAAGCAACAGTTAGTTAGAAGTAGGTATGGAAAACAGACTGATTCCAAATAGGAAAATGAGTACATCAAGGCTGTATATTGTCACCCTGCTTATTTAACTTATATGCAGAGTACATCACGAGAAATGCTGGGCTGGAAGAAGCACAAGCTGGAATCAAGATTGCCGGGGGAAATATCAGTAACCTCAGATATGCAGATGACACCACCCTTATGGCAGAGTGTGAAGAGGAACTAAAAAGCCTCTTGATGAAAGTGAAAGAGGAGAGTGAAAAAGTTGGCTTAAAGCTCAACATTCAGAAAACTAAGATTATGGCATCTAGTCCCATCCCTTCATGGCAAATAGATCCCTTCATTTCCCCAAATAGATGGGGAAACAGTGGAAACAGTGAGAGACTTTATTTTTGGGGGGTCCAAAATCACTGCAGATGGTGATTTCAGCCATGAAATTAAAAGATGCTTGCTCCTTGGAAGAAAAGTTATGACCAAACTAGATGGCATATTAAAAAACAGAGACATTACTTTGCCAACAAAGGTCCGTCTCATCAAAGCTGTGGCTTTTCCAGTAGTCATGTATGGATATGAGTTGAACTATAAAGAAATCAGAGCACTGAAGAATTGATGCTTTTGAACTATGGTGTTGGAGAAGACTCTTGAGAGTCCCTTGGACTGCAAGAAGATCCAACCAGTCCATCCTAAAGGAAATCAGGCCTGAATATTCATTGGCAGGACTGGTGCTGAAGCTGAAACTCCAATAATTTGGCCATGTGATGAGAAGAACTGACTCATTTGAAAAGACCCTGATGCTGGGAAAGATTGAAGGCGGAAGGAGAAGGGGATGACAGAGGATGAGATGGTTGGATGGCATCACCAACTCAATGGACATGAGTCTGAGTAAACTCCGGGAGTTGTTGATGGACAGGGAGGCCTGGCATGCTGCAGTTCATGGGGTCGCAAAGAGTCAGACACGACTGAGTGACTGAACTGAACTGAACTGAAAGAAACATAGCCTATATTTGCAATGTGTGTATAGCCTATAGATACAAGATGTGGAAAAATTTCCAGAGTGTTACACCCTATGTTATTAGCTGCTCTGAAATTCAGTTATTTAATGCAAGATCTCTCAGCACAAAGGGCATTATTTTCTCTATGAAGATTCAAAGAAAGGATTTGCTAATAATTGCTTCTATAGCAACTGAAAATCTTGGCATCTCACCCTTCATTATTTTAAAATCTTATAGAGGATTTTGTTAGTAAAAAACCAGAAATGAAGAATGATAATGTGTTTAAAATCATCACTCTTTAAATTCATTTTCCCATTTGCTTTTAAATTGATTCATGCTTCTGAGAAAAGAAAATATGCTAATGATTATATCACTTTTTCTACTGTGTAGACCATCTATATTAAAGAACCAGAATAGTATGATATTACTTTAATGTATTCCTCCAAAGCTTAAGTTGTTACTTCATATTTTCTTTTCATTCTTGTATTTAGATATATATACCTCTTTGTGTGTGTGTGTGTGTATATACATAATATTCAAACTAATATCTAATATTTGCATTATGCCAAACAATACCTTCCATGGACTGAGAAGTTTGATGGGCTACAGTCCATGGGGTCGCAGAGTTGGACATGACTTAGTGACTAACACACACACACACAGACAATACATAAAATGGATAGATGCTTAATTTTGATACCACTGAAGACAATTTTCATAATTTGATACATTTTAGAAACACAAACCAAAAAAGGTAAAATAAATTTGAAATGAAAAAAGATGACCAAGTTGGCATTTTTCATTTTAGACTTTATATTTGGCTATCCACTGGAAAAGATTATATTGTAATAACAAAACTTTGCTTTTCCAGGGAGGCTAATCATGGCTTCTTTGCTGCCTCATCTCTTTTAATTCCATCCAGTTTATTTTTCATCTCGGAAACTATATTTTTCATCTTAAAGAACTCAATTTGGGTCATTTTTGTAGTCTCTGTGTCTTTCTTTAAGATGTTGATGCTTTTTGAACCCATGGAAATTAGTTATAAGAGCTGTTTGAAAGTCATTGTTTACTGATTATACCATCTGCACCATTTTTCAGTCTGTTTTCATTAATTAATTTTTCTCCTGTTATGGGTTATATTTTCATTCTTCTTTGCATCCCTAGTAATAATTGTAGGCTGCATGTCAGATATTGTGAATTTTACTTTATTGTTTGTTGGATGTTTTTGTATTTTTTTAATGTTTATAATTTTGTTCTAAGAAATAGTTAAGAAATAGTTTCATTATTTTGAGGCTTCCTTGTAAGCCTAGTTAAGGTGCAACTGAAGCAATATAGTCTAGGACTAATTCGACCCCATGGCTTCCCTGATGGCTCAGACAGTAAAGAATCTGCATGCAAGGGAGGAGACCTGGGTTCGATCCCTGGGTTGGGAAGATCCCTGGAGGAGGGCACGGCAACTCACTCCAGTATTCTAGCCTGAAGAATCCCCATGGACAGAGGAGCCTGGTGGGCTGCAGTCCGTGTGGTGGCAGAGTCGGACATAGCGACCAAGCACAAGCATTGCACAGCATCCCTAGTAATTGAAGGTTGCATGTCAGACGTTGTGAATTTTACTTTATTGGTTGCTGGATGTTTTTGTGGGTTTTTTGAATATTTGTAATTTTGTTCTATGAGACAGTTAAGAAACAGTTTGATCATTTTAAGTCTTCCTTATAAGCCTGATTAGGGTACAACTGAAGCAATCCAGTCTAAGACTAATTCAGCCCCACTAGTAAGTCTATACCCATTGAATATTCTTTGTATGTTGAATACGTAGCTTGATGCTGCATGTATTAAATTATATCAGATCATATTTGTATAATCATAAAGCAATAATTGCAAGACATAAAATATAAATTTTAAATTAAATTTTATTAATTATAATAAAATGTTTTCTAGTAATTGTAAAATTTTAACACATCTAAATACTTCATCCCTATGAAATTCATTTTGTTAATAATTATGAAAAGAAGAATCTAGCTTTATTTTTTGCATGTGACAAATACTTCATTTAAACACCAACATTTAACTGTATTATGTAAAACATTATGCCACTGGTTTTTATCGATTATCATTTTAATTAACTGCTTCATACAACCAATGTCCTGTGCTGCTTGCTGTTAATATGTAAAAATTATTGTTAATATATTTTGTTCATTTTTATCTGTTTAAGCCAGGAGAGTAAATTCAGTTCCTATTACTCCATCATGTTCATAAGCACAAATCTTAAGTGAAATTTAATACAAAAGAAAGAGTTCCAAATTTTACAACAGATCTATCACTGGTTGTTAGCATATCTTTCTACATCTAAGACACCAAGATAACTCCTCACTGTTAAGGCTTACAATAAGCAAAATGTCCACCACTGTGTTTCTCTGGCATGTGAGTATATTTTTAATTTACTGGTCATATATATATATATACATATATATATATGTACTCTAATATATATAAACAAAT
The DNA here is from genome assembly GCF_019320065.1 of Cervus canadensis. Classification (NCBI taxonomy): domain Eukaryota; kingdom Metazoa; phylum Chordata; class Mammalia; order Artiodactyla; family Cervidae; genus Cervus; species Cervus canadensis. The sequence continues at coordinate 39,532,103 of NC_057397.1, forward strand.
ATATATATAAGACATATATATGTATATGTACTCTAATTATCCATTATTCTGTCCTTGTTTTTGATTAGATATTGATCTCCATATTTTTTTTTTTATTAGTTGGAGGCTAATTACTTCACAACATTTCAGTGGGTTTTGTCATACACTGATATGAATCAGCCATAGAGTTACACACATTCCCCATCCCGATCCCCCCTCCCACCTCCCTCTCCACCCGATTCCTCTGGGTCTTCCCAGTGCACCAGGCCCGAGCACTTGTCTCATGCATCCCACCTGGGCTGGTGACCTGTTTCACCATAGATAATATACATGCTGTTCTTTCACAACATCCCACCCTCACCTTCTCCCACAGAGTTCAAAAGTCTGTTCTGTACTTCTGTGTCTCTTTTTCTGTTTTGCATATAGGGTTGTCGTTACCATCTTTCTAAATTCCATATATATGTGTTAGTATGCTGTAATGTTCTTTATCTTTCTGGCTTACTTCACTCTGTATAATGGACTCCAGTTTCATCCATCTCATTAGAACTGATTCAAATGAATTCTTTTTAATGGCTGAGTAATATTCCATGGTGTATATGTACCACAGCTTCCTTATCCATTCATCTGCTGATGGGCATCTAGGTTGCTTCCATGTCCTGGCTATTATAAACAGTGCTGCGATGAACATTGGGGTGCACATGTCTCTTTCAGATCTGGTTTCCTCGGTGTGTATGCCCAGAAGTGGTATTGCTGGGTCTAGTTCACAGGAATTTCTATCAGTAATAACACCAATAGCAATAACAATAAAAATCACCTTGAGGGACCAAATTTATATCACAAATTTTTATTCTGCTTCCATAAAACTTTTGCAAAATACTACCACTATCTATTATCAGCATCATTAGAATGAAAACAAGGCATTTTAGTCTCAAAAACAAAATATTTTAACTTAATAAACCATATTTGAAATAATTTTTCATAGAATCATCCCTAATTTTCTCAGTATAGACTAATATGGGAGATTCTTTTTCTTTCCCTTATTTGAAACTCTGAGTATGATGTTATTCATCTCTGCTGTCCGGTATATGTACAATGTTCAAAGGTGAATGTTCCAAAAAAATTCTTGACTAAATGATGGAAATTCATGTGATCAGTACCATGGTTCTTAAAACTTTAAATTACTCTTTAATTGTAAGAGAAAATCAGATAACTTTTAGAAAAATTTTTAAATCATACTAAAGTGTCAGTTTTCAATTCGTTGTTTGAGGGAAACTGTAGAAATAGTTTTAAATCTCTCCAAACTTCTGTGTTCTTTGCATGTCTGTGATTTTAATCCTTATCATTCTCAAGATTTGTTAAATTATTTGAGCTCATCAAAGGAAATCAACCCTGAATATTCATTGGAAGGACTGATGCTGAAGCTGAAGCTCCAATACTTTGGCCACCTGATGAGAAAAGACAACTCATCAGAAGAGACCCTGATGCTGGGAAAGATCGAAGGCGAAGGGAGAAGAGAATGACAGAGGGTGAGATGGTTGGATGGCATCACAGACTCAATGGACATGAGTATAAGCAAGCTTCAGGAGATAGTGAAGGACAGGGAAGCCCGGTGTGCTGCGGTCCTTGGGGTCACAGTCGGACATGAATGAGCGACTGAACAACAACAATTCTCTTATATAAATTACAGATTCTATGTTGCATACTGAGCATATTATTAATAACAAATAACTTAGAGATGGCAATGGCCATAACATCAATTCAATCTGATTTCCATGAACTGAGCTATAGCTTTAAGAATATTAATTCATCTAATAAGGGTGATGATATTTACATAATATTGCTTCAAAGGTTTCCCTTGATGCTTTAAGACAGTTTCCTAGGGGATAATAGCCAGGAAAACAATAGAAAAAAATAAAATAAAATCTTGATTAATTTAATTCCAATCTAAAGGAAGACTCTATACTTAAGGTATTTGAGAATACCAATTCACCATTATAGATTCAGATATATGTCAGTATATATAAGATATTTTGAACATAACCCAAATTATAAGAAATCCTTTTTTGGTAGAAAAGCAACTGCTCTATGTTTTACCTAAGGGAAAATATAAATCTGAGTTCACTAAATGTGTGCCTCATTGCCCTCTGTTAGTTCATGCCTGCCCAATCCATAGGGCCTCAGTTAAGAACTATTCTATCATCTATATATCAGAGGAGAATGCGTGTGTGCTATGTTGATAGTCACTCTAAACAAATATTTATACAGTTGAGATCAGAGATATAAAATGTCAGTTCCAAATCCACCCATGATGGCACATATACCAGACAGATGACAAAGTCTGGCTCAGGTTATAAAGGCCTGTGAAATACTTGAATCATATTTTGCAACCCTTGAAAGAATTCAAGTTGGAGATTAGCAGAAACCAGGCTCAGTTCTGTCCATAATCCCCTTTATCTGTCTTCTAGCCAACAAAATGAAAACCTGAAAGCCAAGCTGACAAATAGAGTGTGAAGGGCCTTCTACTGCAGTTAAGAAAAAAACTGAGGCTGCTATTGGTAAAATATATATATTTTTTCTATCACTATTATTGTTGCTACTGTTATTCATAGAAAGAGTGAAAAAAAAACTCTAAATGACATTGTTCTTCTGGATTCTTTATTATATATAACATGCAATAAATTAACTCCCTTCATGTTACACTGGGCATATAACATGAAAACATGTGCAGAGAATAGAAATCAGTATCTGTAAAGATAAATGCCCTGTGATACAGAAATATATTATTTTTAAATCCAGAGAATTGGGTTCATTAAGATGTAAGAGTGTTTCAGTACAGTCTTTACAAATGTAAATGCAGAAGTAAATCAGAAAAGACAAATAATGCCAGCTACATACAAAATATAGGATTATTCTATATATATGGGACAGGATGGAGCTCTGCATGAAGTTACAGGTAGAAAAAGCAATATTGGCAATAAATCAAGTAATATCCTTATTGAACATAGACATTTCAAGAAGGGTGAACAGTACTGTATAAGATTCATAACATTCGAGTTATTTGTAAAAGAAAAAAAAAAAGCAAGTGAGATGCTTTCATTCAATAGGATAAGCTGAAATGATATGAAAAGCCTTCTTTCCAGTCTTAACACATTAGCATACATGTGTTTCCTTTTACATGCTGCTTTTATATATGGCAATACAGGAAAAGCAAACAAATAAACAATAAATGAACAAACTTACCAAAAAGGGGGCGGGGATCCCCAGTCCCAAGATTTAAAAGGAAAAAGCACATTCAGCATTAAAATAGTGATTAGGAACTGAAATTTAGAAATTCAAGAGGGTCTTAGAAAAAATATGCCTTGTTTTTGAGGGCTGGCTTTATATATCTGTTGTCTTTTCAGAAAACAAATAGATGCTGGAAGATAATATAATATCTTCAAAGTTCTGAGGACATATACCTATCCAAATTAAAATTCTATACCTTGTTTAAAAAACTACCCAAGAACAAGAAATAAAGACATTTCATTCATAGAGAGACAAAGAGGAATTACCACACACAAACCGTAACAACAAAACAGTCTAAACAGTAGCGGCGGCTATAGCCTGCTGTGCTGCAGTTCATGGGGTCACAAAGAGTCAGACATGACTGAGTGACTGAACAACGAGACAACAAGAGGAATATTAAAAAAAAATAATTATTGATTATTGACTCCAATACCTCAGGATTTTCTTTACCTAGATAATCGAGATGGTGTTTGAATAATGGGAGCTTTAAAAACTTTGTACATAATTCTCATGTGTTTTTTCCAAGGTTGAAGACCACTGTACAAAGAATGTTCTTCAGTAAAAACAAAAAAGCATTAAAAAAAAAAGAAGTAGGGCTGCTTCCATGTCTTGGCAATTGTAAACAGTGCTGACATCCCTTATAAGTGGAATCTAAAAAGAAATGATACAAATGAACTTACTTCCAAAAAAAAACCAATGGAGAAGAGAATGGCAACCCACTCCACTATTTTTGCCTGGAGAATTCCATGGACAGAGGAGCTTGGAGGGCTAGAGTCTGTGGGATTGCTAACAGTCAGACACAATTGAGCAACTGACACATTTTCATGCAGGAGATGAAATAAATTATATTTATTTAGCCTCTATTTTGAGCTTCCCAGGTGGTTCAGATGATAAAGAATCTGCCTGCATTGCACAAGACTAGGGTTTGATTCCTGGGCTGGGAAGATCCCCTGGAGAAGGAAATGGCAACCCACTCCAGTATTCTTGCCTGGAGAATCCCAAGGACAGAGAAGCACCAAGGACATCAATCCCAAGGACATCAACTCGCAAAGAGTTGCACACGACTGAGCGACTAACACGCACACACACACACACACACACACAAGAAAGACCTAGAAAATGAACTTATGGTCGTCAGGGGGAAGGGATATTTGGGGAGTTTGGAAAGGTTATGTACATGCTGCTATATTCAAACTGGATAATCAACAAGGTTCTACTGTATAGCACATGGAACCCTACTCAACGTTATGTGCCAGCCCAGATGGAAGGGGAGTTTGGAGAAGAATGGATACGTGTGTATGTATGGCTGAGTCCCTTTGCTGTTCGCCTGAAACTACCGTAAGTTGTTAATCAGCTATACCCCAGTACAAAATAAAAAGTTTAAAGTCTGAAAAAAAGAAACAGAAGTAGGGTACACTGAACAGTGATGAGCAAAGAAATTTATAATGTTGGAATGAATTTGAATAATGGCTGAGTGTAAAAAATAATACTAAATAAAGGATAAATACAAAGTAAAACTAAAATATTAGATGCTATACTGAAATATTAGAGATCAAATTTTAAATTTGGGAAGACCATGAACTTCTTAGCAAGAAAATGAGATGATTAGTTTTAGACTTTTTAAAGTTAGAGATATATGTTGAAATTTTCAGAAACAACTAAAAATGAATATTTCAGATATTAGTCACAAAAAGGTAGTCCATAAAAAGATAATGAAAAATGTGATTAAACAAGGTTAGTTCAGGAAAGGATAAAACATGGAAGAATAAAGGGGAAATTGTTGTTGTTTAGTTACTAAGTCATGTCGATTCTTTGGAACGCTATGGACTGTAGCCTGCCAGGCTCCTATGTCCCTGGATCTCCCAGGCAAGACTACTGTAGTGGGCTGCCATTTCCTTCTCTAAGGAATCTCTCCAACCCAGGAATCAAACCTGAGTCTCCGGCCTTAGCAAGAGGATTCTTTACCACTGAGCCAATAATAACAATACATATGATTACAAAGACAATAAAAGTAAATTTAAAATTCTAGTTTATGTTGCATATAGAAGACATATACAAAGTATTTTTTAAGATGCAGTGATGTGTGTCACTCAAAAGATTAATCATATATGTGATAAATGTTTTTCACTTTGTCACTTCATGGCAAATAGATGGGAAAACAATGGAAACAGTGACAGATTTTATTTTAGGGGCTCCAAAATCACTGCAGATGGTGACTACAGCCATGAAAGTAAAAGACACTTGCTCCATGGAAGAAAAGCTATGACCAACCCAGACAGAACATTGAAATGAAGAGACATTACTTTGCCAACAAAGGTCTGTCTAGTCAAAGCTGTGGTTTTTCCAGTGGTCATGTTTGTATGTGAAAGTTGGACCATAAAGAAAGCTGAGCACTGAAGAATTGATGCTTTTGAAATGCAGTATTGGAGAAGACTCTTGAGAGTCCCTTGGACTGCAAGGAAATCCAACCAGTCCATCCTAAAGAAAATCAGTACTGAATATTCATTGGAAGGACTGATGCTGAAGCTGAAACTCCAACACTTTGACCATCTGATGGGAAGAACTGACTCACTTGAAAAGACCCTGATGCTGGTAAAGATGGAAGGCAGGAGGAGAAGGGGATGACAGAGGATGAGATGGTTGTGTTGCAGGAAGGGGTATCCCTTCCAGGGCCCGAAACTGAACTCTTCTCTAACACTCGGAAGTGAATTGTCCGAGGAGACACAAGTGCTGACAAAGCAAGAGATTTTATTGGGAAAGGGCACCCGGGTGGAGAGCAGCAGGGTAAGAGAACCCAGGAGAACTGCTCTGTCACGTGGCTTGCAGTCTCCGGGTTTATGGTCATGGGATTAGTTTCTGGGTTGTCTTTAGCCAATCGTTCTGACTCAGAGTCCTTCCTGGTGGTGCACGCCTTGTTCAGCCAAGATGGATGCCAGAGAGAAGGATTTTGGAGGTGGTCAGAGATACGGTGTCTCCTTTTGACCTTTCCCAAACTCTTCTGGTTGGAGGCGGCTTATTAGTTCCATGTTCCTTACCAGGACCTCCTGTTGTAAAACAACTCATGCAAAAGGTTACTTGGTGCCTGGCCAGGGTGGGCGGTTTCAATCAGTGTGCTTCCCCTAATCAGTTGGATGGCACCGATTCGATGGACATGAGTTTGAGCAGGTTCTGGGCATTGGTGATGGACAGGGAAGCCTGGGGTGCTGCCGTCCATGGGATCTCAAAGAGTCGGACGTGACTGAGCAACTGAACTGAACTGAACAGAAATGTTTTTCAGGATTACATATATGGCATGATAGCATGTATACAAATTTTTTAAAACTCAGAGCAATCATGTATGCTTCATGGATTCATTTTAATATAGTAAAAAACTAAAGCTTGAGTTCAAAGTTTTTATGTTGAATTCATTCTACCACTTATCTAAAAAAAGGAAAAATGGGACTCAAATGGGAGTGGAGAGGAGAAAAAAGAAGTTTGTGCATGTGTGTGTTTGTGAACAGAAGCACAACAGTCAATTATGTGCTTCTTTTACAGCATGACTCACTGTACTCCACCACAATATTAATAAGATTTCAAACAATATAAGCATCTGTGCAGAAATAATTGTCTCATGCTTACACATATTGGGCAATGAGCTCACCTTACTATTTCCATCTAGTCTTCAATTAAAAATCTAGAAATGAGAATGGGCTGTTAGAGTTTAGTTAATGAGCCAATTATCTTTACAGAACATGCTAGTTATGCACAGCTTTACCTTGGCTTAATTATGTTTTAAAATAGCAGGCATCATTTTATGTCTTTAATTGATGGTTATCACACACACACAGTTAGTTTGAAAATCCTTATCAATGTGCTTGAATATATTTGGTTGAATCATTGGACTAATCTTTTTTGAACTTACTCCAAAGTATATTTTATAACTGTCTACTAAAAATTGTGTTTGTGTTTAGCCTTCCTAAAGACAGTGGAATACTTCTAAATACAAAGTAGTCACATTAGAATTTTCCTAGTATCAAGACATTCAGTATTTGTGGAAACAAATTTTCTCAGGAAAATTTAGCTTCCAGCACAAGAGGAAAATAAGGGGAGACATAGATTTAAAGGCAAATTTGAAGATGAGAAATCAAAATTCAAATTCTATAGTGAAAGAAAAAAAGTTAATTATTATAGAGAAAGGCAAATAAAATGCAAAACTTGCTGCAACATATTTTGCTCAGTTACAAACTTACCCATTATTGCACTATTTTTTAGTCTATTGTAATATTTTCATCTTGAAATGAAAATTTACACAAGTCATCTGTTGTTGTTTAGAAAGGATCTAGAGTGGTTGAAGGAGAAGGCAATGGCACCCCACTCCAGTACTCTTGCCTGGAAAATCCCATGGACAGAGGAGCCTGGTGGGCTGAGGTCCATGGGGTTGCCAAGAGTCAGACATAACTGAAGTGACTTAGCAGCAGCAGCAGAGTGGTTGAAATGAAATGATTTTCAAAGAATGTGCTTTAAAAAGGCTACAATACACTTAGGAGGACATAAATGTATCTCTTATTATTGACGATTTGTAGACCAGCCATGGGAATATACCTTAATTCCAATTAAAAATAATTGATGATTTTATATACATACATATGCATCTTATCATATTGATTCTAAGCCAGGTAAAATCTAATGAAATCTAAATATGATTGAAAAACTTAAATAATGTATTTTCATGTTTTTCCAAACGCTAGAAAATGAGAAAATTTTCTATTTGTCATTTTTGTTTGGAATCTCTTGGCTTCCTGAGCATGATTGTGTTAAGATATTGGAGAAATAGTCACAGGAAGCAACAGAGGCCGTGAGACTAGAGACTGTTTACCAGGTGGCTCAGTGGTTAAGAATCTGTCTGCTAATTCAAGTGATGCAGGAGACATGAGCTCAGTCCTTTGGTGGGGAAGATCCCCTGGAGAAGGAAATGGCAGCCCACTCCAGTATTCTTACCTGGCCTGGAAAATCCTATGGGGATGCAAAAAGAGTCTAACATGACTTAACAAGTAAACAACTGTTTCCTTGTTAGAAAAAATAAAACTTTCTATCTATTTCATAGTGCCCTCAAGGATGTTTATAAAATAGAATTTGGAAATTAAATACTTACTAGTTGTTAACTAATCAACCCCTTTGATTACGCATGCATTTCATCCTAAATATGTTGCTCTTAGAATTCAGAGGTATCCTTTAATCCTACCCCTCTCTTGACCACTCAGAGCTACAGATTTTTCTATTTCATGACATATCAGTGTTTAGCTCATTAAACATTTGTTGAGCAATTACTATGTATGCTAAGCCAGGAGGATCAAAGATGAATGAATATTTATTTGTCTATTGGAGAGATAGTCTATTGGAGAAAGACAGAACAGTGAACAGATGACTGCATAAAGAGATAAAGTCAATTCTGTTTATTCAGGGGAAGAAGTCCCTGTGATCAAACAAGTAAAATGATTTCATTGTCCAAGACATGAATTTGTGATTTAGAATGCACAAGCATATTTATCTTGTTATCCACCATAGATGACCACCTATTTAATCAGAAAGACTTCTTAATGACATCTAAAGAAGAACAGCATGCATGAACCTGTCATATTCAGAAAGTAAGGAAGTGGCACAGTGGGAATAATGCAGGAAGCTAAATCTCATGACAATAGATTTAAAATTGTACTTTAATTGTTTTTACTATTATTAACCTATTTGGGCAAGTAGTAGTATTCCTTGATGTTAGCATTTTTTTTCATCCAAGACTTGAAACCGGACGTTCAATGCTAATATCATAAAAATATTAAGGATTTAATTCATTCACAAATTTATAAGAATAGATTAGCACCAGAGACTTATTTATCAGAAACAGAAAAAGTAGAACAATTAAACTCACTAACAGTTCTTTGTCAACCAAAGTGGGCAGAAGTTTTATATGTAGAGGTCAATCCTGGGCCAGAGGCTATTTAATATTTTCATCAAAACTAGAGTGATAGGGAATTCTGTGGACTTAGTAATTTACTGTTCTCTTTTAGTTGGTAAGACTGATTAACACTTTGAATGTCAAGATCAAAATTCAACATGATCATAATATGATCTTGACAAACTGGAGAAGTGGTTTAAAACAATGCAATTTAATAAGTCTAAGGGACAGATGTGGACTCTAAAGGGGTTGGGAAAGAAATGGAAATTATAATAAATGTAGACGCTACCATGTTAGTGAGAATGCATGTGTGTGTAATATGATATGTAATAAATAATATTAAGTATGACTTCAGTCGAGAATATAGCAATAACTTTTATTATTTCCCTCTCTCTCCCTGTGGCATAGTGCTTAAAAATGAAAGTAAAAGTTGTGTCTGACTCTTTGTGACCCCATGGACTGTAGCCTGCCAGGCTCCTCTGTCCATGGAATTCTCCAGGCCAGAATACTGGAGTAGATAGCCATTCCCTTCTCCAGGGGATCTTCCCAACCCAGGGATCAAACCCAGGTCCTCCTGCATTGCAGGCAGATTCTTTACCCTCTGAGCCACCAGGGAAGCCCAAGAATACTGGAGTAGGTAGCTTATCCCTTCTCCAGGGGATCTTCCCACTCCAGAAATCAAACTGGGGTCTCCTGCATTGCAGGTGGATTCTTTACCAGCTGAGTTACCTCATTTACAAATGTTTTTAATACATTTCATCAAAATTTATTCTTTTAATCCTATATCCCTGCTGATTAAATTAAATGTAATTCTAAGATATATAAGCAAAGAGAAGGGTAAAAAGTATGAATAAGTTGCTGAATATTAATGAAATTACTATCATGTTTTACAAACACAATTTATGCATTTATCTTGTTACCAACACATTTATTCATTTATTCATCAATCATTAAATATTTATAGAACTTCTACTATGTCCCAGGCACTGCATTAGGTGCTGGTAATACAAGGTGGGGAAAAGCAAGCACTGTCCATATTTCTTAAAGCCTTCAGTCTAACAAATAATTACTAAATTTTGGTAAATATAGACAAGGTACTATGAGCCATGGAACAAGGAGTGTTTCTTAGCTGGAAGGACAAGTAAAGGCATCTTTTCTGAAATGTCTTCTTAACTGATGTAGAAGGGAGATAGCCTAAGGGAATGAGGGGGTAAAGGAACATTTCTTGCAAAGGGAAAAGCAAATATTAAGGTTTTGAGCTTCAAAACAGAATGCTTCTTGTTGATATTAACATTATAGTTTCAACAAGTAGAATTAAATTTCTGTTTGTTAAATAAATTGCATAAATGTAAAGGAATGGATTTCTGCCAAAATTAGGATATATAACTGGTTTAGAAATGTGTTCTGTGATGTCAGCAATTTTAACATTGGCCTTGAGACTGGAAGATAAAGTGTATGGTCAAAGAGGTTATCCTCTGAACCCAAGGGCACTGCTTGGGTTTCTGCTGAAATCCAAAGTTTCTGCTGAAGAAGATATCTTGCTATTGATATTGAGATGCTCTTGAATGACTTCAAATTAAAGGTCCAAACTGAAACTCAGAAAGACAGCCGACCTCATGTGATTTAAATTTGAACTGCTTCTCAGATAGGCAATTTACATGTTGGGGTGAATGGAAGCTGGGCTTACTTTCTCTAAAGAGATCAATGACTTTGTACTGTCAGTTTGGCTTAATGTTTTCATTTTAAAAATCCCTGACCTCACAAACTCTCTAAGCAAGAATAAGGGGAAAGGACAGGACTATCTTGTTTAGTTATATTACCTTGAATTTGGAACAGGTTTCCCAGGTGACACAGAGGTAAAGAATCCAACTGCCAATGCAAGAGATGCAAGTTTGATCCGTGGGTCCTGAAGAGCCACTGGAGAAGGAAATGGCAACCCACTCCAGTATTCTGGCCTGAGAAATCCCATGGACAGAGGAGCCTGGTGGGCTACAGTCCGTAGGGTCCCAAAGAGTCAGACATGACTTGACTGAACACACACATCTTGAATTTGAAATTTAAATTGAGCTGCCCTTTCTCCACCAATGCTTGAGTAGAAGCATGCAGAGTGTAAGTAGCTGTAATGGAGGAGATTAGCTCATTCCATGGCCGCATCTGATGGATCACAAAGAAATTCAGGTACAACAATTCTTCGCCTAGTTCATAGTCATTTATTTGTAATTATGGAAAAAACCTAGAAAACTTTAAATGGTGGATAATCAGCAACATTCACATTTTTCCTTGTGGTTTTCCAGGATCATGCAAACCAGAAGCTAAACACATTTAGGCTTTGAAAGATGTGTTTTGGAAGTTTATTGATGGTATCATAAGAAATACCTTCTTATTAAAATAATCTCCAAATATTTTAGGAATAACTAGAATCTCTCTAGAAATAATTCATGCCTTAATTATTATAAATGATGGAAATTAATACTGAAGTATTTCAGGAAAAGATAACACATCTTAATATGTTATCTTAATGTGACATATAAGCGCATGAGGATATCTCTATTATGAAATTTATTGCATTTTGCTACAACATTTTTGTCTGTCTTTTCTTCCAGATTACAAGTTTCTTGAAAAAGATCTAATTTTGTTGCCTACAAAATACAAATATAAAGTACATATCTTTAAATACTGTTGAATTTGATAAGTTGCAAAACCTGATTGGTTTAATAGTTTTCATCAAATTTGACATTTTTTTTCTCACTAAAAATGGGTTTCCTAGGTGGCACTAGTGGTAAAGATTCTGCCTGCCAATTCAGGAGATGCAAGAGATGCAGGTTTGATCCCTGGGTTGGGAAGATCCCCTAGAGAAGGAAATGGCAACCCACTCTAGTATTTTTGACTGGAAAATCCATGGACAGAGAAGCCTGGTGAGTCCAGGAGGTGGCAAAGAGTTGAACAGGACTGAGCACAAAGGATAGGATCTCACCAAAGAAGATGTACAGATAAGACACTAGCATATGAAAAGATGTTCAAAATTATATGTTATTACGGAAATGCAGATTAAAACAATAATGAAATACCACTACATATCTATTAGAATGACCAGAATTCAGAACATTGTCAACACCAAGTACTGATGAAGTATTTATGAAGTAACAGGAACTCTCTTTTTTAATTGAAGTATAGTCAATGTACGGTATAATGATTCACGATTTTAAAGGTAATAGTCCATTTATGGTTATTATAAAACAGTGTCTATATTCCCCATGCTCTCAGTATATCCGTGTAGCTTCTCTTATACAAAGTAGTTTGTACTCTTTAATTTCCTACCCCTGTATAGCCCCTGCTCTTCCCTCTCCCCACTGGTAACCACTAGTTTATTCTATCTGTGACTCTGCTTCTTTCCTATTACGTTCTCTAGTCTGCTGTATTTTTTAGATTCAACATATAAGGGAACTCTTATTCATTGCTGGTGGCAATGCAGAATGGTACAGACACTTTGGAAGCAAGTTTGGCAGTTTCTTACAAAACTAAACATGCTCTTTCCAAATGATACAGCAATCATGTCTTTGGTATTTACCCAAATGAATTAAGAACATATGTCCACAGAAAAACCTGCACACTGTTGTTTATAGCAGCTTTATTGATAATTACCAAAACTTGGAAACAATTAAGATGCCCTTTAGTAGGTGAGTGGATAAATAAACTGTGGTACATCCAGACTGTGGAATATTGTTCAGTGCTAATAAGAAATGTATTATCAAGCCATGAAAACACAGGAAAGAACTTTAAGTGCATCTTACTAAGAGAAAGAAACTAATCTAAAAAAAGGCAACAAACCGTATGATTCCATCTAAATAGCATTCTGAAAAAGGCGGAACTATGGAGACAGTAAAAAGATTATTGGTTGTCAGGAGTGGAAAGGAATGGATGAACTGGCAGAGCACAGATGATTTTAGGGCAATAAAATTATTCTACATGATACATATCATTATACATTTATGAAAATTCATAGTATGTACAACAAGCATGAATGTAAGCTATGAACTTTGGGTGATGATGATGTCAGTGTAGGTTCATCCATTGTAACAAATTTAACAACTGGTGTGGGATGTTAATAGTGGAGGAGGAGAGGAGGTTGTGGGTACAGGCAGTATATAGGAACTTTCCACCTTTTCAATCATTTTTGCCATGAACGTAAAATGTCTCTAAAAAAATTGTGTATAATTTTAAAAGTTTGACCTTTATTCACCCATTGCATCTTGAAATTCCTTTTCTTTCCTTCCATTTCTCCTTTCTATCTGAGACTTCACATATGTGCATGTTTTACCTCTAAGTAGTGTATTTCAGTTTACTGTGGTTAGACTTCTTTTTCTCTTTACTTCAAAGATTTGGTATGAAAAAGAAATGTAAAATATTTTATTAATAATTTTTAAGAATCAGAATAACTACAATGATTCTTATATTAGAGCAGCTTATACATCTTTGTATATTTGCATATTGTATAGCATCCATAAAGAAGAAACTATTTTCTATACATTTCTCACTCAGTGTGGATTATGAAAATAAGAATGTTGACTGGAGTTGTCACTGCATATTTATATTTGAAATGAATTTTTTAATCACAGGACCTGGTGGAAAATACAAAAATATCTATGGAGAATACATTAACGAATATCACAAAATTATACTATATTCTATAATATAATAACAGCTTTTTCTGTGTGACAGGCCATAAATAATATGTGGTATTTGATAATAAATATTAATAATTTACATATAGGAACTTGAGCTGTGGCCTTGTCAAATGCATCATCTTTCTACTAGTCAGCTCTTGAATTTTCTATTCAGTTTCCTCTACCCAGATTCTTTTTTAGGTTTATTGCTGTTTGTTTCACTAAAAAAGGGAGATGTATATATATTCAAGGTTAAGATCATAAGTGAGAGTTCTCATAAACTGATCTCTAGAAAGCTGATATTTTCTCCAATAACTTCATGATGTCTCCAAATATTTCCCCATTTACCTGGTGTTTTTTATGTTAACCATTTTCCTATCTCTCATTGAAATCTTACTACCACTGTTTATTAACATTCTTTCCATGTGCTTATATTTTCACCATGGTCATCCTTGAGCTTCGGGAAAATGGAATTTTGATGGACCAAAAATTTTTTTTTCAGAAAAAGCAACTTTTAGACTGTTTGTAAGTTGTAAATGGAAATATGAATACCATTCTTCTTACATAAGAGTTTTAATATTTAAACCATTGTGTATAATATTTATGGAGACTATAACAATGCAAGGTTATTCTTCCTCCAAATGCTGCTGGATAGATTCTTGGAAATGCATGCTGTTAATAAATTACTTCTTATCTTGGTATAACTTCAATATTTCTATTCCTAAATGTGTAAATGATATACAGAAATGCTTAAGTTACATCAAGATAAGATGACAGATATATGTATGCCTTATATTATCTTGCATTATTATATGGATCAATAGATCTCTATATATTACTACATTATCATGTATATACTTTATGTGGTCACATATATTCCTTACAAAGATGATTCAGTATCCTTCAAATAAATTCTTGCCTGTTGAAAGATTTAGCCCCTGTCTCCTACTCTAGATGGGATGGTAGATGGGAGACATTAGTAAACCTAGATGCCTAATCACATTGACCAATACCTCATCCGATGTTCTCTGTTGCTTTTCCACTAGCTCAACCTAGTGATTAGAATTCTCCCACCTTTTGCTTCAGAGGAGTTGAGTTCTATCTTTCTCTTCTATTGCCATAGTCTTGACCTCTGTTTTAATAGTTTTGAATAAAGTCTTCCTCATCTACTTAACTCCACCCAGTGCAATTTTTCTTTGACAGTATATGTGTATATGTATGTATTGGTATATTTATACATATATGTATATACACACACCCATGCATACATTCATATATACCTACCATGCATACCAGAGTCACTATAGTCCAACTTTGATTTATTCATATTCTTTGGTTTTCTATAAATTGTTGTATTTATTTTTCCTGGAGAATATTAAAAATGTTGCATGGGGAATTTTTCAGTAACACAAAATTAGGAGGAAAATCTATTTTCACTAACAATAACAATATGATGGGCTTCCCTTGTGGCTTAGCTGGTAAAGAATCCACCTGCAGTGTGGGAGACCTGGGTTTGATCCCTGAGTTGGGAAGATCTCCTGGAGAAGGGAAAGGCTACCCACTCCAGTATTCTGGCCTGGAGAATTTCAAGGACTGTATAGACCATGGGGTCACAAAAAGACTGAGTGACTTTCACTTTCACAACAATATGATATGGTAACTATATATATATGTGTGTATGTATGCCCAGAGCAAACGTTAAAAGGTTGCTTTTCCCAGAGGCCTGATTTCAGAGTGATTCTCTGGGGCTTTTGCCAGTGAGGGTGGTTCTTTAAAAATTCTGCAGATCAGGTACAGAGTATAACCTTAAATTAAATGATATGTGCAATATATCTTTTTTTTTTTTATTTTTTTTTTTTAGTTTTTTTTTTAATGTCTTTTAATTTGCTAAAACACTTAGAGTTGATTCTTACAAGCAAAGGTTCATTTACAAAATGGCAGCTATTGAACTCAGAGGGAAACTATGTTGGCTTAAAAACAAAACCACATATGCCTGAGGAACTCCTGTTTTCACTAAGTTCTCTCTTCATGTGTTAATTGTAGAGTAGGAATTGATTCATATATCTCTTAAACTTTTTCTTGCCAAATTCCCTTAAGGTGGTTACAGAAAGAGGAGAAATATTTATAAGGGAAGATATGGAAAGTGAAAGCAGAACAGGCTTTGCATAATATCATGCTAAACACAAAAAAGCAATGGTTAAAAAAATCTTTGTAAACTCAGAGTCATAGATAATGATAAAATAGTAATATCAATGAGATTGATATGAGGATCTTGATAGTAATTTTTTTTCAATAGTGAACCAAAGACAAAGGAGAAATCACACTGGGATACAAACGGATAATTTGACATAACTATCTAAATCATTTGAATTTCAGGAAAAAAAGTTAATATCGATTACTGACATATTTGTGTGCATTATAGATAAGGAAAATAATATGAAAAGGAAAAAAATCCATTGCATAGGCAAGAAAATCTTCCATAAAGAATTTTATCAAAAATATTATGAAAAAAAAAATATTATGGAAGATAATTTTTAAAGAAGGCCACTCTCTTTCATCAGCAACACGTTGATGAAGTCTTTAGGAAATTCTTAGTAGAGAAAGATTATTGTCCAATTATTTTGTTGACCCATTCCCTGCCTTTAATGCAGATTTTTTTTTTTTCTTCTTTCTCCCTTTAGGGAATTGAGATGGAAGGAGAAGTATATTCTCTCCAGTGATTCTCTGGTTATGAATAATGTTTGCAAAGAAAATTCAATTGAGCAAAAATGGAGAGTCTGCTTAGTTTCTTAAGTAGAATTTCTGCTTAAAGCATGAAAGAATATAGCAGAAAAGGCAAGAATTGCAGCAAAAGAAAGCCATGACCTCAAATTATACTGTTGCCCATTACTAACTGCTTGATTATAATCACTGTAACTTTTTCTGAGCCTGTTTAATTCAGATGCAAGACCAAGATGAATAATACCTTCTTCAGTGGCTTCAGGTGAGGATTAAGGGAGACTACATGAAAATACCTGGGATATATAATATTCTTAATAAATGTACTTCCTTTCTGTATAAAGGAACTAATTTATTATTACTTAATTACCTTACTTTTCGCACCTCCAGAATATGAAAGCCACTAGGACAGTGGGCTTGCTCAGACTTCTTTATAACTGTTATTATTACTTAAATCTAACACAGGGATTTAGAGGCATTACAAAACAAACAGTGGGAAAGTTCTGAAGCAATGTTATTGCTGAACAATTCCAAGCGAACAATTATGTTCATTGTGTGGGAAGAGAGAGAGAAGATAAATTAAGTTACAGGTTTAAAACAGAGAGACCAGAAACTGTATCTGTTCAGCAACTGCCCCATTTCAAGTCGATTGTCTGCATCTTCACCCCCTTCCTTGCACAAAAGTGCCCCTTAACTATTGCTCATAGGGTCAGGGTGTGTACTCAGCACTTAATTTGTATACAAACAGTTCGCAGACTGATAAACCTGGTCAAAGAAGATCAGGGCAATCCTAACTTTCCTAGGTCTCTGATTCGGGCCTCTAAATCCTGAGAGATTATGGGTTACATGTAGATAACACAGACTCCCACCACTAGTTGAGTGGCAGTCTCAGAGAAAAGAAGAATGCTAAAGTTGGGAGGCAAAATCAGCCTACTCTTTGTATTTATTGGTTTAAGTTACAACTTGAACATGAATTTGTTAAAAGAAGAAAGCAAAGCAAAAGAAGAAAGAAAAAAGGAAAAAAAAATGTCCTCTTTAAATAAATAAATTAATAGTTCATGTGGGTAGCATACTATTTTTCTCAATGTGTGATTCATAAAGGAAAATATTCTGAATTATGCACACAGTAAAATGTGGTGAGGGTTTTAGAAAAGCCCATATTTTGTGTGGAAATTAAATATAGGCACTGGGAAAGCCCTGACTGTGTACACAAAGACGGCCTGCCTGCGTGGGGAACATATGGAACTTATTCCATCTTCTGTAAACTACACAGGTCTTTCGGCGACATCTCTTACGCAGCCAGTCAGCACAAGAGATGTGTGGCTGCCACTGTGCCTTTCAGCATCTCTTCCAGTGTTACACTGCAGACTGACAAAGACCCACAACACATCCAGAGGTGTGATGCAACTGAATGAACTCCAGGAAATTCAGAGAGCCGTTTACTAGAAAAGGGCTGCGTAGACAACGACTGCTAATCGAACCCACTTGAAGTTTTCCATCAGTTCCATCACCAGGAGCCTTGGAGACTGGGAATGTCATACAGTCTTGCCTCCCTTCTCATTTGTAGCCTGGTGAGGTTTTCTGCGAAAGTCACTTCATTAGAAGTGCTAGTAAAGATGTATGAGGTTTCTACCTGAAATATTCTTGGCACCTTATACATTAAAAGTGAGTGCAAATAAAACTACATGATCCGGCTAAATCATTCTCTTTAGAATTCTTATTGAAAGGATAAACAAATAATCCTGAAAAAATAGCCATTATAAACAAAGTTAAGATAAATGTTGCCAGCAGAGTTAACTACTTCACGGATATTACATTTTTCTTTTTAAAGAAAGGAGCATAAGTAACTTGGAAGGAATCAAGATACAAGATGCAACTTTGATTCCTCAAATTAACATGAAACCAGTAATTACTAAATGTGGTAGTCTCTTTACTGAGCTCAACCCCACTTCCCACCCACAAATCAGTTCCCTTTTTGATTGAGTCAGTAGAAGGGCCAAGAATTGCATAGATAAAATCCCTCTGGGGCACTGTTAAGGTACATCATTTCAAAAGAACAGCATGTACTTATGCAACCTAAATTCATTTTTATAATAACATTCTGACCACAAAAACATTTTAGTCCCCAGATATGTCAACTCAGCATTTTTTACCAGATTCACACAAGCAGTAAAACTAGAAAGAAGGGTCCCTAACTCTGAGTTTATCAAAAACTTAACCAAATATTAATAATACTTAAGGAAAGTATAGAAGTAGGAACATAACATTAAGAACAAAATCTCTGTAGTTACAAGATTCAATTTTTGGCCTTCAGACAGACATGTGACTTTAAACACTTTAGTTAATTTCTCTGGGTTTCCTTTCCCTCATCTGTCAATGGAATTAATGATCAGACCACAGTGAGAGTTGCATGACGTAAGACATGGAGTCGTCACTTGTGCTTGGAATTGTGTTGGGCTACAGAGTAAACATCAGCCACAAAACTATTTCGAACTATAAAAGTGAACTGAGATATTCAGTGATAAATACACAAGAGATTTTCAATACATAATACAAAAAAAAGACATCAATGTCTCATCACTGTTGTATAGTGATTACACGTTGAAATGATAAGATCTTGGATATATTGAATTAAAGTATCTTATTACAATTAATTTCATATTTTTCCTTTTTTAATATACATACTACAAACTGAAAAATTACATAGCTCTTCCTTATTAGACTTATATTTGACCGTGTCAACAGAGAACAAATTAAGTGCTTAATGAAGACTAAATAAATAAACATTATAATTTTTGACTTGTATTATGTTTGCAAAAGAAAGGCAAAATTAAACTCTACGGAATAGAAAGGGAAGGCTCATTTGTACTTTTTGCCTTAAATATTTAACAAATAAACAGGCAAAAAAATAAAATGTTAGTTTAAAAGCAGTCTTCAGCTTGTACAAGTTCACATGTGGGAAAAGCCACAATCGATTTAAAGATAGAACTTTTTACCTTTTAGGCAAACGCTGAGAACAAAAATATTAAGTGGATCACATGGTTTTGGAAAGCAAATTTTTCTGTGTAGAGTCTAGTAAGATAGGTTTAAACAAAACAGTTCATTCACTTTGCAGAGCAATTTGGCAAGTCCAGTGCTTCTTCCCCAGGAGGGTCGGGAGAAGAGGACTAAGAGAGGAGTCAGAGCTGAAGGCAAGGAATCTCTAAGGAGAGAGAGAGGAGAAGACGGCAACAGCCAGTACTTAAAGAAGATACCAAGAGCAAAATAATCCATCAGGGTAAAGAAGGGTCAGTGACTTCTTTAATAATGATCGATACTCAACTTCAAATTTTCTACCTAATGTGTGTTTTAAGATTCTACTCTAAATCATCATCAGAAATCTGTTTAACAGAAAAGCCTGGTGCTTCTGTTGCTTTATGAGAGGAAGCAAAGTGGGAGGTCCTTGAGGGTGAAGATGCCTAAGAGATACAGGAAGCTAGTCAATATCAAAGATCATGAATTCATCAGAAGCAGGAAATCAGAGTGAGACATGCCAAGAATAAGTATAACTTTTTGGAGAATAAGTGGTGCTAAGTGGTCCCCATCATACTAGGACTTAATTCTCAATCTGTTCAATGAGATATTAACAGAAAATTGACTTCATATGAGGAGGTCAGGATTTCTGCAGAGACTAGCAATTAAATTATATTTACTGATGTTTTTAGACAAGGAATTTCAGAAGTACAATTAGCGGACATTTGTATATTGAACACAGATTGCAAAACTTTTTCAAAAAGAGTGTCTTGTTTGATCCTTGGACTAGAGGAGGGGGTTATTATTTTCCCCATTTTAAAAATAATGAAATAAACTCAAAAAGACTAAATAACAGAGGCAAGATTGCTCATCCATAATGTAGCAGAAATAGGTATCCTGATCTTCAGAAGGAAATCTAATGTTCTTTCACCTCCGTATACAATATATGCGTGATTCTCTTCCTTGTAATTACTATAAAATATTTTTTCCTGTTGCTACATATTTTTTACCTCTCAGGTGGAATCAATAGTACTCACTTTATTAGACAGAGCTGGTGATGATGTAATTGTTGATAATGAACATCAGTTTCATCAACATCATCATGATCACCATCATCATCATAAAAATCATCAAAAAAAACTCATCTTAAATAATCAGTAATTTTGAGGTTCTAATACCCCTATTAAAATAGGTATTGCTATTCTCAATAACAGAAACATTAAATGTAGTTAGACAATGAGGAACTAATGCAGCCTCAAATATTATCATTACATTGTTGAATTTAAAGACATTCATTCAAGTAACAGTTTTGTGCAAATTCTAAGCATTACAAATTCTCTGTGCTAGGAGTAGTGTTACATGCCTATCAGAGAGGACAGAAATAGGAATCTGAAAAAGCCTCAAATTCTCATAGTCTAGTTATAGGTAGACAACTGAAAAGTAATTAATATATAAATATGAAAAAAATTACTAGGAAAGCATAGCAGATCGTGGGCATTACTGTCAGAAAAGATGAATAAAAGTTATTCTGAGTCATTAGCCCTTATCAATATTTATCTGTGGAATAACATCTTCTTTCATAAGAGGGAAAATGTATCTCCTAATATATTTAATAGGCAAGTGAATGTGAAAGTCACTCAGTCATGTCCAACTGTTTGCGACATAGTCCATGGAATTCTCCAAGCCAGAATACTGGAGTGGGTAGCCTTTCCCTTCTCCAGGGCATCTTCCCAACCCAGGGATCAAACCCAGGTCTCCCACATTGCAGGCTGATTCTTTACCAGCTGAGTCACCAGGGAAGCCCTTTGATAGGCAAATGTAGTCCAAATGTGAGATGCATTTCTCTTTCTTTCTTTCTTCCTCTCCTTGAAAGAAATAGTCATCAACTTAAACATCAAGCTGGTTAATTCTGTGTTTACATTTGACATTTTGGGTGGTGATTGCATGGCTAATTTTATTTTATTTTTTGCACGCTTGATTTATTATTTTATTTTTTGGAATTATCTAAGTGAAAAAAAATCACTAAGCTACTTAAAAATAAGGAATAAGAAGGAATTCCCAAATTGAAAACATAAATATGTTGGAGTAATCGCTGTTAGGGAGATTATAGAATTAAGTGATCAGAGCATTTGGAATCAGAGCTAAATTAAAATTCTGGCCCTGCTACTAGGCACACAAATTTTGTCAAATTACTAAACTTCCAGAGGCTTAGTTTCCTTCTCAGTAAAAGAGGAGAAAATAATACTTTTTCAGCATGCTATATTGAGTCCTAAATAAAACTGAGTTTATAAATATCATGTAATATACACTACAGATAATATAATATATAACATATAATAAAAATATATTCTTATTTATTATAGGACATCCAGGTTGATATGCTCCCTGAAGTTACTAAGGGTATTAAAACTACATTAAATGTCTTAAGCTCATTTAATGTATGAAAATATTCTAATACTTGGAATAAGCATGCTAGAAAAGTATTTCTTTGTTCCTTCTTAACTCCATCATTTTTCTTTATTTTGACAGTGAGACATGATCCTATTTCATTGGGTTTTTTACTCAATCAAGTACTGTGTGTGTCTCTTCTCCATGTATGGATAAAAACAGCCCTTCTGCGACATGTGTAATTTGTAAGAATGCAATAAATGCCTCCAAAAAACACAATCTGGACCATCACCACAAAATAAAAGCATTGTAGCTAACTATGCACAGAACCCACTAAACTAAAAGCAGCCCTTACAAAACAAACCATTCTTTTCTTAAGCAATCAGTGCAAATTGCAAAAGCAACAAACATTTTAGCCACAGATGAAGGAGCCACAGACAGTCCGCAAAAGCCTCATGTGAAATTGCCACATATTATAGAACTAGAAGAAACCATTTGTTGGTGGTAAGTGGTGACTGCATCAGAATATTCTAAGAGATACTTAGAACTCTCAGATGCATGAACACCTATCTGAGTTGACATTTTACTAGGACAATAAGGTCTTCCTATAGGGTAGAGTGTAGAATTAAACCTATTTAATTTTGAAGTATACCATTGAGAAGTTGTGAATCTTAATAAAAGAAGGAAAGGCATATTATTAAAAAATGTAAAAATATTGCCAAGAAATTGACCACAATTACGTATTTAAAAGATATTCAAAAATACCTGCTCCAGAGTCTGATGTGACAATAAGCCCAGAAGACTCTAAACAATGATGTTATGAATCTTTTACAATGATTCTAGGTGTTAGGGGAATCAAGTCCAAATTCTCAGAGAATCGTGCAAAAATTTGACATGAATGCTTAACAAAGCTTGGAAGAAATATGGATAAAGCTATGAAAAACTGCTATTTGAATTTAAAGCAACTTTCTTTTAAAGACAACAAAATATAAGATAGAAATCCATGAGAGTGCTCAAATTAGTATAATTTGGTAAATAATATCATGTTCATGTATGTCAACATTGTGAAAAATAGCACAATCCTTGTTATAAGTGGAGTTTTATTTTAACATGAAATGCATGGCCTGGTTTTCTTTGGCGCTCATGCATTGTCTCCATAGAATTCCGAATTTCTCTTTCTGTCTCCTTGTTGCTGTCCGGTCGCCAAATGGTGCCTGACTCTTTGTGACCCCCATGGACTGCAGCATGCCAGGCTTCTCTGTCCTTCACTATTTCCCCAGAGTTGGCTCAAACTCATGTCCATTAGGTCAGGGATGCTATTCAACCATCTCATCCTCTGTCGCCCCCTTCTCCTCCTGCCCTCAATCTTTCCCAGCATTAGGGTCTTTCCCGAAACTGGAGTGGATAGCCATTCTCTTCTCCAGGGGATCTTCCCAACCCAGGGATCAAACCCAGGTTTCCTACATGGCAAGCATATCTTTACCATCTGAGTCACCAGGGAAAGCCTTACATTCACCTAGTCTCTGTCAAATTCTCACTCTGGCTTCCTGAGGATGTTAGATATACTAAACTAAGTGTCTTTCTTTCCTTTTCAAAGATGAAAGGAGAGAGACTGAGAGACTTACCTAAGGGCTGCCTAAAATTTGGGGACAGCAAACTAAGGGGTTCAGAAAAAGACATGGACCAAAAATACTACTGATAAACATATTGGCAGTGAGATGGATAAAACCAACCATGTTCTGTGCTTACGTGGAAAGCAGAAGTTTACTGATTAAGTCCTATATTCCGGGTTGAGAGGGTTAAGAGAGACACAGGATGTGCACACACTTACACACCTTTCTTATGGCGCACTGATCTTAAGGTGTTAAAATGATTAGTCCTATCATGCATTGTTTTTCCTCTGATGCGCCCTTCAAAATGTATCTCAACTATAGTTGCTATAGTTTGTCGTGAAATGTTTCATTTCCAGGGTAATGAACTATAAACATCTTGTAGTATCTTAATAACATTGAAGGACGATTCATAACAGGAAGATTCTTTACTACCTGAGCCGCCAGGAAAGCCCGCATTAAAGAACATGGTGCATTCTACATGGTGACTATTTACTGTTAATGTTTATCTTGTGTTTTATATACATATAGTTGCTTAATAAAAGAAGCTAAGCATCAAGATAATGATGATTTTCCCAAATAATCATATTTAGTTGAATTTCCAGAAAGACTTGATGAATTCCTATTTAAGTATAATCTTTACCTGGACTAACCAAGATACCCTAAGCATTAAGTATTGAGAGTGTTTAATTTTTACCCAGCAGTAGTTTTATAAATTCCGCATAGTGTTGAGTACTAAGAAGCTTAGAGATAAGTGGAGGTACATTTTATGCACTTGTGTATTATGTGATATGTAAGGATGAATAAGTAAAGACAGAAAAGGGACTCTGAACTCTAAACTGGTAACCAGAAGAATTTCAGGTTAGCTTCTTGTATGCCCACATCTCAATCAGCTATTATGACGACCTTTTCTAATAATTGCCTCATTTATAAATGCAGAACTTACTTCCCAGGAGAGAAGTATTTACTGTCATGAGCACATGTGAGTGCACACACCACTTTACTGTTGTGTACTCTGAATTATAAAGAAGGCAATTGCCATGCATGAAGCCTCAACTTTCCCGTTTTCTAAGTTTTTAGAAAGACAAAGAAAAGGAAGATTTTGTTAGAGAAGCCAAAATTCCATAGCCCTCTTGTAAGCTGCTTGTTGTGTTTGGATAAGGGGTAAAATGACCAGAAAAGAGCTGGGATTAGCAGAGTATTTTATTATACCTAAGAACACATGCCCAACTTCATCCCAGTTTCTCTAAAAGTTTCCAAATGGACAAAATAACAAGGCATGACAAGGAACAATAAACATGCTAGTGTTTTACTACAACCACACCTTCATAACCTGTGTATTACCCTGGCACCGCTCAGTATTGAAATAGCTCAAGAATAAGGATGAGGAAGAGGAGGAGATGGAAAAGAAGGTACAACAGCTGTTATGAAAGTCGGGATGTTCCGAATTGCATGAACTAGGAAAACTCACAAAGATACACCTTGTCACTGTAATTTTCAGAGCATACTTAACAAATTAAGGAACAAAGAACCCTAATCACAGACACCATTCTCAGACAGAGCACATTCTTACTTGTAGAAGGCAGTCTGCTGTGTTTGATGGAGTAATTAGAATTAAATGAAAACTCCCCAATCTGAAAATGTCATTAGAAAATACTCATTGTGGGACCTGAGAGTTTTATGATAAATGTTGTTTTCTTTTGCATAATGCTTAGTGATTACCGACTTACTTTACTTTTAATAGATTTCCTTTGGTGTGTTGTGTGTTTATAAGTAAGCAGGCTGATGTTATTCATTTGGGTTGTTCCTTGCAGGACTTCAAAGCGATTCTTAATCTCCAAAATGTGCAGCACACCATTCTAAAATGGTTGCATCAATTTAACAAATTTTGGTCAATGTTATGTTAGTGATCTTGCTTTGAAGTCTATCATGTATTAATTGTCTGTTTTGATATTTTTGATTCTCTGTCTCTTTCTTTCTCTTTTTCTCTCCCATGAAGCTGTGCTGTAAGTCAGGCATGGAAGTGTGAGGGACAAATTTCCTGAGTAACCCAACTGTTAGATTCAGAAATATCAGTTTGGAAGGGATTGTCAAAACTGCATTTACAAATGACAGTATTCTGCAAAAGGAATTCTAAAAAGACAAAAAGAACCTAAAAGATCACATGCAATACAAATCAAAAATAAACTTTAAATAACCATGCAATAGAAAGCAATAAGAAAGAACCAAAAATAAAATCAACTGGACTTAGATATTTAGAGAAAATGCACAGAAATAATAATAAATGTGTGAAAGTGGTTCAGGTTTGCTAGGGATCAAAAAATAAAATCAGAAACTACAGCCTAAAGATTTTTTTATTTAGATTGGCAAAATCAAAATGACGATGATCTCACATGTTATATTGATAGAGATATAAATGAGTACAATATTTTGGAAGGGAAATCAGTATGACTACTTGAAGCAGCAATTTTATTTTAGGAATTCATCATGCAGAAATACCTTCCTGATAGAAAAAGAGAGAGATTTTTGAGATATGTTGCTGCTACAGCATTGTTTGTGATAGAAATGCATTGAATAATCTAAATGGCCATTAGCAGAGGACTGATTAGATAAATTATGGCACATCTACCTAGTTCAGGATTAGAAAAAAATTATATTTATACATATTTTATAATAAGCAGAGGCATAAAAATATCTGTTTTCACTTAGGTAAAAATAACGTATAATACATTTTGTAGGGAACAGGACAATTTTTATTATAGTAATGCACATATTAAAATATATGCATATACAATTAGAAAGTAATATCTTCATAAAAATATTTCAATGTTTTAAATATTTAAATTACGCAAGCCAAGTTCTTAGTGGTATCACTTCTGGAGAGAATATATATATATATATGTATATGTATTATACACTCACATATATATGTATATGTAGTCACAATATATTCATAAATAATTAACTATTGCTTTTTTATTCTAGGCTAACAAAGCAACATTGAATTAAAACCTTTGCATATACAGTGTTTTGTATATTGATGCTATGGAGAATATAAAAAGAATTTTTTTTAAATGAAAGAGAAACTTTTATTCAAGTTCCTCTTTTTAATCAATTTTTGTTTTAAATAAAAACAGGAATGAAGTAACTCAAGAAAAAATTAAAACGAAACAAAAACTCATTGAAAGCAGAAATAGCTTCAAGACGTCTAGCTACTTGTGGCCAGATATGGATGCAAATAAGAAAGGCGTCAAATGAGATAAACCAATAAAGCAGAAGGTGACAAGAACATAAAATAATGTTACATGGGAAAAATAAGACACGGAAGAAAGATAAGTTCAGAAGAATGTTAAATGAAGACATATTTAGATTTGATATGCTGTATATTTTGTTAAAACTACAGATACAGAGATCATAAACTCTAGCTGATGTGCCCAACTGAAGAAATGGAGAATCTTTGAAGAAAAACCCTGAACAAAAGAAAATGTGTTAATATGCAGATCAGGAATGAAATCAAGTAAAAGAGAAGAAATTTGGGAAAAAATGTGGAAACAGTGCAAAAGGAGCTTAATTATGGAAGGGAAGAAAACATTGAAAATTTCTAATTGGCAATCCACTTAAAATTTCCCTTCTGGGTTGTTATATAATATTGGCAAATGTTTCACACAGACACATAAACACACATAAACATATTTGAAATGTCTCCATCAGTAGATAAGAATTAGGTTCACTAATTTTTTTGAAATAATTTATGTCTCTGATTACCTGCCACTGCTTTGCTTTCCTTGAAATGTTCCCTAAAGGAGGTAAGGACAGGTCCTTCTGGATCGCAGATACTTGGAAAGCAGGAGAGGAGGAAGAAGGTGTGGGCAGAGAGAGATGTACATGGCTTAATCTGTTGTTATAGGGCTGTTTAGATTTGAACCTATTTTCCCACAAGTGTATACATCATCCTTGTCAATTTTCAAATTAAATTATCCAAGCCAACTATAAAATTGCGTATTTTTCAAAACACCATTTTATGATTTGCATAACTTAGAATTGCAGCTTGAGAAAATTAAAAGGAACAGGGTGGTCACCAGGAAAACCTAATTATCATGAAGTGGTTATTCAAGTATTTCAATCTGTTTATGGAACTGTATCATTTAAAAATAGACAGTGGTTAAGGTTTTTGATCGTTCGGTATGAAAGAATAATGAAGGGGGGGGGGTATTTAATAGAATTAGTAACACTTGTAGCCTATCAGGCTGGTCTCCTAAAGAAATGCAATTTAGCAAAATGAGTGTGGTTGGAAACTCAGGCCAGAATAACAACTTTCTTCAGATCCACCCAAGACTTATACAGTGGCCATTTCAATTAGCATAATGGTTCAATGTTCCTTGGGAAGTGAGGTCTTTTGTTTGGGATATTTCCTAATTAAAGAAGCCTGTTTGAAGTGGGATCTAATTTTAACTTTGTAATGCCAAAATATGACTTGAAGAGTCTGTTTTTATTTTAAGATATATTGGCTTTGCATTTCCAAGTTGAGATAGCTGTCATTAAATGTCCACAAAGCTCATATTTAAGACAAAAAAAATGGAATGGCAGGGTATGAAGTAACTGGCACCAAAATTAGTTCTCGCTTTGAGTTAATATTATTGAGTTGATCATTTGTTCTACTATTTTACATCTTATTTATAAATGAAATACAGGTAAGAATAGGATCCCCAAAGTCATCTTAAAATTACAGGAAAGTCAAGTAAGGGGAATCAAGAACTTTCTGCTGGTAAATTTTTCTTACACATCTTAACATAGATCTTGGAACTTCAAGTGCAAGAGTGACCTTTGTTGTTTCTGTTGTTGTTTAAAATTTACTGGTATTAAGACCACTTAGATGATTTCAAAGCACTCTGTAAAGTGTCCTTTAAAAAATGTTATTCATAGTCCAACTATTTGTAAGCTAAAATTGTTGCCGCCTTTTTTACAGATGAGAAAGAGACAGCTATGTAGCGACTTTCTAAGTGAGAGTCAACAGTAAGTACATGAGGCATCTGGGATAAAAATAAACAAGTCCTCTCATTTCCAGTCCACGTTATGAATCACAGTGCTCCAGACAATCATTAAAATGCTATAATTTTGACTAAATGTATACAAATAAGGGAGGTTCGGGAAATTATTATAATAGACATCAGAGAAAATATTTCTTCAAAACTTGTATCATTTATAAAGAAGCAGCATTGTTTTTAGCATGTTTCTATAGATGCAGCTGGTAAATCGTGTCTCAATCATGACTGATTTGTTAGGCAGTCTCTTGGATGATCTCTATGAGCCCTGCTTCCCAGTACTCATGTCCTTCTGCAATCTCTTCACTTGAGTGAAAGCTGGACTTGACTTGCTTCTAGAGAACAGAAGTCTGCAGGGGTGATAAAATGTCACATACACTATCTTGTCCCTTGCTCTATGGAGACACCCTTGTGACAAGAAGGAAACCTTCAGACAACATTCTGAAAGCCTCTGAGACTCTCAGTGTAATAACCCCAGAGGAACTGAATTTGAATAACTATGCTAAGCAGTTTGGGAGTGGACTTCCTCAGGAAAGCCATTAGATGAAACCTCAGCTTTGACTGACCATCTAACAACCACCTCCTAAGAGACTTTTAGCCAGAAGTACCCTCCTAAATCATGCCCAGATATCTGACCTGGAGAAACTATGAGATAGTAAATATTTGATGTTTCAAGTTGCTAAATTTGTGGTAGTTTGTAACACAGCAAAAGGCAACTAACCCCATGGATCCCCTTCAGACCCTTCTCCAGCCTCACTTAGGAAAAATGAAAGACTGGAGGATGAAGAAATGAGACATCTTGGTTCACAGTTAGTATAAGACACAATGAAGATGAAACTCGGTTTTCTGGGGAGTTCATAGCAAATCATGGCACAGTGAAGTCAGATGGAAAAGGTCAGATGGTGAACACGTAGCATGAAAAATGGGAACAGAAACACATTTTTCTCCTCCCTTGGGCAGAATGTCCTATATTTTGTCAGTCTGGAAGGAAGGTCCCCATGACCATGTTATGACATCGTTCTGTCCCTAAAAAATATTTCATTTTGTTTATAAACCCAGGTCATTTTAACTAGAAAAAAAAATCAGAAAGATGTTAAATAGAAAAGTGTTTGGTTTTTAATACTGTTTACATATAACACTGCAGACTTCTGGTGGCTCAGCGGTAAAGAATCTGCCTGCCAATGCAGGAAACACAGGTTCCTTCCCTGGGTGGGAAAGATCCCACCCAGTAGGAAATGGCAACCCACTCCAGTATTCTTGCTGGAATATCCCATGGACAGAGGAGCCTGGTGGGCTAGTACACGTGGTCACAAAGAATTGGACACAACTTAGCAACTAAACAAGAACAATAACATGTAATACTATAGTCTTTTCTTTGTAACAGTGAATCTGAACTTGTGTTGTAATATTTCAATATAATAAGAATAAGTATTCATCAATCACTGCAGTAAATATTTTTATTTATTAAATGAGCCATTAATATGTCCAGTAATTCTGAGCAATAAGAACTCTTACTGTGCAGCTTTTAAAGAAGAGAAAATTGAAGTTCAAGGATATTAAATGATTTGCCAAAGTCAACAGCTGGAATCTTGTGGTCCTGGGATTTGAACTCAAATTTGCTGTTAGAGTGCCCCTCCCTAACCACAACCCTATAGTTCCTCTCTATAGAGTAGAAAGTTGTAATTAGTACCACTTAGATTTCAGACTCGGTTTTTTACAGATGAACTGCATGTCACTATTACAACTGGCATAAGTTATAACCACTATGCTAAACACTCTAGTGAATATAGAGTAACATAAAAATGTCTTTAAAAGTCTTTTAGTCAGCTTTGGGAAGTATGAAATCAGTAAGGGAAATTAAGTCCATATATTAGCATTTACTAAGTCACAATGACTTAATTGACTACCAGAATTTCAAAACTGAAGACAATCAGGAAGAAAATGGTCCAGTGAGAAGAGGTCTCTGGTATATTGTGGAATTTAAGCTATCATTTAATAATGGTTATGAGTCTGTCATTATTCAGAAAAAAAAAATAAATATCATTTTCAATTCCATAACAGTAGCCATAAGAATATAACTTCTATCTCTTTTGAAGTAAATCAGACAAATTTTCTATATGTGACCTAATCAGATATTGACCTGAAATTTGTGGAAGATATTAGAAACTCCAAGATCAACCTTGGGATTGGTATTGTTCTGGAACAAACAGAAAGCAAAATGCATGACAACATTTGAAGATGAATTCATTATTAATTAGATCCTGCCTAGAAACTCTAAAAGAACAATCTATCTGGAGAACAATGCTCTCTGGTAATGACTACTCTGAGGGTTTTCAATAGTGTCCTCTGAGCTTGAAGATTGTAGTCCAATGTAGAAGAAATCCCTTGGAATGAATGAATGACTGTGGGCAGAAAATAAACAAAATTGATCCTGTATATCAGTACACTTCAGTTTGGAGGAAACTGAGCAATCTCTGGGAGATAGTGAAAGACAGGGAGGCCTGGCATGGGGTCCATGGGGTCCATGGGGTCCATGAGGTTGCAAAGAGTTGGACACAACTAACTGAACAACAACTTATTCATTCATGATCTGAGGAGTAGTTAATGTCAAACACAGCCACCTCTGCCATCACTGATGATAACTAGCATGCCTTTCTTAGGCTGTGTTCTCTGAAACAGACTCAGACACAGACTGTATTTGGAAGGTTTGTTGGGAAGAGGCACTGGTAGCTACTTCTGTTAGGAAATGAGGAAGGTAGGAATTGAGAGAGAGGAAGAAGTTGACCCTCTGTGTGGTACAATGGAGTATTCTGCCAATTGTATGGAGAACTGGATGGCTCTTCAGAATTATCCCAGCTTAAGATAATGGGTCTCTGCACTCTGACAGCAGACAGACAAGGGGCCTAGCCTTGGGCAATACAGTTCTCTGTTTCCGAGGGCCACGCCCAGTGAAGAAGGCGTCATGAAGGCAGCCATGATGTTAGCAATCAACTTAGCTAGCATCTTGTGGAAGGCTGTGAGCTCTTGAAGAGTATGTCTGGGCAAAGCCCTGTTGGGCACTGTCTGAGGAGTGATGCTAAATTCAAATGAAGGAGATTTTTAATAAGGATCAAAATGCAACAAAGCTAAGGTGAGAAAGAACTCTTGTCTCAGTAGTGCAGCTCCTCGGTTCTGCAGCGCCCCTCACAGTTTTGTAAAGCCCAGGGCTACAGAAGCATTATCACCCACTGCACCTGCCATTCCTTTTTCTCTTTTTTAATATTTATTTATCTGGCTGCACTGGTCTTAACTGTGACCACAGGACATTTGTTGCAGTGCACCAACTTAGTGTCCTGCAGCACATGGGATCTTAGTCCCAGACCAGGGATAGAACTTGTGTCCCCTGAACTGGAAGTTGGGTTCTTTACCACAGGACCATCAGGGAAGTCCCTCTGTTGTTTTTAAATCTTGTTCTCACCAGCAGTAGTAATGATAAAAATAAGAGCTTCTCATTCTTTTTCTCCTTCTCTGGCCCACTCTAAGGAAAGTCTTTAAACTGACTCTGATTTCAGGAGACAGGAAGACAGTTTCTCTTTTGTGCAGTGGGAATGCCACCTCAGACAATGCATAAGAGTCCACTTTTAGGAGCTGCAATTCTAATCCTCAATTTATTAAAATATGTCTCAGTCCACCTCAAGTCAGGCAAAACCTGACTCTAGACTACAGACACAGGAGTTGCTCTGAGTTCCTTAAAGATGAAGCAAATGGCAGGTGAGGAGGCTTCTCTGGTGGTCCACTGGTTGAGATTCTATGCTCCCAGTTCAGGGGGCCTGGGTTCAATCCCTGGTCAGAGAACAAGTTCCCACATGCTACAACTAAGGCCCAGCACAGCCAAATAAATAATAAAAATAAAACATAAGTGAATACTTTTTAAAAAGATGAAGAAAACAGAGACAAGAAAATAAAGAGCTATATTCCTATCTGCCTTTGCATTTATCTAGGATACCATTTGTGGTGTGTTTTCACATTTCTCTTATGCCAGGATGATGGCGTGGATAAGCACACACATCTTTGGTTAAGTGGCAAGAAGAAGTCCATGAGTTCTGATGAAATAGATATACAAAATAATAGAAATAAGACTAGATTAGAATTTTTTCTTTATAGAAAAACTCCAAATAGATTATTTCTTAGACTGATTTTTCTAGTAACTGTAGTAACAGCAAGAGTAAACTGCATTTATCTGAATGTATATTATGTAATTTGAGCTTCAAAACAATCCGATGAAACACTCTGAATTTCATTTTATTAAACAGAGTTTTAGGAAAATACATTATTTTTATAAGGTCATACAACTAGATAATGTAGACCATGGGTTTAATTCCAAGTCTTGTCTTTCATAGAAACCATGCTATCTTACAAATTTCTTCCTTTGTTTATATTAAGAGTCACAAACACTTTATGAAAGTTGTGAAAGAAATTTAAAAAGTAAATATTAGGGAGTACAATAAGTACTAGATACAAATAAAATATACTTAATTTTTGAACAGTATTGCATTTATAAAAAATCACGGAATGTAGAAAAGGTCCACAGTGTAAATTTTACTCTCACTGTATCTTCCTTTTCTGTTCTTGTATCCTCCAAAATAATCTTTTTTATTAGACTTTTAGTATGTCCTTCCAATGCAAATATAAATATTCTCCACCATTTGACACCAAATCTCACTTTTCTATGATTTCTCATTTTTACATAATACTTTACAGAGAATTTTTCATATCAGGACATAAGAAATTTTTCCATCCTTTATTTTTTTATTGTAGCATAGTAATCTATTGAATAAGTAAATTATAATCTAGTCAATGACCCTCACTGATGGACTTTGGGGTTTCTTTTCTCAAGCTTTTTTAATTACAAATCGTGCTTATGTGTATATCGTGCCACCTTGCATTCAAGAAAATTGGATCATAAATCAACAAACTGATGCATTAAATGTGTAAATCAATATATATTGAATGGATATAAAAGTGAGTATGATCTACAAAGGAAATCTTTCAGTTTACATTTGTTCTAGACTTTTGACTTTCACTAGTAGAGAGAAATAATCTCCAGTGAGAGGTTTAATTTAATTTATCCAAAGAATGCTTTAAGACCTGATGTGAAATGGCTCAGGTGGTAATGCAGTGTCAATTTTACCTTGTTCAACTGCCTCTGCATTTAGTCTTAAGGGTGGAGATCCCGATTCAGGGCAGAATCTGTATGGTTCTGTACCCTGGGCCAAATACCAACAGTAAATACAACTTTAGCAAACTTTTCCATTGTTTGGGTCTTTTTTTTTTTTTCTTAACAGGAAAGCAACTTCTGCTTGGAAATAGACCCAGTTGTTATTCATATGTATCCTTTTCGACTGTCAACATATTCGTTGGCACTCGTGAATTATTCTAGTTGCATAGATCTATTATGAAGTGTGGTTGGAACCCAAGAAGCTACCTTCTAATCCACTTACAGTTGGACATTCTCCTTGAAATTCTCAGAATTCTTCTTCTCATAATTCAACCAAAACTGGGGTTTCCTCTGTGGTCAGTTCTCCAGTGCCATCCTGCCCTAGGTAACTAGACCAGGGCAGACTCAGAACTTGGTCATTCCTCTGTCAGAGACATTCAGAGAGAAAATCAAGTTCAATATGCCATTTTTCAAGAAGAAATGTTGCTTAGTTTCCCTTAAATTAACATTGAAATACATATACTTAGAAAGCTATTGCTCAATCTATCCAATTAATAAGGAATTTTAGTAGTCCAAGTGAAAATAGATAATTAGAAAGTAATACTTCCAAATACTGAATAGATATTATTTGCTTCATCCCGGCTGTATTTTTCAAAGGAAAATATGACAGTTTAATATTTATGTTTACACGATTCATAAATGACAGAGTAGAGTCAAGCATAAAACCAAGGTTTTCCCCTCCGGGACTGGTGCTGTGAGTGAATTGCCAACTTTCAAAGTGATGGAAGAGTGTTGATCGACCTAGGGATAAGATCCAATCAAAAGGAATTCTGTCTTATCTGGATTCAATTTTAGAAAACTTTTGGCGATTTCCCCAAAGTAAGTCAGCCAGCCAAATAAACAGATCCACTGAAAAGAACTTATATAATATTTCTTGAAGTGGAGCAAATGACCTGCACGTTATCTACGTGGACATAGCTGAGTAGAAGTGTGTCTTCCATAGTTGTGTGCGTGTTAATGTATAAATCTCTACAGCACTTGGAACTAACCCTGAAAGCCCCTAATTATGCAAAGTCCATAATCTGTTGATGATACCTGGCTGAAGAAAACTGAAATTAAATAAGAAACAAAAGCAACAAACATTGCACAGGACTGAAACGCATTTTAGTAAATTCCCATTGGAAGGCAGCAGCCACCCAGCCAAAAGGAGTAGGAGCAGGAACTCAACAAAGAGCCTGAGAGTGTCAGCGAGACGGGCCATTTTTAACGTTAAGAAGTGCAATTTATGTGCTATGAAAGGACAAAAATCCTGACTGAAATTCATTCTAGATCTGATGACAGTTAAGATATTCCTAGAGCTGATCGTCAGCGACTTTCTTCTACTGCTGTTAGTTAAATTTAAAAAATAAGGTGATATAAGTTAGTCATGTTGTCCTTTGTGAGCAGGATTTTTTTTTTTTTTTTAAGGAAAAGAGTTACAATTGCAGATTTTAAACATGATGGCAATTTACCAGAAGTCAGAGATTAACTAGGAGGGTTAAACTGAACCAAGAAAACTGAGAACAGCCTTTCACCAGTGAGGAAGGCCAAGGATTAGGGACTGGAAGTGGTTGGCTAAAGCTTCAGGATAATATCATTTAAATCCTCAACAGAAAGCAAATTAAACTGAGAGAAATCTTGATTGCCAGATTTATATGGACTAAAGGATACAAAGTAAATTCAAAACTACCAAGAATTCCTATGTGTTGAGAATCAAAAAATGTCATCAGAGTAAATATTGAAATCTCTTCGAATAAGCAATTTCAGAGACTTTAGGGTGACAGATCCAAAACTAATTGAAAGAATTCCAGAAAAGTGGATCAGGCCATCTTAAGAGCCAGGGAGACAAGCAAAGCTGCAAAGGACAGAACATTTAAAGGGACAACATCACATTTAGCTTAATAGTATGTTTTTTCCTTTTAATTTATAGTAAGTTTTATATTCAGATGAAAGATTCTCAGGCTACTCTATCCTTTTGAACCTGGAAGAAACAGCTTAATCTACTCTTCCATATTTTCCAACTACACTTTTTAAGAGAAAACACAGTAGCTTTGCTTATTTTTCATTTGTTCTTATTCTTCCTATAGAGGATTTCTGACATTGCATATCCCTACCATCCAACCATTTTTTTCATAGTTCAGTCCGAGCTACCTATAAAATATCTTAAGTATTGCAAATAGTGATCATTATTTTGAAGGCATAAAATTGCTAGTGACAGAAAACTGGATTTTTTTTAAAACAATGTCTAGTATATAGGATCTAATCATCTCCATCTGACATTTGTAGGTAGGATATATTTGGTGACCAAAATACTTGACAGATTTTCTTTTAAGTGTAAAATAAAAGCCTGGTGTTCAAAAGAGCCATGAGGACTAATGGAAATCTGACTGATTTTTTTTAGACTGGAACAAAAGAGATCTGCGAGGCTGTCACCTTTACCAGCACTTCAAGGAACACAGAAAAAGCCAGAACACTCTTAGGACAAGCTTCAGGACAAACTAAACATATCACCTCAGGTTATCTGAATTTCAGTCAGCGCAAAAAGTCAGTCCTTTAAGTTAGAACAGACGACAGTATTGCCAACCCAAGCAGGACCCAGATTGCGATAGCGATCAGGGCAGTATATACCTGCTTTTAATTAATTAGCCCACTTGATTCGTCGGAAAAGAAGCCATTTCCTGCAAAATGCACAGAAGGGAAGGCTATGGTGTGTTCCAGAGGATGGCAAAACAACCTCCTAAATTCTTCTAACCTGAGACCTTCTCTGAAACTATGCAAGTTACCCAGGGCGAGCTAATGTCGAACTGAGTGCACAAGTAAGCCTGTGTGAGGATCTACACTAAGAAGAAATGTACTTTTTTGTGGCACTTAAATTTCAAGCGGAAGCTGCTCACCAGTAAATCACTACATGATTTACTGTATGTAGTCTGCAAAAATCGCCGGAATGGAGTAAAATGTCAAAACATGGGTACATGTTCTGCAGTCTCACACACACACACTCATAATAATGCTCAGACATGTACATGTGAGATGGGCAAAATAAAAAAAAGATTATTTTAAAAACTACCACTTGCTTTCACCCTGTGGAAGAGAGCCAGAGGGACAAGGAAGAAAGTCTATTTGCAATGAGCACCCTGCCACTCGATGCCACTCATAACTCTAAAATAGTAGCAGTGGGAAACATGGACAACTCTGCCCATGAAATACCTTTCATATGCAGTTTAAACCAGATCACAAAGTGAGTCAAAGCCCAACAGGGGTTAAATAGCAATCCCCAGTAACTTGCCAAAGGATCACCAGAACCAGAGAATCCAGGAGAGGGGACAGAAAGAAGGGCAGAGGCTGGGCGGTGTGTGTGCAAGTCCTAACAGCCTCTGTTCTAAAGCCATGCTCTCCCAAACTCATTAGACACTCTTGTCATAATGACAAGGACGAATCAGGTCAAATTAAAACCCAAATCAACTACAGCTTTTGTTGTTTCAGACAGAATTAACCACTGATAACAC
Source organism: Cervus canadensis (assembly GCF_019320065.1). Lineage (NCBI taxonomy): Eukaryota > Metazoa > Chordata > Mammalia > Artiodactyla > Cervidae > Cervus > Cervus canadensis. The sequence goes on from NC_057397.1 coordinate 39,569,472, forward strand.
TCCTCTTTTTACTTCCATTGTGTCCTTTAGGGCTTTATCATTCCCTTATCAGCTCTCCTTGCCCCTGGGGTATTTCTGTTGCTTGCGGTGACATCTACTGGTAGAAAAAGAGAGCTTCCGAGCAGGCTTCTCTGGCAAGACTCAAAGCGAACAAATTTGTTGTGGACTTAAAGAAAGACTCCCCCCGTCCCCCACCCCATCCTACCTCGAACCTCGCCCCGCTCCCCTCACTTTTTTTTTTTTTTTGCTTTTCAGCTAATATAATACAAAGGCCCACATTAGAGAGACTCATAAGATTTCTTTATATAGATCCAAGAATTGGTTAATTTTGTACCATCTCTCCTTGTCATTATAATCTTTGCCACAAGAATGGCTACATTCTGAGAAATGTTCTGTCCTCACGCAGTCATTGTCATATGAATGAGCTATCATTCAGTCCTAATGCCTGAGATGTTTTATTCTTACTTCCATGACATTTGTATTATAGTGACAAAGGCTACAGCTAGAAAAGGAAATGATACAAATTCCATTCAGGCTTTATCATTTTAAATTCTCATTTTGTGCTTCTTTCAAGCCTAGCTACTAAAAACTAGTTTTTCTCTTCAAGTAAAAGAATGCAGGAAGGAAGGAAAAGAAAAGGAAAAATAATGAGTTTATGAAACTAAACCTCTGGTGGGCACCTCTTTTAATGGTTTACTTTCACGTTTAGCACACCAGGATAAATTGCTACTGGAGACATCAAAGCCAGGAAAGTGAGTTAGTGTCATTTGCTCTCACAAATCTGTGGAGGGAACAATGCTTAGTTAAAGCTACAGTGTGGTGTAGGACTTAAGCGGCAGCCCCGTGCAGAATGTATTCCTGAATATAGCACACCTCGTGTCAAACGCAACCTGAGAACCACGACCGACTCCCATCTTACCATCTTCGACCCATCCCATTTCTATTTCCTCAGTACTCTTCCACATACTAGGCAACATTTCCAATCACTGAAAATTCCAGTTGTTCAAAGATATTGCCTTTTCCCCCTTCTCTTCTCAAAAGCATTTTTGTAGTTCTAGTAGGTTGAGGATGGGGAGAGGATAAAATAACAAAGCTTTAAAATATAGTCTTTTTTGAGATAAAACATCCTTTAAAAAATGCATTTTATATTAAAAAAAAAAGCTAAGTGATAAAATATTTGGTGCTTCTGTATCACACCCATTTTCCAATATAAGTTTATTTTAGGTAGGTACTTTTCTTAAAAATGAAATATTTCATTAAAAAGTCATAAATGCTTTATGTTTAGGAATATCTTCACATAGGCACTTCTATTATCATCATGTGGCTATGGTTTGCATTACAATTTTTCAGTTTCTGTAAATTTTATAATTTTTCCTTTGAATACAGAGAAGCACTCGTTGAATTAATGTCTGATACAAATGAAATCTTTCTTAAAAACAGTAAACCCAATCAGAAGACTGTTATTTAAGAAAATAAATATCTAAAGTAAGAAGTGAGAATTAATTTACAAAGGAAAAATAGAGGCACAAAGGATTCACTAATCTTCAAATCTCATACTTAGTATTTCTCTTATTAACAACTAGTCCATGTGCAGAAGAAGCCCTATTTCCTAAAGTCATATTTAAGAATTAAAATTTCTGTTGAACAACATTTTAGAAAAGGAGGTGCCACATTTTTTAGTTATAAGAAATAATATTTACAGCTGAAAGATTTCCTAGCTTGAAGAAAAACATGACCAGTGAAAGAATATTTAATTGTTAAAGTTAATGTGTTTCTTAAAATAATCTTAGAAACCGAACCATGATATTGCAATGTGAAACTAGGTTGAATGCAATAATGTTAACTATGATGCTGACAAACCAAGATAGAATGTCTAAATCACAATTTTAAAAAAACAAAATGAAATAGATATACCTTATTGCATCTTTAGTGTTAGCACACAGTGAGGGATTTGATCCTGCAATGAATTGCTGCCCATACATCTCTGTGACATTGTGTATCTCCATCTTAATTCAGTTTGAGCTTAACTTGCAGTTTCGTTTGGCTCTGGAAAACATAACAGTTAGTAGCAATTTTGTGGGTTTTTGCAGTACACACATGAAGGAGTAAATTATCATAGCATCCCAAATAAAACATTCCTATTTTCAATGTTGTATTTTGATGACTTTTTATTGCTTTTTCTTCCAAGACTATGGTTATAAAATAATCGCTCTTCAATAAGCAATTACCATACTCATTAACTGTCAAAAGTTATTTAGCTAAGCAAAAGTTTTAAGTGTTTAAAAAATAATATTATGAGATTTTGGAATATTTAGAGAGATGAGAAACTGTAAGTAATAGTTCTATTATATATTTTTACAACAAAGAGACTTCTTTCATTTTGTTTTTGTATCATCTATGAAGAGAGCTGTGGTGTTGTCTTTTTTCTGGGTGAATGGACAAGTACTTTGTGTAGAACTGCAGATTTCACTTCCAAAACTAAAAGTTCCCAATTCTTTTATTTTTTTATTTTCAGGAGTTATAAAGCTTTAATATCAACATACAATCTCTGAAAGTATTATTCATTCATCTTGCCTATTTTCTTTGGTAGAACAAGCAGTATCTTTAATTTTTAAAACTCTGCGTTGTTCAGGATGCATGCTTTCCTTTAGGCATTACCTGATGTCCTTTGTCCATAGTTTTCTTGTGTGTCTGTGTGTATGGGCGTATGTGTGTGTTTTCTAATGTCAAAACATACTGCTCTCTGTTTCATGAAATTCACCGACAGGTGAATAGATAGAGATATTGACACAGCTAGATATAAACTTTCATAAACATCTGTATGTTTTCAATTCTCACTAAAAATGTGCTAATAGTTGATATCAATTTTTCACAATTAAAAACAAAAAAAGTTCTACAGAAAATGAAACTAACGTGTATTTTTTATTTGCCCCTTTTAACTTACACATGTTTCCATTTTTTGAGACAGGAAGATGATCCTTTCTATTTTTGTATGCCAGCATTTACGTATTCATTTATCTACTTATCTATTTTGATAACTTACTTTAACATAAAAGATCAGGGATCATTATGGCAATATTCAAGGATGGGCTCTGTGATGCAGACTAGCATAAGAAAATGGAAAATCTGCCTCCCTCAAGCAGTGACAACCATCTAAAAGACCAGAAGGCAGTATTTCTGTCACAAGACTACAAAAGCAATGCCCACACTTCCCACACCATTGCATGGCATATCAGCCATATAGTGTTTCAATCTTGTTTGCCACAAATATATGATAGTTCATCAGTGAAGCTGTATTAAACATACTGCTGTGTATTTGGAACATCGTGCAATACCAAATATCTGACTTGTTAATGAAGGCAGGATTAATGGAGTACTGTAATTTACAGGAGCACAAAGATAGACAATCGTGTTGCTCCTTTTTCTTTTTTTTTTTTTTTTTGCTCCTTTTTCATAAGTAACACTTACCTAGGTAATATCTCTCTGACAGGCACAAAGTAGCATTACATAAGGGAATCAGCATCATCTTTTCCCCTCACCAGGTCTGAGAAATTCAAAGCACCCACCAACAAGGGGAGAGTGGCTTCTGGTATGAATGCACAAAACATGTGGTTCCGGTTAAGATTTCCCTGAAACACACAGACAAAACCAAAAAAAAAAGAAAGAAAGGAAAAGAAAAAACTGTAAATCAGTTCCATCAAACAACAGTCTGAATTCATTGTCTGAACTTTGTCACTAATATCATTTCTGTCTTCTAAGAGCTAAGTGTCTCAAGGCATTTAGGCAAAGAGGCACAGAATATACAGCATATATTATAATTTTAAAACAATTGAATAATGTTCTAAAAATTCAAAAATAATGCCTAAAAAATGTTCAAATGAATACTTCTAACGCATCCACTGAAGTTCATCAGATAAAAACAATACAATGACAAATGAACATTCTCATGCTATTCTCAGTGAAATGATACTTGAAATTATTTTATTATTGCATTGTTGCTATGACTTACTAACTGGATGATAAGATATAAAGGAGAAAAATGAGGAAAAGAATGAAGAACCAGAATGGCAAATGTGGAACACCTCAGTGGAATCAGAGAGGGAATTAAAAAGTTAAAATAGGTGGAAAACTGAGAAAGGACCAAATAGGAAGTCGGGGTGGGGGGGTGGGGGGGGTGGGGGGGAATATCCATAAGAGAAAAAACACATAAGAATAATCCATAGCAAAGGAAACAGAGAAGCAACAGAAGTATAAGCAGAGAAATAAAAACTGAAATCAAGTAAGAAAGACCCAAGTGAAGAAAGATAAGAATTAAGAAGCAAATACTAAAAACAAAAGAGAATAGGCATATTAACAGACTGCTAGGAGAACAAAGAGACAAGGAAGAGTCCATAGTGGCATGAGCCTGGAGGATGCCTTGAGAAAAAAAGAAACAAGTATAATAATAAGGAGAAAATATGGAGGGAATCATAAAGAAAAGACAGATGAAGAACAGAAGACAGAAAGATGGTTAAGAATAAATAAGAGGCAGAAATAAAATGAAGTTTTAGGGGGAAAAAAATCCTCCAACTGTCTTATTATGAAAAAGAACTCATTTGAATGTTCATGCTTTTTTTGTGCTTGTGCCATAGAAGCAACAGTCTGATTTCTGTAAAAAAAACTATTTGGAAATCTGTACTGAGTTCAGATTTGGAATATAAAAGTATAAGCCTTCTTAGGTTTTACTACTTTGGCTTTATACAGCTTAGTTGAAAAGGTTCATTCTTTTTGAAACAAAAGGCTTTGTATTACCATTTAAAATTGCCAAATGTTGTTAAACAATTTTTGAGACATAATTTGGAGGTGAATGTAGGTGACATTTTGGTTATAGTTTTATTTGATACTCTTGTCTATAAGGAATTGATTTTTTCTTTTGCTAAGATTAATTCAGAACTATGAATTTTAATGAAATATCAATAAGTGAACAAGTCTCGTATTTTAGTTTTGACAGGACTCTCCAAGGATTAAACAAACCAAAGTACACTGCAGGAAATAGTATCCCTCTTAACATTTAAGTAAAAGTTGAATCATTTCAATATGTATGGAAGAGATATAATGCATATATATATATAATGTATTTGTATGTGTACATATACACACATACAAATTATAAACAATTTTCACTTAAAAATGTTTAAAAGTTACTTGTTTGTATAATCATTCAAACCTCCTTTTTCCAATGGAAATTAAAGTTTCCTCTCATGAAATTGCAAAGAAATAAATACTTGAACCAGGAACAATTGTACAATTCTATTACCTCTTTATAGATAAAATGGAGAAATGGGAACAAAATGATAATTTGGGTGGATTTTTAGTTATATCAAGCAAAAAGTGTTGATAAATAGTCAGCTTTGAAAGATGTTTCTCTTTCCAACGAGGAGGTGTTAGAAGGAATAAATAAATGAAATTGCTTCATCCATTTGATACACTCAATATGAATGAAGAAAAGATGTAATTAAATACAACCAACATCTTACTTCAGGCCTTCATAATCTCTTATCCAAATTACTGTCATTTCCTTAATTTATTTTTTCATTTTTAATTGAAGGATAATTGCTTTACAATATTGTGTTGGTTTCTGCCATGCATTAATATGAATCAGCCATGGGTATACGTATGTCCCCTCCCTCTTGAAATTCCCTCCCACCTCCACCCCATCCTACCCCTCTAGGTTGTCACAGAGCACTTATTTGAGCTTCCGGAGTCATGCAGCAAATTCCCACTGGCTATCCATTTTACAAACAGTAGTGCGTGTGTTTCCATTCTACTCTCTCCATTCGTCCTACCCTCTCCCTCCCCCACCGCACGTATCTGCAATCTGTTCTCTATCTCTGCATCTCCACTGTTGCCCTGCAAATAGGCTCATTGGTACCATCTTTCTAGATTCCATATATACATATATATATATATATATATATATGATATTTGTTTTTCTCTTTTTTACTTACTTCACTCTCTGAAGAGTAATTACTTCACTTCACTTTCTAGGTTCATCCACCTCCTTAGAACTGACTCAAATGTTTTCCTTTTATGGCTGAGTAATATTCCATTGTATATAAGTAGCACAGCTTCTTTAGCCATTCATCTGTCTATGGACATCTAGATTGCTTCCATGTCCTAGCTATTGTAAATAGGGTGTGATAAACATTAGGGTACATGTGTATTTTTCATTTATGGTTTTCTCAGGGTATATGCCCAGTAGTGGGATTGTTGTGTCATATAGTAGTTTTAGTCCAAGTTTTTTAAGGAAACTCCATACTGTCTTCCATAGTGGCTGTATCAATTTACGTTCCCATCAACAGTGCAAGAGGGTTCCCTTTTCTCCACACCCTCTCCAGTATTTATAGTTTGTAGTTTTTTGGGTTTTTTTTTTGATGATGGCCATTCTGACCAGTGAAGTGATATCTCATTATAGTTTTGATTTCCATTTCTCTAATAATAAGTGACATTAAGCATATTTTCATGTGTTTATTAGCCATCTGTATGTCATAGAGAAATTTCTGTTTAGATCTTCTGTCCACTTTTTGATTGTGTTGTTTGTTTTTGTGGTACTGAATTGTATGAGCTGCTGGTACATTTTGGAAGTTAATCCTTTGTCAATTGTTTCATTTTCTATCATGCTCTCCCATTCTGATGGTTGTCTTTTCACCTTATTTATAGTTTCCTTTGCTGTGCAAAAAGCTTTTAAGTTTAATTAGGTCTCACTTGTTTATTTTTGCTTTTATTTCCATTAATCTAGACGGTGGATCATAGAGGATCTTGTTGTGATTTATGTCATAGAGTGTTCTGCTTCTGTTTGCCTCTAAGAGTTTTTAGTTTCTGATCTTACATTTAGGTCTTTAGTCCATTTTGAGTCTATTTTTGTGTATGGTATTAGGAAGCATTCTAATTTCATTATTTTACATGTTGCTGTCCACTTTTCCCAGCATCACTTACTGAAGAGGCTGTGTTTTCTCCATTGCATATTCTTGCCTCCTTTACCAAAGATAAGGTACCAATAGGTACATGGGTTTATCTCTGGGATTTATGGTAGCCTTTTTAAAATTTAATTTTATACATATGTAGGCTGCATGTGGGCTTTTCCTGGTTCCTGTGAGTGCATGGGCTTCTCACTGCAATGCACATGTTCTAGAGTACAGGCTTGGTAGTTGTGGCACATGGGTTCAGTTGCCTTGAGGTATGTGGGATCTTCCCAGACCAGGAATTGAACCCATGACCCCTGCATTGGTAGGCAGATTCTTAACCACTGGACCACCAGGGAAGTCTCTGTGATAGTCTTTAAAATGGTTTCTCAGTTATTAATTTCCACCCCCTACACACATTCATTCTGTACTCCAAGCTGTATAAAGCAGCCTGAAAATCTAAATAATTTCTCCATAACCTAACATTCTTTTTAGCTTACTGTCTTCTACAGGTAAATATAAATGATTTCTTTACTTATTTATTTAGTCATTGAAGCCCCTCTGTCTCTGGACCCACCTGTCCTGCAACCTCATTCCCTCTAGAGCAAGAGTCATGGACCATAAGCCACACTTCTTTTAAACTTCCCTTCCTACCTTTGTCCACATTCCACCCTCTGACTGGCTGCTCCTTCACTCACCATGATTTTTGGCTGACCATCTCGTACATTTCACTCTGGGCTCAATCCAAACCTTCTCAAACTGTCAGAGGCAGATCAGGCTTCTTTGCAGCTTTTGAGATAGAAAGTGAACTTCTGAATTTAACCCTTTACCTGTATATGCATGTGAGTTCCACATAGGCATGACTCTATCTTAATTTTTTTTTTTTTGCAGCTTCTATATATAGAGGATTACCTGGAGTATATTAGCTCATAAACAGTAGATAGTCAATTAATATGTATATACATATATTGAAGGATTAACAAAAAACTGAAAAAGAGATGTGTAACACAGTCTTTATTTTACATGCTAATTATACATATAAAGGATGGGAAAGAATAATCTCCAGAGAAACTTACATAAAAGAGAATTTAGGATGATTAGTTGGGGGTCAACAGAGTGACTTACTTAGCTTATTTAACAAGTGACTATATTTTAAGGTGATACTCATGGACATCCAAAGATCTGAGTAGAAGTGATAATTTTGTTTCACCTTGCACAAGTCAGGCCACTTCTAGAATATTTTGTTCAAGTGATTAACATCACATTGACAGGGGCAACCCAAGTTCCATCAGATTCATGTTATCTGGACTAGTGAGGAAATGCTTTACTACAGTGTTTAAGGAATGTTTAAGATTTAGGGAAGTTTAGTTGGAAGAAAAGATGCTTGAAATGTGTGCATAATTTGTATATGAATAAAATAGCATATTTTTGTAAGACTCTATGGAGCAGAATTAGGACAAATGACTAGTTGCTAGAGGTAAAATCCACCAAGCAAATTAAAGAGAAAAAAAATAACTTTCATTCAGTGATATGCCATGAATTTTTACCTATTTGATGAGATTATCTTAAAACTGAGTATTCCTTTGATTGTTATCTGTTAGAGGAAATTTCAAATTGAACCTATCACAGGAGAGTGAAAGATGTTTCTATAGCAAATAGAAAATGAAAAACATCTGTTCCTTTTAGAAAACTGTTAATGAAGAGTTCTGACAAAACATAATATGTAGTAAATTAAAATTTTATTACAGACATTATTTAAAATTGAGTGTTTCTATAAAGAGCATTTCAAACATTTTTTGATATATTAAGAAGCTATAACATCAAAGTTTTGATAACAAAAGTGATCATGGTTTAATGATTGTGATTATGAACAATAAATATTTCTTTGGAATAGCATTCATTTAATAGGAAAATATAAGCTTACAAGAAGTAACTTTGTGTGTATATATATATATGTATATATATTTCATTGAAGACGATTTCTTAAATGTTTTGAGAGTGCAAATTGTTCAGCAATCTTCACAAATCTCAAAATGCTTACACTATCTTTTTCTTCTTTTTATTCTTCGTTTTGTGGACTATTGACAGTAAAATAGAAAAATACTGATATGTGCTACAGTGGCTTTGCTCAGGAACCAACTAGTTAAATTCACATATAATCCCTGAAAATTGACACTTTGCTCCCCTCTACAGTGTGTTTATTAAATGGGCACAGAAAAAATGATGCCCTTTGGAAATGATGTATTTCATTACTTCTTCTTCAGCTTGTTTTCATAGATTCTATTATAGCCATTTTGAAATAAATATATATATATATGCATATACACATACACACACACACACATTATGTATGTATATAAAATATAAAATAGCCATTCTTTGTTGGCCTTTGTGTAGTAGAACTGGAAAACCAGGACTCCAAGGTGCCAAAAATTCCTGCTGACCTTAGAATTCAATTATTTCAACCAGTATAATATTCTAAGCTATTTTTTTAGGATATAAAACTGAGCCCTTCCTAAAATGACAACTCTTCAGGATATTTTAATATCTAAAATTTTTAATAATTGAACTCCTTGGAAACTCTAGCTCCTTATCCATGGACCTGAGCTTTCAAATGAAAAGCAAATGGAAATATTTTTGTTACCAGAGGGCAAAGTTACACTGTGAATTTCCTTGTCACAGATCTTGAAAAAGGAGAATTGTTCAATAGAGGTATTCTATAATTAGTCTCAGAAACGATTCTTTATTTTCCATTTGTACTAATGTTTGGCTTTACTTTTCAGAGCCCTTTGAAGAGAGTCCTGTAGTTTTCATCTTCTATGAGCATTTGAAAATTATCTGATTTCATGGCCTTGTATAATGTTGGGCTTCTCCTGTAGTAGACACATTCATATTTGAGTAGGACAGATAATTAATTAGGATATTTCAAAATACGTGTATCTTATTAGTAAATGGGATAAAAGGCTCATTTTGCAACTAGTCTCGCCATTTTTAATAAATTTTTAAAAAATGAATTCAGACAAAGAAGTATGAAAGCTAAAGGCATATTAGATTTTAATGTAACGCAGATATAGCCTGCAGGGGCTAACTATTTTAGAGGACACATGAAATTTCAATACTTATCTTTGAGGTGCCATTTTGAATTCCTTTCCACTTACTTTAAAGCATTTCAGGTCTGTTTCTGCTTTAAAAACTTTAGGTCAAAATAATTTCACATGAAATTAATTTTCTTTATCCACAGGAGACCCACAGTAGCTCAAACACAGTTAGAAATTAACAGTACCTGTTTTTCTAGTATTCTATTCATTACAGATACAGATAGTTTTGATAAACTTGATATGAAAGACTGCAGATTAAAGTTTTATGTTCTTTTCTTCAAGATCTTTCTTGTTAGTGTTCAAATGTAACCGCAGTGAAAGTTTTAGTAACCACTGACTACAGTTTGAGAAATCAAAGCCGCTTCCTGCCCAATTAGAATGCTCAGGTTCTATTGTTCCCTCCAGTGGACCATATCTGTTCTTTTGTAAGAATGCGGTGATGATGTTAATGATCAGTGTGCTTCAGTTCTTCTAATTTGACAGTAGAAATTACCCAGGCCATGATTCAAATTGTGGCAAACTCATTTAGTTCCAAGATGAATCCTGAATTCTGTTATCCATGTAGAATATTTCTTTATCTTTGTTTACAGGAGGTATATGCCACCCATGCATCACTAATAGGAGACATTCTGTACCTGAATGCATTTGAATGTTAATTTTAATTTACTTATATTGCAGGAATGAGAAAGAATACATCTTTACATACTACAAGGAATCAGAAGCTGATGACTGATGATGACTTTCTCCACTATAAACTTATGTAACCTCCATCTGCATTCCTATATTGTTGTTTCTACACTTAGTCACATCCAACTCTTCATGACCCCATTGACTGCACCATTTCTATATATGAATCTTTAATCAGAAAGCCTTTATACCCTGTGCAGTTAAAATATTGCATATAAGCTATTGTTTAAATAGCCTAAAACATTACTAACAATCGGTAGTGTTATGAGTTTCTTCAGATTCTTTCTTTCCTCCTTTATCTTTCTTTAAGAAATTAGGCAGGGAAGGGGAAGGAGAGTACTGGTCAATGCTGCGTCATCTCATCCTCTGCCGTCCCCTTCTCTCCCTGCCTTCAATCTTTACTTCAATAAGTATATGAATTGATTAAGCTTGACTATCAATTTAAAATTTTGATTCAAAACATGATGCCAAATTATGTTTTAAATTTCAAAGTTGTGCTAAGTAAAATCATAGTATATCCATATTTCTTATTATTTGGAAGATGGTAGCATTTGAATTTATAAACAATTAGCATGATTGTTTAAAATAATATTTAACACTTTGTGTGTGTTCAGTCGCTCAGTCATGTCCAGCTTTTTGTGTCCCCATGGCCTGTAGCCTGCCAGGCTCCTCTGTTAGTGGAATTTCCCAGGCAAGAATACTGGAATAGATTGCCATTTCCTTTTTAAGGGGATATTTTCCACCCAGGGATCAAACCCGCATCTCTTGGGTCTCCTGCACTGGCAGGCGGATTCTTTACCACTAGCACCACCTGAGAAGCCCATGTAACACTTTAGCCATGACTTATTCCCCTGTGATTATGACATATGACCAATACAGCATTCCATACTTGAAAATTCTATTTTTATTTTTGTTGCCATTACTAGTCTCTTGTTATTAATATTCATTATTTTCATAATTGTTATTTCCTTAATAAAAAAGGACCATATTTAGTTGTCACAGCACTCCCTGGTAGCTCAGCTGGTAAAGAATCTGCCTGCAATGCAGGAGACTCAGTTCAATTCCTGGATTGGGAAGATCTGCTGGAGAAGTGAAAGGCTACCCACTCCAGTATCACTGGGCTTCCCTGGTGGCTCAGCTGGTAAAGAATCCACCCACAATGCGGGAGACCTGGGCTGGATCCCTGGGTTCGGAAGATCCCCTGGATGTAGTAGTATGGCTACCCACTCCAGTATTCTTCCCTGGAGAATCCCATGGACTGTGTAGTCCATGGGACTGCAAACAGTTGGAAAGAACTGAGCAACTACCAGTTTCACAGCTCTCCACTCCTTTCCAGGAAACACAAAATGGAGCATTTATAATGATTTAATTTCCTTAGAATCCCAAGAAAGTTAACTTTATGTGTTTTCATGTTTAGTAGCAGGGAAATGTTACAGAGAAAAAGATAATTGAAATATTTTGTCCAGTAACTTTGTATGCATAAAATGCACAGAACTTTATATACAAATTCTCACCCCTGGAATTCTAATGAGAAACTTCAGTCACATCCTGTAGACATGTTAAAATAGATATGGTCCTGAAATGGGCTGGCCTAATAATGAGTATACAGTAGAGTCACAGGTTAAATGTGTTCTCCTGCCTAACAAGGAAATTGGGTGAAGAGAGTGTGTGGAGAGAGAGAGAGAGAGAGAGAAGAGGGTCCCTGAGCTAATTTTCTAGCCATCAGTCAGACTATTGTTCCTACTAAAAGAGATTGAAAGAGAGGGTGAGAGTGAGAGTTATTATAATAAATATAAAGTAGCTTTAGCCACGGGAAATTACACTTGGAAGGTCAGGGGGGAGAATCAGAGAAGGATGATGAAGAGGGTGGGGTGTGAGCAGAAATATGCAGGGTCAGGATTTTGAAGGAAGATGGAACATCACCCATGTCAATAACTGTTATCAATGTGTTACATGGTATATTAAAATAGGAAGTTTTCTAAAGGAAAATTTGATTTGTATTTTTTTAATTTCACATTCCAAGTAGGTATGTGTTCCAAGTTTGTGTGTGTGTTTGTGTGTGTGTATGCCCAGATGTAGTGCCAATAGATTATCAGTAGCTATGTGCTTTATGAGGAAATTTTTCCTTTTTTAAAAACATTTTCTTTGGATATATACTAAATTGATGTGGAATAATAGTCACTATTACTAGATGAATTCACTGTGTATCTTTATCTGCCACAAATCTGTGATGTATCTATTGGACAAGTACATACAAATGAATCGTATTTTCCAAAGTCATTGCTTTTTTAAGTCTGTATTGCTTGTCTATAGAACAAGTAACATCTTTGAACAGAAGCACAGGACTCTTCTTTTGGTGCATTTATCTTGCTCATCAAATGTTTAAGATCTCAACAGCAAGAATACCATGGCAGATTCTGCCATTAAGTTAGCAAATTAAAAATCAAACAAAATATTTGTTGAATAGGTGGGGGCTTAGTGCTGGTGACTGGGGAAGATAAAATATGCAGAAATGCAGAAAGAACAACTATCTCTACACAAAGATAAAATGTGAGAAAAAGCTCTTACACAAAGAAAAACACTGAAAAAAGTAATGACTTATGTAAACCTAAGTTCAACTTACCTGACCTCTATCTTTCTCCTTTGTCATCTTTTAAAACTTCTAGAACTCTAAAACTTCCCTAAGGGTTGGGGAAGCATCAAGATTTAGCTAAACTTTCATATTTATTTAAAATCAATTTTTCTTTTTATGAGTTTTGCATTGCACTTTTGCAAAAGCAATCAAATCAATAACACTAGTGCAATGCACTGGGTGGAATCATTAAACAACTTTAGAAAGAGAATAATACAGTAAGAATTGTGCATTTCTCTAGATGATGTATCTTGGATTATGTCCACTCAGCTGCTACACCTACTGAACTGGTTGATTTCTTTCTCCCATGAATGCAGCATGGTTGTTACTGAGTTGTTTTCTCACTTTATATTGGGGAAAAACAGGTACAACCTTAAGTCTTCCAAAAAAAAAAAGACCAAATTTCAGAAATCTGTACTGACAATAACAGATTTATATTTTGTATTTGCCATATACCTATATGTGCATTTATAAATATAATTGGCATTCTTGTCAAACATCATTTTATGAGACTGGTGCAGAATTCATACCCATATGTTCAGATGGTGCCTTCTTTCTATCTAAATGTCCAGATACAATATTTCTACCCTCTTTTATACAGTTAGTGTTTATATTCATCGTGCAATTAATAGATGTTTAAATTAAGTCACCAATTAAGATTCCAAAAAAATTAGAGGTCCTTCTATTTAAAAAAATCAAATATTCGCAACTTTGCTGGTGGTCTAGTATTTAAAGACTTTGCACTCCCACTGCAGAGGGCACAGGCTAGTCCCCTAGTTGAAGAACTAGGATCCCATGCACTGTGGTGGTACAGTCAAAAGAAAAAAATAATAAAATAAAATTCACAAATTTGTGCACACTAGTATCAGTTCTGGATATATACATCTATTTTGGCAAATATGTTTTTAACAAAAATTTTACCTAATCAAGAGATCACGGATCAAATTAGAAACACAAAATAACCAATTCTTGAGATATAGGGGGGGGAATATATAATGATCAAAATATTTATTTCCTGTTGCTGAATTTGGATTCACCTGATGATTTTTAAGATATGGATAGATCTGTGAGAAACGCAAATTAATTTCAATCATACAAGTGTTTAGTGAGCATAAACTATATTCCAGGCACTGTGCTAGGTACTGAGGATAGAATAGTGATGAGTAGCATTCTGTCTTACAAAAGGATGGCCCCATAAAATCAGATATGGTTCTGAAATGTGTTAGTAACAAGTTGTGACTACTCAGTAAGCATTCTCTGATTTTACAAAATTATAGAACCACAATAGTTCACCTTACTCCCCATGTCGAAACTAAGGAATCCATCTTACACGACAGTGAATATTTCTAAAAGCATCCCTTAAATTTTCCTTCCTAGGTATTTTCCGTTTGACCTAATTAATGAGTGGATAAATTTCAACTTTCATCCCAGCATTCCATCAAAAGCCTCAACAGCGCAAACTTAACTAATTTTTTTCTAAATGTCTCAGGTTAGGATCAACACTTCTTCAGAACCTGTGTCTTGGTTTAATACTTGCCTCTTTTATTCTCTTTGGCCCTATCTACTCCAGATTCCTTCATGCGTTGTATCCAAAAAAGTTTTCTGCTTTAATATCCTACCAATACTTAGCAGATGGATTCTAGATACTTGATGAATGAATGGCTTGTATCTTGAAATCGTTAATTATTGTCCAACAGTGACTGTCTCTTCTCTGAATGTCACAGGATTTGAGCATATACCATAGGATATAGTCCATGTGTGCATGCTCAGTTGCTAAGTCATGTCCGACTCTTTGTGGCTCCATGGATTGTAGCTCACCAGGCTCCACTGTGCATGGGATTTCCCAGGCAAGAATACTGGAGTGGGTTACTATTTCTTTCTCCAGGGGATCTTTCTGACCCAGGGCTCAAACCTACTATCTCCTACATCTCCTGCATTGGTGGGCAGATTCTTTACCATTGAGCTACCTGGAAAGCTCCTATGTGATAAAGTACCTAATTTCTTATTGTTTTCAGATACTCTGTTCTCTCCAACTCCATCAAATATGTCTCAAGGCTAGCAAAGTTGCTTTCTAGTTTTTGTAATCCCCTTAGAGCTGGGTATAAAGTTAGTGCTTGGAAAATCATGTTTATTAGCTTATTAAGCTTGGGCTCACAGAAAAGTTTAAATGAAAATGTTATTTTGCCAACACAGTAAAAGCAGACAAAATAAATTTTAATTCAAATCCTAAATCTATTTTTCACTAACTTAGAAACTGTCTTAATCATTGCATGTCTCGCTTATTTTGTATGTAACAATGGGAATAATATCCCCTTCATTTCATTGATGATATGAATTGTATGATACAACATACATAAAATCCCTATCAGAGTGACTAACATGTAGAAAGGGATCAATAAATAGTAGATGCCTAGTAAATATGTGTATCTTTCCCTTAGATATTCATTGACTGCAAACCATATTTCAGGTTGTTGTTCAGTTGATGAGTCATGTATGACACTTTGTGACCCTGTGAACTGCAGCACGTCAGGCTCCCCTGTCCTTCACTATCTCCTGGAGTTTGCTCAAACTCATGTTCATTGAGTCAATGAGGCCATCCAATCATCTCATCATCTGTCTACCCCTTCTCTTCCTGTCCTTAAACATTCCCAGCATCAGAGTATTTTCCGATGAATGGAGTTTTCATGTCAGGTGACCAAAATTTTGGAGCTTCAGCATCAATCCTTTCAATGAATATTTAGGATTGCTTTCCTTTAGGATTGACTGATTTGACCTCCTTGCTCTCCAAGGTACTCAAGAGCCTTTTCCAGCACCACAGTTCAAAAGCATCAATTCTTTGGCTCTCAGCCTTCTTTATTGTCCAACTCTCACATCCATACAAGACTACTGGAAAAACCATAGCTTTGACTGTATAGACCTTTGGCAGCAACCTAAGTGATGTCTCTGGTGATATGTTGCTGGAATGGCAGTTATGCAATGCTGGAGTGGTGGGTGCATGGCACTGGGGCGACTTTGAGGAGATACCCCACATCCAAGGGCAAAGGAGAAGCCCCAGCAAGATGGTAGGAGGGGCAAAATTGCATTTAGAATCAAACCCCATACCTTCCAGAGACTCATGGAGGGCTCAAACAAACCTTGTGCACACCAGGACTCAGAGACCCCACAGAGACTGAGACAGAACTGTGTTTGAGTGTCTCCCATGGAGGTACGCGTCAGCAGTGGACTGCTGCAGGGACAGGGGCTCTGAGTGCTGTAGGCCTGGGTACGGCATAAGCTCTCTTGGAGGAGATCACCTTTAACCCCGCCATAGAGCCACCAGAACTTACACAGGACTGGGGAAACAGACTCTGGGAGGGCACAAAGAGAACCTTGTATGCACCAGGACTCAGGAGAAAGGAGCAGTGACCCCACAAAAGACTGACCCAGACTTGCCCGTGAGTGTCCAGGAGTCTTCAGCAGAAGCATGGGTCAGTGGTGGTCTGCTGCAGGGTTGGGGGCACTGCACTCAGTAGGGCATGCATGGGACCTTTTGAAGGAGGTCACCATTATATTCATTACCTCCACCATAGTTTGACCTCTGGTCAAATAACAGGGAAGGAACAAAAAATCAACAGAAAATTGGATTAACGATTTACTGGGCATGGCCCCGCCCATCAGAACAAGACCCAGTTTCCCCCTCAGTCAGTCTCTCCCATCAGGAAGCTTCCATAAGCCTTTTATCCTTCCCCATCAGAGGGCAGAGAGAATGAAAACCACAATCACAGAAAACTAACCAATATGATCACATGGACCACAGCCTTGTCTAAAAAGGAAATATAAGCCATGCCATGTAGGACCACCCAAGATGGATGGGTCATGGTGGAGAATTCTGACAAAACGTGGTCCACTGGAGAAGGGAATGGGAGACCACTTTAGTATTCTTGCTTTGAGAACCCCAAGAACAGTGTGAAAAGGCAAAAATATAGGACACTGAAAGGTGAACTTCTCCAGTCAGTAGGTGCCCAATATGCTCCTAGAGATCAGTGGAGAAATAATTCCAGAAAGAATGAAGAGATGGAGCCAAAGCAAAAAAGCAACACCCAATTATGGATGTGACTGGTGGTGGAAGTAAAGTCTGATGCTGTAAAGAGAAATATTGCATAGAAACCTGGAATGTTAGGTCCATCAATCCAGGCAAATTGGAAGTGGTCAAAAAGGAGATGGCAATTGTAACATTGACATTTTAGGAATCAGTGAACTAAAATGAACTGGAATGGGTGAATTTAACTCAGATGACCATTATATCTATTACTGTGGGCAAGAATCCCTTAGAAGAGATGGAGTAGCCATCATAGTCAACAAGAGTCTAAAATGCAGTACTTGGATGCAATCTCAAAAACAACAGAATGATCTCTGTTCATTTCCAAGGCAAACCATTCAATATCACAGTAATCCAAGTCTATGCCCCAACCAGTAACGCTGAAGAAGATGAAGTTGAATGGTTCTATGAAGACCTACAAGACCTTCTAGAGCTAACATGCAGAAAAATGTCCTTTTCATTATAGGAGACTGGAATGCAAAAGCAGGAAGTCAAGAAATGCCTGGAGTAATAGGCAAATTTGGCCTTGGAGTACAGAATGAAGCAGGGCAAAGGCTAATTGAGTTTTGCCAAGAGAACACACAGGTCATAGCAAACACCCTCTTCCAACAACACAAGAGACGACTCTACACTTGGGCATCACCAGATGGTCAATACCAAAATCAGATTGATTATACTCCTTGCAGCCAAAGATGGAGAAGCTCTATACAGTCAGCAAAAATAAGACTTGGAGCTGACTGTGGCTCAGATCATGAACTCATTGCCAAATTCAGACTTAAATGGAAGAAAGTAGGGAAAACCACTACACTATTCAGGTTGACCTAAGTCAAACCCAATATGATTATACAGTGGAAGTGAGAAATAGATTCAAGGGATTCGATCTGATAGAGTACCTAAATAACTATGGACGGAGGTTGATTACATTGTACAGGAGACAAGGATCAAGACCATCCCCAAGAAAAAGAAGTTCAAAAAGGCAAAATGGTTGTCTGAGGAGGTCTTACAAATAGCTGTGAATAGAAGAGAAGCAAAAGGCAAAGGAGAAAAGGAAAGATATACCCATTTGAATGCAGGATTCCAAAGAATAGCAAGGAGAGATAAGAAAGCCTTTCTCAGTGATCAAAGCAAAGAAATAGAGGAAAACAACAGAATGGGAAAGACTAGAGATCTCTTCAAGAAAATCAGACATACCAAGGGAACACTTCATACAAAGATGGGCACAATAAAGGACAGAAATGGTATGGACCTAACAGAAGCAGAAGATATTAAGAACAGGTGGCAAGAATACACAGAAGAACTATACAAAAAAGATCTTCATGACCCAGATAATCACAATGGTGTGACCACTCACCTAGAGCCAGACATCCTGGAATGTGAAGTCAAGTGGGCCTCAGGAAGCATCACCATGAACAAAGCTAGTGGAGGTGATGGAATTCCAGTTGAGCTATTTCAAATCCTAAAATATGATGCTGTGAAAGTGCTTCACTTGATACGCCAGCAAATATGGAAAACTCAGCAATGGTCACAGGACTGGAAAAAGGTCAGTTTTCATTCCAATCCCAAAGAAAGGCAATGCCAAAGAATGCTCAAACTACCACAAAATTGCATTCATCTCACATGTTAGGGAAGTAATGCTCAAAATTCTGCAAGCCAGGCTTCAGCAATATGTGAACCGTGAAACTCCAGATGTTCAAGCTGGACTTAGCAAAGGCAGAGGAACCAGAGAAAAAACTGCCAACATCTGTTGGATCATTGAAAAAGTGAGAGAGTTCCAGAAAAGCATCTACTTCTTCTTTACTGATTATGCCAAAGCCTTTGATTGTGTGGATCACCACAAACTGTGGAAAATTCTTAAAGAGATGGGAATACCAGACCCCCTGACCTGCCTCCTGAGAAATCTGTATGCAGGTCAAGAAGCAACAGTTAGAACTGGACATGAAACAACAGACCTGTTCCAAATTGAGAAAGGATTACATCAAAACTGTATATTGTCAACCTGCTTATTCAATTTATATGCAGAGTACATCATGAGAAACGCTGGGCTGGATGAAGCACAAGCTGGAATCAACATTGCCAGGAGAAGTATCAATAACCTCAGTTGCACAGATGACACCACCTTTATGCCAGAAAATGAAGAACTAAAGAGCCTCTTGATGAAAGTGAGAGTGAAAGAGGAGAGTGAAACTTTGGCTTAAAACTCAACATTCAGAAAACTAAGATCATGACATCTGGCCCATCACTTCATGGCAAATAGATGGGGAAACAGTGGAAACAGTGACAGACTTCATTTTTTGGAGCTCCAACATCACGGCAGATGATGACTGCAGCCATGAAATTAAAAGACACTTGTTCCTTGGAAGAAAAGTTATGACCAACCTAGACAACATACTAAAAAGCAGAGACACTACTTTGCCAACAAAGGTCCATGTAATCAAAGCTATGGCTTTTCCAGTAGTCATGTATGGATGTGAGAGTTGGACCATCAGGAAAGCTGAGCGCTGAAGAATTGAATGTTTTGAACTGTGTTTGAATGTTTGAACTCATGTTGGAGAAGACTCTTGAGAGTCCCTTGGACTGCAGGGAGATCCAACCAGTCCATCCTAAAAGAAATCAGTCGTGAATATTCATTGGCAGGACTGATGCTGAAGCTGAAACTCCAAAACTTTGACCACCTGATGTGAAGAATTGACTCATTTAAAAAGATCCTGATGCTGGACAAGATTGAAGACAGGAGAACAGGATGACAGAGGATGAGATGGTTGGATGGCATCACCAACTCAATGGACATGAGTTTGAGTAAGTCCAGGAGTCGGTGATGGACAGGGAAGCCTGGCGTGCTGCAGTCAATGGGGTCACAAATAGTCAGACACGACTGAGCAACTGGACTGAACTGAACTGAAAGTGATATCTCTGCTTTTTAATATGCTCTCTAGAGTTGTCATAGCTTTTCTTCCAAGGAGCAAGCGTCTTTTAATTTCATGACTGCAGTCACAATCCACAGCGATTTTGGAGCCCAAGGAAACAACTCTTTCACTGTTTCCACTTTTCCCCAATTATTTGCTACAAAGTGATTGTTTTTTGAATGTTGGTTGTTAAGCCACTTTTTCACTCTCCTTTTTCACCCTCATCAAGAGGTTCTTTAGTTCCTCTTCCCTTCCTGGATGGTATCATCTACATATCTAGGGTTGTTAAGATTTCTCCAAGCAACCTTGATTTCAAGTACTGCTGGTATTCTTCAAATGTACTGTTTTGAACACCAGCACCTTCAAAGAGAGGTTAAAGAAATTATCACATTGAAAGGAAAAAAAAATTTTTTTAATATAAAAATTTTGAATACACAGGGAAGATTAACTCCTATTTCTCTGAATCATACTTCGAAAGGAAGAAGACCAACTGAAGTATGGAGACCATACTTTGCCTGTTGAAAGGGCATGCTGACAGTGAAATAAAATTGTAGAGCTTTATTTCCCAGAAGTTATTTAATACTTACTGAACACAATCTATGTATCTGCAGGAGATGAAGGTGAAGCCTTATCTAAAGGTGGTAGCCTAGGGAAGGTAGCCACTTGGAAAACATTTCAAACATGCAAATCCCAAAAGGTCTTTATTTCAGCAAATGAGATGCATGATTTTTCATAAACTTAATTCCTTCTGTAAAATGTGTGCCATCTATGAGTTAATAAACATGCAATATCTACCCACATGACTTATGAGATTTGTTTTTCTCCCCTTACCTTTGGATCAAAAATTTATCAGATCCTTGTTGTCACATGCATAACACAGTACAAAATTAATTAGGTAGGCAAAAATTGTTAGAGAAATATTCAAAATCTTGTGGTAGGGCTATTACCAAATGTGAGACTCATATCAACCCAACTGAAATAACCAGTTCCAGATTCAGGTCTTTTTGATGACCTATTCCCCCTAAAAGTTTTGTGGTAGTAGTAGCCAATAGCTCTGTTCTTCATTATGATTGTCTCAGCTTACTGCCCTGAAGAGATGAGGGATACAAGAGGTGTTAATCCATGAAGCAAAAATTCCCAATGATTTACACCAGAACTAAAGAGTAGACCCCTCCCACTTGATTCTCTGTAAGTAATTTTCTTGATAAAGTACAGTCCATATGGAGACAGAGAAATATGCTAGTACATCCAAGAACAAGCCTACAAATATTCTCTTAGTATGATTTGGATCATACCAACTAAAGTAAAGGAATTCTGCTTCCATTTGTGTGTGTGTGAGTTCATTAGATCAATATTTTTGATGGTGCCTCGGAGGAAAATGAGTAAGTGATACAACTGTAATTACTTATTCAAGCACAATCATTAACCATAACACTGTAACACCGATAGGAAAATCTATAGTTTACCTTCAGAATTTTACATTTCAACAACGTCTGGTTGCAGAGAATTAGTTATGAGAAATAGTGTTGCCACTTCTTAGAATGGCCTAGAACTTCTGAAATATTTAATAGGTCTTTGTATCTTAATCTGAAAAGTGTTAACCAACATTCTTTCTCATCCTCCCTAACTTCCTCTCACACCTTTTATTCCCTACCAAAAATTGAAGTGTAGCTGCTTCTTCTGCTTCTTCTTTTTTTTTGTACCTTCAAGGAAACTCCACACAAAATCCAGGACAGTGGCCCTGGCATTGAAGAAAAAGAGAACCTTTTCAAATACCAGTCTTCCTATCCTGATCTTCTCTCTTTCTATAGTTAGTGAAAACAGTAACAATATTTATGAGGTTCCTCATAGCATGCTGCTATTCTTCTGTAGCTGGGCGCACACACACTGTTTTCCTGTGCAACAGCGCGACCTAGTGGATGAAGGCAGTTCCAACGAAGGTGGGCAACGAAAGCTCTTCAAGAGATGTTTGAAAATCACTTCCAAACTGCCGACACATGTCACTTTTTACAGTGGTAAAAAAGAGAAAAGTTCCCACACTGCTTGTGTAAGATGGAGATACAGCTGATCCCATAAACTATTTAGGAAAAAAAAATCTACTTATTAAAGTTAACAAGCAAACGCTCAACTGAATGTTTTGGAGATGAGGTGTCCTTTCTAAGATCTTCATTTTAAAATACTGAATATACTATTCATGATAAAAACAACCACAATTCCTAAACCACTTACTTAATGACCTTTATATTAACCCCTGCATGTCTTAGTCTAGCAGCAACTGTGTGTGTATTTGTGTACAATATAATCCATGTCTCAAAACACATTGTGTGACTATGTATATATGTCTGTGTGTGCGCGCATGCATAGAGAAAAAGAAATAGATGATAGACTGCAAATATGTAAGCATATATATGATACTTACCCTCAAACATAATAATATAATTTCTTCATTAAGTGGCAATTTAGAACAGAAAGCTCATTTTAGTGTCTACATAAATTAAAATCAATGTCCCTGAATAAAAAGATGAGGTCTTCATATAGCTTACTTATTTTTTTTAAACCATTCATTATTCCATTTCAGGATAATTCCTAAAAGCTAAATACTTAATAGCTCTTCTTTGGTGTTGATTTGCTTGCATTTATTGCTTCTGTTAAACCATCAAACAAGCTCGTTTTATCACTGTTTCTTTTTAATCCACTAAGCTTTAAGTTGGTTTTCAAACACATATTTAAAATTAAAATGTAAATATGGAATACAGAGTTCTACAGAGAAAGGTAAAACACCTTCTCAGAAACTGTGCATAAAAATTTAACAATTTTCCTTTGGAAGAACATGGTGGAGCAAACATCATTCACTCTTCTTGTTTATAGGATGTGCTAGGGTAAGAATTAAATGTAATTTAGTGAGACAATAAAATCTTCTCAACTTCTGTGCCGTTGTGTTAGGGATGGATTTGGGGATGATTAAATGAGTAAATCACACAGATCTGAAACATTTTTTTTCTCCTTTCTTTCTTTCTTTTTTTTTTTTTACACCTCCTTAGATGGCATCTTGATCGTGCTTGCACTATGAACACAAAAGGCCTATAGGTCAGACCTGAAATTATAGCTAAACCTCAACTCCTGAGGTACACAGGCTGTTTATATCGATGAAAATTTATGATCTCTATACCCTAAATCCCCGGCCTCTCTTTTACATTGACTTCTTTACTATTTGCTGCTTTATTTTATGGTGATCCCTTGCCCTCTATAAATATATCACGGTTACTTAACCCCAGATCCCACCCCCAGCCTTCAGGACTTCAGAAAGGATCTATTTGTTACTTATTCTGCTACCGGGTGTTTCATAATCCTCCACATTAGCAGCTATTATTTTATAGCAGTTAACATTTTCCAAATTTTCATCATCTCTTGACTGTTAGCCCTCTAACTGCTTAATAATTCCAGTCTTAGAACTGCTGTGTAGAGATTATGCTGAAGTAGAAATTTTTTCCTTAAGCTCATACAATGATTGAAGTATTTTCTATTAAATATTTATCTGTAGAAAAATGAATAAATTTAACTGCAAAAATTACATTTAGGCAAGCTTAATTGCCTTGTGTTACTTTATATAAAATTTATAAAAACCTGACCTAATCTTAAAAACATGCCACTGAGTAATTAAAGTTTTCTATGGGTTAGATTCTAATAATTATCTTGTTTTGACTGAACTCCTTATTAGAATCCAAAAAAAAAAAAAATAAAGCTGGAAAATAATAAGAGATTATATATTTGGAAAAGCTATTGTCTGATGTTAAAATTGTTAAGAAAATATGAGTCAGTATTATGCAAATTCTGACCTAATCTCAGCAGCATTCTGGTAGGTAATTGTATTTTTTCTTTAAAGGAGGACAGACCCTACAATAATTATGCCTTGTTAGTGTCCACATTGCTACATTTTTGATTTATGTATTTTTCTGGGAGTTGACAGATAAGCAAGAAAAATTGACATATTATAAACTAATAAAAATAAATAATATCAGAATCTGCCTAGCAGCAGTCTACATTGGGAAGTTAAATCAACATATTAATCACACAATTTTTTCTGAGCAAAACATAGTGCGTACAAATTTTTTTAATGACATAGATCAAATAAAATTAAGTATTCAAATTGTTCTCTGTGTGTATGTGTGTGCATATGTGTGTGTGATTTCTAAGGTAAATCATACACAGTATGCTAAAACCATTTTTGTTTTATATCCTTCTCTGGCATTTTTAGGAAATCAAGACTTTAGTGATCTCCGTATACATATTTCTATATGTAATATTCTTATGTGATATAGTATTTCCAGGCTTTCTCCAAAGAACATTACTTAATGGCAATTTGATTAGTCCACTCTTTTTGGTGTTTTGCTAAAATTCTTATTACTTAGAATCCTGCTGCTTGAAAGCTTTATATTATTTTCTATTAAATACCAGAAAAAAGTATAAAATTTCAGGCTATGGCAACAGCTAGTGCTAAGAACCATATTTTACCACCATAGGCTAAATAAATTGACAAAAGAAACATGACTCCCATGAGCCTAAGGTTTGGTGTGTGTGTTAGTCACTCAGTCATGTCCAACTATTTGCCACCCCATGGACTATATCCCACCAGGCTCCTCTGTCCGTGGAATTCTCCAGGCAAGAATACTCAAGTGGGTTGCTATTTCCTTCTGCAGGGTATCTTCCTGACCCAGGGATTGAACCCAGGTCTCCTGCATTGCAGGCAGATTCTTTACCATCTGAGCTATCAGAGAGGGTTTGGCAGAAACTGGCAATTGACACTATATAGCATGAATGATGAAAACCAATGAGTTGTAAAGGTCATCCTTTTCTTCCAACTTTGTATACTTGACAAACAACACGTTTTGTTGGTATGTGCTTGCTTGTGTGCATGCGTGCTAAGTCACTTCAGTCATGTCGGAGTCTTTGCAACCCTATGGACTGTAACCAGCCAGGCTCCTCTGTCCATGGGATTCTCCAGTCAAGAATACTGGAGTGGGTTGCCATGCCCTCCTCAAGGATGGTGTATGCTTAGTTTCCTTTAAATATAACCTACATTTGCAAACAAATGCTTCAGGAGCAATCAATCAATATCATTGACCAATTGATTGATTGATTATCATAATTTCTCTGTTATTCAAGCTAAAAGTAAACAATCTATATTAGAATTTCAATACTTTTCTATTGCTGGACTCAGATCTTCAAAGCAAGCTGGATAATCAGTTTTTAGAAATGCAATGAAAGACAGACAATTTTCCCCACTATTTATAAGGATGTGTGCATGCTCAGTTGCTGAGTCAGTTGTGTCTGACTCTTTGCAACCCCACGGCTATAGCCTGGCGCCTCTGTCCATGGAATTTGTCTATATGGATATGACCAACAAAATCCCAGAAAACACTACATCCTTCAATAGGGCATAGAAAACGTCCACATGATATCCCCAGTTCCATGCTTATCAACCTGGAAAACAAATCTTCTCAAATATGTATAAATCCTAAAATTTAACAAGCTCAACCTGAGGTTAACAAATTCTCTAAACAATGGAGCCTAGCTGATCATGGCCTACAGATTCTTTTCCTCTTAGCAAACAATTTTACATAGTCTTGGTCAAGGCTCAATATCTAGCAACCTATATTAGAACTATAATAAAGGTCTTCTAAAATTACCTCTAATTACACAGGGTGCATCTGTATGATCAGAGTCCTAAAACAATTTCCTTTTTACACACTGTTCTTTTATAAGTATAAAATGTTCTATAAAACCTTTTCTGAAATATGTAGCTAAGAAACCTGTCTACAAATCAGCCAAGAATAGTAGACCATTAAAGCATTGATTTTTATGAAAATCATCATATACTAGCTAGCAGTTGAATGCAGATAATTTAAATGGAACCTCAGGAAAAGCCTACTAATTATCCTCATCTCAAGAAAATAGCATCCAATGATTATACTAAACCAGATAAAAGATATAACCAATAAATCTACTAAGAACCTTTAAGCCTACAAGTGTGCGATTGTTGCAACAACCAACTCCAGGAAATTTTGAATTGAACAGAGCCATGGAAAAATCACACTGTTTGTTATACACACAGATACATTAGGTTGTATATATACAAGTACACATATATGATGTGTACACATGTACACATGATGTGTGCACATATAGGATGTATATATATATATGTACACATAAGTACATATATATGACGTATAGTAGATTTATACATATGTTACACATATATGTGTGTGTAGTAGTTCTGAATATAAATATATAGTTAAGGACATGTGACAGGTTTGAATATAAGAACAACACTACAAAATATATTAATTAAGTTTCTAGTCAGTTTCATTTAAAATTTTTTATTTAATCCAATACAATATTTTAAATAAATATTTAATTAAATTTTTAATTCACATTATATACTTAATTCTTAATTTTTAAATCTACCATAGAGCCTTAAATACTGGTTTTACTATCAATGATTAGCTCTGGCTGAATTATTTTTGTGTGTTCATGTACAGATTTACCACTAGGTAATTTCTAAACACAAGCATATGATTCTCACGTTGATAGAAGAGATGGGTTTTTTCCTAATCTTGGAGCACTCTTCCTTCAGTGCTGCATGTGGTGCAATAACTGGAAACAATTGCATGTGATTATAGATTAGAAAGTAGAGGTGTTTTTGTGTTCATGTATTTAATGATGAATATAGACAGAAAACTGACTAATAATTGTATATGTACACTTAGCAACATTTCTGAGCACCTGCTCTTAATCAAGCACTTTATATCACTTTTTCATGTGATAACCCCAAATAATATTCAAGAAGGTGCTAATATCTCCATTTTATAGATGACAAAGATTATCAAGAAATTAAATAACTTCCCCAGTGAGAATTTCAAACCATTTCTGTTAAATAGTTTACCAATTAGAGTCCTTTGGGGCTTCCCCGGTGGCTCAGATGGTAAAGAATCTACCTGCAAGGTGGGAGAGACTCAGGTTGGATCCCTGGGTTGGGAAGATTCCCCTGGAGGAGGGCATGACAACCCACTCCAGTATTCTCGCCTGGAGAAGCCCATGGACAGAGGATTCTGATGGGCACAAAGAGTCAGTCACAACAGCAACTAATACTAGAGTTCTTTGGATTGAAAGCACTAGGTATTGTCTCTGCCTACATGAAGCAAATGGTAATTTTAAAAAGAAAACCAAGTTCTCAGATAATTGACCAAAACTTGGAACATAGAGGGAAAAAGAATTGGAAGTAAGAAGTCAAAGTGCTCTCATGAATGAAACAGAAATCATGTTCCACTGCTTGGAAAGAGTCAGAACTCCAAACATTTTCAGGTCCTCATTGTCTCTGACCAAGTTTTAAGATCGAAGAAGGGAGCATCCAATTTACCTACTCTGTCTTTCATGCCCTCTGCTTGCTGATGCCCCTAATTACAGACTGACTACGAGATAATGAAATGAGAAAATGTAATCCTAGTGGTAGGAAATTAGATTGACAAAGGAATGAAAATGAAGGATAGGCAGCCAAAAAGATAAAGAAAAACACTAACCAAAGCAACAAGAGACAAAGAAAACAAATCTCTATAGTCTTTGAGGTTAGACTCGTATGCAGGACAATGGTCCTGCTTTGTGCAATCCAGTCATTGTGAGTGATGGTTGTAGGTGACTTCCTAACTGCAGAAAGAATCGCATTCAAATAAAATAAATAGGGGCATCCCTGCTAATGCAGTGGTTAAAATTCTGTGCTCCTGTTGCAGAGGGCACAAGTTCAATCCCTGATCAGGAAACTAAGACACTGCAAAAAGACTAGTTTAATTAATATTTTTTAATTCATAATAAATAAAACATATATTAGAATCTCCACAATTTTTGTTGTTTGTTTTAAATATTTGTTGAATGAATCATGCATAGACCCATGTATACCTGTGGCTGATTAATGTTGATGTATGGCAAAAGCCATCACAACACTGTAAAGTAATTTTCCTCCAATTAACATAAATTAATTGAAAAAAAGTGAAAAAAAACAAAAAAGAAATAACAATAATAACCAAAAAGATGTTATGAAAAGGAATGTGTAATTAAGCTGAAATATAAGAAGACACTTCTCTGGATTATAATCAACAAATAATAAAATATACATCTAAGACTTTAAAGATTTGGCCTCCCCTACCTGGTGGCAGCTGAATTAGGGAGATTTGGTCATTTAAATATTCGGCAAATGTTCCACATTTAAATAAATGTGGATCATCTTGTTATGTGTGCAGGATATCTCCTATTTTCTCCTCCAGATTTACCATGTGCTTCCTGGTCCCCAAATTCATCTCATATCAAAATTGCACCTTACTTGTATTCTAAGACTATTTAAATTTTACAACTTTAAAAAATAAATAAATAAATTTTACAACTTTTGTCTTCAATCTGGATATATTTTCCCTAATGAATTAGTTGTCTTTGTCATCCATGTTCTCTGTAGTAATCTCTTAGAAAACAAAAAATGTATTCTTTTCCTCTGAAGATATTCTTGTGTCTGGTATGAGTCTAGTAGAGGATAAGCCCTTAAGAAAGCTCAAACTTTTTGCTTAACTGGAATCTTATAGAAGAGTCCACGATGTCACAAAGATTTCTTGAGGTTAGACACTCTTTGTTGATATAGAAATCCTCTTAATACACCTGCCCAAATCTTCCATGCTGAATGCAAGTCTGTTTTCTCTTACTGCAATGTCAGTATGGAGTGAAAACAAATTTTCATTATATATCATAGTCAGCTTTTAAGTCTCTTCACTTAAAGATGAGGCAAGTCACATAAAAAAAAAAAATTTCATCCTCCAAAATATTGGAAACAACTAAACCATCAGTATGCCTGCAATGAATCTGCCTACAATGCAGGAGACCAGGGTTCAATGCCTGGGTCAGTAAGACCGTGTGGAGAAGGGAATGGCAACCACTTCAGTATTCTTGCCTGGAAAATCCCATGGACAGAGTTGCCTGGTGGGCTAGAGTCCATGGGGTTGCAGAATCGGACATGACTGAGTAATTTTCACTACTACTAATCCATCAGTCACAGCCTTAGTGAACAAAGAAATTTCACACTGTAATTTGAAAAATCACAAATATTAGAAGAAAAGAATGTAACAATAAATAGGTTTGTGTCTTTAATAAAGCCTGGGGTAAAGTTGCCATACTTTGGCCACCTGATGCGAAGAACTGACTCATTTGAAAAGACCCTGATCCTGGGAAAGATTGAAGGTGGGAGGAGAAGGGGATGACAGAGGATGAGATGGTTAGATGGCATCATCGACTCAGTGGACATGAGTTCGAGTAAACTCTGGAAGTTGGTGATGGACAGGGAGGCCTGGTGTGCTGCATGCAGTCCATGGGGTCACAAAGAGTTGGACACAGCTGAGCGACTAAACTGAATTGAGGGTTGCATAGTCAAAGGGGTAATTTCAACCATATGCTATTTGTCAAATGGAACAAATCAGAAATCAATAAAGACTTTGAAACTGGGAGATGTTCTCAGCTTTATCTACCTCAGAAAGCAATAGTGAGTGAAGCTTTTAAAAGTACTTTATTTTTTAGAAAAATTCTAGGAAGAGCAGAGTTTAGTTGAAGAACTATTTACTAGAAGTCCAAATCCCAAAATTCCTAACTTCACTTAAGAAATCTCTGTAATAAATCTGTGGAAAGTAATGTAAAATCATGGGATTCAAGGTTCATTCCCAGCATTTATTGACTGTGTGAAGTCACATTTGCTGAATTTCATTCTGCTCATTCACAAGAGGGGATTAAAAATAGTGACCTCACAGGATGATTGTGACTGAAAATACTAGATCAGCGTTGCTTGGTAGAGTAGCCAACCACTAGCCGCACCAGGCTACTGAGCACTGGAGATGTATTAGTCAGAATCGAGTTGTGCTCTAAGAGTGAAATATACATCAGATTTCAAAGACCTAGTATGAAAAAGAGAATGCAAACTATGTCATTAATAAATAAATGCTGCAATGATACTATATTGGAAAAATAATATTAAAATTAATTTTGCCTTTTTCATTTCATGCTTTTTCCTTTATTTTTAATTGAAGGACAATTACAATAGTGTGTTGGTTTCTGCCATACAGCAACACATTTTCATGTTTTAAAATGGAGCTAATAAGAGACTTTAAATCTATCTACATGGATCACTTTCTAATTCCAAAGGACAGCGCTAATCTAAATGAATCCCTCACGGGCTTCCCTGGTGGCTCAATGGTAAAGAATCCCCCAGTCAATGCAGGAGACGTGGGTTCATTCCCTGGTCTGGGAAGATCTCACATGCCGTGGAGCAACTCAGCTCCTGTGCCACAATTATTGAGCCTGGGAGCTACAACTATTGAGCCCATGTGCCGCAATTACTGAAACCTGCTCTAGAGTTCACACACCGTAACTAGAGGGTAGCCCCGGCTAGCTGCAACTAGAGAAAAGCCTATGCAGCATCAAAGACCCAGCACAGTCAAAATAAATAAGCAAGTAAAAATAGTTTTAAAATAAAATAAATTAGCCTGGTAAGTATATGTTTACAAATAGTTTAATTAATAGCAATAATTTGGGAGCTGCAGATTTTCATTAATTTCACGTCCTTATTCTGAGTTCTGTGAATTTATCTGATGACCAATAAAGATGTATTATGAAGCAAGCGTCTTCCACTGAAAAAGTTTAGAAACAAAGGAACTTTGATTGGCTGAGCCATATACATCTCAGCAAGAGGAGTCTATTTTGATATTTTTTAGGGAATAAAGGGAGAAAATTTTAAAAGGTAAAATTGAGACCTAAGAGTATCTACCAAAAATTAAAATCAATGACTTATTTGAAGTGTATGTATCATATTTATATGTATCATATGTATTTTGTAGAGTTATTATAATAACCTGAATTAGAAGACTCTGATAATCAATAAAATATTTGAAATATAACAATACTTATGTGTATATTCTTGCACGTACTGAAAAGCAAAATGCCAAAAAAATCTTGATCATTAGAAAAGTGTGTAATATTGGATAAGAACCTGTATAAAAGTGATTCTAAATTCAAGTCATAATTATTGATGGAATGCACATCAAACCTAGACGTTCATCTATCTTTATTGTAGACACACTGCATTGTCCTTTTATATACTATTTCCTGTAAGGCTGCTGAAGCACTCTATCCATATGCTTTTTAAATCCTTTATTGTTTTTAGCCTGTTGTTTAGTAAGCTGTATCCTGTTATAGCTTCCCTCTTGGCTCTAAAGTCTTAGGTAAGGACTGGTATTTATTGCTTCTTGTAACTGCCGTTAAACTTAGTATGGAACTATAGGAATTAGAGAGTCACAAAAAACATATTATATGAGTGCATGAACTATTTTGTTCTAACCTAAAATAATGTTTCCTTATTAAACCTTCTAATTTTTTAGTAATCCTGAGTGTGAT
This sequence comes from Cervus canadensis, assembly GCF_019320065.1. Taxonomy (NCBI): domain Eukaryota; kingdom Metazoa; phylum Chordata; class Mammalia; order Artiodactyla; family Cervidae; genus Cervus; species Cervus canadensis. The sequence continues at coordinate 39,601,286 of NC_057397.1, forward strand.
AACTGGGCCTGAAATCTTGCAAATACAACATAATTCTAAATCACTCATTATACATCCATATCAACCAAATGGAATATTTCAAAAAGCTCTACTCTGCTTGATATCAGAATCAAGAGCTGAAAGTATAGTTATCTTTCAAGGTTAAGCTATGCTTTGGTTTCTTGTTTTCCTTTTCTACTCATTCATCTCCCAAAGAAGTGGACCTCTGTGAGGTTTTTCCTATTTTAACTCAACTGGGTTTTCCCATTTCCAGGATATCCTTATATATTACCTAATCTTCAGAAGAGATTTCATTAGGTTATATTTTTGATGTGCATTGTGCAAGTGCACTATTTGCACTGTAGTATTCATTCTAAAATACATATTCACGTGACAGCCCATAATATCCTTGAAACAGCCATTACATTCTGTCAAATAAATAATGCGCATTTTAAAGATGGTCTTTATGTGCGATGACTCTCTTGCATTTTCATGAGGCAGATTTTTCTTTTATTCTTTAAGAAAGAAAAGCACACAAAGGAAATGAACATGCAGAAAAATATGTTGAGATAAAAGTGACACAAACCAGAAAATTCAAGCATCCTTCAGTTTCTCGCTCTTTCTACCGCTCCACCATTTTCCCCATAACATTTTATGAGAAAAAAAAAAAAGACTTATGGAACTTGCATCACTTTCTGTAATCTTCTATGTGTGAATATTTGGAAGTAAAAATAAGCCGTTTTGTGTATTTTTGCACTGTTAATCAAGTTTGCATTTGAAAGGTGACTTTTTCTTTCAAAATCCAAGTTTCTTGGCAAATGTGCTTATTAAAAAAAGCTGACATTACAGCAGAGTTAGAAACTCATATTCTTGTTATTATAAAATGGCAGATTCTTCTTTCACTTGTGTATGTCAAGTATATATCGATGCATACTGATTTTCCACGAAAGTTACCTCAACTCACAAGGGAAAATGTTTAACATTCTTTCATATTTTGATCTCTTATTGGTGGCTTTAACGGCTTCTGGGAAAATAAGAAAAGTGAAAAACACTTATTGCATGCCTTCTATGTGCCAAGTACTGTGCTATACTCATTTTTATATTTTCAAATTTAACCCTCAAGACAGCTCTGCAAGGTGGATATAATTGTTATTAATATGAGCATTGTTATTAATATAATCACTATTAATATCTGTTAATAATTAATAAGAAGTACTGATGAACAGTGTCCAACTTCATAGCCTAAGCTCAAACGAAAGAAAATAAGTATATAATGCTGACCTCAGCCCAGGGGACACTGTGTTATTACAATTTTTATGTATGAGATGGACATATTTGATAACATGGTCGAGTGACATATTATTTTCTTATAAAATGTCTTCATTGTACTACAATTATCCTTTGCTATTCAAAATTTTTTCAGAAACTCGGATAATAGTTCTTATGAAACAAAACCACTGATGAAACCAAGAAAGTTTTACTTAAACTTCTATATGACAGTTATAAGCCTTTTATTTTTGTGAACTAGCTTTTTTCCTACAGTTCAACATATTCTCCCAAATCAACTCAAAAGAAATAGTAAGAATTACCCATTAAATGGCTGAGGTTTCACATTACTTTTTTAAAAGCATGGAATAATATCAGGAAGAAATTTTATTGGGTATCAAGTCTAACTTTTATGAGAAATATGCAACATTGGAATGTTATGTAGAACCTAAGTATACTGTGGACTTCAGCAGCATAAAAGCTAAAAGGTTTAGACAAAAATCAAGATTGTTCATACCCAAAACAATGTGACAACTAAGAGCTTTTAAACAGACACTGTTCAATCTATTAAAAATCGATATTCATCACCATAACCATGGCAATATCCAAAATGGTGTCACTGGCCACATATTACCCTTTATATTCAAATTAAAGTTAGTATAAATTAAATAAAATTTTAAAATGAGTTCCTGAGTCATGTTAGCCACATTTCAAGGACTTAAAATCTACCTGTAGCTAGTGGTTCCCATATTGGACACACCAATTATTCAGCATTTCCATCATCAGAGAAATTTCTCTTGGACAGTGTCTCTAAGTAATCAATAAGGTCAATAATAATTCCCTTGGACATCTATAAGTGAGTCCACAAGTTTTAAGACACAACTGTGTTTTTCTCAAAAGAGAATATATTAAATTTTTACTGTGATAAGGACTGAACCGCACACTCAATATCTGATAACTTATTTTTTAAATTTTGGATATATAAAGCAATTGTACCAATAGAAACACTCTAATTTATTTATGTGCTTTGATATTTGTAATCAATGATGTTAAAGAGAAATTTGTAAATGACTTTTTCAACTTCACATTGGTTTCATTGTCAATTGTTTACCTTCCCCATGTAATCATGTGAAATATCGCATATTTATATACAAAAGGTGAAGAGAAATAAAAGAATTTGATTAAAGAATGCCAAGAAATACAAATTTAATAGCTTCTTTTCCTTCTAACTTTTTTTTAAGTATGTTTTGGTGTTTGTAAGATGAAAACATCTGATGTTCATTTAAGGCAGAAAATGTTTTTGCCTTATCCTGGTTTCAATGGAACAATTGGAACTAGTAATCATTACCAGGATACTGAGATGGTAGCTTTAATGAATAAATGTGGTATTCACAAGATATTTAGATAATAGAATGATAGGCTCATTAGCCAGTGAGCTACATGAGGCAAAAATACCATGTATTAATTCATTGATTGATTGTTTCATCCATCCATTAGCTTATTAAACCAAATATAGTTTGAATAACAAAAATGTATCAGCCAAAGATATTCTAGATTATACAAATAGAACAATAAACAAGATACAACATCTTTTTCCCAAAGATTTTACATTCTAGTGAAAAAGAAGCATAATAAAAACTAATGTCAGATATTAAGAAGGGTCACAAATATAGCTTGGGTGGGAAAAAATACATTAGAAAGGATGAATAGATAATGCCTTGCTGAGGAGGAAAAAAATTTTTTTTAAAAAAAATAGATGATAAGGACGTGTCTGTGGAAAACAAGTGATTCTGTAAAGGAAACAAATAAGAAAGACAGAAACTGGTTTGACAAATCAAGGGAAAAAATGAGGCCAGTTTAGTAAAGCATGGGAAACAAAGAGTGGGTCATAAGACATGTTTTCTCATCATTTTTATTTATAATGCCTAAAATAGTGCAAACCAAAGAACCGAACAACCAAAAAGTGTACATATGATGTTAGTATATTAAAAATATCTATGACTTCTTTTAAAATATAAAATATTTTATTCTAAAAATAAGGTGTGTAGCTTAAAAAGTTATATTAAGTACTGAAGATCTTAAGACCTTTTGTATTATAGAGACTATGACAAATTGAAGAGAAGGAAATGAGCAATTCCAATATATTTAAAATAACTTTTGAATTTGAAGATCTACAACAATAATAAAATTAGTAATATTGTATAGGAAAATCTCCCAGACTTTGAGTATCTATTACTTCCTCCAATCAACTCTCATTCTCTCAGGTAGGAGGTACTAAGATACCAAACGACATTAGTCCTGTAAGCAATAGGTTCCAACAAGGCCAAACACAGGATAAAACGGCGTTCTTTCCTTTTCTTCCCTTCGAAACGGGATGCAAACATTAACCAGGTGACACTGATGATGGAGAAAATGAATGTTCCCATAAAACCAAAGCACGCATCCTGTTTTATTATGTGCTTGAGTACATTATCTAGGATCATTATTTAATGACAGAAGTAGAATAAAATTAATACATATTCTAAAAACATATTTTGCCAAGACTGAAACACTGTAATTGATGGGTTTTCTTATATAAACATTTCTTGTCCTCATGACAAAATAGAAATATTAGAATTGACTTGCTGGAACATATAAAGATCCTAGCTAAGTCTACTTAAGACCTATTGTGATTGTGTACAAGCCACTGGTTCATAATCCACCTCTACTATCAAAGTCATAAACAACATATACAATCACCTCATCTTTATTCTTGTTCAGTTATAAAAGTATCAAGTATCAATACTAGTGCTATGTATAGACAGGCAGATACTATGTGTAATATTAAGATACACACAACTTTAGTTCTTATCTTTTTGTATTTTATTTTTTTGATTCTTATAAAGTTAATAAAAAATTCTGTGTGACAAAAGCTTACAATTGGAAAGGACATAAAGTTTGTTGACGTAAGTGTGAAGCTGTGACTTTATAGTTAATCTAGATAGAAAGCTTTCAGACATTGGGAAAATAACATACACCAATTTTTAGAAAATATAATCTCAAACTATTTCCTTATATAATTCTGAAATATGCTAAATCAAAATATGGTCAAATTAATAAAATGTATAGAGAAATTCTAAATAGTATTTATTTTCTTAAGACATCTCACCATTTAAACAAATATACCAAAATTCAGAATTCATAGCTTGAGAAGATATGGTGATGTACGTACTTTAAGTATAAAATTCATAAAAGTACAAAATTTATTATAATGCAATTATATTAAATTATTTCAGAAAAGAAAGCATCACGACTTTAAGTATATAAGAAACCAGAAATTGAAATCCATGTTTTAGGGAATGCACCTTCCTACAACATTGAAATGATGGGTACCTGCTTATGTCATGTAAATATATTTTACAGTTCATTGTTTGGCTCCTGTTATGTTTACAACAGTCCAAGAGGAGTTAACCAATAAATTACTATAATAGAATTATGGTCTGGTCAGAGGTTTGTTCTGCATGTGTGTGACTGGCATCATTTTTCTCAGAATAGACTTTAATTCTAAAAAGTGATGCATTGTTTTGGTCCTAGGACTTTATTTTCTAGACAGGAAAAAAGGATAATGGTTCTTTATTCAACTACTATAATTGATTTTAAATTAATAGTGACTGTTTCTCAAGGATCTCCAAGAGCTAAACATGGTAAGCTATTAAGTACTAATCAATTTGGTAATAAATAAAAAGTCTTTGGTATTAAATTAACCTACAACAGCATTTGAATGATATAATAAAATAAGTCCCTCAAATTAGTTTATCTATCATACATGACTAATATGTTTCCAATTCTGTAACTAATTATTTACATGTATAATGTATAACATGAGCAAATATCATATTGTATTAGGATCAATAGTATTTACTGATGAGTAGACAAAGAGTATTATATTTTAGTGGATTAAACATTTGCACTTCAACAAATAGAATCATTAGATTTGGATTTTAGAAGATATTTAGTTGTAGAATATACCTTTGAGAAATGTTTATCTTTGGAAAGAATACTGAATTAAGATCAGGATTCCTGGGTTTTAATTTTTTGGGTCTGTCACTAGTAACTCTGTGAGCTTGAGGAATTAAGTTCAATTCAATTCAATATCGCTTCATTAAATATTTATGGAACTACCTCTTTTGTGCAAGGATGGGGAGACCAAAACATATCTGAAGGCAGAGGGGAGGAATCCAGTAGAGAACAGAAGATTAAAGATGTTAGCAAGGAGAATAATTGATGCAATAAGAGTCTGAGACAGACGATAAGATAAAGAGCACAAATCTAAGGGTTAGTCTCTGTAAAGAAAAGGAGCAGGACTTCCTAAGAGATAAGAGCTCAAAAGGAAACGTAAACTCAAGATAAAGAGACATTTTGAGGTAGAGAGAAGGCAGAATGGGGACTCTCACATTGGATTGATTTTTGTCTTAGTTCAGAAGGTGCTGAAGTCATTTGTTGAGGTCAAATGCCACTTGGAATGTTGAACTAGTGAAGAAGTTTGAGACAGCCGCAGTAGAGAATGCGATAAAGAGGAAAATGAGGCGTCAAAAATTGCCAAGAAGCACTAAGTGTTAGGCATCAATTAAGTAACATGATTTGGTGTTAGTCACAATCAGTTTCACAGCCTTCTCCATTAAAGCTAAGTCAAAAGCAATGTATAAAGCATGAGACGGTCAGAAATTCCCAGTTCTACTGAAAGTACAAAATGAGGGACGGCTTAAGAATGGATGGCAATTTGCAGTTAGTTTGTGAATTTAGTTTAGTGGTGAAATTGAAATGACAGATTACAATGTCAAAGCTAAGGAGAAAAATAAAATTTGAGCTGGAAACATGGCCTGAAAAAAATGAAAGAGTTTTGGAAATATGTTTCAAGGTGAAAAAAAAAAAAAATACTGAATGAGATTCAGTTCATGTTTGCATGCATGCTCAGTCACTCAGTCATGTCCAACTGTTTGCCACCCCATGGACGGTAGCCAGCCAGGCTCCATGTCCATGAGGCTTTTTATTTTATTTTTATTTATCTTCAGGACTTTTCATTTGTTGTTGTGATTGACAAAAGCCACGCCTATCAACATTAAGCAAAGGGAAGGTTTTAATAGGATTGTTTAACTGAAGTCTGGAGAAAAGGTAGTCTGGCCTTTCAAGTTGATGGAATCAGGCAGAGCAATAGTAGACTCTATTATACTCTATCTAATTGTAGATACATTTCCAAGTTTAGCTCTTTGTGCTTTGTTGGGGTCACAGGAATGGTAAACATAAAAAATGATGGCTAGGGACTTCTTTGTTGGTCCAGTGGTTAGGACTCCATGCTCCCAATGCAGCAGGTTGAATCCCTGGTTGGGGAACTAAAATCCCGCATGCTGCACATGGTCTGGCCTCAGACATAAAATAAATAAATAAAGATTAAAGTTTATTTTTAAAAATGATGGCTAGGTATCCCATTCTGAATGAAGGGAACAATTGTGGGGACTAACCTGCACCCAGCAGCACCCTAGAAAGGGTCTCTGTCAAAAATTAACACACATAGCCTTAGAATATGATAAAAGAAGAATATAATTAGAGTTTAGTTGAATAGCTACTCCATGGTGTCTCTGTTTTCCAGCATATTGTTTATTATATGATGTACTGTCAATTATGCAAAGGGGTTAACTTATATCTTTAAATTTATACTTTTATTTTACTTAGCATTCACTATGTTTTGTTGTTTTTCCTCTCTCTCTCTCTTTGTTGTCCTCTCTCCTATTTATAAACAAATAATTTTAAGAAGCAAAGATTTACTGCTGTCTAGTGAACACATCCATTCAGAGGGAAAAAGTACATGAGGGAGCACAAAGCTTGTACACTGCATTGTGTATTAAAATAAAATGACCTCAAGACTTATTTACTTCTAATGTATCTCTCTTTTATACACAATCCTAATAGATCTTTGTAAAAATCTATTAGATCTCAGAATAGAATTGGTGGTTAGATTTGGTTATTGCTGCCACAGTCAGGACTATGGCAATAATAAGATATTGGGAGAGATGACACAAAAGAGACAGAAGTGAGTAGAATGTGGACAAAAAGTCTCCCAAATGTCAATAATATCACAGTGCATCATTGTGCTATAACACAACATAATTACTATTAATCATTATTTAATATGTCCCTTAAGTATTCTAACATACTTTAAATGTATTATCTCATACAATCTTACTTTATATTGTAGGCACAATCTTTAGTTCTACTTTAAGGTCAATGAAAACACAGAATTTAACCAACCTAAAAAGGTCACACAAAGTAAGTAGGTACACACAAGATTTGAACATGGAAAGACTAACTCTAAATATCATGTTAGCAACTACACCAGTGGCATTCACTTTGATGATCTAAATTAGTCAAAAAATATATTAAAACCATCAACCTAAATGTAAAACAAAAACTATAAAACTTCTAGAAAATCTTGGGTTTGGCAATGACTTTTTAGATATAACACCAAAAGCACAATATAAGAAAGAAAGAATTGATAAAGTGAACTTCATTAAAGTTAAATATTTCTGCTCTACAAAAGATACTCATGAAAGAATGAAAACACAAATAACAGACAAGGATAAAATCTTAGCAAAACACATTTCTGATAAAGCACAATATACCTTCAATAACTTTAAAATTCAACAACAAAAAAACAAAGAACTCAATTAAAAAGTGGTCAAAAGATCCAAAAAACAGCTGGGTAGCTAAAACACTGACATTGGGGACCTCTCTGGTCTCCAATGGTTAAGACTCTGTTGTCCAGTGGTTAAGACACTATGCTTCCACTGCAGGAAGCAGCTCTTCCCTGGTCAGGGAACAAGGTCTCGCATGCTGTGAGGTGCAGCATAAATAAAGAAATAAATAGATAAAAACATTGACAACACCAAATACTGGCAAAGATGTGGAGCAACAGGAACACTAATTCATTGCTAGTGAAATTGCAAACTGGTACAGCCTTGTTAGAACAGTCTGTCAATTTTTTAGAAAGCCAAACATTCTTCCCACGCAATCTAGCAATTATACAGCTTGTTATTTATGCTTATGAGTATGTCCACACAAAAATCTGCACGTGGATATTGAGGGAAGCTTTATTTGTAATTGCCAAAACATGGAAGCAGCCATTCAATCTTTCAGTAGGTGAATGTATAAACAAACAGTGGTGCATCCATACAATAAAATATTATATAGCACTGAAAAGACATAAGCTATCACGCCATAAAGAACCTTTAATGCATATTGTTAAATGAAATAAGACAATTGGAAAAGCTACATGCCATATGATTCCACCTCAATTGCATTCTGGAAAAGGCAACTATGAAGACAGTAGCAAGATCAGCAGTTGCTGGGGTTTGTGGAAAGGAGCTGGGAGAGATAAATAGGTAGAACATGGAAATTTTAGGAAAATGAAACTATTCTGTACGGCACTGGAATGGTAGGTACAAAACATTTACATTTGGCAAATCCTGTATGATTGTATGAGACAGAGTGAACCTTAATGTAAACTGCAGCCTTTAGTTAATAATAATATATAAATATTTATTCATCAATTATACACACTAATGTAAGATGTTAATAAGAGAGGGAACTTGGGAGGAAAGGGAAAATATGGAAACCTCCTATACTTTCTGCTCACTTTTCTTGTCAACCTAAAACTGCTCTAAAAACTAAAGGCACTATTAAAAAAAAAATGTTTATGTAGGACTCTCATTTGTCAAACCAATTGTATTGGGAGCTTAGAAATAAATAGAGCATTGTATAGAGGAACTAAATTCTAAAGAGAAGTCCATAATTTTATAATAGGTAAGCTTGATTCTCAAGCTTATATCTGTGAAATGAAAATAACAGTAATTCTCACACCTAATTCAAAGGTTTTATGTGAGAATCAAATATATATCTATGAGAATCAACTTGGAAAACTAAGCTGTAATAAATGCATTTCATTAAAGTATAAATGTTTATATGTATTATTTATGTTCACTTAAATTTTTTATTATTTACATAATTTACCTACTGTTAAAACTACAAAATGGGGCAGGATCTTTGGCTTTAAACTCAATCTCAATTATATGGTAGGAGTTGAGAAGTGGCTTTTGTTAGAAATTTAGTAACTCAAGGAGAGGATATATATATATATATATATATATATCCAAGGAGAGGAGATATATATATATACATTTATGACTGATTCGTGCTGTTGTACAGCAGAAATCAACACAATATTGTAAAGCAATTTTCTTCCAATTAAAAAAATAAAGTAATAAATGAAAAAGAAGATTTAAAAAGCTGAATAAAATCTTGCACAATAAAAAAGCAATTTAGTGACATTCCTTAGTTTAAAAGCTTGTCCAGAAAAAGTACTTCAAAAACTGAACATTTTTCCATCAAAAATAGGCATTTGCACTCAAAATTTAAAGACCAAAAACAAAAAATACAAAATAAAAATCTTTTGCTTTTTCATCACATAACACATGGACCGTGTAGCTTTTGAGCAGATATCACTATCAGAATAGACTTCCTCACTACATTTGATGAACTTTGTGTTACATAGTCTTCTGCCAAAGTAGGTGGGGTTGTTAACAGGAATTTGTATTAATACTTAAGCCATCAAAATGGAGCAGAGGGCAGGGCATGAGGGATAGCGACACTAATCACAGCCAAGTGCACAGTGTTGATCTTGAGTGTCTTTGAAGAACAAAGTGGGAAGATGGTCAGAAATGATAGATAAGGTGGGCTTGAAGAAAAGGGCATTGATACCCTGGAGGGAACTTGGTTGAGCATTTTCATCATTAACTTTTGGCCTCAGACTAGTCTTCCCCAGGAATAGTCTCAAATGCCCTCCAGCATCTTCATCCTCTGATAATAACATGCATTGTAAGAGGATGTGACCTAAAGGCAGTTTCTGTTTTCTCTTTTTCTTTCTTCCTTTCTCTCTATCCTTCCTTCCTTCCTTTCCGTTTGTCTTTCTTTCTCCTTCTGTCTCTATCTTGTTCTTTCTCCCATTTTTCCCTTTCTTCTTTCAAAATCATTTGTTAATTGAGTGTCTACTTTGTGACAGCCCTGCCAGCTGCTGAGTTTTCAGCTGTTAGTGACGTAGGGAAATCCTGGGTGGCAAGTGATAAAACTCTACAGAGAGGCAGAGAGATTACAGGAGCACTTGAGAGGAATTAAATATAGGGTGTTCCCTGAGTCTTGAAGGACAGAATGAGCTATGGACTTGGGGGGATGAGGAGGAGGGAGAAAAGGGGAAGAAAATAACTTCAAGTAGAAAAGTAAATGTCATGCCTTCCCAGTACAGCTAGAGAATGTTTATAAAGCAGTGGAAAGTCAGAGAAACAGGTCAAGATTAAACAACGAAGTGTCCTGTGACAAGAGAAAGAAGGATGTCAAATCCAATTGTAGTTCTCACAGCAGGACTGTAGGAGAACCAAAGTCCTGTGGGGTTCAGAAGGGATGATAATAAGGGTGACAAGTCAGTTCAGGACTTAACTCTGTGTAAAACACTATACCTAAAATAAAATCTGTAATATCTAAATTAATCCTTTCAATAACACTATAAACAATGATAATCTCATTATCATCCCTTTTAAAGAACTAAGGAAATTTAAAGATTAAATTTCTTAATTTTCCCACAGTTACAGTGTTAGAGGAGTCAAACTCAAGCCTTACTAACTTCTGAGACACAGCCACCAATCACTTAAAACAAGCTTGGAAAATTTATAGCTGCATTCATTTTCACTTGACGACAGATAAACATATTTATATTCATTTCTAAGTGATTGATACATGTGTAAATATTCAACAGTTGAAGATTTAAGAAAAGACTGGAGTGAAGACTAAAATATTAATAAAGCTTAGGTATATTGGGATTATAAATCAGCAAAACTGATTTAAAAATGATTTAAACTTAGATGCATGCTCAGTCACTCAGTCATGTCTGACTTTTGGGACCTCATGGACTGTAGCCCACCAGGCTTCCTTGCCATGGAGTTTTCCAGGCAAGAATACTGGAATGGATTGCCATTTTCTCTTCCAGGGAGTCTTCCTGACCCAGGGATTGAACCCGTGTCTCCTGCATCACCTGCATTGCAGGCAGATTCTTTACTGCTGAGCCACCTGGGAATTCCCTTAAACATAGATATAAATTCCTTAATGATAACAGTTGTCAGTTTTCCACATTTCAGATCATAAGTATTTCTTGTGAGTTTTTACTATTTTGGCGGGGGGCAGGGGGGATCCTTTGACTGTATTATAGATCCTCTATCTGTATTTTCTATAAATCCTTTCGTATACTGGAAATAAATTTATCATTTCCTAAATCATCACAGGCAATATTTCGTCATTTTTCTATACCTTTGGACCGTACCCATTTGCACCTTCATCCCCACCGAGATTTTTCTGAAGTCCACCGAAGCTCCTTTTATTTTTGTTCACATCATCAGTCAGTGATCCGTGAGTCAATGAGGCAGTAAAAATCACACATATGGTGAAAAAAGCATATTTTTTTTCTCCTTCAGGCCTTATTCTCTATTGTTTTGAGAACATCAATTTTGTGCTTGTTAATTCTCAAAACACAAGTTATTTTTAAAATTATAAAATTACCATGATATCCCACAAAATGCATATTTTATCCTAAAATATAGAGAATGTACCCATAGTCACTTCTAACTTGGAGAAGGAAATGGCAACCCACTCCAGTATTCTTGCCTGGAGAATCCCAGGGACAGAGGAGCCTGGTGGGCTGCCGCCTATGGGGTCGCACAGAGTTGGGCACAACTGATGGGACTTAGCAGCTGTGGCAGCAGCACTTCTAACTCTCTCTACAATATTAATGGCCAGTGCAGTGCATGTGTATACAAACACACACCTACAAACACATCTTTAGAATATTTTTATCATAATATTTCATTATAATAAACATAAATATCCTCCTAAATTATTTAAGAAATCCTTTATGGAAGATATTTAGATTCAATCCAAGTTTTCTCTGTTGTAAACAATGCAGTAATGAGCGTAAATTGCATATATACTTTTGTGGACTTACATAATTGTCTTGGTTAGTTTGAGCTGCTATAACAAAGTACCATAAACTGGGTGGTTATAAACACAATCATTTATTTCTTTCAGTTCCAGAAACTGAAGTCCCAGATTAATGTTAACAGCATGGTCAGGTTCTGCTGAGGTCTCCCTGTAGGGTTTCAAACTCGATTTCTCGTTGAATCCTCACATGGCAGAGGGAAATTGAGGGAGCTCTCTGAGGTCTCTTTATAAGCACACTAATCATGGGGTTCCCTGATGTTTCAATGATAAAGAACCTGCCTGCCAATACAGGAGACTCAGATTCTATCCCTGAGTCAGAAAGAGCCCCTGGAGAAGGAAATGACAATCCACTTCAGTATTCTTGCCTGAGAAATCCCATGGCAGAGGAGCCTGATGGACTATAGTCCATGGGGTTGCAGAAGACTCAGACATGACTTGGTGTCTAAATGACAACAATCCCATTTACAAGGGCTTGAACCTCATGACCTAATTAATCCTAAATGCCTACCTCCTAATACTATCATTTGATAGTTAGGATTTCAACAAATGAGTTTAGAGGGCATGGAAGCATTCAGTCCATTGCAATGATAATTTCTTTATTATATGTTTCTATAAGTTGAATTTTTGATAGTTTTATTTATTTATTTATTATTTATTTTTGGCTGCACTAGGCCTTAGTTGCTGCGTGGGCTTTCTCTAGTTGAGGTGAGCAGGGCTACTCTTCATTGTGGTGTGCGGGCTTCCCACTGTGGTAGCTTCTCTTGTTGCACTGTATATGCTCCAGGTATATGCTCTACTGAAGCACAGGCTTCAATAGTTGCAGTAAGCAGGCCCGGTAGTTGCGACTTGCAGGCTCTAGAGTGTGGGCTCAGTAATTGTGGGACGTGAGCTTAGTTTCTCCAAAGCACTTGGAATCTTCCTAGACCAGGGATCGAACTCATGTTTCTTGCATTGGCAGGTGATTCTTATCCACTGTGCCACCAGGCAAGTGCTACAAGTTGTTTTCAGTATCAAAGTGTATGTACATTTTACATTATGAGTCAGCCTTCTACCTTTTAGAGTTTTAAGGAGTCCTTGATGAATATGAGTGCTTGTTCACAGGTCATCCAGTGACTATGGGATTATCCTGAAATACCTATCCTGAATGGGATACATTGCAGATCTTTACAAGCACAAATTTCCAAGGGCTTCCTCAGTGGCAGATTTATCTGCTTGACATTCAGTAAAACATTGCATTATGATATTGATACATTTCATGGCAAAAGAGGTGAGTCAATGGGCACAGAACCACAGTATTTGTTAAATCCACCCCTCTTAGCATATACAGTCTCTCCTGAAAGTGGCCAGTCTACTATAATATGTGAATGGCTTTTTAAAACCTCTACTTAGACACCAACTCAGGTACAATGCTTCATGGGGTTGAGGTGCTCTCCTTCAGGGTGCCATATAGACATTGAACCAATGGCTTCTATGAAGGTGCCATGGACTGAATCATTTCCCCAATTTTTATGTGCTGACACCCCAACACCCTCTGTGATCATATTTGGAGATATGGGTTTTTAGGATGTAATTAGGGCTTCCCACATGGCACTAGTTGTAAAGAACCTGGCTGCCAATTAAGGAGACATAGGAGACACAAGTTTGATCCCTAGGTCAGGAAGACCCCCTGGAGGAGGGCATGGCAACCCACTGCAGTATTTTTGCCTGGAGAATCCCATGGACAGAGGAGCCTGGTGGGCTACAGTCCCTGGGGTCACAAAGAGTCAGACAGAACTGAAGTGGCAAGGTTAGATAAGGTCAGAAGAGTATCGTTCTAATTCCATAGGATTGATAGCCTTATAAGAAGGGCAAGGGAGATAGATCTCTCTCTTTTCACACACATACACACACACACTGAGGAAAATTTTGTGAGGACACAGTGAGAAGGTGGCTATTTTTAAGCTAGGAAGAGAGTTTTAATCAGGAACGGAATTAGCCTGCACCTTGATCTTGGACTCCAGCACTATGAGACAATAAATTTCTGTTGTTCAACTCACCTAGTTTGTAGTATTCTGTTATGGCGATCCATCCACACTGACTATGATGAAAGAATTGAAGTTTCTAGGTGAGGTAATAATAGTGAATGGACCATCTCAACAACCATGTCCCAAAAAGGGCAAAGTTATTAAGGGCTCACTGTTCTGGGAAAGCAGGTCTAATTCACTGCATAGGGAAGACTATCTACATTAGTAGAAGCATAGCTGGAGGTGAGATTAAAGTGAAAAGGGTAGTAGAAAAAGTTAATGATAATTATTACATATATTCATGGATCAGTTACAGCAGTAAGGAATACCACCTGCGAAACAATTCTCTAGTCTCAGGTCTTTTTTTAGAGAGTACCACTGGTTATCATTTTGAAGGATGGAACTAATAAGTGCAGTGCAAGTGAATGTGAGTGACAGTTGAAGTGGAGTGGGGCATATGTTTCTGATGTTCCACACCACGTCACTTGGGCTCAGCTCCCATTTCACTGGCAGTTCCAATGTATCTTGATAAAATCCCATGTTGAGTGTCTGCGACTTCTCCCTACTTTTTGCCCAAGTTTATCTTGAAGGCCACAGATACTCACCAGGTATTTGTTGCTCAGGTGTGCCCGGCTCTTTGCGACCCCATGGACTGTGCCCTGCCAGGCTCTTCTGTCTGTGGTGTCAGCAGGCAAGAATGCTGGTATGGTTTGCCATTTCCTTCTCCAGGGGATCTTCCCAACCCAGGTTTTGAACCTGAGTCTCACATTGCAGGCAGATTCTTTACTGACTGAGCCGCCAGGGAGGCCCCGACAGGGGCGCACTCTGCTTCAACAAGGATCAGGTCATTTGGACAAAAGAGTTAACACACTCGGAAGCTAATCTTGACCAAAGGATAAACACTCTAATCTCTTCCTCTTTTTGAAGCAGTAATTCTGAGCTATGTTCTATTGGTCCTCAATATCCCCAGTGAGATAGATACACAGTGGTCCGCAGTGATAACTATCATAGCAAAGATTGCCTTGATGGCTTTTCTCCTTCCCTGTTTAACACTCTTCTCTTCTTCACATCAATTTCTCAAATAAACTACCTGAATCAAAGATTTTATCTCAAGCTTCGGTTTTGGAAGAACCTATACTAAGACCTCTGGAACATTAAAGACTTCAAGATTGTAAATAACACTTTAAAGGGTTTCTTCCTTCTTCTTTTGTAAAACAAAATAAAGACAAGATGGTGTTTAGGCTTCAGAATTTCATCATTAACTGTAAATCTCAGCTCTCCAAATATTGGGGACTATTTACATTACTTCATATTTTCCAAACTAAAAACTTCTCTTAAAATGTTGGAGCATCCTCAAAAAGGTTATATCATCCATAAATATTAGGTGTGCCTTGTTTCTTTATGTGTGGAGTTGTACCATTTCTCTATTCTTTAATGCATTACATAGATATGTTCTTGGCTGTTAAAAATGTTGGCATTATTGCATTTTATCTTCATACTAATTAAGCTACCTTAATTCAAACACCATCTCTAAAAACTGCCACTCTTCAATGCTCACTCTTGTAATAGATATTCTCTGGTACACCTCATAGAATTTTACCCTGCACATGTGCAGTTCAGCCCTCTGCCAAAGACCCTTGAGAATCTTTTATAAACTTCTGGGCTTTTTTCCTACATACCTCTCCTTCCTAGTTCTTGCTCTAAAAATTCACCATTTCATCAGCTCCAAAATCTAATCTCTGCCTCTTCGGCTCAGTTTGATTTGCTCGGACCCTTATTAATTGCATTATAATTAGGAAAATATCTGAGGAAGAAAGCTCAGGCAAGTGTGGGGCTTACTTTGTTTCTCTTCTTTCAAGAATCAGCCTTTGTATGTCATACTTTCCCTTGGAGGTTAAAACAGTGGACTTGTGCATTTTGTCTATTTTATGGCTAGTTGCAGCAGGACAAGTTCAGTATCAGTTATCCTGTCATGGAGAATAGTAGAAATTACAGTTAAGGCATATTACAAAGTAAAATGTTATCAAAACTCTAGCTGTCTTTTTATATATTTGATTGCAGTACACTTTATGTGGTGACAGTTATCTCACAGTACTTTTTAAGAAACATACAGATATCTAGACTTAATTTTTAGAATTCAGGATTTTTTTATATTAATAATTCTGTTGGCAAGTCATTCCCAGATCTCTTTTTCCCGAGTTCAGTCAAAGATGGCTGATTTGGTTTTACTGCAAGGTTTGGCCTTGCATATAATTTAATTATCTTATGTTGCTTTGACTTAAACTTTTATCAGTACTCATTTATTTTTTCCCATTGCACATGAGAAATAGTTGCATCTTTCAATCCTGAATGTTTCAGAATTTCTGAATGGTCTACATTCTCTTTTATCTTCTTGAAACTTTTCCACTCACCCAATCCCAGTTCTTTTCTCAGACCATCTCCTTCTTTTACAATCAGTAGTAACTAAGTATGCTAATAGCATCCGTTCCCCAATCTCTTCACATAGAAATATAAACTGACTTGGTATTTTTTGTCGGTCAGCACTTATACTAAATATCCCACTACTACGTACCATGTGCTGTCATTTTTCAACTTCCAATTGTAGTTTTCTCACCATGTTCCATTTGTCCTTATAATCTGTCGCATCACTTATTTTTTGTTAATGTTCTTACACTGGCATCCCACTTCTAGTACAAATTTCTGTGTCAAGTTTTCCATATGAAATGTTTGCTTAAACCCACAATCTTAAAATCTCAGTAGATTTTTTTTTTTTTTACAATAGTGTATGTGTTCGTGCTCAGTCAATCCAACTCTGTGATCCTATGGACTGTAGCCTGCCAGGCTACTCTGTCCGTGGGATTCTCCAGATAAGAATATTGGAGTAGGCTGCCATTTCCTCCTCCTGGAGATATTCCTGACCCAGGGATCGAACCCACATCTCTGATGTCTCCTGGAAAGCTCCCTTTTTACAATAGAGTTTTCCCTTAGCCAATATATACAAGATGCATGTCAGCTGTAGTTCTCAACGTTCTCTTTAGGAACCAGGATGAAAAGTCAGAACTAATCTATGACAACACCATTGTTTTAAGGCAATGAGAAGAGAGATATGAAGAAATCATGCATGGGCTCTTTTAAACTTCTACTCAGAAGTAACAGTCACTTACACTTATGTTTCATTTTCTGATCAATTACCATAACCAAGTCCAATGTAAACAGAATGAAAACTATAATTCTTACATAGCAAGGACTCTGTGGTGAAGGACTTTGAATGAAGGGGCCCAGACAGAAAGACAATGTATATTTTGAAAAATAATTCAGTGTATCATGCTGGATTTATGTTTAAAAAGGATCTCTTTGGTTGATGTATTGATAACAAAGTTTAAGAAACTGAGGTAATCTGTTAGAAGAATATTTAATAATCCAGGTAAAAGATAATGAAGACCTTAAGAGAGTTGTCACTAAAGTTGAAGATGAGGTTGGTTTCTGGATGTGATTTTAGGAAAGAGTCAGTGGGATTTATTGATTTATTACTTATAAAGCATCTGTGGAAAATAGGACAAAGATGACTTCAGTGTTTAGGCTTAATCTTAGTACCCGGACTTGATCAAACTTCAAGGTCTGAGAACTCAGTCCTCAAGACCCTCCTTGACTTCTGAAATCAACTGCAAGATATACAAAGTTCCAAAAATCACCTTCAGATTTGATAATCTGCTAGGAGTCACAGAACTCACTGAAAAACCATGATATTCACAATATCAGTTTATTATAGGAAAAAGGAACAGATCAAATTCAGCCAAATGAAGAACACTGGGCAGAGTCTGGCAGAGTTCCATATACGAAGCTTTCACTGTCCTTATGGGGTCAGAATTCATTACACTAGTGGCTTCAATGTATGACACTGCAAACAGAGTCTTGCCAATGGGGAAGCTTACCTGGATTTTGGTGTTGAGTCTTTAATTGCGGGCTCCTTTATTTGGTCATGATAGATCGTCCATGTAGTTGATTTTAGTCTCCAGGTCACCTGACAACAAATGAACTAAATTACTTGGCTTGTCTTACTGATACAGTCATCATGCACTCTATCAGATGATATATTCAATCATTTGCCCAAAGATACTCCTATCAGGAATAACATATGTTACCTATTAGAAGCCAAGGGCAAAGGGAAGACCTTACTTTTGGCAAATTCAAATTCTTTTCTACACGTATTCCTATTTTCAAACTAATCATTCTGTATTCAATCATATACTTCTCACCACAGACTAATTAGAGGGCCATCAGCTTTATGCACTACAACTTTGTAACAAAACAAAGGAATAAATCTTGTTGTGATAGCCATAATATTGAGAACAAATGTTATAAAAGAAATCTAAGAGATTATTTGAGAGATAGCAACTGTTGTCTAGGTGATTCATACTTTAGTTGACTTATGTCAGATGGCTTTATAAGGAGGTGGCATTTAATCTGAGTCTTAAAGAACAAGAAATGAAAATCAAGGAGAAGAAACATTTTAAACATGAGTAAAGAAAAAAAATTAGAATAAAAATGACGTGAGTGTGGCTGGAGCACAGTAAACTAAGATTGAGAAGATGAGATTAGAATGGAAAGCAAAACAGAAATCAGGTTACGCAGGGCTGTAACAGACATTGTGAGTGCTCATATGTTTTGAACACCTACTGTGTCTGTGTGTTCAGGCTTCGAGAGCCTATATCTACATTTCTGTGCCTGGGAGATATTTGTAACAGCTACAGGTTTGTAGAATAGCACCCATACTCCATCACTCTCTGGTCAGTGACTAAGAAAATATATATCCATTTTACTTCCCTTCTGAAGGTTGGGAGAGCTGGTATTACTGTAGTGTGTTGTTTGTACTACTTCCTGAAGTGAATCTGGGGCTTCCCTAGTAGTTCAGCTGGTGAAGAATCCACCTGCAGTGTGGGAGACCTGGGTTCGATTCCTAGGTTGGGAAGATCCTCTGGAGAAGGGAATGGCTATCCACCCCAGTATCCTGGCCTGGAGAATTCCATAGACTGTATAGTTGATGGGGTTGCAAAGAGTCAGACACGACTGAGCAACTTTCACAAAGTTAACCTGTAGGGGAAGTTCCAGTCTTCCTTCTTTTCTCTGGATTTTCACACACACTTTGTTGGACGCTTCCCTTTCTGGTGCTGTGTCCCACTCATCAACAAGTAATTCTAGTACTTCAAAAAAATTACAAAACAAGCAACTGTTAATTGCATTTGAATTCTTGTCCCTGAGCTTGTTACAGAAGGAATCCAAACTAACACAAAGAAAGGAAAAACACAGAAAACCATGGAAGGATTGTAAACAGTGGAATAACAACATCTAATAAATATTTTTAAAAATTGCTCTGACCTCTGTGTGTAAAAGGCATTCTAGAGACAAGGGTAGAAGCAGAGACACTTGGGAGCTGTTACAATACTTGAGTACATGATGATAGTGATTTAGAAGAGTATGAGGACAGAGGATATAAACAGAATCAGGAAACTCAAAATTGAAAATTGGACTGACAGGACAGCTTGTTGGGTTGGATCTGTTGGGTTTAGAAAATGGAATAAATGAAAATTAGAAAATGAAAGTATTCCTGAATTGTTTGGTGATATTACTTTATGAGTTGACAAAGTCAGATAGAGGAAATTTTCTCAGTTTGGTGGGAGAAATCAAGGGACTGTTTGGGGCATATTTAGTTTGCCTAATAAGACACTTGGTTGAAGATGTCAAGAACACAGTTGAACATATATTTAGTGCTAGGAGTTAAAAATTGGGCATAGAGATTGAAATTAGGGGTCCATCATTCTTTGAACCTGAGAATATTAGTCACTCAGTTGTGTTTGACTCTGCAAACCCATGGAGCCTACTAGGCTCCTCTGTCCATGGAATTCTCCCTGCAAGTATACTAGAGAGGGTAGCCACTCCCTTCTCCCAGAGATCCTTTCAACCCAGGGATCAAACCTGGGTCTCCCACATTGCAGGTAGATTCTTTACTATCTGAACCACCAGGGAAGACTTCCCATCATCTTATAGTTGCTACTGAAGTCATGGAATATGATGTGGTCATCTATAAAATAATCTAGACAGAGAGGAGGAAAAGGAGTAAAGTAATGGATTATTCTATAAACAGGTTTAGATAAGTATCTTTCTTGGCATTCTGTACATTAACAGTTTAAATATGAAAAAATAAATAAGAGAATAGAAGAAAATATGCACAATATCAGGTACAATGGAAGTGGTCTTTATAGACAATACCATAATCAGAAAGCAAAGAGTTTTGACAAGAAATATGAAAATGTGAAAAAGGCATGAATCATAAAAAAAATCTCAAAGTAATATAATTAAAAGGAAAATAATAAGAAATGATTTTATTATACTTCTCAATGTGTATAGTTATCTATTTATACAAGTGATTCTTATGAATATACAAGAAGTCAAATATTTGATAGAAAATAAGGCATATGCAATATGAACAAAAATGAATGAAAAGATTTAAATCTCTGATAACAATATTCAAACCATAAATAATTAAAAAGCTATACTATACTGGTAAAAGAAAACATAGATATTAATCAGTTAGCCAATACTTTCTTTCCCCTATCAAAATGTTAAAGTTTTAAAATGATAATATCATATGTGGGCAAGTATATGGAATAATACACTCTATGATTCTTTACACATGAAAATGCAATTGGCCCAATTTTCTGGATGACAATTTTGGAACGATCTTAATCAAAAGTCTGATTACTTTGATACTGCTGTAGGTTTCAGAAATTTAACCCCCCAAGTAATGAACCATATATATGTTTTTTAAATTTACCTAGAGAAGATAAAGCCAGAGATGTACTCTAGTAAACTGAGATTCATATATTTTCTTTGGAGGATGTGAAGATAAGACTCCTAACTATCATTTTGGTATCTATAGTAAGTAAGTAAGTAAAGTAAAGTCGCTCAGTCGTGTCTGACTCTTTGCTGCCCCATGGACTGTAGCCTACCAGGCTCCTCCCATGGGATTTTCCAGGCAAGGGTACTGGAGTTGATTGCCATTTCCTGATCAAATCCCTCACATTTCCAAGGTTAAACTTCATAGAGATCGTGACAGAGTTGTACTCAGAAAACTTTCAACCTAAAAGTACCGGGCCTGGTGCACTGGGAAGACCCAGAGGAATCGGGTGGAGAGGGAGGTGGGAGGGGGGATCGGGATGGGGAATACGTGTAAATCTATGGCTGATTCATATCAATGTATGACAAAACCCACTGAAATGTTGTGAAGTAATTAGCCTCCAACTAATAAAAAAAAATAAATAAATTAAAAAAAAAAAAAAAAGTACCTGGGAGAAGAAGCAACTTGAAGAAACAAAGATGAACTGAAAAATCCTGAAAAGGGAAGCCTCTCAGAATGAATGCTAATGATTTCCCTTTTGGATGCAATTTTAGGCCCTGCAATTTCTAATTACAGTAAAAGGTCAATGAGGTCAGAATTTAAACAATGAATGGCTAGTACCAATAGACTTAACTTTTGAGTGCTTTGCAAGATTTAATTAGTTCTTGTGTATTTATGTAATAAATACCTCTTCTGGGAATTAATGCTCTGTTGGATGTGTGAGAAAGAATAAGCAAATTTGAGTTTTTCTAATTTATACTTAATTTCATAATAAAATCACCACATAGCTAACATCTAAAAACCCACAAACTCAGAACACAGTTTGTACTAGTTTTAATTATTTTATCTCAAATTAATTCCATGCCTAGGCAAATAATAAAAGCTTTTAATGCACAAGTGTTTGCCAAACTGTTAAATTCTTTGATATTCTTTGTCTCATTCAACACATAATAAATATTTATTGTGTGTTGTGTACTCTTCTCTGAACAACTTGCAATTAAATTATTATTGGTAGGCTAAACAAATTATTTTGACTCACAGCTAATGCTTAAATTATTAAACACTTTGTTTCTAAACTGTATATATAATTTATACTTATAATTACATGTATTTGAACAAATCAAAAGCATGGCAAACAGAATACTGTTAATATTTCTAATAGGCATTTTTCTTTCTTACACATATTCTTTGAAGATAAATGTCTTCGGAATAATTTGTATTCTCTGTTCTAACAATTGAGAATCTCATTTAAATAAACTGGAATCTTATAGGTAAATGCTACTCAAATATTAATTAATTATTAAGAGAAAAATTTAAGGTGATTTTTAGATAGATTATTTTTTAATTATTGTAGATCTCTGAATTTACATAAAATACTCCACATAAAACATCTTTTTTATGCAAGGCTAGCATGTATGATATGTGGCTGATGAACTGCACAAAGGAATAGAACAAAATAATGTTCATAGGGGCTGAAATCCATCAAAGGCTAAAATCCATCAAAACCTCTACTAGGTTAGACCATCTGGGAGACAATGCATGTACTCTGAGGTGAAAGTTCATGAAATAAGCCATGTATGCTAGAGTTGGTCCTGCTTTAATGCATTTCTGTGATTTGCAGAATAATTACTAATATAGTGCATAGAATTTTTTTCCTTGAATCATTTTGAGAACAAATTGCCAGCGGAATGCACAATGATTTTCTAATATTTTAGTGTCTACTTACAAAGAGGGACATTCTCCTGCATAACCACTGTACTAGCAGGAAATTAACATTGCTACCTCACTACCAACTAATTCTCAGACCACTCAAGTTTTACTAAATGTTCTCAGAATGTTCAGAATTGCACCTTGTCATTTTCAAGTCCTTCTTGTCACCTTCACTCTGAGACAGTTTTTCAGTCTTTCCTGGACTGCAGTGGCTTGATAGTTTGAAATATTCAGCAGTGAAATCACGTAAGGTGGCTCCCAATTTAGAATTGTCTGATGTTTGCCATGTTGAGAGTCATGTTATATATTCAGGAATACCTATATTCCACTGTATATTAGGAGCATTACAGAATTGAGATGTTTGTTCCTCTGTTGCATCCTCTTACTTGACATACAGTTTAAACTTTCTCATTGATGATGATTTCCCTTTGTTTATTCAATTAAGGAAGTGTCCTGTAAGGCTTCTCAAATGTAAAGTTGCTTTTGTCTTTCATTTGTATTTAATATGCCTGTTCTTCTTCTCCATACCTTATCCAGCATTATTTTAACCCTCCTACATTATTGGTGTGAATGGTGAATGGTAAAAAGTCGCTCAGTCGTGTCTGACTCTTTGCAAACCCATGGACTGTAGCCTACCAGGCTCTTCCTCCATGGGATTTTCCAGGCAAGAATACTGGAGTGGGTTGCTATTTCCTTCTCCAGGAGATCTTCCCAACCCAGGGATTGAGCCCGGGTCTCCCGCATTGTAGGCTTTACCACTTTACCGTCTAGCCACCAGGGAAGTCACATTATTGGTAGGAATGCAAATTGGTGTAGCCACTGTGGAAAACAGTATGGAGGTTTCCCCAAAAGCTAAAAATAGAGTTGCCATATGATCTAGCAATCCTACTTCTGGGCCTATATCCAGGGAAAACTATAATTAAAAAAAAGATACATGCACCCCAGCATTCACAATAGCACTATTTACAGTTATCAAGATATGGATACAAACTAAGTGTCCATCAACAGATGAATGGATAAAGAATATATGGTACATATATACAATGGAATACTACTCAGCCACAAAAAGAATGACATAATGCCTTTTGCAGCAACATAGATGGACCTAGAGATTATTGTACTAAGAAAGTAAATCAGACAAGGAAGACAAACATTGTATGACATCACTTTAATGTGGAATCTTAAAAAAGTGATACAAATGAACTTATTTACAAAATAGAAATAGACTCACAGACATAGAAGCTTATGGTCACCAAAAAGGAAAGGGATGGAGGATAAATTAAAGAGTTGGGGACTATAATATACACACTACTATACATAAAATAGATAATCAAAGACCTACTGTATAGCACAGAGAATTATACTCAATAGCTTGTAATATCTATAAAGGGAAAGAATCTGAAAAGACCATATGTATATATATATATATATTTACACAGGCTTATATACATACACATATATAACTGAATCACTTTTCTGTACACCCAAAACTAACAAAACCATAGTAAATAAACTATATTTCAATAAGTTTTTTTAGTTAAAAATAATATGTATTCTGAGGAGGTGGAAGTTATGTAAATATCTATTTCTCATCAACTTTGTGTTTTATTTATTTACTAATTTGTATTAATATAGATTCAAAGTCCATATACTATTTGTTTAAGGGGTTATAATCCACTGCTATTATTGTTTATTTTGTGTTCATATTGTCCCAGTTTTGACCAGTTGGAACCTCTGCATGTGGGCTCTTGTGTACTCTATTATCTCTCCTTATTTTTTGAGCATTTTTGTGCTTCCTGACACAATGGAATAGTCCAGGTTAATCTTATGATTTTCTTGCCTCAACCCCTATTAAAAAGAGTTCAGTGCTTGATGTACTTTTTGCTGTGGGAGTGTTATTGCTACCAGGCTCTCTCAATGGGGAAACTTACAGGATAAATTTATATCTATTTATAAATGTTGAAATATTTGTACCACTGCCTTCATATCCAATTCAAAGGTACAAGGCTAACTCAAGTTTATGTTTTTGTTAACTATCCCTACAGCATGTGTTTAATTAACAGGCAGAAATTAACCAATCTCCCATGACTACCTCTATCTCCTCCCTGGGAATAGCCCCTTCAGCACGTTGGTGTTTTGACGGTCTATGCTAGGTGACCACTCTCATGGGAAATACCTGCTTATCTTGCTCTAGTGCTGACAACTCACGTCAGAACAATCATCTACATGAACACCTTGCTGACACAGCTCAGATGCTGAAAGCCTTGGCTAAGCCAGCTCTCCCATGTGACGTCTGTCTCACAGCTCTCATCCTGAGAGGCCACACTAGGGTGTCCCCTGTAAAGTTACTCTCTCCACCCTAATTGAGTCTGAAGCCCCAGACCAGTTTGGTCCTTTCCATGAAGGCCCTGCTTGCACTTCTCAAAGGTTAAGACCCCCTCTCCTCCTGTATCACCTCCAACCACACCCACCAGACACCCACTTACGCCTCACCCCCACAGGCACAGTTACTTCCTTTCTCTGCTCAAGCACTGACAGTCTGTGTTAGGTAAGCACCTCATGAACTCCTTGACTCATGACATCTCGTCCATTTTATGTATGTGTCAAAACAATACATAAAATAAAGCATTCATTTTAAAATACATACACCTTGCACTGGATTATGAACATTTAATAAATATATTAAAACATGATGAGGGTGGATACATAACAGTCAGTATACCAGCTAGTCCTGAGCAGGACTGCAAGGAAATGGGTAAAGCAAAGAGCTTCAGTGGTTTATGTATCACTGTATTCTTAAGTACATAAATAAAAGGCACTGTGGTAAATAAGTCAAAATGTCAACAATTGTTAAATCCAGATAGAAACACGAATTCTAGTACTTATTGAAATTTTTCTGTATGTTTAAATATTTCATAATTTCAAGAATTTTAAATGGTTGAATGCAGAGCATTATTTTTACATGCCTGCTAGAAACTGTCTTGCTTTACTTTATACTTATCCATATACACATTTTGACTCTGCTGCTAAATATAATTCCCTGACAACACAGCAAGTTATGTTTTGTGTTTTTCCTAAATTGTATCCCTTAACTCTGAACACAGTGTTTCATACAAAATGATAAAAATTTGATGAATGAATGAATGAATATCTTACTGGGAACTTTGGCATTTTTGAATTTTCAGTACAGGCATCTGTAAATAATTCACAGAAATACTTACAAAGAACTTTATTTATCCTAAACTTATTCTTATTTATAGAAAACAACCAAATAAATATCTTTAAATGTTAAATTCTTGCTTACAATGTTGGAAGGGAAATAACTGTGTCTTCCAAGCAGAATTTCTATGCTTTCCCTTCACTACTTTTATATGTTTTTTTAAAAAGGCTTTTTTTTTCATGTATTTTTAAGCTCTATATCATACTTTGCTGTATAAAATTACTTCTAGTATTACAGATAAATGCTCAGAAGTTCTCCAGCCTTAACTGAATATCTAGGAGTAATCAGAGGGAAATAAATTAGAGGCTGCCAACAATGAAAGAGTTTTTAATTCTTTGGTGAATAATTTATGGTTTGCTCTCTACAAAAGCAAAGAATGTAGCATGTTCCCCTCAGGATCAGGTAGTCAATTATTTTTGGCTCAAAAATACTTTTTCATTATTTTTATTATAATTTTATTTGTACATTTTATGTTATTTTATTGGATCTCATTATAGAATCATGAAAAACTAATTAAAAAAGAGAAAGGCTTTCCAAAGTGGAAAAGAGCAGGAACAACAGTTACTTTTGGAAAAAAAAAAAAGATGGTTCAGGTTGGCTATACACACACATACACACAAACATACAAACAAGCTTAAGTTAATGAGAGACCAAAACAATCTGATGGAAACTGAAGATTGTTTCAGGAATAAAAGTCTAAGATAATTCCTTACTATTTTGCTTTGGGGTGTGTGTTCTTTTTCAAGTGAAAATGTGCAAAATAACCATTTGCACACTAAACTTTTTAAATACAATCTTATCATGTCTTTTCAGTTCAGTTCAGTTGCTCAGTCGTGTCCAACTCTTTGTGACCCCATTGACTGCAGCACGCCAAGACTCCCTGTCCATCACCAACTCCCAGAGTTGACTCAAACTCATGTCCATGGAGTCTGCGATGCCAACCAACCATGTCATCCTCTGTCATCCCCTTCTCCCATCTTCAATTTTTCCCCACATCAGGGTCTTTTCAAATGAGTCAGTTCTTCACATCAGGTGGCCAAATATTAGAGTTTCAGCTTCAGCATCAGTCCATCTAATGAATATTCAGGACTGATTTCCTTTAGGATTGACTGGTTGGATCTCCTTGCAGTCCATGGGTCTCCCAAGAGTCTTCTCCAACACCACAGTTCAAAAGCATCAATTCTTCGGCTCTCAGCTTTCTTTATAGTATAACTCTCATATCCATACATGACTACTGGAAAAACAATAGCTTTGACTAGACAGACCTTTGTTGGCAAAATAATGTCTCTGCTTTCTAATATGCTGTCTAGGTTAGTCATAACTTTTCTTCCAAGGAGCAAGCAATTTTAATTTCATGGCCGTAGTCACCATCTGCAGTGATTTTGGAACCCCACAAAATAAAGTCTGTCACTGTTTCCACTGTTTCCCCATCTATATGCCATGAAGTGATGGAACCAGATGCCATGATCTTAGTTTTCTGAATGTTGAGTTTTAAGCCAACTTTTTCACTCTCCTCTTTCCTTTTATCAAGAGAGTCTTTAGTTTTTCTTCACTTTCTGCCATAAGGGTGGTGTCATCTGCATATCTGAGGTTATTGATATTTCTCCCGGCAATCTTGATTCCAGTTTGTGCTTCATCCAGCCCAGCGTTTCTCATGATGGACTCTGCATATAAGTTAAATAAGCAGGGTGATAATATACAGCCTTGACATACTCCTTTCCCTATTTGGACCAGTCTGTTGTTCCATGTCCAGTTCTAACTGTTGCTTCCTGACCTGCATACAGGTTTCTCAAGAGGCAGGTCAGGTGGTCTGGTATTCCCATCTCTTTAAGAATTTTCCAGAGTTCGTTGTGGTCCACACAGTCAAAGGCTTTGACATAGTCAATAAAGAAGAAGTAGATGTTTTTCTGGAACTCTCTTGCTTTTTCAATGATTCAACAGATGTTGGCAATTTGATCTCTTGTTCCTCTGCCTTTTCTAAAGCCAGCATTTTTTTTGTTGTTATTGTCTTTTAGTTTCTTCTAAATGATTACAAAGGTCCATCTAGTCAAGGCTATGGTTTTTCCAGTGGTCATGTATGGATGTGAGAATTGGACTGTGAAGAAAGGTGAGCACAGAAAAATTGATGCTTTTGAACTGTGGTGTTGGAAAAGATTCTTGAGAGTCCCTTGGACTGCAAGGAGACCCAACCAGTCCATCCTAGGGGAGATCAGTCCTGGGTGTTCATTGGAAGGACTGACACTGAAGCTGAAACTCCAATACTTTGGCCACCTGATATGAAGAGCTGACTCATTGGAAAAGACCCTGATGCTGGGAGCGAATGGGGACAGGAGGAGAAGGGGAGGACAGAGGATGAGATGGCTGGATGGCATCACCAACTCAATGGACATGAGTTTGAGTAAACTCCGGGAGTTGGTGATGGACAGGGAGGCCTGGCGTGCTGCAATTCATGGGGTCACAAAGAGTCGTACATGACTGAGCAACTGAACTGATCTGAAATGATTATATGTGCTTACGATTTCTCTCAACTTGTTTCTTATCATTTTCCTTTTTTACTTGTTCTGCCATTACATATAGGAATTCTACATATTTCTATACAATTTCTGCCAATACTCTCTTTCATTTACTTTCTTACCTATGCTATGATATTTCTTACACAAAAAACTAATGCTGTTGAAACACTAGACTTAATTAATTGACACTATTCCTGATAATCCTATTACATATTTTGTGTTGATGAAACAAATAATTTATGGGGTACTATCAAAAAAGCAAAACTGGATCTGAATATTTCTAATAAATCTATAGGGAAAATTTCAAAGAAAGATTAGAAA
This sequence comes from Cervus canadensis, assembly GCF_019320065.1. Classification (NCBI taxonomy): domain Eukaryota; kingdom Metazoa; phylum Chordata; class Mammalia; order Artiodactyla; family Cervidae; genus Cervus; species Cervus canadensis. The sequence goes on from NC_057397.1 coordinate 39,630,266, forward strand.
ATGTAATCTTGCAAAGATTAGATCTTACTCACAATTTTTGTGTGTTCCTTAATAATAAATTACCAGTTGCCAGAGGCAAATATGAATTCAGGAAAGTTGAATGGGTTAAAAAAAAAAAGTAACTCATTCTGTGTTTAATGTAATCATTTAAAATATGTTGAGCCAGTTAAGATGAACTGTTGACTTATTTTACTGATAGAATTAATTTATACTTTTAATTATTCAATAAATAGTATATTTTCAAAGAATCATTCTCTGCCTAGAATATGTATAATAATCCTTGTCATGGGATAGTGAAATCATTTGTCTACTGAATTAACTTGAGGGGAACATGTTCTACTTACTTCTTAACACCTGGACACAACACAATGAATAGCAAGTAGCGCTTAATACATGTTTATTGATTATGGTTCATTCTCCATCATGATAAGAGTCAAGAAGATTAAGTGACTTGTTCTAGCCTTCATGAAAGAAGAGACCAATATTTGAACACAAGCCTTATGGATCCTAGTTTAAACTTCTTTGAGTTTATCACACTTTGCAAACACTATCAGACCAGAAGAAGGCCTCAGAAATTAATGCCAAGTGAACCAGTAGTACCTTTCTAGTAGTTTCACAGACTCAAGCCATTTGTCACTGGGATTCAGGTAAAAGGGAGGGCTGAAGAAGGAAAATGTTCAAAGTTACCCTTTTGTACCTCTAGCTTCTGTCTAGCCCTTGTATCAGTAAAAACTGATATTAATTATGAACAAAGGAAAGTAAACTGAATTTTTTCTAATTAGCTTTTAGTGTTATATATGAATACTAACCCCAAGAAGTGACATTCACCTTATCCCTGCCCCAGCAACCACCCTTCTTTCTTTATTACATCATTTTTTCTTATAAATAGAATTCTTCAGGGCTTAACAATTCACTTCTTATGTCCTATGTGATGTCTGAATGCTTACTTATTTTCTCTAAGTTTCTTGTTTGCATTAATTGTCAGTTAAATCGCCTGGGTTGAACTCACATTGAAAAGCATTCCAATTATCTCCAGAGTCTTTGGATAGGAACAACTTGGTCTTTTCAGTTTAGATTTATTTTTGTCCTCCGCAACTTCTTGTGAACTTTTGAGTCTATACAGTTTCTCTTGGATACTGTTTATTCCATTAGCATTCTGTACTCAAATAAAAGGCAAGAAACTTGAAAAACTAAATAAAAATTTCTTGATTTAAATTTTATAGTAACTTTGGAGCTATGAAAATGTAAATATATTCAATTTATTATTTGACAACAAAGTAACTAATAAAGACATGTCTATCACTAATTATGTTTTAAAATTTGTGAATTTTTTGTTTTGTATAGATACTGATGGTGTGATTAGTAACAAAATCAATACATGCTATGACACAGAAGAGAAGTGTATAGAAAATGAGGCTGCCTTGGGAACTATGCTAATTATATTTTCTTATTTTTTGGATTTTTTTATACTCCAGCATTTGGGGGTCTTTATCTTGAAGAGAGTGTCCCTCCTAGTTTATAGAGATAGCATTTATAGAGATTTATAGAGATAGCAAATGAGCCCCCTGCCAATGCACCTTTGATGTACAAGCCAATTACTCCAGAGTCTATGTCTCCAACTATCTTCTTTATCAAACTCTTATATATATGAAGCCAATATCATTGTTGATCAGTCACTGAGTCATGTCTGACTCTTTTGCAACCCCATGGACTGGGGCCTGCCAGGCTCCTCTGTCCATGGGACTGAGCTGAAAGTCATTGTTAGCACTCAGTCCTGTCCAACTCTGCAACCCCAGGCAAGAATACTGGAGTGGGCTGACATTTTCCTTCTCCAGGGGATCTTCCCAATACAGGGATTGAACCCATGTCTCTTGCATTGCAGGTGGGTTCTTTACCAGTGAGTCACCATGGAAGCCTTCAAGCCAGTATTCAGTTCAGTTCAGTTCAGTTGCTCAGTCGTGTCCGACTCTTTGCGACCCCATGAATCACAGCATGCCAGGCCTCCCTGTCCATCACCAACTCCCAGAGTTTACTCAGACTCATGTCCATCGAGTTGGTGATGCCATCCAGCCATCTCATCCTCTGTCCTCCCCTTCTCCTCCTGCCCCCAGCCCCTCCCAGCATCAGGGTCTTTTCCAATGAGTCAACTCTTCACATGAGGTGGCCAAAGTATTGGAGTTTCAGCTTCAGCATCAGTCCTTCCAATGAACACCCAGGACTGATCTCTCCTAGGATGGACTGGTTGGATCTCCTTGCAGTCCAAGGGACTCTCAAGAATCTTTTCCAACACCACAGTTCAAAAACATCAATTCTTTGGCACTCACCTTTCTTCACAGTCCAACTCTCACATCCATACGTGACCACTGGAAAAACGATAGCCTTGACTAGATGGACCTTTGTTCCAGCCAGTACTACCCCTGCCCTAAATCAACCCAGGGTCAGTTACACTGCAGCTAGAGGCCACCCTTACTGTCCAGAGACCAATGGAATTATTCAAACTATGCAGTCCTAAATTTAATGTATCTACCTACCTTGCCTTGTCCATTACTTCTTGAAAAAAATAGAAAATAAAAGGTTCTGGGCCATATTCTCCCCTCCATCCTCTGACTCCAAGCCACCCCTGGTCCTTCCTCATGGTGCCCTGGTTGGAGAGCCATGCCTCCTGTTTCTAAGAATGTATAAGAATAAACTTCTTCCTTTGGGGAAATAATTTCTGTGTCCCTGTGTCTTATTGTGCTGATTAAAACAAATCTGGGTGCCTTTTTAACAAAGGGATGCTTATTATAATAAATCTGAAGTATTTCAGTTGTATGTAGAAGTAAGGGAGGTTACAAAGGGAATGAATGCACAGGAGGAAGGATAGAGTATAGATTAGGAGTCCCCAATATCTGGTTCCCAACTATCCTTCTAATGCCTGATGATCTAGGGTGGAGGTGATCTAATAATAATAAAAATAAAGTACATAGTAAATGTAATGCACTTGAATCATCCTGAAACCATCTCCTCTACCCAGATCCATAGAAAAATAGTCTTCAATGAAATGGGTCTCTGGTGTCAGGGATCATTGGCATAGATGATTTTTCAACATCCTTCGAGCTCTGAGATATTATTATTCTATGATGATACTGCCCATAATTGGTTCAATTAATATTTTGTGTTTTACATTCACAGAGCTGAAAGTGAGTGTTAGTTGCTTAGTCGTGTCAGACTCTTTGTGACCCCATGGACTGTAGCCTGCCAGGTTCCTCTGTCTGTGGAATTCTCCAGGCAAAAATACTGAAGTGGGTATCTATGCCCTTCTCCAGGGTGTCTTTCCAACCCAGGGATCAAACCATGGGTCTCTTGCATTGCAGACCGATTCTTTACCATCTGAGCCACCAGGGAAGCCTTTCATAGACCTATATATAAAATACACAATAAATATACATATCCTGAAAAATATTCCTAATGTATATATACCAGCAAAAGATATAAAATGAATTTACTATGTATGGTTGTAACACATAAATTATGTGATTGTGATCTCAGGGAAGAAGGGACACAGAGTGGTTATGACTGGTCTCAAGAAATTTTTACATAAATGGAACATAAAAAAAATAATGGAGGTTCCCTGAGGTAGACTGGAAATCCAAGATGATAAAGGTAAGTATATTCTTAGGGGAGGTTATATGGCTTTCTGCACTGGAGCATATTTAAGAAGTGAGTAGCTAGGATAATCATTACAAATGGTAATTCATGAGCAGTAAACCAGTCATCTCTGCACTCTGAATTTATTAACACTTTTAGGAAGGGTTTGATCTTTGATTTGGCCTTGGAAACAGAATGAAGTATAGCAAAGGCTCATAGAGTTTTGCCAAGAGAACACACGCTCACAGCAAACACCCTTTTCCAACAACACAAGACTCTACACATGGATATCACCAAATAGTCAATACTGATATCAGATTTATTATATTCTTTCCAGCCAAAGATGAAGTTCTATATAGTCAGAAAAAACAAGACCAGGAGCTATGGCTCAGATCATGAACTCCTTATTGCCAAATTAAGAATTAAACTGAAGAAAGTAGGGAAAACCACTAGACCTGTCAGGTATGACCTAAATCAAATTCCTTATGATTATACAGCGGAAGTGAGAAATTGATTCAAGGGATTACATCTGATAGACAGAGTGCCTGAATAACTATGGGTGGAAGTTCGTGACATTGTACAGGAGGCAAGGATCAAGACCATCCCAAAGAAAAAGAAATGCAAAACGACAAAATGATTGTCTGAGGAAGTAACACACAAGTAACTGTGAAAAGAAGAGAAACTAAAGGAAAAGGAGAAAAGGAAAGATATATCCATTTGAATGCAGAGTTCCAAAGAATAGCAAGGAGAGATAAAAAAGTCTTCCTCAGTGATTAAGGCAAAGAAATGGAGGAAAACAATAGAATGGGAAAGACGAGATCTCTTCAAGAAAATTAGAGATACCAAGGGAACATTTCAAGCAAAGATGGGCACAATAAAGGACAGAAATGTTATGGACCTAGCAGAAGAAGAAGATATTAAGAAGAGGTGGCAAGAATACACAGAAGAACTATACAGAAAAGATCTTCATGACCCAGATAATCTCAGTGGTGTGATCACTCACCTAGAGCCAGACATCCTGGAATGTGAAGCCAAGCAGGCCTTAGGAAACATCGCTATGAATAAAGCTAGTGGAGGTGACGGAGTTCCAGCTGAGCTATTTCAAATCCTAAAAGATGATGCTGTGAAAGTGCTACATTCAATATGCCAGCAAATTTGGAAAACTCAGCAGTGGCCACAGGACTGGAAAAGGTCAATTTTCATTCCAATCCCAAAGAAAGGCAATGCCAAAGAATGCTCAAACTACCACACAATTGCACTCATCTCATACGCTAGAAAGTAATGCTCAAAATTCTCCAAGTCTGGCTTCAGCAGTACATAAATCATGAGCTTCCAGATGTTCAAGCTGGATTTAGAAAAGGCAGAGGAACCGAAGATCAAATTGCCAGTATATGTTGGATCATCGAAAAAGCGAGAGAGTTCCAGAAAAACATCTATTTCTGCTTTATTGACTATGCCAAAGCCTTTGACTGTATGGACCACAACGAATTCTGAAAAATTCTTAAAGAAATGGGAATACCAGACCACCTGACCTGCCTCCTGAGAAATCTGTATGCAGGTCAGGAAGCAACAGTTAGAACTGGACATGGAACAACAGACTGGTTCTGAATAGGGAAAGGAGTAAGTCAAAGTTGTATATTGTCAGCCTGTTTATTTAACTTATATGCACAGTAGTGAAAAGGAAAGTGAAGACGCTCAGTTGTGTCCGACTCTTTGTGACTCCATGGACTGTAGCCTACCAGGCTTCTCTGTCCATGGGATTTCCCATGTAAGAGTGCTGGAGTGGGTTGCCATTTCCTTCTCCAGGGGATCTCCCTGACCCAGGGATCGAACCCAGATCTCCCACATTGCAAGCAGACAATTTACCCTCTGAGCCACCAGGGAAGCCCATCTGTAGACTACATCATGAGAAACACTGGGCTGGAAGAAACATAAGCTGGAATCAAGATTCCCAGATATGCAGATGACACCACCCTTATGGCAGAAAGTGAAGAAGAACTAAAGAGTCTCTTGATGAAAATGAAAGAGAAGAGTGAAAAATTTGGCTTAAAACTCAACATTCAGAAAACTAAGATCATGGCATCTGGTCCCATCACTTCATTGCAAATAGATGCGGAAACAATGGAAACAGTGAGACTTTATATTGCGGGGCTTCAAAATCTCTGCAGATGGTGACTACAGCCATGAAATTAAAAGAAGCTTACTCCTTGGAAGAAAAGCTATGACCAACCTAGATGTCATATTGAAAAGCAGAGACATTACTTTGTCAACTAAGGTCTGTCTAGTCAAAGCTATGGTTTACCAATAGTCTTGTGTGGATGTGATAGTTGGACTATAAAGAGAGCTGAGCACCGAAGAACTGATGCTTTTGAACTGTGGTGTGGGAGAAGATTCTTGACAGTTCCTTGGACAGCAAGGAATCCAACCAGTCCATCCTAAAGGAAATCAGTCCTGAATATTCATTGGAAGGACTGATGCTGAAGCTGAAACTCCAATACTTTGGCCACCTGATGCGAAGAACTGACTCATTTGAAAAGACCCTGATGCTGGAAAAGATTGAAGGTGGGAGGAGAAGGGTACGACAGAGAATGAGATGGTTGTATGGCATCACCAACTCCATGGACATGAGTTTGAGTAAATTCCAGGAGTTAGTGATGTACAGGGAGGTCTGGTGTACTGCAGTCCATGGGGTCACAAAGAGTTGGACACAACTGAGCTACTGAACTCAACTTAACAGATTATAATAATAGATATGTTAGGTTTGAATTCATGTTTCGCTTAATACAGATGGCTATATACAGAAATATTTATAGGTATGTGCATATAGCCAGGTTAGTATACACATATGCATTTCTTCACTCTGTCAACTGAGAGGGCCTAAAAGAAATGATATGCTAGCAGCAAAGAGCATACCTAGTCCCTGGATCTTGGATTCTACTGGCCTTCTCCAATAAAACATATCAAGGTCATTGGAAAATTGGCTGATTCAAAGACTTGGGCAAGAATACACAAGATGAGCCTAGAGCATCCTTTAGTTCCAGAAATTTAGGAAATAAATAAAGAAAAAGCACAACACTGGGCTATGTTTAAGGGACAAAGGAAGTAAATGAAAGAACTCGAGGTAGCCAAACCTGGGGCAATTTGAGCAAAAGAATAAAGTAGTATTAGACTATAACCCAAAATATAAAATAAATATTAATAAATCATACTGAAACAAAGATTATTGAATAAGTAAATTGAGAAGAAGAAGCAAAGTCCAAAATTTTATGTAGGTACCCCTCCTTCAAGGAAATATTTCATATCTCCCCATTCTCTACCTGTTGGTTATACATAATAACTTTTCCAAAGAGCATATTAAAAAGGAATAATTTTACAGTGAAGAAATGACAAACACTATCTCATCCAAGTGATCAAGATTAACATCAACAGTGATGTCACATTGATACTATACACCTGTGATATTTTGATTTTTAATAAGGAATATATTGTTGTTGCTCAGTCGCTCAGTCATGTCTGACTCTTTGAAACTCCATGAACTGCAGCATGCTAGGCTTCCCTATCCTTTACAGTCTCCCAGAGTTTGCTCAAACTCATGTCCATTGAATCAGTGATGCCATTCAACCATCTCATCCTCTGTTGTCTCCTTCTCCTTCGGCCTTCAATCTTTCCCAGCATCAGGGTCTTTTCCAAAGAGTCACCTCTTCTCATCAGGTGGCCTAAGTATTGTAACTTCAGCTTCAGCATCAGTCCTTCCAATGAATATTCAGGGTTGGCTTCCTTTAGGATTGGCTGGAAGGAATATATATTTGGCCTTTGTCTCCATTTTTGCCAAAAAGCTTTTAAAACTCTTGTAACTTCCAAAAGTGTTGAGAGCGATAAAGATGCTTTTTTTGTTACTAAACTTTAGACCACCTAAGAATTTAGGACTGGTTGCTAGTGGAGCCAGTCCAGTGACTAGAGGGCTGGAACTTTGAGTCTTACCTCTAGACCTGTGGGGAGGGGTGATTGGCTGGAGACTGATTTTAATCACCAATGGTCTATGTTTTAATCAATCATGCCTACATAATGAAGCCTCTGTAGAACTCCAAAAGCATGCATGTTGGAGGGTCTTCAGGTTAGTGAGTGAGAGTACTTCCACATGTCACACTGTGACAAGAACAGAGTCTGATTTTTTGGGGGGGGATCTTGCTCCGAGTTTCTCTTTATCTGGCTATTTATCCATATCCCTTAATATTTTTTGTAATAAACTGGTAATCTAGTGAGCAAACTGATTTCCTAAGTTCTATGAGCTGCTCTAGCAAATTAAGTGCCCTCAAGGAGGGGGTTCTAGGGACCTTTGATTAATGATCCATTCCTATGAAGCACAAGTAATAACCTGGACTTGTGATTGGCATCTGAAGTGGGAGCAGTATTGTGGCACTGAGCCCTTAACCTACGGAATCCAATGCTTTCTTCAGGTAGATGGTGTCACAATTGAATTATAGGACACACAACTGGTGTCAAAGAATTCCTTGGTGGTGTTGGGCATGGGGGAACCCACAATAGGGTGAAACTGGAGTATGGAACCATACTACTCGATATAATTGATGAAAATGGATTTTGACACTGTGATCTTCCTTCCAAACTCATAACTCCAGTGTAATCTCAAGAAAAACCATGATGGGAATCCTAATTTAGAGACATTCTACAAAACACCTGACCTGTACTCAAAACTGCCAATGTCACAAAAAAGAGTCTGAGGAGATGTTCCAACCAAGGGGAGCCGAGGAGACTTGACTACTAAATATAGCATGATATGTTTCATGGAAACCTAGAATGATGAGAGACAGTTAAAAACCAAGGAAATTTGCATTCTTACCAAAAACATACAAAGGTTCCAACTTCTCGACATCCTTATTTTGTTTTTTGATGCTGTTTTCTTGTTATTGTTGCTTTTTCTTCAATAACATCTATTTAGGCACGTGTGCAGTAATATCTCATTGAGGTTTTATTTGCACTTTCCTGATGATTAGTGAACCCGTTAGCCATTTGTATATCTTGTTTGGAGAAATACTGACCCAAGTTCTTACCCTACTTTTTAGTCTGATTATTAGGTGTTTTGCAATTGAATTGTGTGAGTTACTTACATATTTTTGAAATTGACCGCACATCAGATGTACAGTTTGTAAGTATTTTCTTCCATTCTGCAAGTTGTCTATTCACCCTGTTCAGTTTCCTCTGCTTAGAGAAGATTTTTAGTCTGATACAGTCTTGGAAAGGAAGTGTATTTGTTTATTTGTCGGTTTTGGTGAAGTTGGGGAGATTAATTTTGTGATTCTGTCAATTCCACTTATTCCTGAAAACACTCTTTCCGAGCTTCCCCTCCGTGAGCCACAGAAGCAAATGCAGCAGAAATGCCAAGATGCCAAGACTCAAACCCCCTCACTCTTGTGATACCACATGGGGCCAGAACTCCTAGGCAATTTACCCTTGTCTCAAGCATCTTCTTTTTTGACTCCACTGTGACATGCAAATGTCATCATTTTCTACATATACCTTTTATAGAACGGATAAAGAAGGAGGCCTTTTGGAGAAAAAAAGCTTTTGGGAGAAGAAAGCTGCTGTTTTTGTCGTGGTTTGCTTCTGTCAATAGCTTCACACTAAGGAGAAACTGTCTATATCTACTCTTGAAACAATTAAATTAATAGTTTCTCAGATAATAGGTGACCCAGGTATTGATGAGGGCATACAGTGTTAAAACTGAAAGGGATATTACTGAAATCTTATCAGATATTTTCAGGTACTTACTAAAGTTTTCCCAAACTCAAGACAACTTTCTAGCTGTCGAGTTTTGATTTCAGGAACATTATAAAATGTATCCTTCTTGATTCAGGTTAACTAAAAAGATTGCCCAGTGGTTCTTGGTTTCTTAAATAAAATGTACAATAGGCTAGACAGAAATTGTCAGTATGTCATTATAATACTGGCTGTTAAAAACCACAATTAAGGCAGATTTCATATCAATTATTATTTGTCTGGAACATCAAATTCCTTAAGCATAAAAGGAAGTGAGGCAGCCTGCATTACTGTCTTCCCTCTTTAGCTAATTAGTGCTTTTTTAATGGCTTCATCTGCCCAGGATCAATTGTCTAATAGGAGCAGTGCTCTGTCAGTTAACAAGGTGAGGAACTGCAGAATGTGATTATGTCTGGCTCCAAAAGAGTGCTTCAAACAATGCTAAAATAATCATGTGACAGAATAAATAGTCTAATAAACCCAGGCAGTATTTTTTGTCTAATTCTTGTATGAACTTAGTGTTCTAGCAACATCTATGGAAAAATTAAAATGGAAAACCTTGAAAAAGATAAAGAAATGAAGGGAGATTTAAAGACAAACATAAGACCATACATACATGAGTGTGCACACACACATATATATGCACATACATACAGAGTCTCTAAAAATTTCAGTTGAGAGGAAACATCAGTATTAAAAACTCATATTTAATGAGTATTACCATAAGGAATGTTACTGTGATGATGAACCCTATTTTTAAAAAACGCTTTTTGCAAAAATAGACTATACCATCGTTGCGTTGATTGTAACATAAACTATGTTCATTTTCCAGTCACAAAACACATTTCTAGTCAATTCAGTGAAGTAATAGGGGCTGATGATATTCACTCATATGTAATTGGCTTTGAGTATGTCTTACCAGATTTATTCAACAATTTTTATTTGAGTGCTTAGCAATAGACTGTCTAATAAAGATATATTTGAAAATATTAATTTATATTATTCTTCCTACGCTGATGTAGGACTGAATTCATGGAATAAACTAAGACAGACTGAGATGACTGACAGAGAGCAGTCATTATCCTGAAAGGTGGTTCGTGCAGAGGTTAAGGGCATGGGCTTGGGACACATACTACCTGAGCTTAAATTCCAACACCATTATTTCCTAACTTGTATAATTAGGACAAATTAGTTTACTTCTCTATGTCTCAGTTTCCTTATCTGTAAAATGGGGATGATGAAAATAAGATTTTCATAAAAATTTAATGAGTGACTTGGGAACTTAGTGACAAATTTGGCACAAAGGAAGCATTATAGAAAGTTTAGCTATTATGAGGATTATCAAAAATAGTTTATCTCGGGCTTCCCTGGTGGCTTGGTGGTAAAGAATTCATCTGCCAATGCCAGAGACATGAGTTTGATCCCTGACCCAGGAAGATACCACTTGACATGGAACAACTAAGCCCATGTGCTGCAACTATTGAGCCTGTGCCCTAAAGCCTGAAAGCCACAACTCCTGAAGCCTGCATGTCCTAGAGTCCAGGCTCTGCAACAAGAGAAGCCATCGCAATGCAACGAAGAGTAGTCCCCACTTGCTGCAACTAGAGAAAGCCCGCATAGCAAAGGAGACCCAGCGCAACCATAAATAAATTATAAAATACATTCAAAAGTCATTTTTTAAAAGAATAGTTTATCTTAACCAATTAGTTGAATACAGACCCTGACAAAGGTATTTTCTGAGCAGTAATTCTCATTATGCTCCCTTTCTTCAGCTTATCAATAATGCAAGAAGAGTCTTATTGACTCTAAAAATGTTACACCTTGAAATATGCCAATTCCTTTAAACTATGTTTTACAAAGTGCTATCTACAGACCACAATCATCTGCATTACCTGGGAACTTCTTAGATATTCACATAATTAAGCCCCACCTAGATCCTACTGGCTTCCCTGCTGGCTCAGATGGTAAAGAATCTGCCTGCAATGAGAGAGACCTGGGTTCATTCCCTGGGTTGCGAAGATCCCATGGAGGAGGGCATGCAACCCACTCCAGTATTCTTGCCTGGAGAATCCCCATGGACAGAGGAGCTTGGTGGGCTACAGTCCATGGGGTCACAAAGAATTGGACATGACTGATTGACTAAGCACAGCACAGATCCTACAGAGTCAGAAGCTTTCAGGGTGGAGTCGGCAATCTGTTCTAAAAAGCCTGCCAGATGATTCTGATATGTACTAACATCTAGAACTGTTGGGCTAATAAACCCCTAAACTTCAGGCACGTTCCTCCTCACCCCAAGATAAATGAATCTAAACTACTAAAACAACAGTTCACTGTCAATGGGAAAATACAGGATAGTCCAAAATAAATAAATCTATCCTTGAATCCGTATTCACGTCGTGTTTTTAAAATCTTAAAGAAAAAACACTAGAGCTATTAACCAAAATGCCTAGCTTTAGTTAGAAAATATCATCATGTAGAACAAAACTTTTACAGAAAAGGGAAGAAATAATTGAGTTATGAGAAATAAGACATTAAAGTGACTCAAATACTTTTTTTCTGCTTGGAGAACTTGCAGGAGAAATGGCATACTATAAAATTTGGTTAAATAATTCTTATAACCCAGCTTTTTCTTTTATTAATTTTAGATAAATAGCTAATGGATTGCTTATTAAACTCGGAACTTTGGTTTTCTACATTTTTATAAAACTTTAGTGTCGCTCTTAGAATGATATGAAGCATGTTAGTCCCTCAGTCGTGTCCAAGTCTTTTTGACCCCATGGACGGCATCCCATCAGTTTATTCTGTCCACAGAATTCTCCAGGCAAGAATACCAGGGTAGGTAGCTATTTCCTTCTCCAGGGGATCTTCTTGACCCAGGTATTGAACCTGGGTCTCCTGCATTACAGGCAGATGTTTTACTATCTGAGCCACCAGGGAAGCCCATTAGAATGATATGAAATAGTAATATATATATATATATATATATATATATATATATATATGTATATGACAATGTGGCATCTGTTGACCATATCTGGCCATCAGAATTGCTTTCTTTAACTGAACAGTGCTTTGAAAATCAGGAAATTTCTCATAAAAATTAGAAATGCCAGCTTCTCTTGAAAAATTGTAAGAACTGCAATGTTTTGTTTGCATTACCACAAGTGTTCTGCTCTCTAGGACTAAGAAGCAATTGCTTTCTTGGATTTGCCTCTAGCTCAGCTGACTTCATGTCTCAGGCTTCTGACCTTGTACTCCATCCTCAGATAAGCTTGGGTCAAAGATCCTCAACAAATGGCAAATCTCTTCTCAGGCCATCAACCCCTGGTGGCTCAGATGGTAAAGAATCTGCCTGCAACACGGGAGACCCATGTTCAATCCCTGAGTCAGGAAGATCCCCTGGAGAAGGAAATAGTAACCCATTCCAGTATTCTTGCCTGGGAAATCCCATGGATGAAGGAGCATGGTGGGCTGCAGTCCATGGGGTCGCAAAGAGTGGGACATGACTGAACACCTAATACTTTTCACTTTCACTTCCCAGGCCACCTATCTTTCCCACTTCTCCACTGTTAAAATATTAAAATGCATCACAATAGAGTTATTCTAATGGTTTGGAGGATGGAGAAATAATGTTTAGAGAAATTTTTAAATCTAATCACTCTCAGCCCCATTGCATTTATAGTCAACCAATGAAGCTATTATATCTCTCTAGATTTCTTTGAGCCTAACACAGAAGAGAGAATTGGTGCACAACTGAAAAGCTCTTTTGGAGTCAATATTAACTATGGGAATTACATTTTGACAGTGAAAACCTAGATTTCCACTTCAAAGCTAGAAGTTTAAAAATAAGAACATTGGAAGAAATAAGTTAAATCCACATATATTAGGTATAAGTTAGTATAGAATAGATTTTTATCAAGGTTCTTTTTTCTTCCCCCCAAAAGAGAATTATTTGCTAGTAAAAGCAGTTTGGATATCTCTGGAAACTTTGGTTTTAATGCTCATCCAGCTGTGAGTGGCTTTGTGGATTTGATCTAGTCATTTAACCTCTCAGGCCCTCAGAGTACTCTTCTGTAAAATGAGGAGGCTGGACTGAGGTACCTTCCAGCTCTCAAAGTCTATTCTGTGATTCCAGGATGCTGGGGGCAGACAATTCATTTCAGGTTTTTGTATAAATGACATCCAGTGTCACGAAATAATGTATCAAGAGCAGCAGCAGGGTCTTTCTATCCTGAATTTGGTTTGAAGCCAGCAGATAGGATGGCTTGAATTCATTTTCTTTCTTTGGTGAGGGGATAGGTTTGATGACCTAATGGGCCTTTTCCATCTCTTGTATCTTTGATGAGGCTACCAGGCCTCTATGTTGGGAACTGCAAAGAGTTACCGTGGTGAATTCTCCTTTGTAGTCATTTTCTCTTTTTCATCATGTTTGACATTTTTGCAATTGTGCTTTGATTCAGATTATATTCACTACATAGTTCAGTGTGCTAGAGAGCTGAGACTTTGCTAAGATATAGATGCCCAAGTATAGAAATTAAAAATGACAAGCTCAAGTTCTGCTGCATGCTGCTTATATATATTATTTGAAGTAGCTGGTTGTAGCTCAGTGAAGTTCTGTAATGGTCATATGAGCTTCAACAAAAAATAATTGTCCTGTTTTTTTTTGTATACTTGTTTACTGGTAAGTTACTTCAATATCCCTTTTCTTTTCTGTTTTTTCTTTGGAAAATTTCTAAGATGCATATTCCCTTACAGTTCATTTCAGAAAATGAAAATGGATATTACATGAAAATGGAGTTTAGTTACATGAATATTTTTTTACCTTAAGCAAAAGGGGGAAAAAAGCATTTTAAATTCAGTTTTTTCAGGAAATGAAAGTTTGGGAAAAAGCAATCAGATTTGCTTTATACACGTCATCATTAAAAATAATCTTTTACAGCTTTCTAAACAGTGGAGAATAGAAAAATACAACAAAGGTGGGGAGTTATTCAGAAAGTAAGGACATTAAACAGAATTTTCATAGACAAAGAAGCCCATTGTGGGGACTTTCCTGGTGATCCAGCTAAGACTCTATGTTCCCAAACACAGGGAGCCAGGGTTCAAACCCTGGTCAAGGAACCAGATCCTACATGCTGCAACTAATTAATAAAAATAGTTTTTTTAAAGGCCAGTTTAAATACTGTCTGCTAATTTTGAAAATTATAACCATATATATATAAACACAGAGACACACCCACATATATTAATGTTTGTTAATGAATTCAGTTCAGTCACTCAGTCATGTCCGACTTTGAAACCCCATGAACCGCAGCACGCCAGACCTCCCTGTCCATCACCAACTACCAGAATCCACCCAAACCCATGTCCATCGAGTCAGTGATCCCATCCAACCATCATCTCATCCTCTGTCATCCCCTTCTCCTCTTGCCAGCAATCTTTCCCAGCATCAGAGTCTTTTCAAATGAGTCAGCTCTTCGCATCAGGAGGCCAAATTATTGGAGTTTCAGTTTCAACATCAGTCTTTCCAATGAACACCCAGGACTGATCTCCTTTAGGATGGACTGGCTGGATCTCCTTGCAGTCCAAGGAACTCTCAAGAGTCTTTTCCAACACCACAGTTCAAAAGCATCAATTCTTCAGCACTCAGCTTTCTTTATATTCCTACTCTTACATCCATATATGACTGCTGGAAAAACAATTAACATCCATACACGACCACTGGAAAAACATAATTAACAATTATTACATTTGGACCAAACCCACTATGCAGTTTGAATTTTATACACTGTTTTATATTTCTGTGCATAATTTAGAAAAACACCAAATTTCTTCAATATTTCAGGGTCATTTCCAAAAACCAACTATAATGGATAGGAGCTAAAGGGGAAAGAATAAGATGAGACATAAAAGGAAAAGCTTAACAGAGAAGAAAGAGTGAAGTTTGCAATTATTCCTCAAAATGAATCATGGTTATAAAGTAATGTAGGAATCAAAAAGATGAGACAGTGGAGTTTTCCTTTAACCAAAATTCTTCCTTACTCTAAAAGTGGTTCAAAACACTAAACTTACATTAATTGAGTTTATGTTGTTCAGAAAACATGATAAACATGTTCATAGTAAATGAATTGAATACGTCTCATATAATTACAATTGCCAATAGTTTTCAAATTCTTCTACATAAGAAATTTAAGATTCAACTAGGAAAACAATTAAATATATAAATTCTCTCTAAGTTAATCCAACACTAACATGCTTAAATAAGATAGAAGCAATTTTACTATTTAGTTTTTAGTTAGAAGTAACTTTATTTTTTATTTTTATTTTTTTCATTTATTTTTATTAGTTGGAAGCTAATACTTTACAATATTGTAGTGGTTTTTGTCATACATTGACATGAATCAGCCATGGATTTACATGTATTCCCCATCCCGATCCCCCCACCCGCCTCCCTCCACATCCCATCCCTCTGGGTCTTCCCAGTGCACCAGCCCTGAGCACTTGTCTCATGCATCCAACCTGGGCTGGTGATCTGTTTCACCCTTGATAGTATACCTGTTTCAATGCTATTCTTTCAGAACATCCCACCCTGGTGGAGAAGGCAAGGGTAGAAGTAATTTTAGATAATGCTAAGATTATGAGGACACACACACCCTAGCATACTATGCCTGTTAACAAGCCGCTGAAATTATGGTCCATTACTGGATGTTTTGAATTAAATTTTGCCTCTCATTCTCCTTGCTTTACAACAGAAGTCCTTCTATTAAACAAAAATATTTCTACTCTAGGATTAACATGAATATTAGAATTCAGATTCACTAGAAAGTGAAACTATTCTAGAGGATGCTAGCATTTAAATTGGGCAAGGAATACATGCTTGACAAAGGAAGTTTCTACTGAGCCCCTCTTTGTCCACCCAGGTTTTTTAATATCAAGTAATGATCGATTAATAGAATTTTCTATTGAAGTGGATATTCTAGTCTTTATTGTTAGTTTTTTATTCACTTATTTCCTTGACACTCATTAACTTTTGGCAAGGGGTTTCTTTCTTTTTTTTACACAAAGACAAGGATCAGAACAAGCCTTTACGTTGATAAGAATTTAGTCATTTTTTTTCATACCAGACAAATCACAATGCTTGAGAAACAGTGCATGAGAATTTAGTCAGTTATTTTTTCATATTAAAAAAAATCACATTGCTCCAGTAGTGAGAAATTTCTTCAAAAGCACCAAGAAACCAAAATATACTAAATGAACCTTTCTGATTTTTAAAATCAAGTTCTTTTTAAATTTTATAGCATCAAATAATCTTAAAGTATGTTTAATTAAATTAATGGAGTCAACACACACTTTTAATGATCAGCTATATGGAAAATGAAAATCCAAACAATTCAACTAGTAATATTTCCCCTTTTCAACTTAAAAAACTGAATGATGATATAGAAGAAACACAATCCTTCCACTTGGGTCATGTATCATCAATAAAAGCTTTTGGAAAAATATTAAAACATCTCAAATCAAAAATTCAAGAACTAATACCACAAATAGATGAAATAATAAAGTGAGAGATAAATGACTTGGGAGGAAAAAAAGAAAAAAATGCAAAAATATATATCTAATTCTGAGATCCAAAAATTAATAAATTTTAAGGCAAACTTATTGGAAAGGATAGAATAAAAGTTATAAGACAATAAGAATAAAAAAATAAATTTAAATGGTCAAAGACAAAATAGTCTAAAGATTAACCAAGGAAGATCTAACACATGCACAATTGGAGATCTTGGTGGGGGCAGGGGAGAGTGGAAGATTAGTCATATTTTTAAACTCTGATACAAGAAAAATTTCTGTAAATAAAATGATAAATGTTGAAATTATGAAAGCCCTATTAGTTTCTATGCTACATAAAAATTAGCACAAATTTAGCAGCTTGTTGGCAGAGTTGATTTCCTTGCAGCCGTATGACTTCTTTATGGCTATCAGCCAGAGACCACTCTTAAATTCTAGAGACCACCAGTATTACAAGCCACATGATATTTACATAAGCATTTCACAACATGGCAGTTTGCTTCTTCAAATATACAAGAGAAAAAGAAAAAATTTACTAGCAAAGTGAAGTCTTATATCCCATAAAAAAAATCATGGGAGTGACAAAACCTCAAGTTTCCAATTCACTTGCTTAGAAGTAAGTCACGGACACCATACCAGATGACAGAGGTCATTAGAGACGTGTCACCTTAGGTTCTGTCTGCCACAAAGGTCAACTAGATGTGAGAGATTCAAGCAGTCACAATCTGAAACAAGCTGAAAATTCCTTTTGAAAATTTAAAAATATCTTTTTAAAATTAAAAATTGCTTTTAAATTTTTTTCATAATTTTTTTCATAATTCATAGTCTCACCATAAGAGGAATACTATTCAAATAAGTGGAGCATAAAAATAAATCAAGATTTAAAAATAGAGTAAATTAATAATAAAATAATACAAAGTAAAACCAAAAAACATGAAAACATATTGGCATCAACAACCAAATTTAGTGTCACATTATTAAAACATATTGATAATACTTTTTATTCTTTTCCTTGTCATAACCATAATCCCCATTTTCTTTGCACTGTATTTTCTATTCTCAATTATTTTTGTTAAATAATAGCTAATCAGTAAATTTATATTAACTGTTAATCATTATGCAACAGGCACTGTGGCTTTCCAATGGTACTAGTGGTAAAGAACCTGCCAGCCAATGCAGGAGACACTAGTTTGATCCTTGTGTTGGGAAGAGCCCCTGGAGGAGGGCATGGCAATCCACTGCAGTATTCTTGCCTGGAGAATCCCCTGGACAGAAGATCCTGGCAGGCTACAGTCCATAGGGTCGCAAAGAGTAGGATACGACTGAATGACCGAGCACACTCAACAGGCACTGTGCTAGGCATGTCTTCGTGTTGAAGTCTTAAAAAGGCAGTATCTCTTTAACAAGCTGGAACCATCCATTTATACCTGAAAATACATTCCATATTCACATTTAAGTAATAATAGGAATTCTAAAAGCAATCTAACACTTAAACCTTTGCCTTCCTTACACTCATATCCTTTGCTTAGATTGGTGACTTTGATACTTGTTTTTAAACCGTCTGTCCTACACTCCACCTCCTTACCAGCTGACATTTTTTGCACTCTAAAACTCTGACTTCTAATTCATCTTTATCTTTGCTCTCTGCTCCAGATTTGCCATATATTTAGAGCCACAGAGGAGAAACTTTTCCATCCCGGTATACTTCACTAGATCGGCAAGCCTCCTGGGTGCCTAATGTGGGGGAAAAGGAAAATGAAGCCAGTCTAGCTTATCAACATCTCCAGTATATTGCTTTCTGCTTCAATCAAAATCACCTTCATTATCATCTTCCTCATTATCATGATCAACACCATTGAATATTTGTCATGCAACCCCACAAATTCACATCCAATTGAATGTTAAGCACTTTAAGTATGTTAAATTAAATTAGATAATTATCTTTTGAGACTTTATTGTCATATTTTAGAACAGCTGAAAAACCTTAGTTGTACAGAGGTTAAATGACTTGTCCAAAATGTAGTTAATGTCAGAGGAGAGATTCAAATACTAGGTCAGTCTGATTCTAAGATACATTATTAACCACTGTACTAAACTGTCTTCCATTATTAATGTTTATTGAGCATTTAGGATGACTTACAAGTGTAAAACACTACTCTTTCCATGATATAATTATCACAACCTACTGTAATTTAGACACAACTAAGGGTTGCTGTATACACTACTCATTTTGTAACTCCTCCTCATTTCAGAACAGAACTGATTTCTCAAAACTTTATAGTTGTCATTCCATTCACAAAAGTTAAAAAGTTATCAGCTTGTACATAACAGAGGAAAATAAAGTATCATGGCAACTTTATTGAAAAAAATTTAAATCTATATAAAAAATCTAGAAATTCATGGTGATAGAAACAGAAACTATTACCTGAAATAACTGCTTTCCTGAAATGAAAAAAAGGCTGTGAAAATGGGAAAAATAATATGAAAATGAATATAATTTGATGTCATGTGCTGTGTGTGCTAAGTCACTTCAGTAGTGTCCCACTCTTTGCAAACCGGATGAACTGTAGCCCACCAGGCTCCTCTGTCCATGGGATTCTCCAGGAAAGAATACTGGAATGGGTTGCCATGCCCTCTTCCAGGGGATCTTCCTGACCCAGGGACCAAACCAGCATCTCTCTGTCTCCAGCGTTGACAGGTGGGTTCTTTACCACTAGCACCACCTGGGAAGTCCCATAAGCTGATGTCCTAAAACAAACCAATCTCTTTGGTTTCTAAAATAATGAAGAAAAGAAGTGAAAATTTGTTATGAAGATCATTAATGATTTAACCCAGTGAATAATCAAATTAGAATAGCCAAGTGTGATAAACATCACACTTCAAAATGAGTCATTCAAATGAGTGAGTGACTCACACCTTAAGACAGTGGATCCCTGATCTGCTTGCAATCTCTTGACAAAATAACAGGGATCCCGGACTAGCTTGAAACAACCCAACACCTTGCTTTTGAAGGCAATTTTCTAGTCCATCAAAAAGAAAAACAAAGAGGAAAGGCATATATTTAGAGTAAATCATATATGACAGCTCAACCTAACAATTACCAATGTGATATTAATATGAAGGCTTCAGAAAATGCTAAAGCTACATATATTTGGCACGCACACACACATGCACACATACACATATGCATGCATGCACACATCCACAGAACACTCTGGGTCCAAACTTTTCAATTCTGTGGTAAAGGAAGGTCCAATCCATAAATTAATTTAGTATAACATATATTTTATAGATTGCATAATATCCCTGTTAAGTCACTAACAATTAGTATGGAGCTTTACAGAATTATGTTCTTAGTACTAAAAGGCTAGTCTAAAAAGCAAGGACAGGACAAAGAGAAAAGGAGTTTGGATCAAAGACATACCCAAGCAAGCACACAAATTGTGTACTCATCAGATGTTCCTAAGGCCTTTAAAATTTAGTTATAAAGATATAAGCATTCTGGAGAATACTGAGCGTCTAGGAATGAGGTGGGATGGCTTTTACATGGTCTTCCAATAGTCAAATTGTATGCTAAATATGCTATGTGATTGAAGACCTTGATTGTGTTCCGTAAGGAAGTATAAACCAAAACAGAAATGATAGCTGAAATATTTAGCAACAGATTATGACAAAATTTTGAGTATAAATAGATACATTAATAGTTTGTTCTGTGGCCTCTTTTCCAAGCCTTCCTTTAGGTTGGCTGACTAGGTTATCTACTGCTCTGCTTCTCTTACTAGAGAATAATTTGATTATAAGCTTACCCTTTTTTAACTTTAAATCCCCATTATATAAAACATGGCAAAAAATAATTATTCAATAAATGTTTGCTTATAAATAAGATTATAGCTTAATACCTGAGTATTAGGCAATAATAAGGTTTTTCTATAGAACGTTAGATCTTACCCATTAACACACTACTACACAATGGACGCATCCCTTCAGTCGTGTCTGACTCTTTGCTACCCCATGGACTGTAGCCCACCAGGCTCCTCTGTCCATGGGATTCTCCAGCCAAGAATACTGAAGTGGGTTGCCGTGCCCTCTTCAGGGGATCTTCCCAACTCAGGGATCTACTCCACAACTCATGTGTCCTGCATTGGCAGGTGGGTTCTTTACCACTAGCACCACCTGAGAAGCCCAAAACAGACTACATCTGAACCTAAACCCTTACAAGGTTGCCCACATGCAGCGGTGCAGGACAGCAAGTGCCCTCACTGTGAATTCTGGTTTAGAGTACCGAGGCTGAGAACACAGCTTTGCACATCTACTTCTTCTCCAAGCCTCACCAGTAAGCCGGGTCACCCTTCCTTAGAGAGGAGCGGAGATTGGTAGAAATTTAAGCCACATGTATTACCCTAGCTGAAGTCCCTCGGCCAAGGGAATGGAGCAGAGGGAAATAAAGGCTTGTCTTTAAACTTCACTACCAGGGGTTCAAGTGTCGTGCGGGGGATTCCCTGGTGGCTCAGTGGTAAAGAATCTACCTGCCAATGCAGAAATGCAAGAGACGCAGGTTCAAGTACTGAGTCAGGAAGATCTCCTGGAGTAGGAAACGGCAACCTGCTCCAATATTCTTTCCTAAAAACTCCATGGACAAGGAGCCCGGTGGGCTAAAGTCCATGGGATCACAAAAGAGTTGAACAACACTTAGTGACTGAGCACACACACACACACACACACACACACACACGGGCTGAGGTGAAGCCAGACTATAAAGTGGAATCCAGGTCTGTTCTTTTTCTTCTGTCCACTTGACTTCATTATACACTAAATGGAATGGATTAAAGAAAGCACAGGGTACAGGATGAGGACTGATAAGAGAGGTTAATGAAAGATGTATAAACTCATTCTAATTTCAACTTAGTAAGTTCCTGGAACTTAAAAAAATCACTGCTGAAGCAATTGTAAATTTTCACCAGGGTTATTCCAACACCTGTCCAAGCAAGAAAAACTTGAGTTCCTTTTTGAACAGCAAACAACAAACAGCCCACAGTCTTAAATATGCTAGAGGCACAAAAAATATTTACTGGTTATCTAACAAAATGATTCCATGATGACAAGAAATTATGGCTCTTATCAGTGCCTGTATAGGTAGGACTTATCAGTTCAATTCAGTTCAGTTGCTCAGTTGTGTCTGACTCTTTGTAACCCCATGGACTGCAGCACACCAGGCTTCCCTGTCCATCACCAACTCCCAAACCTTGCTCAAACTCATGTCCATTGAGGCAGTGATGCCATCCAACCATGTCATCCTCTGTCATCCCCTTCTCCTCCCGCCTTCAATCTTCCCCAGCATCAGGGTCTTTTCCAATGAGTCAGCTCTTCGCATCAGGTGGCCAAAGTACTGGAGCTTCAGCTTCAGCATCAGTCTTTCCAATGAATACTCAGGACTAATTTCCTTTAGGTTGGACTTATAAGCTCAAGTAAAAAAAACTGTTGGGTTGCCAAAAAGTTCTTTTGAGTTCTTCCATTATATCTTATGGAAAATTCCAAACCAACTTTTTGGCCAACTCAATAGAACTACATCACTAAGTACTAACCACTATGATTAATATAAGATCCCTCAGTAGATCGAGACAAGTAAAGAAACAACAGTACAGAATAAGGAGTAATAGACTGTAGCATGCTATGGAGGAATAATTCAGGGTTTGGGAGACAGAGTGTAGAATTACTTTCCTATTTCTTGTTTGGTGACTATTGAATTGTGATTGTTATTAAACAAAAGGAATAAAATGGAGAAGGAAACTATTGGGAAGGAAAATATATCACAGGAAGACAATGTTGGAAGAGAGTCATAATAACCACTTTAAGTTTTGATTTGGAAATTGCATATATTTTTGTTTTTATTTCCATTACTCTAGTAGATGGATTGAAAAAGATATTGCCGCAATTTATGTCAAAGGGTAACTGCCTATAAAAGCCTAAATTCCAGGAAATAATATATATTTTATTTGTAACCCTCTCCATTTTTCTAAGCCAGGACTACAGCTGAAAAACTGGCTTCTTCTACATCTTTTGAAATTATATTCTTGCTCTTGTTTGTTGGTTTCTTGACATGGAGTTATAATTCAGATATATCTAGCCTAAAATCCCAAATCTGCTCTTTTCTTATCACGTGTCTTAGGGTACATTTGACTATAGGGAGAAATAAAACAGTAAAAAAAAACCACAAGTCAAAAATAAAAGAAAAAATTTAAGAATGATGAAATATAAAGAAGTCTAAAATAACCTTTCTGAGACACAAAATGTTCCAAATTCAAAATCTGGAAGTTCATAAGTAATCAAGATGTTATTTCTCAAGCTTGCTTATTTTTTTTCTGTTGTTCATTGTTCAGTTGCTAAGTCATGTCTGACTCTTTGTGACCCCATGGACTGCAGCATGCCAGGCTTCTCTGTCCTTCACTATCTCCTGGAGTTTTCTAAAACTCCTGTCCATTGAGTCAGTGATGCCATCCACCCATCTCACCTTCTGCACCCTCTTATCCTTTTGCCTTCAATTTTTCCCAGCATCAGGGTCTTCTCCAATGAGTCAACTCTGCATCAGGTGGCCCAAGTGTTGGAGCTTCAGCATCAGTCCTTCCAATGAATATTCAGGGTAGCATACAGGATCCTACAGTGGGTGGTAGGACGTTTTCACAAGGTAAGTGTCTTTGGGGGACCCAGTGAAAGTTGTTTAGCATGCTGTATGACTCTTGTCCAGCAAAAGGGAAATATTTTCAGTGTAGATTAAAAATGGCCATCCACTACTAATGATAAAGTTATCATTAGCAGTAAAGCTCATGATATGTGATATACTACAAAAAGTACTTGTTTCAGAGATACCAAGATTTAAGTGAACTAGGATTCATATTTGGAAACAGTAATGACAATAATAAACAAAAACAACAAAAATGTCTACTATTAATAATTTTAATGTTCTGTCTACCATGCGAAGTATTCTAAGTACATAGACTTATCTTCAAAACCACCTTCAGAGATAGGTACAGTTTTAACTTCCCATCTTATAGAAAATTCAAGTTTACTTATCTAGGTTGAATACCTCATCTAAGGGCCTCTAGTAAATACTTCACACAGGATTTGAAATTATTTCTTCCTCCAAATCACTTCTTTTTAATACAAACTATATAATTTACTTGGTAATCATTTTTTTCTTTATAAAATGAGCATCTATTAACTGTTCTGTCATAAGAGTTGAGATTTTGCATGTAGCTAACCAGTATAGTGTGGAGCACATATTTGTACTTCCCTGATAGTTCAGTTGGGAAAGAATTCACCTACAATGCAGGAGACCCCAGTTTGATTCCTGGGTCAGGAAGATACACTGGAGAAGGGATAGGTTACCCACTCCAGTATCCTTGGGCTTCCCTTGGGCTCAGCTGATAAAGAATCTGCCTGCAATGCAGGAGCCCAGGGTTTGATCCCTGGTTTGGGAAGATCCCCTGAAGAAGGGAAAGGCTACCCACTCCAGTATTCTGGCCTGGAGAATCCTTGAGGTTGCAAAGAGTTGGACATGACTAAGTGACTTCTACTTTCATT
This sequence comes from Cervus canadensis, assembly GCF_019320065.1. Taxonomy (NCBI): domain Eukaryota; kingdom Metazoa; phylum Chordata; class Mammalia; order Artiodactyla; family Cervidae; genus Cervus; species Cervus canadensis. Next base: position 39,654,809 of record NC_057397.1, read on the forward strand.
TTGACAACTATGACGTTGGTTACAATTATCATTATAATCACTTGGCATAGACACAGATCTTTACAAATTAACTGTCTGTGGATCAGAAACGAAATTGATGCAGGTACATTTGGAGTCAATATAATCTGAATTATATGAGTAATTTTCCAGGGAAAGAAAAGAATGTTGCTTTGTATTTTTATACAACAATTAATTCGTTTGAGGTTTAATTAACATCAGTTTAGATATAAGTCATAAGAACAGGACTCAAAGTGGTAGTACTTGGGAAGAAAAACATAAACAAGACATGGAGAGAAAATGGAACATAAAATAACCTTCACTTCAATGCTGAATATGTACTAAGCTCAGATGAAGTAGAATATCATTTTCCAGAAATCACCCACCAAATAACACTTCATGAACTTACATTGTGAAAAATACTATAAGAAAAAGGTATAAAATAGGAAGCATCCTATAGAACAAAGAAGACCAAGAAATATAAAAAGAATATAGAAACATATAATAATGTATTCAAAGAGAAAATATCATAACACACACATATTGTGTGTATGTGCTGAGACAGTACAAGGCAATCAAATGATTGGAAATAAATGGACTTACACCAGGGAAAAAGAATAGGCACTCCTATTGTTACTGACATGGATTTAGATAAAACAGCTTTTTAGCCATAAAGAGAAAACATGCAAAATACTTTTTGCATTCATATTTAAATAACGCAATCACCAGGACCTTTTGTTTGAAAAGACAAAAAATGTAAATCAATCCATTTGAAGTTAAAGAGGAAATTTGTTGGTACTAGTAGCTGGAAAAAAAATATCACAAAGGGTAACTTCTGTTTCTCTTTGCAAATGAGCCTCATTGTCCCTATCTGGAGACAAACACTTTACATGTTGGGAAATGAGGCCATTATAGATTCAGCTTGGCAAGTTTAGTAGAATGTTTTATTCTTTCATTGTCTATGCAATATTCCCAGGAAAGATTCTGAATTCATGATCATGTATACCACCATTTTATCAACAAAAAATTGGCTAAATCTGTTTGAGTTCCATAAATCTACCACTGTTTCTGCAAAATATTAAAGATATTCTTAGCTTAGGGATAATGCTCATTTGTAAACCCTTGTTTTCATCCTGATAAAACTGCCAGGCTTCATCAGAAGGTTAAGCTACTTAGCTACTGCTGAAAATTTTATATTATGCTTCCTATGTCTCCAAGAGATCAATTGGTATGTGAGCTTATTAGCAGTAAATTGTTAAGAAATGCTTCTAAGGGCAGCCTTGATGGATATTTGAATTATCCAATCATCATCTACACCACCAACACTGTAATTTATAAATAAGTGAGCATAGCACAAACCATGTTAGCTTACCACAAACACCTAAGAAAGTGTAATTTAGTTATCACATATATGGCTATTAGATTAGTTGACTGGTCACCACATGAAAGGACACAAAGAAGTTAAGACTAGGAATAATTTTAGAAAAAGTATCAACTTTTGAGTTGGAAAACTTATCTATAAGTAAAAATATTAATCCATAAAAAATGTCAACAAAATAATTTCAAGTAGATTAGGGATTTAAATATTTTTAAAAATTGTAATGAGTGTCTCAGTTGGCTTAGGCTGCTATAACAAAATACCATAGACTAGGTAAAGAATTTGCCTGCCAATGCTGCAAATGTGAGTTGCCATGCCCTCCTCCAGGGGATCTTTCTGACCCAGGGATCGAACCCATGTCTCTTACGCCTCCTGCACTGGCAGGAGGGTTGTTTACCACTAGCGCCACCTGGGAACCCCTATTTTTAGTATATACATATTGTATTGTTGCATAACTTTATATGAGGGAACTACACATTTTATTGGTTACTTTTTTCCATCTCCTCATTCATATAAATTACATTTCTAAAGTATATTCTATTGTTTTAAAATTTTAACCTCTTCTAAACCAATTTTTTAAGCAACTTTTAAAAAATCTGATAAAAGGCATTGCTCAGTTCTCTTTGTAGCCAATAAAGCTAGTGAAACACCTGCTGGGCAATGAAAACCATATAAAAACAGGAGAAAAATACATTAAAAAAGTTTTTGAATGGCAGAAACCAACACAGCATTGTAAAGCAATTTTCCTCCAATTAAAAATCTTTTTACAAATTCTAAGATAAACTATTTCAAGAACAAAATGAAAATGCTAAAATCAATAATTCAGACAAGATTTATTGAATCTCTGATTCTTATGCTGATGTAGTATAAGCAAATTCACTCTATAAGGGATCTTGAAAGATAATGAAAAGATGTTTTTGATATCTTATATCTTGGGAAATGGTATATTTTTAACTCAGAAAAATTCACACATTTCTTTTGAAAGCTTAGAAAAAGAGCTTTCTCTCTCCATGACCCCTTCTTACAAGTTCCCTACTAGAAATGAATTGTTTGGGAAAATGGATCTTTTAAGTTTGGATATAGACAATTTATCCTTCCATGCTGACCCTTCTCTAATAGAATTTAGTATAATAAATTCACAAAACATTCTCTCACAGCCACACCTCTCTCTGCAGTTCAAAAGCACACAGGCCTTCTTCATTTCTAACAATCAAAAGCTAGATATGGATGAAAAGAGGGGAAAAACAGACTTTACTATTCTGCTGGATTTTTTTTCCTAATAAGCTTAACGTCTCATAATACGGTCTTGATAAAGAAAGATTGCATTGTTGTTGTTGTTTAGAATTAAAAAGACCTCTTTCCCTGCTGACTGTAGGAAAGAATCTCTGAAGGATCACACAGTCAGAAGGGGCCATCCTAGCCACCTGCGTCAGCCACATGAGCACCACCACCATCTGATTCTTTCTCCTCCTTCCTCAAGTTTTTCAGACAAAGTCTGGGGATCAAAGAGAATCCAAATCCACACTGAAATTACCATATAGGTTTTTTTTTTTTTTTTTTTTTTTAAGTGAGAAATGTGCTTTTCCAAAATGCAGAGTCCCAAAAAGCAGGGTAAAACCAGGTTACCTTCCTTGTAAGACCTCCCCACAGAGGGGTGCTTTGCTTTTTAGTCTTTACACCACAATAAAAGAGGAAGAAACAAAGTAACAGAGGATGTAATTTCTAGGCAGAAGATGTGAAGATACCCTATTATTTTCTCTCCTACTGAGCTGGGTAACAATCTGGATTGCTTTATTAGGTACTGTTACTCAAATAAAAATAATTAAGACAATCACCCTGGTGAAACTTTCCATACCAAAAAAAAAAAGTAAACCTCTCAAAGATAACAGGAAGCAGACTAATCTTCAGCTTTTTACTTGACAGTGAATTGAAGAGATGTGACTCATTTGGGTTTCTTAGATATTGTTATTACTGGCTTAGTTAGGGAACAATAAACTTATATTCATAAATCCAGATTTATCTTGCCTAATGCATGTGAGTCATTAGAATGGTTTATATCTAGAAAGATTTTCATTGAGAATTTTAAAAGCCACATAAGTTATTTGCTGTTATAATTATAATTAAATCCTCTTTAAAATTGGGAAATGTTATAAAATAAAAATAAAATCTTAATGTAGAATTTGTGTTATTTGCATTTCAAGCCTGCAGGAAAGCCATGGAGGTGTCATTTTGCTCATTTTGTGCAATTATATGACAGCTATATATGAAATCATATGTACAAGTATATGGAATTCTATGGACAGGTAACAAAGGTCAAAGTTGGTCTCAAACTCAAAAGAAAAGCTATATCTTTTGCCAAAAAACCAATTCTGAGACCACTTAAGTGCACTTATCAAGTACAATAGGAAATTCTTCTTTGACAGCCTTAAAACTGGTGTTATCTCATTTATTGTTGGGTTAAACTTAAATGAAGGGTGAGGAAGGTGGATGGGTAAGAAGAAAGATTAAAGACGCTTCCTTTTAATCCAAAAGAAGTGTATCATTTTGTCAGTTAGCAAGTGGAGCTGAAATTTAGTAGAGTTGATAAAAGTCACAAGGTTCCAAAAACTAACCAACAGCAATAGTTCATTTCAGTTCAGTCACTCAGTTGAGTCCCACTCTTTGCCACTCCATGGACTGCAGCATGCCAGGCTTCCCTGTCCATAACCAATGTCCAGAGCTTACTCAAACTCAAGTCCATTGAGTCAGTGATGCCATCCAACCATCTCATCCTCTGTTGTCCCCTTCTCCCGCCTTCAATCTTTCCTACCTCAGGGTCTTTTCTAGTGAGTCAGTTCTTCGCATGGGTGGCCAAAGTATTGGAGTTTCAGCTTCAGCATCAGCCCTTCCAATGAATATTCAGGACTGATCTCCTTTAGGATGGACTGGTTGGATCTCCTTGCAGTTTAAAGGACTCTCAAGAGTCTTCTCCAACACCACAGCTCAAAAGCATCAATTCTTTGGCACTAAGCTTTCTTTATAGTCCAACTCTCACATCCATACATGACTACTGGAAAAACCATATCTTTGACTAGATGGAACTTTGTCAGCAAAGCAATGTCTCTGCTTTTTATTATGCTGTCTAGGTTGATCATAGATTTTCTTCCAAGGAGCAAGCATCTTTTAATTTCATGGCTGCAGTCACCATCTGCATTGATTTTGGAGCTCCAAAAAATAAAATCTCTCACTGTTTCCACTGCTTCCCCATCTATTTGCCATGAAGTGATGGGACCAGATGCCTTGATCTTAGTTTTCTGAATGTTGAGTTTTAAGCCAACTTTTTCACTCTCCTCTTTCACTTTCATCAAGAGGTTCTTTAGTTCTTCTTCACTTTCTGCCATAAGGGTGGTAGCATCTACTTATCTGAGTTTATTGATATTTCTCCCGGCAATCTTGATTCTAGCTTGTGCTTCGTCCAGCCCAGTGTTTCTCATGATGTACTCTGCATATAAGTTAAATAAGCAGGGTGACAATATACAGCCTTGATGTAATCCTTCGCCTATTTGGAACCAGTCTGTTGTTCCGTGTCCAGTTCTAACTGTTGCTTCTTGACCTGCATACAGATTTCTTAGGAGGCAGGTGAGGTGGTCTGGTGTTCCCATCTCTTGAAGAATTTTCCACAGTTTGCTGTGATCCACACAGTCAAAGGTTTTGGCATAGTCAATAAAGAAGAAATAGATTCTTTTCTGCAACTCTCATTTTTCAATGATTCAACAGATGTTAGCAATTTGATCTCTAGTTCCTCTGCCTTTTCTAAATCCAGCTTGAACATCTGGAAGTTCACACTTCACGTACTGTTGAAGCCAGGCTTGGAAAATTTTGAGCATTACTTTGCTAGCCTGTGAGATGAGTACAGTTGTGTGGTAGTTTGAAAATTCTTTGGCATTTCCTTTCTCTGGGATTGGAATGAAAACTGACCTGTTCTAGTCCTGTGCCCACTGCTGAGCTTTCCAAATTTGCTGGGATATTTAATGCAGCACTTTCACAGCATTATCTTTTAGGATTTGAAATAGCTCAACTGGAACTCCATCATCTCCACTAGCTTTGTTTGTAGTGATGTTTCCTAAAGACTATTTGACTTCACATTCCAGGACGTCTGGCTCTGAGTGAGTGATCACACCACCATGATTATCTGGGTCGTGAAGATCTTTTTTCTATAGTTCTTCTGTGTATTCTTGCCACCTCTTCTTAATATCTTCTGCTTTTGTTAGTTCCATACCATTTCTGTCTTTTGTGTTCATCTCTGCATGAAATGTTCCCTTGGTATCTCTAATTTTCTTGAAGAGATCTTTGTGTTAATCACTGAGGAAGGCTTTCTTTTCTCTCCTTGCTATTCTTTGGAACTCTACATTCAAATGGGTATATCTTTCCTTTTCCCCCTTTCCTTTAGCTTCTCCTCTTTTCTCAGCTATTTGTAAAGCTTCATTGGACAACCATTTTGCCTTTTTGCATTTCTTTTTCTTGGGGATGGTCTTGATCCTTGCCTCCTGTACAATGTCACGAACCTCCATCCATATTTCTTTAGGCACTCTGTCTATGAGATCTAATCCCTTGAGTCTGTTTCTCACTTCCACTGTAAAATCACAAGGGAATTGATTTAGGTCATACCTGAATGGTCTAGTGGTTTTCCCTACTTTCTTCAATTTAAGTCTGAATTTGGCAATAAGGAGTTCATGATCTGAGCCACAGTCCGCTCCACATCTTGTTTTTACTGACTATATAGAGCTTCTCCATCTTTGGCTGCAAAGAATATAATCAATCTGATTTCAGTATTGACCATCTGGTGATGTCCATGTGTAGAGTCTTCTCTTTTTTTGTTGAAAGAGGGTGTTTGCTATGACCCATGTGTTGTCTTGGCCAACAGCAATAACCACATGGTCAACACAGGGAATATAATCTTGAATAAAGTTTTATTAAAAACACAGACTAGAGAGACCCATGTTTTGAAATGCACTTAATATTGAAATGGAGCAGGACCCTATGGCCCTCAGCCTGCCTTTTATCTGTAGAAAAGCTTTAGCCAAGAAAAGCTTATCATAGAATTTTAAAAATGCAGAAACAAAGGAAAACAGTCAAACAAGACGAAATAATAATAGTTAAGTCACTAAGCAAAGTCAAGGACCTTTAGTTCCTGCTCCTCCGTCCACGGGATTTTCAAGGCAAGAGTACTGGAGTGGGTTGCCATTTCCTTCTCCAATACATAGTATTCTGATGTCTATCCCTTGAGTTTTCTTATAAATACTGAAACCACTACCCCGCTGAAGAAGTTAACTATGTGATGACCAGGTTGTAGCCATGACATAAGCAGCCACAATTCTGAGAACTGACCTCAAAGAAATGGGAACAAATTGACCCTGGAACTGAAGATTAAGGATACTTGAAACAAGATGACACTGATCAGATTTCTGCAGGACTAATTTCAAGAAGACTATCAGAGCTGACTCTGAGAGTCAACTATCAGTGTTGTTTCTGCATCTAGCCCCCTTCCTCCATCTGCAAAAGCTCTTGCCCACTGATTTCCAGTGAGGTGGAGTCAGCCTTTGGACAGGAGTTCACCCTCCAAGCTCCTCCCCTTTGCCAGCCCCCAAAATAAAGCAAACTTTCTTTTCCACCACCTTACCTCTATGGTGGCTTTCATGCAATAAGCAGCCAGACCCTCACTTCCAACAATATGGCCAATCTTATTTTTGAAATTGTGTTTATTTCAATAAGATTGAGTAGACTTTTCATAAATATTTGTATATTAGCTTAATTATTGAAACAAAGGAAATTTTGTAAGTACATCTTTTATCTTCTAACTGACCAGCTATTAACTTACTGCTTTAAAAAAAAAAAAAGATAATATGTAAAATACTCTGCTCATAAGCAATTATTTTAATTTAGGGAACTGTGTGCTTTTATATGTAGCTTAAGTTAAAGAACATATTTGAATGATTTTGTGAGCTTCAAATGAATTACTTAATTACATTGATAACATTGTCCAAAAGCTTTAGCAGGGAAATATCAATTCCTATGATATATTTATAATTTATTGGAAAATTTTTCCAAATATTACGAATTTCATAAATATAATTACGTTCAACAAAATTTATAGAATGTGGACTGTTTGTTAAACATGACCCTAAGAACCAGTGACATAAAGGAGTGTAATCAATAGTACAGCTTTCCAGGTGGCTCAGTGGTAAAGAATCATCCTGCCATTGCAGGAGACAAAGAGATGCAGGCTTGATCTCTGAGTCTGGACTATCTCCTGGAGGAGGAATTGGCAATCCACTCCAGTATTCTTGCCTGGAGAATTCCATGGACAAAGGAGCCTGGTGTGCTGCAGAGGGTCACGAAGAGTTGGACATGACTGAACGACTGAGCACACATGCACACAATCAACAGTTAAAAATTAACACGGATGACTAATTAGCAATTATTTGACACATATAAGTCACTTGATTTTATGATACTTTCTTTTCTCAACCAGCTTAGATCCACAGAATGAAAATAAAGTGAGTCTGCAAGCAAGATTCAGTTAACTACTTTTCAGTATAGTATTTAAATGAAATTCATTTGTGTTCTTTTATGTTTAATGCTGATTATTAATCATAAGCATGGTTTGGCTATACAATATACACAAAACAAGATTTCTTCAAAGGAAAATATATATACACGAACATAAATAGTCCTTCTTGCATTTCATGTTCTAGTTATCAAAAGCCATACAAATCATAGGATCTCCATCGGTTTATTCATTTGCAGCACAGGTTTTGTGTCTTCGTAATGAGAAAAGCAACCAAGCTGAGTCCTATTTTTTTCAGAAAAATCTTTCCACCTGATAGGAAATAAGGAAAATATTCAGGTTTGAAAATAAAAAGGGATAAAATTTGTCAGGCATAGGAATTGGAGAAATTGTCATAATGAAAGAGAAAATTATAAACAAAAGGTCAGAGACAAGCTAACAAGGTAGCGTGATAAATACTAGTGAGTACTCAGGAGTCACTGGGCAATACCCAGTATTGCCTGGTAGAAATACCCGGTAGCTGTGTTTCCAATATAGTAGCCACTAGTTGGCATCTTGCTATTGAGAAACTGAAATTTGGCTACGACCTTTGAATAGCTAATTTTCTGTTCATTTTTATTATTTTCTTATCAATATGAAAGTGCTCTATTCAGTTATGAGGAAACTTTTAAGCATTGAAAATGTTCTCTTAGGGCTTCCCCAGTGGCTCAGTAGTAAAAGAATTCACCTGCCAATGCAGGAGACACAGGTTCGATCCCTGATCCAGGGGGATCCCACATCCCACGCAGCAACTAAGCCTGTGTGCCACAACTACTGAGCCTGTGCTCTGGAGTCTGGGAGCCACGACGACGAAAGCCCATGTGGCCCAGAGCCCGTCCCCACAAGGAGAGAAGCCTCCACAAGGAGAAGCCAGTGCACGCAGGTGGAGAGTGGCCCCTACTCCCTGCCACTAGAGGAAAGCCCGCTTAGCAACAACACAGCCAAAAATGAATAAATAAAGTACATTTTTAAAAGATGTTACCTTAGTCATTTCAGCATTTCCTCCTCCCATCATTTTTGTTATATCTATTACATAGACATTACGGAGGGATAGACTATCAAAGCACCATAGCAGAAATATCTTAGCACTTTCAAATACATATATACCGTTAAACCTTGCACAACAATTTGAAATTCAAGGATCTACTTACAGTCAGAGTTTTTTGATTAATACATACTGCAGTTGGCTGTCCCACTAATGAATAACCACAGATAGAGAGGAACCATGTAAGGAAGGGCCCGGTATAAATTACACACAGATTTTCAACTGTGAAGAGGATGGGCCCTCCCTTCCCCTGAATAATTTAAGGGGTCTACTGTATCACCCTGTGTATACCTCCGTCGGGTGTCGTATAAGACATCTGTGTTTACCTCTGTGCCTCAGGTATTGGCTCAGTAATCAATGCTGTGCTGCCCCAAACTCCTTCAGGGTTGCCCTCAGAGACTGTTTCCTTCCAATGATTTCTGGACATTGATAGCAACACAGCACACTTTCTGAAGTTTAAGGGCCACCCTGGTTTTTTGGGAATTCTGCAAAACTGCCTGTGGTCATTTGCTACATAGACATATTACACAAGTGTTTTTCTTTATTCCCGTAAATCTGGGTATCTCTGTCACACAACTGGATTCAAATCTTGGCTTCACACTTACTAGCTATGTGACTTTGGCAGATGACCTAACCTTTCTGTATCTGAGTTTATCCATCTTTATAAGAGAATAACAACAGTACATATATCATAGACTGGTTTTGAGAGTTTAAAATTACTTATAAAACTTTTAGAGTTGTCTTATACACTGAAACTCCCAACAATTGTCAAATCTCGCATCTTGTTCCCAGGGTTCTAAGTTACGTGGAGTAAAAAGTTATTTTTGACTGTTTGAGATTGTAGGTTAAGTTTTGTTTGTTTGTATTCATTGTTTGTTTGTTTCATTCCACCATAGAAAGTATTGCTTTAAAGATTCATCTGCGGGACATAGGATAAAAATTAATTCTGCCTGTGATTACTTCATGTCAAAATGAATGTCATCAGCTACTCTCTGTCACACACATCAGCAACCATCCTCCAAACAGACATAAAATTGAAGCTATATGGACAAGATTTAATGTCCTTCAGCTTCTGGTGGAGAAAATCTCTGCTGCTCTATTATCTGCTTTATCTCGTGTGGTAGCCACTGTAGGTTACCTGACTCAATCTCTATTTTCTAGCCCTTTCTCCCTTGTCTGACTTCATTATAGAGGATGTAAAAGCTAACAATCTAAATCACCAGCTTTCTTTTCAGCAAAAGAATAAGGCATGTGACATAGCGCAGGACAAAGAGATGTATAGGGAAGTCTCCTGGCTGTTTCTTTCTCTGTCTTCGTTTTTCCTCTTTGGTAAGAAAACAACTGGAAGGATTCAGGGTCAAGCAACCATTCTACAACCATAAAGAAAAGGCCTTTTGATTTCTCAGGCAATTTATTTATAATGAGAAGTGAGGAATAAATAGGAAGAAACTTTCAGAAGAAACAGCATATGCAATAGAAATGGGGCAGAAGAAGTCATATGCTAAAAATAACAACTCTCTATCCTCCAAATTCAAAAAAAGATTGTTCTCAGGCTGTTGTTTCAAGCTGTGAATTATTAAGCACAATTGTGCATGCATGTGTGTGTGGTAAATCACTTCAGTCACATCTGACTCTTTGTGACGCTATGGACTGTAGCCAACCAGACCTCTCTGTCCACAGTATTTTCCAGGCAAGAATTCTGGAGTAGGTTGCCATTCCCTCTTCCAGGGAATCTTCTCAACCCAGGGATCAAACCTGTGCCTCCCGCCTATACTGCATTAGCAGGTGGGTTTTTCACCACTAGCACCAGCTGGGAAGCCCATTAACCACAAGAACTGACTTTAAATGCATTTTAATCCAGCTGTGGTCATGCCTTTGTTTCAGAAACAATGCCTCTGAATGCCAACCAATTAGTAACAGGGACACTATTCTGAAAGCCAATCAGCAACAGTCTCTTTCTAAAGCTTATGCTTCAGAAAGCCAGTCAGTGGCCGCCACATTCAGAAAGCATATGTCCACAGGTGACAGTCAGCCAATCCCTAAACAATCATGCTTCCAAAAGCTCAACACTTCCAGAACTCCTTCTTTCCTAGAAACTTATAAGATTAGCATTTTCTTAAGAAGTACTGTGCTCTGTAATTGCAACTCTCCCTTGCTTGGCAAGGAATTAACTATGCTTTTTTGAGGCAGTTGTTTCACATATTAAGTGGTTTCTTGTTTTGATAGTAAGTATAAGGTAAGAGAGAGTTCCCAGAGGAACAAATGGAAGATAAAACTGGAAGAATCAAGAGACAGACAATAGAGATTCTTCTTGGTCAACTTTTATAACTTTTAGCTTTGTACCAAGATTAATGAAGAGCTGTTGAAGGATTGCCAGTTGGTATGGAGGGGACTATTATGATAAAACTTGCATTTATAAAATATTATCTCAACATAAGAGAAAATATGGAATTGAATACATTAAGCAGAGACACTTCCACAGATATATTAGTAACCGTTCAGGAAAGAAAAATTGCAGCTTGGGTTAGTGAGATATTAGAGATGATCAAAAAGTGTTATCAGATTTGAGAGTTAGTTACAAAGTAAAATCAAAAGAACTTGCAAATAGATTAAAGAAAGATATAGGGAGATGGAGGTGTTATGGCTGAATCATTGTTTTAGGACTTTTTGCTACTAAATGGGGTGTGCGGGCATTCACCAAGGTTGGGATTGATAGAAAAGATTTGGGTTGGGAGTAAGAAAAGAATACCAATGAATATATTCTGGATACAATGAGCTTGAGAAATCTATGAGAAGATTTCAAGAAGCCATCACAGAATATGTGAGTCTGAAACTCAAAATAGATCTAAGCTGAGAAGACAAATGTAGAGCCATCTACTTATGGAACTCCATATATTTCTGGCCTAAAAGAAGATGCATCTATAAAGGAGAGAGAGAAGAAATATAAAAGGGATGGCCAGGAGGAAGAGGAGAGCCTAGAGAGTTTGGTGTCACAGAAGTCAAAGAGTCTCTCAAGAAGAAGGGAACAGTCAACAATGCTGAATGCAGCTGAGAGATCACATAAATGAAATCTGCAAAAATGGTCCAAGGAATTAGTGATCTGAAGGTCACTGGTGACCTTAGCAAGAGCCATTTTGCTAGAATGATAGGAAAAGGAACAAGAATGGAATTAAAGTGAGAAGTTAGAGTTGAGGAAATGGAAATGAAGAACCACAAGGATAGCCAATCATGTTAATACATTTTTGGGGGAAGAACAAGGATTAGGTAGGGAGACACCTGGAAAGGGAAAAAGGAGGGGTATTTTTTGGGGAGGGAGAGGTTGGGATAAGTTTTGTTGTTGTTTTTTTATGAGAAACCCCCAGGATATAAGATCCATTACACTTCATTTTCAGTAAACTATACATTCAACTCTTACATGTTAGCATATTCTCATAGGAATGATATCATTTACAAATATATATAGATTCCAACTTAAACTGAGGCAGTTCACCTCCAATTAAAATTATTACCAAAAAAGAAGCCAATTTCACTTTTTGCATCTTGAAGTGAAGTGAAAGTGAAAGTCACTCAGTTGTGTCCAACTCTTTGCAGCCCCATGGACTTCTCCAGGCCAGAATACTGGAGAGGGTAGCCTTTCCTTTCTCCAGGGACTCTTCCCAACCCAGAAATAGAACCCAGGTCTCCCGCATTGCAGGAGGATTATTTACCAACTGAGTTATCAGGGCATCTTAGTGTATTTTAAAGGTTTCTTAGCCTAGGGTTGTTGACTTCTAGTTCATAGTGATGTTTCATATTTTAATAAAGTTTTGCTTTTATTTTCTGTTAACTCTTAGAGTTTCCATTAACAATTATATAGAAAAAAAGATGATCTGAAGCAGGGGGCAGCTACATTTAATCACACAGATTAGCATGGGGTGACCAAAAAGAAATTGTAAAGTGAACTTAAAAAAGATAGACTTGCTATTTTGCTTTTTAAAAATTTCTTCTTGACAGCATTGTTCATTGGTCATATTGTTATTCTGTGGAAATGTAAGCTAGAGTAAATAATTGCTTTTGAGACAGAATACAACTCTACCACAGTTCAAAGACTGGCTTATAATAATGCCAGAAATCTACAAGCTAGTAGATACTGAAAGTAGATTCAATAAATATATAAAATTAAAACCTTAAGAGAGAACAAAGATTAATGTTCACTTGCATAACTAATAGGGAAGAAAAGGCTACCAAAAGTTTAGGCACAAAATAGTGTTCATCATCACATTCTGGTGACCACAGAAATGCTTCCCCAAGGTAATGAATGGGGGATTCAACAAATGCAGCTGACTGACCAAGGCCAGTTCTCCATAGTTAGTTCTCTCGTTAGTTCAATGAGAGGTCAACACAATGTGTGCCTTTTGAATACTTTGCCAAGGAACATCTGAGGTTCTTCTTTGAGTAAACAAGTATTTCAACACAAGGAAAAGTGCAAAAGCCCCTTATCCTACTGGCTTTGATGCAGAGAGGTAAACAAGATCAACAGAGTGCCAGACATACAGGGAACAAAGGACTTTATAACATTCTCCATCCTCTCAGTCCTGTCAGAATTTAAAGAGGAAACTGTGTCCCACCACTGAACCTTCCCAATTGGTCTGCCTGCCACTAGTGCTGCATCTCAGGAACCCATGAGCAGGACCCTTTAAATTGGGAAATTAGTGCAGAAAGCCAGCTGGCTATCTCTCCAGTTTCAGACCTAGTCAAGTGTGCCCAACTCCACACAGAAGCATGAATCCCTGAACTCTGCTACCAAAATGTACTGCTTTCTCATTTTCTAAGTTAATTAATGATGAAACCAGTATCTAACATTTACTACGTGCTACCAATTGGGCTGTTTCCTTTCTAAATATTATCTCAATCATTCTCCAAAATAAATTATGAAGTTAATAATGATATTTTTCCTATTAAGAGACTGAGCCACAAAGTAATTAAGTACTTTTTAAAATTCACAACAGACAGAAATATGAGTGGGAAGGAATCTAAACTCAATGAGTTTAAACTACAAATTTACAAGAAATTGTTAGATGTGTTTATAGATGAAATTAATATCATAACTTTTATCTTATAGCAATGTTTGCTTTCCATATTGGAATTATATTGAATACTTTTTCCTTTAAGTTTTGATAATTAAAATTTAATCCCATTAATGTTATTATATATTTATTCTAATCTTTCTGCATTTTGTTTTGACAACTTTGTATTTTGTTTCTTTTATTTTATAAATAAAAGTATATATTTAATCTGCATTTTACTTCACAATTTGTACCTCTGGCATGCTTTTTCACTTTAATTTTTATGTTTAAAATGTTTGTTATATTTTATGCTTCCCTTTAATATTCAAAATAACTTCTATGATTGTGTTTCTTCCAATATAGCAGATTAAATGTCTTAAAAGATCCCTTTATAACAACAAGAATAAAATGGAGTAAACATCTTTTAAAAGCATTGCTAAACTGACACAAAAATGAGGAAAATCCCTTGGGGATAAAAATTAAGAGGAAATAGAAACCAGAGTATGAAACTGAAATTCTAACCATGTGTTTCCCAGGGGTGCTTGCTGATTCCCAACAGCAATGGGATTGAACATTAAAAAGTCCAATATCCAAAAGACAAAACCTTGGGCCTACTTAAAGTCTGTGACCAGAATGTAGATTCCCACACAAAGTCAGGACCCTCAGATAAAGCAAAGGATAGAAAAACTACTTTCATTTTGTTTGTGAGGACTTCAGAATAAACTTGAAGTCATCACAATGCCTACAAGGCCCTACATTTTCTTGTCACCCTTACCTTGCCCCTAGTGCTCCCTCCTGTATGCGCTCTGGCCAGACTGGCCTCCTGACTTGTGTTGACGCCATTTTAGTAACTGCATTGGTTAACATTTCTACTTGGAACTTTCTTCTCTTGGATATCCACACCCTTCACCTCTTCACATCTCAGAATCTTGCTCAAATGTCACCTTCTTACTGACACTTTCCATGACAACTCTTTTTAAAACAATAACCAACTTTCAACTGCAGCACTACCAATATCCTACACCATACTCATGTTTTACTGTACATTTTCCATACAAAACACTTCTTGCCTCCAGTGGGCTTATTTTTAACTATTGTTTGTTGACTGCCTTGCCTCACTATGCTTCGTATGGGCAAATATTCAACCCCATGGACTGTAGCCCACCAGACTGTGTCCATGGGATTTCCCAGGCACAAATGCTGAAGTGGATTGCCACTTCCTTCTCTAGGAGATCTTCCTGACCCAGGGATCGAACCCAGGTCTCAAGCATTGCTGGCAGATTCTTTACCCTCTGAGCCACCAGCGTACATGGACTAACATTTGTCCCACTGTGCTTCATGTGGACAAATATTCTGGGCTTTTTCTGGTTTTTGTTTTCTTTTTTTTTTTTATTATAATTAAAATATCACAAGTGCCTGGCATTGTAGGCAGATTTGTTGAATGAATACTCTCAAGTAAAGATCAGGCAAATTTGAAAAAGAACCAACTTACCTTTCCAGGACCTAAAAATATAATAAGTAAAATTATAATCTTGGCAAGTGAAATAGCAGATTTTATAAACCCACATCTCTTTAAGTCTCTTACATTGGCAGGCAGGTTCTTTAATCCTAGCACTGCCTGGAAAGCAGTAAACTAATATGGTACTTAGAAGTAAACACGTTGCCTTAAATGCTTATATTAGGGGAAAAAAAGAAGAAACATGAATAATGTATCCAACTTAAATTCAAAAAATGTAACCACATTGACCTACAGTAGTAGAAGGAAAGACATGATAAAGACATAAGTAGAAATTACAGAAACAAATTGAGGGAAAAATTTAATATAAGACAATAATAAAATGAAAAATTTTTCTTTGCATAAATTAGTAAGATACACAAAATTTTGCCAGTTTGAGTAAAATTAGTAAATCAAATAAATAAATAAATGAGATAATGGCCCTCCCCAAGCTGAAATATTAATAAAGACTAAGCAGTTATTTTTAAATAGTTAAAATATTAATAATTTTATGTCAAAACATTTAAAAACAGAGAACGTAGTGTCTTAGATAATAACATTTAAAAATTCTCAACAGGCATACAGAAGATGATCAACTACCACTGGAGAAAATCATGCTTCCTCCCCTTTCCCAGAGGTCTCCTATTATAGGAAGGAAAAGACTTAAGTCATTGGAGCAGGGGCAATATTGTATTTTCTGTCAAAATCTGTATCTGCATTTTGTGTGAACATAGGAAAATCTCCTTCCCACTCTCAAGCACCAAGCAAAGATCCACTGCTCCTAAGAAAGTACAAAACTAAAGCTGTCTGTCACCAGAGGAGGGGCAGGAAACCTCTTGGGCTTAGGATCCTGACATTATAAATATATCACCAAGCAGAGACCTGCTTGTGAAAGGACAGAAATCTGTCTCACCCAAGATTCCCGTATATCACAAAGACAATACATGGTGTGGTCACCCTGAGGAATAAAAGAAATATAGAAATTGCTAAAAAGCATAGGTACATGGGCACTGCCTCAGGTAGAGACTGGACAAGATGAACTGAGCAGCCCTCCTCCCCCAGCCAGGATTCTAGGACCCAGTTAAAAGGCTAATGGTTTACCTACCAGTGAGAAGGGAGATCCTTAGCAGGGTGGTCAGTCTTGGGGGACCAGAGAAAATAGAGGATTGAGAAGGACCACTGACAGAATCCTCTGGCACCTAAAGACGCTCACTAAATGTAAGGTAGCAGAAATCCACAGTTTAACTAAACAAGGAAGCCACTAGGCTAAGTTAACTCTAATGCCAAAACGTCTTACCTGAGCAAACCAAAGTCTAAATCCATAAATGCCTCAAAGTTATTAAACTGAAACTTAAGGACAACTAATCCCAAATAGCCAACTTGGCTTTCATCTACAGTCAATCAATATCACTGCTTTGTTTCTGCCTTTTCCATATCAAAGTCTCTTTGGATCTCCTGTAAGTGGTACGCTCACTACCGCTGACTTGGCACTACCTGATTTTAACAGATTTTTCCTCAAAGAAACTCTTAAAATTTTTAAATGGTTCAGTTCATCTTTTAACACTATCACTGAAGGAATTTGAAGACTGTGGTGAACTCTGGGTAAAACCAGCAACAAACTCAAACAATCTCAACTACTGATTGAAATGAATTAAGTCACACAGAATCTAAAAAACACTTGCCCATATCAAATCACATTTAGTTACGTCTCCACAGTAATTCTACATATAATGCAAACGTAAAATTTTTAAAAAGTCAGAAAATAATGACCCATTTTCTAGTGACAATGCAACCACCAAAAGTAGACTCAGCAATGACACAGATGATGGAATTATTAGACAAGGACATTAAAATAACTATTACTACAAAATTGTATGTTATAAATATATGTTAACATAATAACTTTTTCCAAAACTGAAAAAAGAAGCAATCAAAATAATAACAAAAATTAAAACAGCAAATACATTTTAGTAGAAAAGATAAACAGCATGCATGAATGTATGATGAGCTTCAGCAGAGTTGAAAACTATAAAATAAAAGTTAAGGGGAAATGCTAGAAATTTTAAAAATTCATCTAAGTTTATCTAACTCAGAGATAATCAATCCCTTTGGCAGATTTATGAGAAAAGTGATCACAGTTAAGTGAATACACATTGCTGCATGATGTAACAATGGAAATTAACCAAAATAAAAAACAGATGAAAGAGAGAAATAGACCTGAAGAACTCTGAGACAAAAACAAATGATCTGACGTACAAGAAACTAGAGTTCCAGGAGAATAGAGAGAAAAATGGGCCAGAAGAAATTTGAAAAAATAACAACTATGAATTTTCCAAAACTAATAGAAGACATCAGTGATCTAAAAACCTCAGAGAATCCAAAACGTAGAATAAACACACACACACACACCCACACACACCCACTATCAAGTCAAAGATCATGAGGAAATCTTGAAAGAAGCCAGAAAAGAGAGAAACGTTGCACAAATATGAATAAACATAAAAACTAAGAATCCTTGTCAGAAACCATGCAAGTCAGATGATAATAGAGTGATATTTAAAAATGTTTAAAGAAAACAAAAATAATGTTTATATCCAATTAGGAAAAACATCTTTAAAAATTAGGGTAAGATAAAATATTTTTGACGAGTAAAATCTGAGAGAATCCATTGCAAGTAGATTTGTAATACAAAAGATAAATGAAAGTTTGCTAGGCAAAAGAATGATACCATTAAAAAAAAAAAAAAAAAGAATGATACCATTTGAAATAGTTGAATAAACACAAATGAATAACACTGTAAATGATTTCTTTTAAGAATTAATTTCTAATCTTTATCAGTTTAAAATACTTTGCTATGTGCAGATAAACTGCTAACCATTCATTATGGGGTTTATAATCTATTTAGAAGGAAAATGCATGGCAAATTGATCCAATGGATTGAATGAAGGAAACACAACTATATTCATACCATATATAACATAGAATAATATAGACAAATACAGTATAGTAAAAAACATAACATAGTGCAATTTAAAAAAAGAAAAGAATAGGCATAGAAATTTGAAAGGAAGAAATAGAACTATGTTTATTTAAGATGATATACTACCTATAGAAATAAAAGGAAGGTGATGGGAAACAAGGTGAATACACAAAAAGCAAAAGCATATCTATATACTAGTTATGATCACTTTGTAACTTACATTTTAAAATGTCATTTACAGCAATGTCAAATATCTGAAATATTTAAGGATAACAAAATACATGCAAAATTTTTACACCAAAACCTGAAAAATCTTGATGAGAGAAATTAAAGAAGATTTAAGGAGATGAAGAGAGATACTATATTCATGGGTTGGAAGACATGTTTACATGTGAATTCTTCCTAAGTATATCTATGGATTTAAAGGGGTATGAATCAAAACCTGTGTAACTGTTTTTCAAGAAATACTTAAAATAGGTAAAATAATTCTGAAAGGAAGCAAATTTTGAGCACACACACTAGTTGACCTCAAAACTAGACATGAAGTTACAGCAATCAAGAAAATACTATAGATTATATACATTGATCAACAGAAAAAAAAGTTTCCAAGTAGACCAAAATGTGTATAGTCAATTGATTTTGACAAAGATATCAAAATAATTCAATGGAGGAAGTGCAGTCTTTCCAAACACGCTATGCTGAACAAATAGACCACCATGCAAAAAGAAAAAGAAAATAACCATCAACCGTTATATTTACTATATAAAAAACTACTTGAAATGGATCATATACTTTACTCATGAATGATAAAAGAAATATTTTGGTAAGTTGAACTTAATAAAATTTGAAACTTCTAATCCTTGAAAGATCACTGTTAAGAAAATGCAAGGATAGGGCACTTAATAGGAAAAAAATAGTTTCAAAACATGTATCTACCTATTAAATAACTTTGATCTAAAATATATAAACATTTACCACAATAAGAAGTAAACAACACAATTTTTAAAACAGGTAAAATATCTCAGCAGATATTTCACCAAAGAAAAAAATGTTAATAGCTGATAACATATGAAAAGATGCTTAAAACAATTTTACTCATTAAGAAAATGCCCATTGAAACCACAAAGATACCACTACACAGCTTCTAAAATGGCTTAAAAAACAAACAAAAAATAGGTGACACAAAGAGTTTACAAAGATGCATTACAACTGGAACATGCACACGTCTCTGGCAGGAATGTGAAATGTAGCACATTGGAGAAGAGTTTGGCAGTTCCTTCTAAAGTTAAGTATAAGATCTCTCAATCTAAGTCCTAGATATTTACCAAGAAAACTAAAAATGCAGGTCTGTGCAAAAACTTCTACACAAATGCTTATAGTAGATTTACTCATAATAGTCAAAATCTACAGAGAAGCCAAACATCCATCAACAGGTAAATATATAGATAAATAGCTCATGGCACATCCATGCAGTAAGACTCTCAGCACTGAGATAAATGAGCAATACACAGAACCAAACTACTGATTATGCAACAATATGAGTCAATCTTAAAAACAGTTTTCTGATAGATGCCAGATACAAAAATCTAAGTACTATGAGATTTTACTTGTCTGACATTTTATAAAAGTCAAACCTACTGCATAGGGGTTGAAATCAGATAAATGGTATCCATGAGGAAAACAGTAGAATGGGAAAGACTAGAGATATTTTTAAGAAAATTAGAGATACCAAGGGAACATTTCATGCAAAGATGGGCACAATAAAGGACAGAAATGGTAGGGACCTAACAGAAGCAGAAGATATTAAGAAGAGGTGGCAAGAATACACAGAACTATACAAAAAAGATCTTCATGACCCAGACAATCACGATGGTGTGATCACTCACCTAGTGCCAGACATTCTGGAATGCGAAGTCAAGTGGGCCTTAGGAAACATCACTACGAACAAAGCTAGTGGAGGTGACGGAGTTCCAGTTGAGCTATTTCAAATCCTAAAAGATGATGCTGTGAAAGCGCTGCACTCAATATCCCAGCAAATTTGGAAAACTCAGCAGTGGCCACAGGACTGGAAAAGGTCAGTTTTTCATTCCAATCCCAAAGAAAGGCAATGCCAAAGAATGTTCAAACTACTGCACAACTGCACTCATCTCACACACTAGAAAAGTAATGCTCAAAATTTTCCAGGCCAGGTTTCAACAGTACGTGAACCATGAACTTCCAGATGTTCAAGCTAAATTTAGAAAAGACAGAGGAACCAGAGACCAAATTGCCAACATCCCTTGGATCACTGAAAAAGCGAGAGAGTTCCAGATAAACATCTATTTCTGCTTTATTGATTACACCAAAGCCTTTGACTGTGTGGATCACAACAAACTGTCAAAAATTCTTCAAGAGATGGGAAGACCAGACCACTTGAATTGCCTCCTGAGAAATCTGTATGCAGGTCAAGACACAACAGTTAGAACTGGACATGGAACAACAGACTGGTTTCGAATCAGGAAAGGAGTACATCAAGGTTGTATATCATCACCCTGCTTATTTAACTTATATACAGAGTATATCATGAGGAATGCTGGGCTGGATGAAGCACAAGTTGGAATCAAGATTGCCAGGAGAAATATCAATAACCTCAGATGTGCAGATGACAACACCCTTATGGCAGAAATTGAAGAACTAAAGAGCTTCTTGATGAAAGTGAAAGAGGAGAGTGAAAAAGTTGGCTTAAAACTCAACATTCAGAAAACTAAGATCATGGCATCTGGGCCCATTATTTCATGGCAAATAGATGAGGAAACAATAGAAACTGACAGACTTTGTTTTCTTGGGCTCCAAAATCACTGCAGATGGTGACTGCAGCCATGAAATTAAAAGATGCTTGCTCCTTGGAAGAAAAGCTATGACCAACCTAGACAGCAAATTAAAAAGTAGAGACATTACTCTGCCAACAAATGTCCATCTAGTCAAAGGTATGGTTTTTCTAGTAGTCATGTATGGATGTGAAAGTTGGACTATAAAGAAAGTTGAGAGCAGAAGAATTGATGCTTTTGGACTGTGGTGTTGGAGAAGACTCTTGAGAGTACCTTGGACTGCAAGGAGATCTAACCAGTCCATCCTAAAGGAAATCAGTCCTGAATATTCAGTGGAAGGACTGATGCTGAAGTTGAAACTCTAATACTTTGGCCACCTGATGTGAAAAACTGACTCACTAGAAAAGACCCTGATGCTGGGAAAGATTGAAGGTAGGAGGAGAAGGAGATGAAAGAGCATCAGATGGTTGAATGGCATCGCCGACTCCATGGGCATGGCTTTGAGTAGGCTCCAGGAGTTGGTGATGGACAGGGTAGCCTGGCATGCTGCAGTCCATGAGATCGCAAAGAGTTGGACACGACTGAGCGACTGAACTGAGCTGATGAGCTGGAGCTGAAGGAGTCACTTAACTTTCCTGTTTTTGAACTTTATATAAATGCAGTCGTATAGCACATCTCTTTTTAGGTCTGGCCTCTTTTGGTCAGTATTACACTTGTGATCTTCATCCATATTTTTGATTAGCGATATCATTTGCTCATTCTCATTTTTGTAGAATTCTATGCATAACTATGTCCTGATTTACTTTTCAAATTACTGCTAGTGTCACATTTGTATTTCAGAATTACAACACAATGCCTGGTTGGCTATTTTTTTTAATTAGATACTTAAAATCCTTATTTTTAAATTCTTATTTAAGTCTTAGTTAAGCCCTACAAAATAAAAATGGGATTTTCCTTACCAAGTTACCTCCTAAACAGACAATGAAACTCAGCATGCATCTATACCATGTATTGAATTTTTAATTGAAAAATCCTCTTTATCATGTGTTCTGTTTGGGTTTACCCCCACATATTCAACCTCTGATTCAACCTGAAATATTCAACCCCAAATATTCAAACCTCTGATTCACCACTACCTATCCACTCCTAAGTTTCCCCCCACCAATGGAATTTCGTTTTTCTTAATGGATTTTCTAATTGAGAGCTGAAGATACCATCATCCTTTCTATTTATAAGTCAATAATTTCAGAACACTTGTCTCTTAGATATGATAGTCTCGGCCCTTTCCCCAGACATCATCAAGATATACCCTAAAAGAAAACAAAAAGGGAATGTTGGCCCTCCTTTCACACACAATTTAGCTGGTAAGTGATTCTGCCTCAAACAATGACCCCAGTAAACCAGAGTACCTGAGATATAAGGCAAAACCTGTGATTGCATTACCTGCAATTACTGAAGTAGATGGAATCACAGGTATGTGAGTTAATTTTAAATGAAGAAGTTCTGGCAGGAGTTGTTTCTGAGTCTCAGAAACCTGCACACATCAAGGTAATAAGGCTAGGTTTAAATTTGATTGAGTATTGAGTTTTTGCATTTTATTGTTGCGGTGAAAATCATGTCATGAATACTCCATTTAAGCCTCCATATAAGGATGTTCCTAATTAATCTGTTATTCAAAAGCCACCAGTATTATATTAGTAACTGCATTATTTCATGACATTGACTGAAGCCTGGAAGCAGGTTCCTATGGCCTAATTAATTTTTTTAAAGCCTTTTACTCAGTGGGATGCTGCCTACCTGGATCTTTGAATGAAAGGATATTAATGAAGCTGCAATGCAGATGATTATATTGAAAGTGATGAAGAATTTATTAGGAAGACAGCCATCACGGGCTGTGCAGTATATGAGGCATAAAACTGCTAAAAGTAATGACAGAGTGTAGTTTAGGCAAGTAATGGGCAGCAGAGCTACAAAAGGAGAGCTTGGAGATATATTATTTAGCAATAAAGTTCCCATAAAAATTGAAATATGAGGTGGAAAGATTAACATGGTCATACAAGTCATCTTTAATGTTCATAGCCAGTTCTGGCTTTCAGAAAGAGTAAACTAAATTTATGCCTGTGACAACATGTAAGTCAAAACCCTTATTTATACATTTCATGCAAATGACTGCAGACCTTTGGTTTGCCATTACCAAAGTAATGTTTAGTAGCATTTAAATTTATTACATTAATGGCGGATCAGGAGCTGTATTTCTACCTGTCAAAAGATGAATGTTTGTAAGTCATATCATCAATAAATAGACTGCAGTTCACAGACCCCTGCACTGCTAGCTCCAAATCCATGAACAAAACTTTTATATTTTGTTTTTCTATCTTAAACTGAATATAGATGTATTCTCATTTATCCCATAATGATATTCTAGCATTATTGACACAAACCTCTGCTCTTCTGGCTTGTTTGCTTCCACATAGGGGACACATGGTACTCTAATTAAGAGCAAGGACTTTTGATGGAAATAGACCTAAATGAAAACCCTGATAGCCAATTACTAGATGGGTGACCTTAGTCAAATGATTTTATAACTCTGGTCTCATTTTTCTCATCTATAAGAGGGACATAATGATACCAATCTTGTGGAATTATTATAATAATTCAATAAAGTATGTAAAGTGTATCTAGCCTATGGTAACTGACTCAATTATTATCATCATAATTATCATTATCAATACATTCTGGGTGCTTCCATAATAGATAGTGGCATCAAAAGCCTTGGAGGAGAGGCAAAGCACACCGTATTCTTCAGATATTCTCATCTCAACTTTACTTCTCAAGTTAAAGGTCTGAAGGTTAATTTGTATCTAATGAAGTATGTAATTAAATTGACAGTCATTTGGATTTCACACAAATTTCTTATGAAAATTCTTGTCTTTTATGATTTCTTAGATGGAGGTATAAAATTGGGGCTTCTAGAATAAAACCAAATGGAATTTTAAGAGGAAAAAATCATAAATATTTACAAAACATTTTATTCTGAATCTGAAGCCTTTTCTATTTAATGTCTATCACATTAGAGAATGGCAATAAGATTTCCATTTTAAACACAGTAGTAATAGAGGCCTTAATAAGAAAACACCGTCTGAGTAAAGGCTTGATAAAAGTGAACATATAAGCCATAAGAAATTCGGAGGAAAGATTTTAGGTAGAGGGAATAGACAGTGAAATTCCCATAAAATGGAAACAGAAGCAGAGCAAAGGAGGGCATGGTCAGTGGAAGTAAGTAGTTCAATATAGTTGGAGGCAGTAAAGTGTGCACCGTCGACAGAAAATCTTAAACCAGTAATGAAACTGATTTTTTTTTTTTTATTATCACCATGTGCTGACAAGTATAAACAATATCAGTGACCAAAAAAAAAAAAAAAAACTGCTCCCTGAAAAAACAAAAACATATTTATTGCTCTAATATCTAAATAACTGCCGTGGTTTCTATTGAACTCAATGGATTGCTGCCACTAAGCCATGTTTGAAAACATACCAAGAAAGAGCAGCAGAAGTTAAGAATGTCTGGACCAGACTGAATGGGAACAGGAGCTGTAGATGGCCCAGCCTAGCATGGCTGGGATACGTCAGTCTTTGCAAGCTCTGTTTGGACTTGAGCTTTTCCTCTACAAGATGGAAAGCCACTGCACGGGTTAGAGCAGAGGATTTTCAAGATTTTACTCGTGTTTTCAACACGCTGATTGCAGACTAAAAAGAGACTTCAGGCAGGTAACATGATAATTATGGAAGAGAAAACTAAACTCAATGGTTACTGTATCCCATTGGTGAAGGATGAACCCCATACTCCAAATAATACAAATGGTTGAAGATACGACTTCAACCCTGGACTCATGAGACTGACAGCAGTTTATGAGTCAAACATAATCTGGTAGAGCAGACCCCACACACCACACATGGCTACATAAGAGTTACACTTGGGAATAGAGTGAACCAGCAGCGGCTGTAGGAAGCAGGCTTTGTAGTACCAAGAGTGGAGTGTGCCCCCCACCGTTCACATCTTGAGGATGTGTTGGTTTGTCTGAATGATTTTGCAGGCTAGCAGAGGAGCAAAATATATTAGGTTCAGATCCAGATGGGGTGCAGCTGGTCTGGTTAATAGGGGAACTACCTGGGTGTGGTGTCTTCTCCACTGTCTTTGGGGCATACTAGCAAAAGCAGAGGAACTCACAAGTAAGCCTTTGGGGTCCCCGTGAGATTCAAAGATGTCAAGTAATACAGTGATAGCTTGGGACAGAAGTATAAGTGGTGAAATTAGTGAGAAAAAAATTGATACTGACTATATTTTGGAGGTGAAACCAATAAGAATTGTGGAGGAATTGAATGTGGAATGTGAAAGAGTCAAATATGACACAAAGGTGTTTGACACTACCAAATGAAAATATAGTTTCAATTACCGAGAAGAAAAACTATAGGAGTAGCAGCTTATGGTATTATATTTCCATACAATTTGATACTATATAAATGTAAAAACATAAACTTTTCATATGTGTGTGTGCATGCTGTCTCTTCAGCCGTGTCTGACTCTCTGCAACCCCATGAACTGTAGTCCACCAGACTCCTCTGTCCATGGAATTCTCTAGGCAAGAATACAAGAGTGGGTTGCCATGTCCTCTCTCAGGGGATCTTCCTGCCCAGGGATCAAACCTGAGTCTCCTACAGCTCCTGCATTGCAGGCAGATTCTTTACCACTGGGCCACCTGGGAAGCCCAAACTTTTTATATACTTATAAGGAAATATCTCAAAATATAGCAAGTGAAAAAGCAAAGCACATGGTACCCAATAAAGTATTTAGGATTTGTGTTTAAAAGGGGAGATAAAAAATAGACATTTGCATCAGCATATATGCACATTTTAAAAATTTATATAAAGTCTGCAGGAAGTAAAAAACAAGTAAAACAAGAGTTACCTGTTAGAGGGCTAGGATAGAAATAAATTGGGCGGTGACTGGGAGCAAAAGAGAAATATATTCACTATAGTTTAAAATGTCTGATGTGTATACAATGTGAATGCTTATTTTTTTAGTTAAAAATAAATGCTTAAAAAGAAATAGGCAGAAATTCTGTTTTAAAAATATGTATAGCTGACAGGTCCTGATACAGTATCTCCATACATATACTACTGTCTCTTGAAAACATAATAATAAAATAAAAAGAAGAAAATAAGAAGATGGAGGAGGAGAATAAGAAAAGCAATAATAATCATCATACTAGCAATAATTATAACAAAACAATAACACAGTAAAACAAGCTTAATCATAACCTTCAATCACCATTTATTATCACAGATATTTATTTTTGAGTGACTATCCTGTACTAGTCCTATGACACATATATTATTTCCCTGTGTGATCACTAAAGTCACTGCTCAATTAACTTAATGGTCAGTTAATGATTAAAGAGATTTCTTTAAATATCCCACCTTTTGCCAAAGGTCTCTCTATGTGTATGGGGCATACCTTTACCTCTTAGGCAGACACTTTCTAACTCCACGTTAAACTTCACTTTAGCTTTGGAAACATTTCCAGGTCAGTTAAAAGGAGAGCTTCTGGGGCCGTTTCCAGGCATGTACACAGTCTCTAAGTGCACAGCCTGATGAATTATCTTCTAATATTCCAGAAATAAGCTGAAGTTTTTCAAGGCTTCTAGCTGTTAGGTGACTGTTGACCAAAACCACCCACTTTGGCCAGATCCACTTGTGTTTTCTTACATCAGGAGGTCCCTATAAGGAACACAGTGCTACCACTGAAAACTAACCTGGACAATTCAGCAGGGGCCAAAAGAGAGAGGAGATAACCAACCTTGATTCCAGATCAATTCATGCTAGAATCCATTCTGGCTGGTATTCATGCGCCACCAGGAATGACCTCGAGTTAGACTCCGGGCCAAGCATGATAAATGGCCAGAGACAACCAAAAACTAACCCCATTAACATAACACCTGAGGAGGAACCACATGGCCGAACATTCTCCTGGATTCTTCTACCCTGCTGCTGTCTACCTGGGTATCCCTTTCCAAGAAAGTCTCTTATTTTGTCAGCACGTGTGTTTCCTTGTACAATTCATTTCCAAATATTAGACAAGATCCCATTCAGGCTCTGGAAGGGATGCCCCCTTCCAATAACATATTGACATCTTTTTCTCCAGTTTTTCTTAAAAGTTTTTTGGTAAACGTATTAGTCCCAGCCAATAATGTTACTTCAGAGAGATTAAGATCAGTCATCACTAATTTTCCTTGAAAATTGCCTTGTGGATTGACTGCTCATACAAGGTAAAGACTCTGTCAGATTAAATCAAGACAGGAGAACAGCTTTTCAGAGACCTGCCAGGTAAATCAGATATAATAATCCATGTGTGGGGAGATTTTTGGACACTTCAAACTGATTCTGCTCCCTCCAGCTGCTGTTAGATGGCGGTTTTCACAGCTATATTGTCGTGAAGCTGTTCTGCTGTTAAGACTTCCATAGAGTAGCTGCTGCTGCTGCTGCTAAGTCGCTTCAACCGTGTCCGATTCTGTGCAACCCCGTAGACGGCAGCCCACCAGGCTCCCCCGTCCCTGGGATTCTCCAGGCAAGAACACTGGAATGGGTTGCCATTTCCTTCTCCAATGCATGAAAGTGAAAAGTGAAAGTGAAGTTACTCAGTCGTGTCCGACTCTTAGCGACCCCATGGACTGCAGCCCACCAGGCTCCTCCATCCATGGGATTTTCCAGGCAAGAGCACCGGAGTCGGGTGCCATTGCCTTCTCCGTCGATAGAGTTAAGGGAAGGCAAATGGAGTTAAGTTAAAACCTTATAAGTCTTGCTGTTCGTATCAAGATTCAACCTTTTTTCTTGAATAATAACTTCCTAGATTGTTGCAAAACATTGGTTAATTTTCAGAATTCTGAAAATACTAATTTTGATAGCTTTTGCCAGTGTTCTCATTACTTCTGTGGAGGAGTAGATATCTGGAGGTCCTCATTCTGTCATTCCAGAAGTCAAGTGCTACCTGCTTTATTTTTTTAAAGCAGTTATCTGTTCAGTGGGCTTCCTGGATGGCTCAGTGGTAAAGAAAACTCGACTGAAATTCAGGAGATGTAAGGGACATAGATTGGATCTCTGGGTTGGGAAGATCCCCTAGAGGAGGAAATGGCAACCCATTCCAATATTCTTGCCCGGGAAATCCCACGGACAGAGTAGTTTGGCTGGCTACAGTTCATAGGGTTGCAGAGTCAGATACAACTAAGTGACAGAGCACATCAAGTGTTTTTTCAAGTGAAGTGAAATTACCGATTATCTGCTTTTGTCAATAATCAACTTCCAATTAGAAGTGTCAACTTCCAATTAGAATTTAAGCTACAGGAAAAGGGGCATTGCCTTGTTTATTCTACTGTTATCAATTGTGAAATATCTGAGATTTTGTCCTACCTGCCATTTAACAAGTTAACCTGTCACAATTTTGTGGAGGGTTACAGAAGACACAGACTCCTGGTTCAAAGACAGTGAATTCTGTTACTCACTGCACAGCAAGACGCATAAGCTCACGTTCATATCAATTCCACATGTCTCTCAAATTCCACAGGAACAATGCAGTATGGGCTAAGTAGATAATGTACATATGGTAAATTTGCATCTTAGATAGGGAACTTCAAGATTAAGAAGTTAAGTCTTCTTAATACAATAGGATGCTGGCAAATCTGCCCTTTGCCCCAGAGAGAAACTTTACTTTGACTATACAACAAACGTTCCTTCTGTTCTGGAGGGAGGCACTATCTATCTCCCAAGGCTATTTGCTACACAAACATTCTTGAAGAGATAATCCAGAACAAAATCTCTCAGTGCCTCCACTGGTAAGACATGCAGAAACACCAAACTCATGGAGATTTATCTTCCAATATCATCCCAGGTCTATTAGTATCTAACATTATAGACATGTAATAAATATGTGCTGAATAAAGCTTCCACAAACTTCTACTTTGATCAATAGCATGTTCTATTTCCACAGATACATATATATATAAATCCATATATATTATTAATAATTAAAATCTTGGATATAAGGCCAGTTTTGAATAAGAACTTCCCTTCTTTGGGCTACTATAACAAAGTACCGTAGATTGCTTCATAAAAAAAAAAAAAAATTATTTCTTACAGCTCTGGAGGCTGGAAGCCCAACACAAGCACCAGCATAATAAGATTCCTGATGACCCCTCCTCCAGTTTGCAGACAGCCAACTTCTGTCTGTGCCCTCACAAAGCAAAAAGATATTTAGTTAGCTTTCTGACCTTTTCTTAGTTCAGTTCAGTTCAGTTGCTCAGTCGAATACGACTCTACAACCCCATGGACTGCAGCATGCCAGGCCTCCCTGTCCATCACCAACTCCTGGAGTTTACTCGAACTCATGTCCATGAAGTCAGTGATGCCATCCAACCATCTCATCCTCTGTCGTCCCCTTCTCCTTCCACCTTCAATCTTGCCCAATGTCAGGGTCTTTTCAAATGAGTCAGCTCTTCGCATCAAGTAGCCAAAGTATTAGAGTTTCAGCTTCATCATCAGTCCTTCCAATGAATATTCAGGACTGATTTCCTTTAGGATGGACTGGTTGGATCTCCTTGGAGTCCAAGGGACTATCAAGAGTCTTCTCCAACACCACAGTTCAAAAGCATCAATTCTTCGGCTCTCAGCTTTTGTTGTAGTCCAACTCTCACATCCATACATGACTACTGGAAAAACCATAGCTTTGACTAGATGGACCTTTGTTGGCAAAGTAATGTCTCTGCCTTTTAATTTGCTGTCTAGGCTGATCACAGCTTTTCTTCCAAGGAGCAAGCATCTTTTAATTTCATGGCAGCAGTCACCATCTGCAGTGATTTTGGAGCTCAAGAAAATAAAGTCTGTCACTGTTTCCACTGTTTCCCCATCTACTTGCCATGAAGTGATGGGTCCAGATGCCATGATCTTAGTTTTCTGAATGTTGAGTTTTAAGCCAATTTTTTCCCTCTCCTCTTTCACTTTCATCAAGAGGCTTTTTATTTCTTCTTTGCTTTCTGCCATTAAGGGTGTTATCATCTGCGTATCTGCGGTTATTGATATTTCTCCCCCAATCTTGATTACGCTTGTGCTTCATCCAGTCCAGCATTTCTTATGATGTACTCTGCTTATAAGTTAAATAAACAGGGTGACAACACATAGCCTTGACATACTCCTTTCCCGATTTGAAACCAGTCTGTTGTTCCATGTCCAGTTCTAACTGTTGATTCTTGACCTGCATACAGATTTCTCAGGAGGCAGATCAAGTGGTCTGGTATTCTCATCTCTTGAAGAATTTTCCATAGTTTGCTGTGATCCACATAGTTAAAGGCTTTGGCGTAATCAATAAAGCAGAAATAGATGTTTTTCTGCAACTCTCTTGCTTTTTCAATGATCCAAGGGATGTTGGCAATTTGATCTCTGGTTCCTCTGCCTTTCCTAAATTTAGCTTGAACATCTGGAAGTTCGTGGTTCATGTACTGTTGAAGCCTGGCTTGGAAAATTTTGAGCATTACTTTTCTAGTGTGTGAGATGAGTGCAATTGTGCGGTAGTTTGAACATTCTTTGGCATTGCCTTTCTTTGGGATTGGAATGTAAAACTGACCTTTTCCAGTCCTGTGGCCACTGCTGAGTTTTCCAAATTTGCTGGCATATTGAATGTAGCACTTTCACAGCATTATCTCTTAGGATTTGAAATAGCTAAACTGGAATTCCATCACCTCCACTAGTTTTGTTCATAGTGATACTTCCTAAGGCCTACATAGGAAGTCTGGCTCTAGGTGAGTGATCTCACTATCGTGGTTATCTGGGTCATGAAGACCCTTTCTGTATAGTTCTTCTGTGTATTCTTGCCACTTCTTCTTAATATCTTCTGCTTCTGCTAGGTCCATACCATTTCTGTCCTTTATTGAACCCATCTTTGCGTGAAATATTCCCTTGGTATCTCTAATTTTCTTGAAGGCATCTCTAGTCTTTCCCATTCTATTGTTTTCCTCTGTTTCTTTGCACTGATCACTGAGGAAGGCTTTCTTATCTCTCCTTGCTATTCTTTGGAACTCTGCATTCAAATGGGTATATCTTTCCTTTTCTCCTTTTTCTTTAGCTTCTTTTCTTTTCACAGTTGGTTGTAAGTCCTCCTCAGACAATCATTTTGTCTTTTTGCCTTTCTTTTTCTTGGGGATGATCTTGATCCTTGCCTCCTGTACAATGTCACAAACTTCCATCCATAGCTTTTCAAGGTCTCTATCGATGTAACCCCTTAAATCTACTTCTCACTTCCACTGTAAAATCATAAGGGTTTTGATTTAGGTCATACCTGAATGGCCTTGTGGTTTTCCCTACTTTCTGCAGTTTAAGTATGAATTTGGCAATAAGGTGTTCATGATCTGAGCCACAGTCTGATCCTGGTCTTGTTTTGCTGACTGTATAGAGCTTCTCCATTTTTGGCTGCAAAGATTTTAGTATTGACCATCTGGTAACGTCCATGTTTCTTATAAGGGCACTAATTCCGTTCATCAGGGCTCCATCCCTGTGCTCTAAATACCCCTCCCAAAAACCCTACCTCCAAATACACTGAGGATTAGATTTCAACATATGAATTTGGTGGGGTGGGGACACAAACATTCAGTGTATAACAAAGGTCTAAGAATAAATATATGTGGTTTCTTATTATTTTGGCTATAATAGAAAAGCAAATGTAAATTTGCAAAACTCTATTGGCTTCTTCATTTGTAAACAAAATTGAGAAATTTGCCTGTTGACCTCTTGAAGGAGTTCAGTCTTCTCTCCTATTCCTTTCTAGCCTTATTCTATAAAAGAAGAACTGCTATGTTTAATCACAAGAATATTTAGTTAAATCATACAGCTAAGGTCTTAGTATGCCTGGCTTTTGCAGATCTCAACTCCTAGAAAAGTAGAGAAGGAAGGAGGCCTGGAATACACATTTTTGTGGGCAAATATAAAAAACAACTTACCTGCTGCCTCTTTCTCTCTTTCTCTCTCTCTCTGTTTCTCTTTGTCTTCATTACATCTCTATCTCTCCTCATTTCCCCTACCCACACATACACATATACATAGAAATGCACATACTACTCTTCCATTGTGCTTTTCTCATGTTTAGCCCATATATCAGTCCAGTCACGTTCACTGGCATTCTTTCCTGGGACTTTGAGCCAAGCTCCTACATTAAGTGTAAAATCTCCCTTGGCCTTGCTTTGTCCTTTGAAAGGAATAGCTAATTAAGAACAGAATCTGATTTTTAGAAACTTCAGTTCTGTGCAATAGCCAGCATGTACTAGATTTTTAAAGTATAACAACTACAGAAGAGATTGCATTTCATTCCACAGCAGTGATTTTTTTCTTGTCCCTCATGATTTTTTTAAACAAATAGAAAATGCTGTAAAAGTTATCTGCATAATTTAGTCACATACCAAGCATAGCAGGATACTTTTTCTGTCTACTTAGTTTTATCTTTGAGAATATTGTGCCATTTTCAGTTACAAATTACTTTGTATATCTGTATTATACTGCCTTTCCTGGGTAAGTGTAAAATTCCCATAATTTCAGTTGATGTTTATTTTGTTCTATCATTGAAATGGATTCATTTTGTGATATTCTGAGAAATATACTCAATTTGTGGATCATTTATATGTCTCTAGTACAGTTAGCTATTCTGATGCTTAAATAGTTTATCTCATTTAGTACTTTTTTATCATAAATGTTTAAATTACTTTAACTCTTATTGGGATTGCTTGTTTTCTGTTTTGAATGGATTTCCCTGCTCAGTATTACACTCCAGGCCAGTTCTAACCTCATTGCTATTATTTCTTCACAATTATACATAGTTTCCATATTTAACATAAGCCAATTATCTATCACATATATTCATATGTTTATAGTTAATTTTAAATTAACTGTTTCTTGTCTTAAAAGAGGTAATCACTTTCAGTACTCAAGTTGTCAAAATAATCATTGCATTACATCACAATATTTCTAATATCTCATAGTTGTATTCCTCCTGCCTTTGAACTTTGTCCAACCATAAATATACTTCAAACTCCTTATTCAAATCTTAAATTATAAGAAAGTGTTAATGATAAAATAAATAATTAAAAACAAAGGGAAAAAAAGAGATTTTGCACTGACTCTTCTCTTGTGGAATTTTTTTTCTGTTCTTCTAAAGAAAATTCGAATATTCTAACTAGTCATGCTTGCCTTTACTTAGAAAAGCATTTTTTGCTCATAATAGAGGAATAGTATCTATTCTTTGCTTTTTGCTAAGATCAAGAATGGTATGGGAGCTTCCCAAGTAGCACAGTGGTAAAGAATCCACCTGCCAATGCAGAAGACACAGAGATGCAGGTTCAATTCCTGAGTCAGGAAGATCCCCTGGCGTAGGCAATGGCAACCTTCTCCAGTGTTCTTGTCTGAAAAATTCCAGGGTCAGAGGGGCCTAGTAGGCTACAGTACATGGGATCACAAAGAGCTGGACACAATTGAGCAACTGAGCACACACACAGGGGAGTTGCTGTTGCTATTCAGTTACTCAGTCGCGTCCAACTCTTTGCAACCCCATAGACTACAGCACACCAGACTTCCCTGTCCTTCATCATCTCCCAGAGTTGGCTCAAACTCATGTCCACTGAGTCAGTCATGCCATTCAACCATCTCATCCTCTAGTCACACAGAGGAATAATATTTGGTAATTCTGAATATAATTTCTGACTTTATTAATAATAACCCAATACCACCACAGTCAAAATATTGATAGTCCTCAAAAATTATAACTATTATATTAAATAATTATAAATAACACAGTAATAATTAATAATAAGCCTTAAAAATATTAAAGAGAAAATTGTTTTATTAGCCAAACCATGTACTGCATAAAGTACATATACTGCATGTACTTTATAATGTTTTCAGTAATTTTCCATAAATTCTAGACTTGATCTTAGCCAAAAGGCCAAGAAGCAATCCCATAAATTCTATGTGATAATTATTTCCATTTTTCAGGTGAAGAAATTGAGACTCAGACTATGACAGTTGTAGTAGCTAAACCAGAAATTAAACCCAAGTCTTTCAATTTCAAGAAGATAACGCTCTTTCAATACACCATGCCACAAATTTCAGTCTCAATATGGGCCAAAGTCAAAAGAACACTTGAACAATTGTTTTTTGATGTCAAAGTGTGTTTTGATTTGGTATGTGTGTGTGTGTGTTTTAAAGTACATAGGCAGTTTTCCTTTTCTGTTCAGTTGCAGTTGTCTTTTTCACTTTTAAAAGTTGCCAAAGATAGCAGAGGTGGAAAACACTGGGAAGGGGACATTGTTTTAAAGTCTCCTCAAATAAAAGTATTATTTGTAGCTTGTGGATAATGTTTTTGCTGACAGACACTGTGCCTTTTTATTATGCATGGAGTGCTGCTTTTTCTTTGTCTTACCTTCTTTTGCATTTCATCCGTGCTTAAAAGTAGGATAAATTTGTGGCAGGGCCCATTCCCATGACTCTTTCCACTTTCACCCAAACCGGTAGATGCTGCAAATTCTTTTCAAAATGTGTTATCAGGTGAGAGACATAGTTTAACTTTCCAGATCAAAAGCATGCTAAAAAGAGGCAATCTTTGGGGTGTTTTTACTGAGCATCCAAACCCTTGGAGTTTTTCTGCCACATGCGTTATGTCTTTCTCCACATTTCCTTGCATTTCAAATTTTCTTCCTAGATCTTTTATAGTGTGTAATCTGTCCCAGGAGCAGATTTAAATGACAGGTCTCATGGAATATTTTTTTAAGATCTAAAGAGGAAAAGAAGGAATACTTTCCAAAGGAAAAAGGTATTTACTTGGAAAGAGAAATTCTCCAATGGACGTGTCCACCATGAGTCAGTCCACTTTTTACTATACCTTCAGCTCCACTGGGTAGGCTTACCAGCCACCTTAAGTGGTGAAGGGAGATTTCAGGAAAAAGCAAAGGAGCAGAGGAGGATGATCTTAAGTTAGAGAAGTAAAAGAAGAAACTTCATGAAAGTAATGTGGCCTTCCTGTTAAGTATGCAAAGAGACCCTAACCCAGTAGACATAATACAGATGTTAACAATGGGGACCTTAGGTGGAGCAGCCCTCAGGCATCAAAGTCTCTAGTAGGCAAAATACTCAAAAAGAAGAGAACTTTTTCTTTTGAGAAAAGAAATCTTCTTTTAAAAATGCACTCTCCCCAGAATAAAATATGATTGAAAATATGATGATCTGATTAAGCCTCTAAGTATGGTGGAAGTACATAAAGTTTCCTAAAATGCAGAGTTTATCCTCATGACCATCCAAGGTGAATCTGGCAGAGGAAAAGTGGTACTAATTATAGTCACTTCATTAATTATATTCAGAATATAAAAAGAACCCAAGTCCCTCCAGAATCCTGAGACTATCTGTAGATAAAATAAATTGAAGCAAAATGCAAACAGTTTTTAGAAAGTCCAGGGAAATAAAGTTTGACATCAGATTTTCCAACTATAATTAAAAGTATAATTTTAGAGTAAGTAAAATGAGCTAAAACTATGGTCTGAAAATTTTAGAATGTTTCTAAATTCTTGAAGTGATTTATCTTAGAATGCCAAGAAAAGTCCTTTCTCAGAATACAAATGCTAAAATGGAAATGTGGAATCTTTGTTAAAAACACACATATATTAATAAAGCACATGATAATATGAATTTAAAAGTGTTCAAATAAACCTTCAGATCTTTCATTATACATATGCATCAATTCAGTTCAGTTCAGTCGCTCAGTCGTGTCTGACTCTTTGTGACCCCATGAATCTCAGCACGCCAGGCCTCACTGTCCATCACAAACTCCCAGAGTTTACTCAAACTCATGTCCATCGAGTCAGTGATGTCATCCAGCCATCTCATCCTCTGTCATCCCCTTCTCCTCCTGCCCCCAACCCCTCCTAACATCAGGGTCTTTTCCAATGAGTCAACTCTTCACATGAGGTGGCCAAAGTACTGGAGTTTCAGCTTCAGCATCAGTCCTTCCAATGAACACCCAGGACTGATCTCCTTTAGGATGGACTGGTTGGATAGTCCCCTTTATAACAAGAGAATTTTGCAAATAATTTCCTAAGGTTGTGAAAACAGTGTATTTTAGAGATATGTCTTGCGTTGTTGTTAGTTGTGATATTACTTCCAAGAGAGGAAGATCATAGTACTTCTCCCAGAAACTGTCCTCCACTCCTCCAGGTCTGTTTTATAAGGAAAAAGGCTTAACAAGAATGTCCACTGTCAGAACCATTGTTTGGATGACTTTTTTCACATCTTCCTGACAAAATTCATGAAGTCGTGAATATCACAAGCATCATTATGCTTCTGTTCAAGGTGTAATCTCTGACTCACAATCATTGTGTGTGCATGCTCATTCAGTCATGTCCAACTCTTGAAACCCCATGGACTATAGCTCTCCAGGCTTCTCTGTCCATGGGATTTTTCCAGGAAAGAACGCTGGAGTGGGTTGTCATTTCCTCCTCCAAGGGAATTTTCCCAACCCAGGGGTAGAACCTACATCTCCTGCATCTCCTGCAATGGCAGGCAGATTCTTTACCACTGAGCCACCTGGGAAGCCATCACTGTCTAGGTTCTGTATACTCCAATGTACATAAAAGTCTGCATTAGCCTGGTTGGGCTGTTATAGTGAAATACTATAGTCTGAATGTTTATTTTCTCACAGTTCTGGAGGATGGCAGTCCAAGGTCAAGGTATTGTCAGGATTGGTTTCTGGTGAGAACAATCTTCCTGGCTTGCTGATGGCAGTCTTCTTGTCATGTCCTCACATGGCCTTTCCTCTGTGAGCAGAGGGAGAAAGATCTCTGGAATTCATTCCTCTCTTTATAAGGATACCATCAGTGCCTGTTGGGTTATTACCCCACCCTTATGATTTCATCTAACTTCAGTTACCTCCCTAAAAGACTTACCCTCTATCCCCTACAGTAAAATTAAGGGTTAGGGCTTCAACATACAATTTTGAAGGGGGGACACAAGTCAGTCTATAGCAACATCTTAAGACAACTTGCTCTGATTGTCAGTCTCTCATTAATACTGTCCCCTTTGTCTAGGAATTATTCAAATTTCCTTAATTAATTTTTTTAATAGTCTTACATTATATTCTCCCTTTGCTCTCTTTACTTCTTAATTGGCATTTCTTGGAAGTGAAGTCACCTTTCCTCGTGTTGTATTGATTATTCTCCCTCCTATAACACAGCATCTTCTCCCATGGCTCTCCTTAAATGGTTCCATTTTCGTTGATGAAAGTTTAGTCATCAAATCAGATGATTTCTTTTCAGTTTCCATAGGCTTTTCCTTTCTGGAAACAACTGACTCCATTAAATGGTACTTCTTTTGAAACTATTTTCCTTGATATCTTAGAGCAAGTTTATGATTTCTATTGGCATACCACCTAGCTTATTTTTGATCATTCTTTTTTTCCCACTTGTTTATTCATTCCTTGACTGTAGATAGTACACAAAGATAGCCTTTTTCTCATCTCCTATATACTCTCTCTCACTTCAGTAGCTTTGTTTGCCATTTAATATATTATCTGTTTTTTCAATTGCCAGGCACCTTCCTTGTCATTTCAGCCTTCGCTATGCTCTTTGAGCTCTCACAAGAGATCTATTTCACACAGGAATCTCAGTGGAAAATAGTAGTAACATATTTCTCTGCTAAGTAAGTCCTTAGAGATCAGGTGGGCCCGAACCATCTTGCAGCCACGTCATCTGGAATATGTGGCCTTCAATGTCACCATAGCAGAGCACCAAACCAAAGGGACACTGGCTCCTAATGATCTAAGCTCAGAAGTGACACATATCATTCTGCTAATTTGCCACTGGCCACAACTATTCAAAGGACAACAGTCTAACTACAAAGAAGGATGAAAAAATGTAGATAAGCACATAGGATAGTTGAGAAACCCTATCTCAAGGTGACACCATCTCTCATCAAACTCTTATTTCACAGAGAAAACACAGACCATAAAGCAAAAACACCCCTAATTTTTTCTCTTTATGTACAAGGATAGTTTTTCTGTGTAGTTTATAAATACCTATTTTCACCTTCTCAGTGTCTTCCACTTATTTTCCCATCTCATCAGTATCATTAAGGTTTTCCTCTTTAGCAACTTTATTTTGACATAAGAATATGTGAAAACTGCCACCCCTCCCCATTTAAAAAGTGCTCTTTCTTAATGCCTATTAATTCTCTAACTACCTTTTCTCTCTCCCTAATTTCACCATACAATTTATCAAAAGTTGCCTTTATTCTCATGGTATATATTTTCTTAACTTTATGTACCTGGTGACTTGTGCAATTGGCTATTTTCTTCTTACTTATCTCCATGGAGCTGCATTCACCAGGATTTATTTGTGATTAAATTGAACGAATATTGCTTGGTCTTTATGTCAACTTTCTGCAATATTTGATTTTGTTAATCAAACTTGTCATCTCAAAAAAAAATCATTCACTTTAACAACAGCAGTGTCTTAATCGGCTACTTTTTCCCTCCTGTCTCTGGACTACCTTATCTCTTCTACTGGACATGCTCACTTTGCCCTTTACCGAGAGATAAGTGTTTCTCAAAAGCTCTCTTCTGCCCCTGATAGATGGTCTCATCTGCTCTCGTGATTCCAGCCACCATCTATATCACAAATCTTGATCTAAGCTTTACATATCTCTCCTGAGTCCCTAACACACCTACATGCTTACTGAAAATCTCTGCCCAAATATACCATGAATACTTAAAATTAATTATGTGATATTATTGAAGATTACTTTTACCTTCAAAATTGACTTCTTCTCTATTCATCTCTGTATATCATTTATACCACTGCCATTTGTACAGTTGTCCAAGGGGAAGGCTGGGGAGACAGTGAAGACTCAGTACTATATAATCATCACTCACCCTCACGATCAAATCAGTAACCAAGTACTGTCTAACCTAAATTCCTAGTATCTCTCAATATTGTCCAATTTGACAACCTTATTATGACTACTTGGTCCTGTCTCTACATTTCCTCTTATTTATGGAACATAAACAGTTCCGTCTAGTCAAAGTTATGGTTTTCTCAGTAGTCATGTATGGATGTGAAAGCTGGACCATAAAGAAGGCTGAATGCCAAAGAATTGGTGCTTTTGAACTGTGGTGTTGGAGAAGATTCTTGAGAGTCCCTTGGACTGCAAGGATCAAACCAGTCAATCCTAAAGGAAATCAATCCTGAATATTCATTGGAAGGACTAATGCTGAAGCTGAAGCTCCGATACTTTGGCCACCTGATGCGAAGAACTGACACCTTGGAAAAGACCCTGATGCTGGGAAAGATTGAAGGCAGGAAGAGAAAGGGACAACAGAGGATGAGACGGTTAGATGGCATCACCAACTCAGTGGACATGAGTTTGAGGAAGCTCTGGGAGATGGTGAAGGACAGGGAAGCATGGATTGCTGCAGTCCATGGGGTCACAGAGAGTCGGACAAGACTGAGCTACTGAACATACACATAAACAGTTTCTTAACTGAAAGTTTACGCCTTAATCTTTTAACAGAATAAATATTCATTGAGTATTTACAACACTGGTCGGTAAGGACATTGTTTACATGGAGTTTACTATGTAGTAGGGAAAATAAACTGTAAAATGTAACTATACTTATCATAGGTAACTGGACATTTAGGTTTTATAAGAACTTATAGAAAGGGAATTTAATCTCTAATGGAAGTCATAAAAACCAGAGGTTCAATGTTTATTTTGAACTTTAAATGACGAGAGTACATTAACCAAGTACTGAATGGTTAAAGAATGATACAAATTGATGGTATAACCTGGAAAAAGTTTAGGCATAAGAGAAGACATTTAAAAAAATGAAACTACTGAGTAGCTGAAAATTTATGGAAAGAGATGCTAGGTAAGGATAGAGGCACCAGATAAGAGTGGGATTAGTCAGGAACACAGAGTTTGCTTTCTCCCAAAATTAAAGAGAAACTATCAAAGAGCTCTAAGCAGTGGAATGAAATTCAGGTTGCATTGTGGAGAATAAATAAAAAAAGAGAAAGTGAATGGGGATATTATATCTGAGTAAAAAATGTAAAGGGTAAGACAATGGACATAGAGAAGAATGAGCTAAGACATATATATATACAGCTTTCCTTCTCCTGCGCTTTGCAGGTGTGATAAAGAACATGTCTTCCAATGCAGAAGACATAAGAGATGTGAGTTGAATCCCTGGGTTGGGAAGATCCCCCGGAGGAGGGCATGACAAACCACTCCAGTATTCTTACCTGGAGAATCTCATGGACAGAGGAGACTGGCAACAGGCTATGGTCCATGGGGTCACAAAGAATCAGATATGACTGAAGTGACTTAGCACATAAATATAGTATAAGTATGATAAGTCTTGGGACTGTTCCAGTCAGAGTCCAGGGAGGGGAGAAGAGTAAAGAATAACTCTCAGCTTCCTGCTTGGTCAATTGAGATTAAAACTGTTTGCAATAAAGAATCAGCTTTGTGTTGTTGTTCAGTCTCCCCGTTGTGTTCAACTCTTTGTGACCCCATGGACTGCAGCACGCCAGACCTCCTGTCCCTCCGCATCTCCCGAAGGTTGCCCAAGTTCATATCCATTGCATCAGTGAAGCCATCCAGCCATCTCATCCTCTAATGCCCTCTTCTCCTTCTGTCCTCAATCTTTCCCAGCATCAGGGACTTTTCCAATGAGTCAGCCA
This sequence comes from Cervus canadensis, assembly GCF_019320065.1. Taxonomy (NCBI): domain Eukaryota; kingdom Metazoa; phylum Chordata; class Mammalia; order Artiodactyla; family Cervidae; genus Cervus; species Cervus canadensis. The sequence goes on from NC_057397.1 coordinate 39,695,953, forward strand.
TTTGCATCAGATGACCAAAATACTGAAGTTTCAGCTTCAGCACCAGTCCTTCCAATGAGTATTCAGGGTTGATTTCCCATAAAATTGACTGGTTTGACCTCCTTGCTGTCCAAGGGACTCTCGGAGTCTTCTCCAGCACCACAGTTTAAAGACATCAATTCCTCAGCACTCCACCTTCTTTATGGCCCCAGCTCTCATAATCGTACTTGACCAGTAGGAAGACCATAGCCTTGACTATACAGGCCTTTGTCGGCAGGGTAATGTCTCTGCTTTTCAACACATTGTCTAGGTTTGTCATCTCTTTCCTGCCAAGAAACAATTGTCTTCTAATGTCATGGCTTCAGTCACCATCCACAGTGATTTTAGAGCCCAAGAAGAGGAAATCTGTCACTACTTCCACATTTTCCCCTTTCTATTTGCCATGAAGTAATGGTGCCAAATGCCATGATCTTAGTTTTTTTAATATTCAGTTTTAAGCCAGCTCTTTCACTTTCCTCTTCCACTCTCATCAAGAGGTTTTTAGTTCCTCTTCACTTTCTGTCTTTAGAGTGGCATCATTCTCATATCTGAGGTGGTTGTTTCTCCTGCATATCTTGATTCCAGCTTGTAACTCATCCAGCCCTGTTTCTCATGATGTGCTCAGCATATAGATTAAACAAACAGGGTGACAGCAGATAGCCCTGTCATACTCCTTTCTCAATCTTGAACTAATCAGTTTTCCATACAGGGTTCTAACTGTTGCTTCTTGACCCGCATACAGGTATCTCAGGAGACAGGTAAGACGGTCTGGTATTCCCATCTCTTTAAGAGCTTTCCACAGTTTATTATGATCCACACAGTCAAAGACTTTGGCACAGTTGATGAAACAGAGGTAGATTTTTTCTGAAATCCCCTAGCTTTCTCTATGGCCCAGCGAATGTTGGCAATTTGATCTCCAGTTCTACTTCCTTTTCTAAACCCAGCTTGGACATCTGGAAGTTCTTGTTTCACATAATGCTGAAGCTTAGCATGCAAGATTTTAAGCATCACCTTACTTGCATGGGAGATGAGTGCTATTGTCCAATGGTTAGGACATTCTTTGGTACTACCCTTCTTGGGAATTGAAATGAAGACCTTTTCCAGTTCCCTGGCCACTGCTGGGCCTTCCAGATTTGCTGACATATTGAATGCAACACCTTGATGGCATCATCCTTCAGGGTTTTTAATAGTTCTACTGGAATTCTGTCCTACCCACTGCTGTTTATTAATAGCAGTGCTTCCTAAGGCCCACTTGACTTTGCTTTCCAGAATGTCTGGTTCTGCGTGGCTGACCACACCATCATAGTAATCTGGTTCATTAAAATCTTTTTTGTACAGTTCTTCTGTGCATTATTTCCATCTCTTCTTGATCTCTTCAGTGTCTACTAGGTTTCTACTGCTTCTTAGCACATATGTATTTATAGTATAATTATGACAAGTATTGGGGACTGTTCCAATCAGAGTTCAGGGAATGGAGAAGAGTAAAGAATGACTCTCAGGTTCTTGCTTGGTTAACTGGCATTAAAACTGTTTGCAACAAAAAAGAATCAGCTTAAGTCATTTAATTATTTTAAGTGTATTCTGCATCCTATAAAAATAAATTTGAAAGATTAAGAAAATTGTGTCTCCCTAGGTTTTGCATATCTTTTGTTTTGTCATGTAAATTCCCTTCTTATTTTGTATAAAAGTAGCATCAACATATATACACTATCTTGTGTAAAATGGATAGTTGCTGAGTAGTGGCTCTATAACACAGGGAGCCCAGCCTGTTGTTCTGTGATGACCTAGAGAGTTGGAATGGGAGAAAAGGAGGGAGGCTCAAGGTGGAGGTAATATATGTATAATGATGGCTGATTCATATCATTGTATGGCAGAAACCAAAGCAACACTGTAAAAATTAAAAAAAAATTAAAGAAAGGTTATGAAAAAACAAGAAAGAAGTGAGAGAAAATAAGATCTTATGAAAAATTGTGAATAATCTTTATCTGTTTTTGTGCTTATTACAAATTCCTGTTGTTTATCTCTTTATATGTTGATACATATTCTGAAATATCTTCTCATTCCAGATGAGTCAACTTGTGAGGATTTAGTTTAACTAATAACTCAAACAAGCCTAAAATTGGTTCATCTACAGGAATGACCACCATATTAGAGCATTCATTTTAGTGTCAAACTTAGAAAAAACTTCCTAGTTATTCCCATTATGTCAAGATATCAGTGACGCTTCAAAATGCATCATATGGAGTTTGAATACTTGAAGTACCTGCTCATATTCTTTAAGGCACTTTAAGTAGGAAAAATAAATAGAGGAAAAGTTAAGACAAAATTTCCCCAGGATAAAATGGCTCACATATTTTTACCATATGCCTTTACTTAGGAAAAACACATGCTAAAGAATTTTAAGAGTATCCAACTTTGGAAACAAAATGCAAAAACTTTCACTAGTAAATCCATGCTCAGTACAGCTCTGATTTAGTATTTTTTCAAGCCTTACACAACAATCTCTATTTTTAAAATATTTATAAGTAACCCATTTTGTAAGAAAATACCTATCTTTTGTCATAAGAAATATGACACTTTATATTTTTATTCCTACCTTTCATACATTATTTTCTACCATTTGATAATTTGTATCCTATGTTCTGTGGCAACCTACTCCAGTATTCCTTCCTGAAGAATCCCATACAGAGAGGAATCTGGTGGGCCGTGGTCCTTGGGGTCACAAAGTCAGACACACATCCTATGTTCTTGGGCTTCCCAGGTGGAGCTAGTGATAAAGAGCCGTCTGCCAATTCAGGAGACACAAATTATGCAGGTTCAATCCTTGGGTGAAGAAGATCCCCAGGAGAAGGAAATGGCAACTCACTCCAGTGTTCTTGCCTGGGAAATCCCATGGACAGAAGAGCCTGACTGGCATTCAGTCCATGGAATCGCAAAAGAGTCAGACATAACAACTGAACAACAATCCCATGCTCTAGTCAAAGAAAACTCATGCACAATCCTTTAAATATGCTGTGTTTTTTCGTTTGTCCAGGATGCTCCTTCTGCCTGACATGCCCCTGACCTTCTCTCTACCTGGATAATTCCTCTTCCATTCAAAACCTAATTCCAAGACCTCCTCATTCCTGACATTCTTGTCAATATCTCCAAGCAGGGTTATTTACTCTAAGTTCTGTTTTACTTTCTTTATGATCTACTTATTTAATAGCCTTTTCCTATTCAATTTTAATGAGTTGTTAATGAATCTCTCACACTCTTTTTTGAGTTCCTCTGGACTTTATTTTTTCTTTTATCTCTGGCCCATAAACACAGTGCCTGCTCCATTATAGGTGCTTGACAAGTGTTGGCTGAGTGAATAAAGACACCTTTTAGCTCCAATATTTTATGAAATTTCAATTAAAATGACATCAAATTACCCTTTCTTTCTTAACTTAATTTCTAGTACTATACAGTACAGTACTAGAAATTCTAAAACATCATCAGTGGCATACAGAATCCATGTTCTCACTAGACTTCATGCACATAGTCAACTCTTAAAATTTTATCTAGCATACAACTGCCAGACATGTTTTTAAAAAAAAAGGAAAGAAAAATAAGATGTATCAACTCCTCACCTATTGAAAAACTTGCAGATTTCCATTCCTTTTGTATCAGGTTTAATCCTTCTTACTTATTTTTCAAATACCCTCTGTTTTAATCTGTTCAGAATTGCCTTTCCACCACTGGCCTTTATTTTCAATTGCATTCATAGTTATCTGCATTTACCCATAGAACCTAACCATATTTCAGTGTCTTATGCTAGTTTTTCCTCTTAGAAGTCAAGAGACAAGGAATATTGTGATAAAAATATTTTAAAAAATAGAAAGATGTTAGGACTTACTTCTTTTGGTCTGGGGAAATTACTACCTGAATTGAAATAATTCTGGCAACTGAAGGGTTTTGTTTACTTCAGACAAAGCAAACCAGTCAGCTTTGTTTACTTCAGACTCAAATCAATGTATTGTCTTTACCTGAGTGCTGGTTACATTTAGAGAAAAGTCCCATAAATACAGTGAATGAGCAAGGCCACTATCTGAGATGTGTCTGAGTCCTTAGTACAGCACCTAGGGGAGTGGTGAGCATTGGTCAATATTTCCTGATTGATGACTCAATAGCTCTGGTTAAGCCTCATCATCAGAAGTCAAAATTTTTTAACAAGCATCTCAGAGTTTTCATCTCAAAGAAGAAACTAAAGAAAACCAGATTGCAGGAATTTCAAATTGTAAAATGTTCTGGTTGTCAAATTTAGACAGGGAGATCCTGTGCAATGAGAGGCCGGCTGGTGCCAATTTCACATTTTGTTCTCTGGTTTCTGGGTGAAGCTGCTCTGCCAGGGAACTGACAGGTCGAGAGCACTCCTGCTTCCACAGACACACCAGAACATTCTATGTTCATACTGTTCCTGCCTTACCTAGGGGAAGGACTATATTTGCAATGAAAAGAGTTATGATTAATCACCAGTAGAAATTCTTTCGCTTTCTGGGTGCCCATGTTAGAACCTGGCTGAGTCAAAACTCCCCTAACATAGATCATGTAGCAAAATGAGAAGACTATCACCTAATATGACCAAAGAAGATTAAGGGTGTTAGGCCCAACTGACCCCAGGAGACACCTCTAATTCAGACTGTGATCAAGGAGCTTTATAGCACATAAGGGATTCAAAAAGCATATTAATCCACCTCCAGCAATACTGCCAATTTAACCTCTCCCACTTGATTCAACCTGGCATATGTATTACACCGCTCCAAATGCTAGCAGGCTCTGTGCTTACGGCTCCCACAGCACTTAGTGTCTGTGAAAACTTTAAGAAGTAATTACTTTTGAGACCTTAAACATTTCACATGGGAAAGGGAAAAAAGAAAGAAGGTACAAGTAAAGGGAACTAGGGAAAAATAAGAAAATACCCCCAAGTAGAAGCATGTTGATTCCAAAAGGAATTTAAAGGTGATTTAAAGGATGCTAGATGAGCATTTGCTCTGTTTCTGCTTTAAATAAAGCATCCTGTTCTATTCAGTAGGTGTTGTACTTGTTTATTATCTAATGTCTGTTAAAAACCTCTTGAAGAGATATATTCATTCTGATATTCTAAGCACCTCGCTGGATGCACAGCACAAGCTGGTTGGAGTCATGGGTGTAATGCATGCTGCAAAGGTTCTTGAATTCATCTCTTCCTTCTGGTCTCTGAAACTCAGTCTTCTCCTCCATGTAGTGTTCATAAAACTTAGTGGACATAAACCACTAGGGACACAGCAGGTACTCAAGACTGTAGATTCTTACAAAGTGGGTATTTACTTTGTGTTGTTTAGTCGCTCAGTTGTGCCTGACTCTTTTGTGATCCCATGGACTGTAGCCAGTCAGGATCCTCTGTCCATGGGGTTTCCCAGTTTTGGGAAGGTTTTCCTTGGTTTTCCATGATTTCTTCTCCAGGGGATCTTCCCAACTCAGGGATGGAATACATATCTCTTTATGTCTCCTGCACTGGCAAGTGGATTCTTTACCAGTGTATGATCCTGGAAGCCCAGACATTTATTGCTAGTATGCAAGTGTCTTCTGTTAGGAAAACAAATATATTTTATTTGCAATGACACTTTCTTGTAAATTCTGTACTTCTAAAGAATATTTGGTGAACAAGTTATGTTTGCCTCCCTGTGTTACTTTCTAGACAATACTCACACAGGGGTGCTTCTCTCTCAAGCAGTTACCTCCATGTGATTTGCATTTCAGACCTTCCTAAAAGTATGTTTTCATTCTCTTCCCTTCCACCCCATCCCTATTCTACTTAAAATGTGTGATCCTCTGTTAAAACACAAAGAACCCTGGAAAAATAAGAAGCAAGAAGTTTGTCATTGCCAGCTCTGGTATGAATGTATCAGAGGCTAAATTATAACTAATGAAGCCAGGACTGGAATCCATATCTGTCTGACTTCAGAAATCAGAAGTGTAGTGGCTACAATCTGATGAATTAGAACTCAGATCAAAGCCTAGAGTGGAAAAGAGTCTTCTGATTGAAAGGGGAAAGGAAACAAAAGGCAGCATTTAATTGTGTAATAATTAGTAAGTGAATGATGATGGTGTTTTTACAGAACAAAAGATAAGATAGTGTTCAAATAAAACAGTTCAAAAGTGAAAGTCGCTCAGTCGTGTCTGACTTTCCAACCACATGGACTGTGCCCACCAGGCTCCTCTGTCCATGGAAACCTCCAGGCCAGCATACTGGAGTGGGTAGCCTTTCCCTTCTCCAGTGATTCTTCCCAACACAGGGGTCGAGCCCAGGTGTCCCACATTGCAGGTAGATTCTCTACTAAAAGTCTGAGCCACCAGTTCAAAGTGACACAGAAACATAATTCAATCCACTTGAGCTACAACCCATCCTAAACCACACCATAACATTCTGATTTACATTACACTGACTTTAGAAGATCTGGTTTGAATGAAGTTTTATTTCGAGGACTGAAGTTTCCCCAAAGAAGGGGTGAGCTCTTATCTCAAGAAATACCAAGTGATCAAGAAGCCAGGGATAGTGGTGTCAATTGATCTAAGCACAGGGATTTGTTTGGCAAAAGAGAAGCACCAATCAGAAAGAGAAGTGACCAAAAATTACTTAACAAAACAGCTTCAGGAGTAGATTTTAAAAACTGCTTTTAGATTAATTAATTACTAGAAAAATATTATTATGTTTATTCAGAAGAAATTTGCGCAAGCCTCTGAAACCAAGAGGTTTTTATCACAAATGATAAGGTCACTAGACACTCATTCAAGAGTTAGTACTTCCTCAAATGGCTACCCTGTAGTCATTTCTGACTAATACACTACCAAGAAGTAACAATGTGTCTTTAGGAAACTCAGTTCAGTTCAGTTCAGTCGCTCAGTCGTGTCTGACTCTTTGTGACCCCAATGAACCACAGCACGCCAGGCCTCCCTGTCCATCACCAACTCCCGGAGTTTACTCAAACTCATGCCCATCGAGTTGGTGATGCCATCCAGCCATCTCATCCTCTGTCATCCCCTTCTCCTCCTGCCCCCAATCCCTCCTAGCATCAGGGTCTTTTCCAACGAGTCAACTCTTCGCATGAGGTGGCCAAAGTATTGGAGTTTCAGCTTCAGCATCAGTCCTTCCAATGAACACCCAGGACTGATCTCCTTTAGGATGGATTGATCTCGTTGCAGTCCAAGGGACTCTCAAGAGTCTTCTCCAACACCACACTTCAAAAGCATCAATTTTTCAGCGCTCAGCTTACTAGTATGAAGGAAAAACATCTTACAATGAAAATTTTTACAGGTGATTCTTTGATCTCATAGTGTGTTAATTTCTCAAAGTTGGGACTGGATCCTACCTCTAAGAAATGCTCCTTGAAACATTACATTGAAAATCTCCTCTTTTATTGCTTATTGTAAACACTGTATATGTTATTAGAATGCCAATAAAAAGCATGGTCCATGAAATTATTTTTCTAGTCATGAAATTGTGGAGAATAAAACTGGCATTTGTATTGTATTTCTGCAAAGAGAGGAAGTTCTTTTCCACAAAGACTTCCCTCAATGTTCACTCTGGAAAGAAGTATTTGCAGCTGTCTCATGGCTTAATGGTAACAGATTTGCACTTTTCCTCCTGTTTCTATTGTCCAGAGAAGGCAATGGCAGCCCACTCCAGTGTTCTTGCCTGGAGAATCCCAGGGATGGAGGAGCCTGGTGGGCTGCCGTCTATGGGGCCACACAGAGTGGGACATGACTGAAGCAACTTAGCAGCAGCAGCAGCAGCAGGGAAAAAGAAGAAAGAAAGGAAAAGTATCATCGTTAACACTGTCCTTTAACAAGCTCAGCTAATGGGCCTCAGGTATTCTAAATAGCAGCAATTTTAAAATACCTTTAAATTTCATACATTTCTTCCAGTCAGATGAAAAGCTAAGGTATATGAACCTTCATTTTATGGTTTGGGCAGATATAGAGTTAGATTACTCCCTGTCAAAGCAGAAATCAACCTCTTACAGAGAATAAGTGCTAATTAAGAAAAACAGAGTGTTACATTAAACAGATCTGTTTCTTTTGTGTGCACTTTGGGGGCATAAGCTCTAACCACAGTCTTCAGAGTGACCCTCAGTGTTCCCTAAGGATGCCAATGTGGGGTTCTGTCCAGTTAGTGTGCTACTGAGAAAGTCAGAATGGTGAAGCTGTCCACAAAGGAGGTGGGCTAGGGAGGCAAATACAATCAGGGAATATTATCTCTCTCTTGTGTGTCTGTTACAAAACAGTATCCTCTCATGAGGCTTCTAACCCTTCTTGTTTTTTATGCATATGTATAAGTTTGTAAGTGTAAGTTTTTCAGGGCTTCTCTAATGGCTCAGCGGAAAGAGTCCACCTGCAATGCAAGAGACGAGGGTTCAATCCCTGGGCTGGGAAGAACTGCCAGAGAAGGAAATGGCTACCCACTTCAGTATTCTTGCCTGGAAAATCTCATGGACAGAGAGGCCTGGCAGGATACAGTCCATGGGGTCCCAAAAGAGTCAGACACAACTAAACAACAACAAGTTTTATAAATGTCTAATGAGAGAAAACTGAAAATGCCCCAGAAAAAATAAAACTGCTTCAACAGAGAAAGGGTCTCTTTTCCTGGTGAAGGGATATAGAGTTAATACCAGGGAATATACATCCGCTGAAATAACTGAAACATAGATGCTTCCAAAATTTACTTGCGGTCCCACTGATCAGGCTATAAGTAATTTTAGTTATTATTTCTTAAGATTATAGTAGATAAAAAGGTCTCAGGAGTATGCTAAACAGCTTTAACACTTCCTTACATTTGGTGTACCATTTTCCTCCTCCCGGGGCTAGTGGTAAAGAGCCCGTTTGCCAATGCAGAAGATACAAGAGACGCAGGTTCGATCCCTAGGTTAGGAAGATACCCTGGAGGAGGGCCAGCAACCCACTCTAGTATTCTTACCTGGAGAATCCCATGGACTGAGGAGCCTGGTGGGCTACAGTTCATGGGGTCGCAAAGACTGAAGTGATGGAAGTGACTTACCACATGCTCACATTCTTCCAGGCTCCAACCAACAGTAGCAGTAACAGATATCCAGATCTCAAGAGGATAGAACTATAATGGCACATTGAATATGGAAAGGAAGAACCAGCAATGGTTACTACATATATATATACTCATAGAACAAATCAGCATCAAACTAAGGAATAAGCTTCCCCCAAAATAAGCGGACAACAAATGCTTGCTCCTCTTACTGAACTCTAGAAACAGTTTTGAAGCTATCAGTAACCACTACTTCTGAAGCAACCAATAGCTTCATAACTATGTTTACTTATATTAGATTAACTTAGAGTTTATTTAATGCAGTTGCTCACAAATTTTATGTAACTTTGTAGTGTTCTGTGTCTGTTTAAATGACATGCTTTTCTAAGCTCAATATCAGTGTTTTTATACTGTGCAAACTAAGAAATTACTGGGGGATATCTGGTAAGCTTGATAGGAAACCTGCTGCTGCTGCTGCTAAGTCACTTCAGTAGTGTCCGACTCTGTGCGACCCCATCCCTGGGATTCTCCAGGCAAGAACACTGGAGTGGGTTGCCATTTCCTTCTCCAATGCATAAAAGTGAAACGTGAAAGTGAAGTCGCTGAGTCGTGTCCGGCTCTTCGCGACCCCATGGACTACAGCCTACCAGGCTCCTCCATCCATGGGATTTTCCAGGCCAAGAGTACTGGAGTTGGGTGCCATTGCCTTCTCCGGGGAAACCTGAGATGTCAGCAATTTGCTGGTTAGGATTTCAAGTGGCTCACACTGTGAGCCTTCACCAGGAACAATCTTGGTGGACAGAGCCACAGGGAATGCCCATCCATCACATTCACCCAGGATAATGTGAGAAAGAATCAAAGGGCCGTGGGACAGGGACCTCTATGCTCAGATTCCACAAGAAATGGCTTCAGTCAGGCCTTGTCCCAGAAGAAAATAACACGTTAGGAATCAGATGGAATTCTACTTTCAGTTTTAGAGGAGGGAGGATACTATTAATATTTAAACGCTGATGAAGTGTGATTCTTAACACCTCTTTATATGGGTTTATATATAGGATTTCACTTGGTAAGCGATTCAACATATTTTATAGAGGAAATGTTTTTCAATGGCATTTTTGTGGCACAGTAGATAGAGGTGAGGTCAATATTTCTTTTGAAAAAATAAACTAGAAAATTGCTAGAAAGCCATGATTCATTATAAAAATATGCTGAGTCAAAGGAACATGAAAATCGAAGGGATAGAAAAAGAGAACTAGACTTCCCTGACGCTCAATTGGAAATTTCTTCTTGTGTCAGAACATGGCTGTGTAACAATTTTAATCCCAGTGGATTTTCAAAAAATACAAGAATCTTCAGATTTTAGTAGCCCTTGATTACTGCCTTAGCCCCCATGCTAAATCCCCTCCTCCACACACTTTGGGGTTTTTTTTTTGTATTTTTTAATGTTTTTTTTACAACTTGTCCTCAGGAGTATTTTCCTTTACATAATTATTGCAGCAGTTTGTTAGTCTATTGGCCGCCAATGCAAACATTCCTCTATTTCCTCACCCTGTGTAGGTCCCTTCCACTGACCTGGGCTTGGTCATGTGACTTTCTTTCACCCAGCGGCATTTCAAGTGCTGAAACTTGAATAGTACTTGTGCATTAGGGTTTGTCCTCTTGGAAATCTGTTGTTAGGAAGCCTGTCTAGTCTAGTGAAGACCCCTAGCCCAGCCCACAACCAGCACAAAATGGCCAGACACATGGAAAAAAAACAGCCTCGGTCCAGCAGCCAGATGACAACAGCCTCAGTAGTCACCTCAGGTAAAAGTAACATGGATCCACCCAGCAGGTCCCAACCCAATCTGCTGATTCCCAAATTTTGTGGAGATAAAATAGCTACTGTTTTAAACCACCAAGTCTAGGAGTGGTTCATCACACAGGAATAGACACAACTATCTTCACTGTTAGATTATCTTCCCATTTTATGTCATGTGCATGCGTGATCAGTCACTCAGTCATGTCTGACTCTTTGCAACCCCGTGGACTGTAGCCAGCCAGGCTCCTCTGTCCCTGGGATTCTCCAGCAAGAATACTGGAGTGGGTTGCCATTTCCTTCTCTAGGTGATCTTCCTGACTCAGGGATTGGCAGGTGGATTCTTTACCACTGAGCCACCTGGGAGTTCTCATTTTTAATACCATACCCCCTTCCAATAAATGTTCCTTTATCCAAGATTCTAGAAAAGAAATAACAACTGATAAGGCTGATATAGCTTCAACAGTTTTTAAGTTTTATAAACTTTTAAAATATATTAATAAAATCAATATTTATTTTTATCACAAAATTATTTTCTTCATTCAGCTTAAGAATTAATGCAGAATTGTAGTAAATTTATAAATTTGGAGGCTCTAAAAATATGCTACTCCTTGGATTCAGCCCTAGTGTACTTTATGTGGCATTCACCTTTGCAAAATGATTCCAGGATTTTTTTTCAATATTCATTTTAAAACTTTGACCTAAAGACATTTTTACCTGAAAAAAATAATACATAATTCCACTTTCAGCTATTAAGCGACAGTTTCCTTATTTTCTAAATTCCCTATCTATAATGAAGACTATGTATAGAGTACAAGACTGTCATAACTAAGAGGAAGGTAGTACAGAAAGGCATTGTCCAATCTTATCATTATATTGAAGTGGGGAGTCATGGACACCTTGAAGACTGGAAAAGGAGACTGATACAATGTAATGATTATTGTAAGGATGCGGATAATGGTTCCTATCATTTTATTGTAAATATGAATGGCAGAACATTCTGGGGAAATGATGCTGGCTACAGAGAAGATTTTTATCTCTGAATATCCCACCCCTCCCATAAATAGGCACAACCCCGCTGATGAAAAGAAAGAAAAGCATCTAGGATAGCAAGATCAAAAGTCCACAGATAACATCTACAACAAAGTGTCCAGAGAGGAACAAATCAACAGGAAAAAGATCTACATGTGTGTATCACAAAGTGCGGGAGAAAATCGAGGGAAGAAAAGGTGATTTTATCTTTCAGGAGAGCCAGAGAATCCTGTGATTCAAGAACTCAAAGATTTAAAAACTTACTGAGAACAGCAGCAGAAGCTCTGAAATGCAGTGAACATCGCAGGGGCCACTTTTCAAGTGAGAGCAAGCACTTCGAGATATTCTGAGAGTGCCTTGCACTCTGGGATCAAAGAAACATTGACACCTATTAAACCAAAAAACCCTTCCAGAACAAATCCCCATGCTCAACAAGGACAGGAATGAAGAGGCCTGGATAAAAGGGAATAGGAGGGCAGAGGAGGAAGATTTTAGAAATTATTAGGGTCACTTTTTAAAGTATGTCATGAAAACAATAGAAGATACTGAACCCTGGAGTTTTAAAGCTAAAAATTATATTCTGATCTATGCCTCCTTCCTAAAGTGGAAACATTTCATTTAGAAATAAGCAACAGAGGAGTATTCCATTCATTTCCTATAGAAAATTAGTAAGGAAAAAAAAAAAAGAAAAATGAGAATAAAGTTCCAGCGAATCCTGAAAGCATGACAAAAAGACATGTCCAGAGAACAAATAAAATCATCTGCCTGATATTAAAAAAAAAAAAAGAAAGAAAGAAATTTTAAGAAGGATAGAGACTTTTTATTTTAAAAATACATAAAAGACAGGAAAACTAAGAAATGAAGTGATTGGAAAATAGGAAGGTTTGAAAAGGTGAAGGAATTCAGTGAGTAAATTCTTAAAAAAAAAAGTCCTGACTTGAAAGAAGGTTAAACTAGAAGGAACACAAGCTTGAATAAACACAGTGAATAATGTCTCCTTGGAGAAATGCTGATTTCAAGTCAATCAGGAAGAATGAACAAGATGTTCCTGTTATATCTTGTCATACAAGAGAACTGGGAAGATTATCAAAGACTACTGTGGATGTGTCGGAAGGACTCAAGAGCCAACTTGAACAGGATCCATGAACCTAAGAGGGGACAATCTGTGCATTGATATTTATAACAACCTCAGTGAAAACAACAAAGAAAAAATGCCTAATTGGTCCTCCTTGGAAGCTTCTCTAGACTCAATCTCTCTCTTTTTTTTTTTTTCATAAAACTTCTTCATAAAATAAAAGAATTTATTCTGTCTTTCCTAATTAAACTGTAACTCAGGGCAACCAAATAGTTGATGAAATAATATTCTATCTAATAATCTAATTAGTAAAATATCACCATTGGGTACTGTAATAAGTTAACGGATCTATGCATTGGTCATTAATGGTTGCAGCATCACAGTAAGACAAACACTATTAAATTCCTTTTGGAATTAATCAATATTATCTACAAAGTAAAATTCCCAAAAAATCAAACCTGAATTTGGTCAATGCTCTAGATCTACTTCCGAACTGTCTGTAAATAACATGGGCCAAAAGAGCATCATGAATACACAAGCATGAAGGGGATGCAATCAGCATAAGCCACACAGTTGGAAATCTTACTGGATTAATTCTTGGAATTCAATGACAAGTGCTTGCAAGAAATATGAGCAAACTGAGTTCTTTTAAACCTATAGTTTGGCTTACCTGGTGACTCAGTGATAAAGAATCTGCCTGCTAATGCAGGAGAGCAGGAGACACCTGTTCGATCTCTGGATCAGAAAGATCCACTGGAGGAGGGAATGGCAACTCACTCCCATATTCTTGCCTGGAGAATTCCATGGTCAGAGGAGCCTGGCAAACTAAGAGTCAGACACGACCAAGCAACTAACACTTTCACTTTCAGGTTATTATATATGTAATTATATATGTAGAACACAAACTTTTACTTTCATATTATTATATATGTAATTATATATGTAGAATACAAATTCCTTTAAGGGTAGTGACTAGTCTCATCAACATCAAATTGACCCCAATATCAGTGCTTTCAAAATGTGTGTTGCCTAGAATATGTTTGACAGTAAAAAGTTATACACAACTCTATCCTAACTAAATAATAATTTGAAAGTGTTAGTCATTCAGTCGTGTCCAGTTCTTTGCAATCCCATGTTCTATAGCCAGCCAGGCTTCTCTGTCCATGGGATTCTCTAGGCAAGAGTACTGGAGTGGGTTGCCATTCCCTCCTCCAGGGGTCTTCCTGACCCCCGGATTGAACCTGGGTCTCACCAATTGCAGGCAAGTTTTTTAGTCTGAGCCACCAGGGCAGTCACCAGATAATAATGATACTAATAATAATAATATGAGATAGAGTATAAATGGGAGGATAAAGATGATACTGGAAATCCCAGACTATAAAATAAATTATCTCAAAGCGACCGGCCAATCTATTGACTGAATAGTTGTTTGTGAATTGTTCACCATTTAAGTGCATAAATGAGAGAAGTATTAAAATAAATTTTATCAAAACATACAATTTTTATACCTATAATTTTTGAGACAAACTAACCTGTAAAGTAGAAATAAATGTGATACAAAGTATTCCTTCAGGTTCCTAAATGATCCACTCCTTATATTTCCCTATGAAACCATCAGTTATAACCATAATAATCTGTCAAATGTTCACCAATGTCTCCTTCCTTTATTTTCCAAGGTTTGACATCACTACAAAGTCAAGTCCTTTTGCAGAATATAGCAATTTCAAAACCCCTCATCAATGTTATTCACTAGGATAAAATAATAAGAAAATTAGAAAACCACTGTGCTAAGAAATGATCCTTCAGTGATTCATTCAAGGTGGGCCAGCATTCAGACTATACCTGAGTTAGAATTTGAATTCCAGAGTGGACCATTAAACCACAGCTCATCCTCTCTTTTTAAAACTATTAGAAATAAACCTGTTGCCTGATCTTTAAGATGCTGCAAAGCGATCATATTTAGATTTTTTTGTCTCTTTTGACTTCCCTAGCCCCTTTCTCTACTTTGAGAATAGTGGTTCCCAGATAAGTACAGTGAGCCCAACAGATGTTAGTCAATGGGTACAAACTTTCTAGTTAAAAGACGAATAAATCCTGGGAATCTAATATACGGCATGATGACTATAGTTAACAGCATTCTACTGTGTACTTGAAAGTTTCTGAGAGAGTGGATCTTACATGTTCTCACCATACACACACAAAAAAGGTAATTCATTGTGTGAGGTGATGATGTGTTAACTAATCTTATTGTAGCAATCATTATGCAATATACACTTGTATCAAATTATAATGTTGTATGGCCTGGAGAAGGAATGGTTACTCACTCCAGGATTCTTGCCTGGAGAATTCTATGGACAGAGGAGCCTGGTGGGCTACTGTCCGTAAGATCCCAAAGAGTCAGACCTGACAAAGAGCTGGACACAACTGAGCAAGTAATACCACTGCTAATGCTGTACCTTAAACTTACACAGTATTACATGTCAGTTACATCTCAATAAAGCTGAAAGGGGAAGAAAGGATGCAAATGGAGCAGGGAGAGGCTGGTGGAGAAAAGCCACTGCCTTGAGCAGCACTGAGATGGGCTGAGTGATGGGCCTGTATTAGCCCTGCTGGGTCGGAGCTGTTCCCACGTGAGAGGAGGGGGCAGGGACAGCGCACCTGTGATTCTTGTTGCAAATCCTAGGTAGCCCCAGGCAACTTTTCAAAGTTAGATGATGAAAACCAATAAATGAGATTATATGAACAAATTACATAAATGCCTTTATTCTACTTACAGTGCTTTGGCAACTTCTTCCATCTAAATGCTGCTCCCTGTGGTTCTCAAATCAAGAACTTTAATATGCATCAGAAGTTTCAAATTTTCATCATCATCAACCCTGGCACCAAAAGAAAAGTTGAAATTTTATGACCCCTAGTAAATGAAGTATCTTTTGTATTTTTAGTATTTACCAAGAGAACATTTAATGATTACCTGCCATGTGCCAGGAGAAAAGAAAAATAAGACACAGATTTTAAATATAGACTTTGTTCCAGTGTTATTCTTCCTTTTGACTTCAGTATAAGAGCTATTGGACTATTTGGTGTCCCTGTGAGGGGATAAGCAAATGCTTACAGAGTGGATAAGCAATCCTAGAATTGCTCAATAACTTTGTATTTTGACTTAAGGGAAAACTAAAAGACCTTCCTGTCCCAAAGTATCTCTGCTCTATGGAGACTGGAGGTGCCCTGCAATTGATTCAAGATACTGTTTATTTGTTAAAACAGTTAAATGAGTAGTTTTTATTTAACATGTGAGCACAGATCTTCATATCAGTACCTAATCCGTGACAGAGCTAAGAGAAAAACTCTTAGGGAAAGAAAAACAATATGGGTAAAATGTCAAGGTTCCATGGGATATTGATAGGATTGTAAAACTTAAGAGGTACCTAGAAACCCTGGGTATTTAGTAATAATATCAACAAAGGATGATGGAAAATAAGACAATACTCAGGTCAGAGGATAAATTAAGTAGGTGAAGTGGTCCTTTATATTCTTTCCCTTCTCATATACCTCTGCTTTTTCCTCTCCAGAATCTGTTCTGTATCCTCAGTAGGCCTAACACACACACACAAACACACACACAAACACACACACACACACACACACACACACTTACACACATACATGAATTCATGTACACATATATAAAGTCTGCTCAGTTAAAGTTTAGCTTTCAATAATAAAGAAAATGTATAATGCCTATATTTTATAGATTTTCAAAATACTTGCACTTTAATAGAAAACATTAAATGTCTAAAAATAAGAAGTCATTTCTGACACTGGAGGTTGACAATTTCACAGAGAAAACTTGGGGAGCACAGACAAACCTGACCTCTCCCCACCCACCATCTCCCACAGCCTGGGGGAAAAGTCATCATCACAGTCTCAATCCCTCTGCTAAGTCAAAATCAAGTTTACCAATGTCCCAATTCCAAAGAGAATTCCCTACCTCATGTTAGGCATTCACATGTATTTTATTTGTTGAAGAGAGACGATATAAAGGAGAAAATCATATGAAATTATAAGGTATAGCATTTAATCAACAGATATTTAAATTTAAGGTAAAACTAATTCATAATTTGATATTATATGTGGAGTTTTATTTTCTAAAAGATAATTTGAAAAGCTCAACTCCTATTTTAACTTATATTTTCAGAGAATATACTTGGTGTAAAAGAAGAATGTCTTCCATCATTGTGCTTTTCTTACAAGCAAACAAGGATTTATATTCCTTTTCAAGAAATGACTTTTTGATAATAGGAGAATAAATACTTTATGTTTTTAGAAACAACAGGCAGCCTACTGATATCCTTGATTAGCTTCAATAAATTTGAATGGTTCCTATCATCCTCTCTTTGACTTGTACCTGACCTGCTTAGTTCCTGGAAATCACTGTCGACTTCTAAATATGCAGTTCACAGAACCCACCACCAGAGGGCAATAAAGAAGTTAAAAATCTTGAAGCCCTACAGTGAAAACGCGAGCCATGCCGAAGTCATTTCAGTCTATCCGACTCCACTGGACTGAAGCCCACCAGGCTCTTCTGTCCATGGGGATTCTCCAGGCGAGAATACTGGAGTGGCTTGCTGTGGCCTCCTCCAGGGGATCTTCCCAACCCAGGGATCGAAGCCATGTCTCTAACATTAAACCTGCTTTGGCAGGGGGGTTCTTTACCATTAATGCCACCAAATAGTGGGAATTTAAATAAAAGCCACATTTCACAATATGCTTTCCTGACCCGTGTTATATCTAATAACTTAATGGACTATATGTACATGGGTTCTGAAAAGTAAGAAGCACACTTCACTGGTCAATTTCTATGACAAGGGGAACATAACTTGAGTGTAGAAAAACAGTATACTTACATCTTAAATTTCACCTCCCACAGAATCTACACACTTTTGAAAAACGGTAAAAATAATGGCTTTCTGTGACTCAATAACCAGCTAACATAATCAAGTGTATAATTCATCTTCCTATGATGTTCAAATGCACAGGAAAAATGCATATCTAAGAGAATGGATAAACTCTAAATGACATGTAAAAATGAGTAACTCTTCAAATGGGAAAAGTATAAGATCTATAAGGAACAATTTTCACTGTACTAGTATGGATGTATACATAAATAGTCTCTAAGAAACATAAAAACCACTTCTAGAAAGTAATTTGAGGTAGAAGGGAACTAACATGGATGAGGAAGAAAGGAGAGTTAGTTTTTAAAATAGTTTCATTTATTTGGGTTTTTTAATTTGTTTTACTGATTTGGTCTTTGCAATATAAGGAAACGGTGGTTTTCAGACCAGTGTCCCAAAGCAATAAAGGGAATGAGGACTATACTGGAGCCCAGCAAATGTTTGATTACCTTGTAATAATACTGTAATAATAATACCATTTGATTATCTTATAGTAGGTGCATGTGTACATGCTCAGTCCCGCAGTTGTCCAACTCTTTGAGACCCCATGGATTGTATACACCAGGATCCTCTGCCCATGAAACTTTCCAGGCAAGAACATTGGAGTGGGTTGCCAGTTTCTTCTCCATATAATAGATGAAATGGTAGCCAAATCATTTGAACTACAAGCACTCTCTCTGAAAATAATCTTAAGCCATCAACCTTAACTTATATATTAAATAAAGCAGAGCTAGAATAATATTTTCTTTGGAGAGAAAAATAAGATTCTGGATCAAATCAATAATGTCAGCAAACCTCAATGGTATAAAATACTTCTGATTCCTGTCATGCCTCTAGAAGAAGGAAAACTGAGTGATAATTTCCCCAGATTTTATATTCAATGCAAATATTTTAGATAAGAGGCATCTCTAGTTAAAAACAGGGTTTCCCACATTGCACTAGTGGTAAAGAATCTGCCTACCAATGCAGGAGATATGGATTTGATCTCTGGGTTAGGAAGATCCCCTGGAGGAGGGCATGGCAACCCACTCCAGTATTCTTGCCTGGAGAATCCCCATGGACAGAGGAGCCTGGAGGGCTACAGTCCATGGGGTCTCAAAGAGTTGGACACAACTAAGTGACTCACTTCACTAATAAAAAGTGTTATGGATTTTTTCTTGAGTAGTCTCCAATATGATAGCTGACAGGAGTTCCTCTTTCCTTCCCAAATACATATGGGGATATGGAGGTGTGTATGAGTCAGAAGAACTATCTAAATAAAGCATAGTAATCAATATTTTGTTTTTTTTAAAAATAGAGATTTCTATATAAGTTGTTTCCATTGGATAATATTTAATATCAGTTCTTGAAAATAGGAATGACAAATATTTTAAAATTTGTACAATTCATCATGATTGGCTATAAGTTATGTTTCTTTCTACAAAAATTGGATTGATATAATATTATATGAACATAATTTCAACTATGAATTGCAGTTCTGTGGGGTCAATAACTGTATTATTTATCTTTCTATTTCCTGCAAAAATGCATAGAGTATACTTAATAGGAATTCAGTAACACTTGATTGGGTATATCAACTAAAAGAATACATACAAGAGATACAAGTCAACTCTAAATTATACTAAATCACAATAATTTTTACAAATAATAATCATTTGAATTTACCAATATGTTTTTGAGGACTTATATATTACTAATTATAAATGTAGAAATCTTCAAAGAAATGTCAGGTTTCCAGGTTATTTTTGATAGTAATTATAGCAAAAAATGTAATCTAAGCACGGATATTTCCTTTACAGATTCCTTAATTTATATTGCAGTTAAGTCATGATAATTTTATGGCTTAAATTTCAACTACATTTTTCAATGAGGAAACCTTTTAGGATTTTCCTACCTCTTGCTGCTGTTTTCTCCCTTCACATGACCCTTAACAGAAATTCCTGGAAGGGGGGAATTTTATAAGAGCAGAGTAAGTAGAATAAGGGAAGGGTCAGGGAACTCACAATCACAGTAACACAAAGAAGAGTACAAAGCCAGGGCCAGTTAGGGGATGGCTATCTTGGTATAATATAAAGCCTCATTTTTTAGACTACAAAGGTTGATTTTTCCGCTAAGTGGGGATTAATTTACTCCAAATTAAACAAAAGTAAGATTTAATGCCCCCTAGACATGGTTAGAGCTTATGGAAAGTAACAGTCAGTGTCGATTAACAAAGTGTTACACACATTCATGATAGTGGAGGGGGCATTAGAAATTTTCCTCGCAGCCTAAGATTTGAGAAATGGCCTTACTTCCTCCCTTGGTGGGGGATGAGTAACAATTCAGCTAACCGAGTCCTGCTCATGCAGTCACGATACAGATCAGATAGATCCTTGCAGTCCTCTCCTTAATGAGCATCACAGGGGATACATATATCCAGACATGTGTCTGGGGATGGATCTTCCAATAAAAATGTGACCCACCAATCCTTTTAAACTATATTGCTAAGATCAATCATACACACACACACAGAAACACAATTCAAATGTATCACTTGTAAAGATTCATTCAACTACTTTTTAATTAGGTGGTCTAATTCTGCTTAGGTTGCAAGCAGCAGAGGCAAAAGGGACAAATTCTAATTGTCAAATGGCAGTTGTTTGGTGGTCTTAGACTCCTTAGACTCTTAGCCCTTAGATTCATAAGGGCTGCTGAATCTAAAGACTCAAGCAAATGCCACGATGCATTGCTATGAGTTGAATTGTATCCCCATAAAATCTAATCCATAGTATCTTAGAATGTGAACAGATTTGGAAATAAGGGTCTTTGCAGATGTAATTAGTTGAGATAAATAGGATGGACCTTCAATCCAATATGACTGGTATCCTCCCAAGAGGAAACGCAGAGACAGAGACACACAGAGACAATTCCGTTTGACAAGAGGAAGAGACTGGAGTGATACAGCTGCACTGATTTGCTAACATCTTTCCATGTGCCTCTTGAAAGTGAAGTTGAACATAAGTCACTCAGTTGTGTCGGACTCTTTGAGATCCCATGGACTGTAGTCCATAGAATTCTCCAGGCCAGAATATTGGAGTGGGTAGCTTTTCCCTTCTCCAGGGGATCTTCCCAACCCTGGGATCGAACCCATTGCAGGCAGATTCTTTACCAGCTGAGCCACAGGGGAAGCCCCATGGTCATCACTAGTCAAAATTACAATGAGGTACCACCTCACATGGTCAACAGCCATCATCATCAAAAAACCTACAAATAAATGCTAAAGAATGTGTGGAGAAAAGGGAACCCTCCTACACTGTTAGTGGGAATGTAAATTGGTGCAATCACTGTGGGGAACAGCATGCAGTTTCCTTAAAAAGCTAAAAATAGAACAACTACATGGCCCAGCAATATCACTCCTGGGTATTTACCTGGAGAAAATTGTCATTCCAAAAGATACATGGACCCCAGTTTTCATTGCAGCACTATTTACAATAGCCAGGACATGGAATCACCCTCAATGTCCATTGGTAAAAGAATGGATAAAGAAGATGTGGTACATATATACAATAGAATATTACTCAGCCATTAAAAAGAAAGAGATTTTGCCATTTGCAGAGACATGGATAGACCTAGAGACAGTGAAGTCAGGAAGAGAAAAGAAAATACCACATAATACCACTTTACATGTGGAATCTAGAAAAATGGTACAGACAAACTTATTTGCAAAGCAAAAATACAGACACAGTTGTAGAGAATTTATGGGGAAGGAGATGACTTGGAAGATTGGTATTGACATATAAACACTACTAGGTATAAAATGGGCTTCCCTGGTGGCTCAGAGGTTAAAGCGTCTGTCTGCAATGCGGGAGACCTGGGTTCGATCCCTGGGTCAGGAAGATCCCCTGGAGAAGGAAATGGCAACCCACTCCAGTATTCTTGCCTAGAGAATCCCAAGGACGGAGGAGCCTGGTGGGCTACAGTCTACAGGGTCACAAAGAGTTGGACACAACTGAGCAACTTAACTTTAACTTTATGTATAAAATGGATAACTAATGAAAACCCACTTATAGCACAGGGAACTCTGTTTAATGCTCTGCGGTGACCTAAATGGGAAGGAAATCCAGAAAAGAGAGGATATGTGTGTATGAAGAGCTGATTTGCTTTGCTGCACAGCAGAAATGAACACAAAATTGTAACACAACTATCAACTACACTCCAATACAAATTTAAGATAAATAAATACTCCCCCAAAAGAGAAATGCTAACACCAATGATTGATGGCCACCACCACAAGTTTGTTAAAACAAAGAGGGATCTTCCCCTTGAGGCTTCTGAAAGAACAGGACCCTCTCAATGCTTTGAGTTTGAACTTCTGGCCTCCAGAGCTGGGATCAAATAAATTTCTGTTCTTTTAAGGTAATAAGTTTTTGGTGTCTTGTTAGGGAAGTCCTAGAGCTGGCAGTATTTGAGTCCTAAGTTGGCAACTGTATTTTGACTATGTAATGACTATTCCAATATGATCAACAGATGCAAAGATAAAAGCACAGCTGAGAGTAAACCAAGTTCTTTTTATTCCCAGACTAATAAATGATTTTAAAAATTAATTATCAGTTATCAGATTAGTAGCTGTACTTTGTTTAAAGGGACATTTTTAATAGAAAGGTAATAGTTGTTAGAAACAACAAAAAAACAGCAATCTTCTACCATACTCCTCTCAACCTGGTCTTTCTGGCCACAAAGATAATTTTTAGGAAAATTAATTTCTCCTGTTATTTTAAATTACTTGCTCACACTGCTAATTTCTATTTCACTTTTCATTTTAAACATTATCCATTGGTTTCTGATAAGATTTGTATGTAGTTGTTTTACTAGTTCTCTCTCACTCTCTCCTCTTCCCAATATAGATACAACAAAAATCACTATTAAATCAATATTCAGTGTTTGTGTTATTTTAGTCATGCAATAATTTTTGTCATTGAATGACATGGCAAAATATAACTACATTTTTATACAAACTTTTATTTTGTCTAGATTTGGTAATTTCCATATCTTTGTCATTATTTTGGCTTGTTTAACTGTGTATTTATAATTAAATTAGTCTCAGACTTTCTAATAGAACTGTAAAACTTGGAATATGATCAAAGAGACCAAGAAGTAAAGCTTTGTGAAATATTTGAAACATTTCAAAATGTCTCAAGTCCACATTCATATGCAAGTGGTTGTTTGGCTAGATATTCAACTTCAGATTAGAAATGATTTTTCTTCGGAAATTTGAAGAAATTGTTTACTTTTGGTTTCCAGTAGTGCTACTGAGAAATCCAATAACATTCCCACAATTAATTCTCTTATATATAACACTGTCTTCCTCCTTCTCCTCTAATAGTTGAGAATCTTTTAAGATCTATTTATCCCTGGTGGCTCAGAGGGTAAAGCGTCTGCCTGCAATGCGGGAGACCTGGGTTCGATCCCTGGGTTGGGAAGATCCCCTGGAGAAGGAAATGGCACCCCACTCCAGTACTTGTGCCTGGAAAATCCCATGGACGGAAGAGCCTGGTAGGCTACAGTTCATGGGGTCGCAAAGAGTCAGACACAATTGAGTGACTTCACTTTACTATTTATCCTCAAAGTTCTGACACTCCATAATAATATACAATGATATGAAATTCTTAATTCATTTTACCTAGCTCTCATTGGATCCTTTATATCTAGAAATCCATGCACTTTTCTTCCATGATATTGCCTTATATTATTTCTTTGGTAATTTCTCCCTAGCCTTTTCCCCTGTTTTCCTTCTCTGGAATTGATGTCAGCTTGATGCTGTACCTCTGAGACTGGTGTTCTAATTTACCATTTTTCCTTCTTCTATTTCCATCTCTCTTTTGTAATAGTTTTTCTATTTTTCTGGGAGATTTCCTATATTATTGAAGTCTTTTAGTTATGTTTTATTTAATCTATCATATCATGACTTTTTAAAAGATATCTTTCTTGTTGCTTTGAAACACACCCGTATTAGACACAGATATGTTAAAATTAATTTAGTATTTTTCATTTGTGTCTGCACTATGCTTTACCTATTTTTATTTTGTTTTCTTTCACTGTTTGTGCTTTGCTTTGGTTGGTCTGTTTATCTATTATATTAAGTGATTTCTGCAAATGTCTTAATCATCTATTAATTTTAGGAATAAAGTATTGAAACACTAACTGGCAAATCCATGAACATGAAAGGCTTTTCTCTTGCTTATAAATAGCTGAGCTATGGAGTTATGATCAGGTTGAACCGGAGGCATCTCACTGTGCTTATCCCAAATCAGTGAGTCCTTTAAATAAGGATATTTAATTTCCCCGTAGATGAACTGTCCATTTACCAACATAAAGATCATAAACTTGGCAATCTACATTTAGGAAAATAAACAGTGAGTTCATTATGCCAAAACTTATTCAAACTCTCTGTTTTTAATAAATTAAATCACTCCCACTTTCAGCCCTGCATAGGATCCCGGAATCCAGAATCTCTGATTGAACCTCTCCATAGAAACCTCCATACTTCCGCAAGAAGCAGGGGATGCAGAGGTGTCACTTTGTTCTTTGTTTTGGATTGGAAAAGTTGGTATTGGGTATGTGGGACCAATAATGCTATTCTATTAATAGCATTTAAAAGAGTTTGTGAGGCCGATCAAGTATCAGCATGTTGTACTTTCATTTTAATTCATCTCAAAGTACTTCTAATTCCCTTTATGAGTTCTTACTTAATCCATGAATTATTTAGAAACATATTGTTTAATTTCCATTTGTGATTTTCACAAATTTCTTCCTGTTAATGATTTCTCATTCTGCTATCAACTGAGAGCATTCTTTTATTGTTTATATCCTTTAAAATGTACTGAAATCTGTTTTATGGTCTAGCATATAGTATACCCATGTGCATTTGAAAAGAATGTATATTCTGATGCTCTTAAAGATAGCTGTTAGGTCTAGTTGATTGATAATGTTGTTCAAGTTTTATTTCTTTTCTTGTTAATTTTATGTCTGTTCTGTTATTGAAAGAAGAATATTCAACTATTATCATACAACTGTCTGTTTTGCTTTCGATTATGTTCAATTTTTTTTCATTAGATTTTGAAGTTCTGATGTTAGGTGCATATATTTATTACACATTCTTGATGGAATAACCATTTTATCAATATGAAATGTCTTTATTTGTCTCTAGTAAAATTTTGATCTTAAAAAATATATTTTTTCTGATGTTTATTTAGCCACTCCAGGTTTCTTGCTATTGCTATTGTTTTATTGTTACTGTTATGGCATATCTATTTCAACTGTTTTACACTCCACCTGTATATGTTCTTGAGTTTAAAATCGGTTATTTGTATGACCCATTTTGTATATTTGGATCATGTTTTTTATTTTTTATCCATTCTAAAATTCCTGTCTTTAGATGAATGTTTAATCTTTTTATACTAAATGTAATATTAATTTTATAATTTTTAGATAGAATATAATTCATGTAGGATTTATGTCCAATATTTGTCCAACATTTTTTTTCATCTAATCCCTCTTTCTCAATACTGGTGCATTTTTTTATTGTTGTTGTCGCTGATGTTGTTAAAGAGATATTTTCTAGTGTGTGATTTCAATTCCCTTGTCTTTTACTATATTTTTGAGTGATATTCTTAATGCTTGCTCTAAAGATTACAAATAGCATCTTAAGTTATAAGTATCTAGTTTTGATTAATACCAACTTAATCTCAATAGTATAAAAAACTTTGCTCCTATTAACTCCATTATATTGCTCTCCTTTGATCTGTTACTGATAGAAAAATTACATCTTTGTATATTATATGCCTATACACAGTTATAATTAATACTTTATATAGCTGTTTTTTAAATCAGATTAAAGAGAAAAAATATGATAATTAAATACATTTATACTATTTTTTATATTTACCTCTGCAGTTACTCTTACTGACATTCTTCATTTCTTCACATGGATTCAAATTATGGGCTTGTCCTTTTCAGCTGAAGAGCTCACTTTAATAGTTCTTGCAGCACAAGTCTGATAGGAAAAAATTCTCAAGTTGTTTTACAAAAGTATTGAAAACCATGGATTTTCATGTTATCCTTCTGTAACAGCCATGGTAATCTCTGTATCATTCCAATTTTAGTACATGTGTGCTAAAGTGAGCATTTAGTATCTACTCTTATATGGTACAAAATATTAAATGTTACAGATTATGAAGTTATAGATATAGGAAATTTGTTTAGGAACCATTTCAGGAACATATTTGGGTAATGCTATTATTGACATTGGAAATTCATTCGGTAATGCTATTATTGACATTGGAATTCTTGTTACTATGTAGCAAGATAAATCAGATAAACCTCAAGTCATGATGTTTTTTCCTGGCAAATAATGTTAAGGTTAATTATCAATTGTCATGTTTCTTCCAGTATTTTTTAGTTAGCTTTTAACTTAGTGTAAGTGACATGAAAAGATGGTAAGATTTGCATGAATTTCTGACCCAAAACACAGAACTTTTGAAGATGAAAACCCATTAACAGAGCTCTGTATTTCTGGTGAAAAATAAATGTCTCATCCCTGAAAAAATTATATATATTTTACAAATTATATGTTCATGAACCTATCCAGCATTTTTAATGGTTTCATTGCACATATAATTTTCTCTACCCATACCACCATTCTTCTCAATTAAATAGATTAGGTGGGTTTGTGTATTTTTTGGTCCCTTATTATATTTAGTTATATTTAGGCCTTCTCTTCTAAACTCATTTCCTGGTAACAAAGAAGTAAGGCATAGACACTGATTCTGACTCCTGGGGAAGTTTAGGCCCTGGCATTCTGGTCTAGGAAGGGCCTAGCATCACCTTGTTTATGTGGAATCTTATGTGGAACTGGTGAGCTTCTAAACATCTCAGAGACATTTAACAATATTGTCATCATCAAACAAACTGTGGTTGCCAGGGGGAAAGGATAGTTAGGGAATTTGAGAAGATTATGTACACACTGCTATATATAAAATGGATAGCCAACAAAGTCCCACTCTATAGGCGCAAAGAGCTCTGCTCAATGTTGTATATCAGCAGGGTGGTAGGAGAGTCTGGGGGAGAATGGATACATGTGTGTGTATGGCTGAATCCCTTCGCTGTTCAGCTGAAACTACCGCATTGTTAACCGGTTCTTATTGTTGTTTAGTCACCCAGTCTGACTCTTTGTGACCCCATGGACTGCAGCAGGCCAAGCCTCCTTATCCGTCATCTCCCAAAGTTTGCCCAAGTTCATGTCCATGGCATCGGCATGAGATGCCATGTAGCCATCTCATCCTTTGACGCCCTCTTCTCCTATCCTCAATCTTTCCCAGCATCAGGGACTTTTTTAATGAGTCAGTTGTTTATATAAGATGACCAAAATACTGGAGTTTCAGCTTAAGCATCAGTCCTTCCAATGAGTATTCAGGGTTGATTTCCCTTAAGACTGGCTGGCTTGACCTTGCTGTTCAAAAGACAGCTTCCACAGTGGCTCAGCAGTAAAGAATCTGTCTGTAACGGAGGAGACATAAGAGAGGTGGGTTTGATCCCTGAGTCAGGGCGATCCCTCAGAGGAGGACATGGCAACCCACTACAGCATTCTTGCCTGGAGAATCCCACGGACAGAGAAGCTTGGTGACAGCCCATAGCGTCAGAAAGAGTTGGACATGACTGAAGCAGCCAAGCATGCATGCAAAGAATGGTTTAAGATGGGGAAAGATAAGCTTTTAGCATTTGAAATCCACTAAAAATCTCCAAATTTATAATATTTTGCTAGACATTAACTATTTACTTTTATTAGATAAACCAGAAAAAAGCAGCAGTACTGCAACTGGTAAACTGAGTTCTTTGAACACATTTCAAAATAATTTCTATATCACGTGTTATGCAGAGATCCAGCCATCCACACTGGCTCATTAAAGTGTAAAATAGTTATATACAGTTCTATTCATTAAGCAGGGTTCACACAAAGAATTTTCCTGTGATGTGAAATAGTGCAAAAGATTTATGTTTCTTGATACTGATTAAAGGAAAGCCACCAGGCTTTGTCTTACAGTAATTTCATATTTGTTTAAAGTTTAAAAGTGAGTCTTCTAAATTCTAGACATGTATTCCTTTAAGTCAATTGGGCAACAACCAGATATTTTAAAACCTTAGATTCCATTTGCCAATCCACTTCTTTAAAAAGCATGCTTTTCATTCCTTTTTTAAAATAAAAGCAGCCGCATTGTCTGTACTGATTCAATCATCACCACTGAGAATGTTAAAAGAAGGGTACAAATGAGAAGCACTGATACATCTTCTGACATTATTCATTTAGAAGCTAGTTCTCAAGTTGTCATTACATTTACCACATAAAAATTAGAAATGATTTGTTTGGAGAACTACAGCTATTTCAAGATTCAAGATGTTTGGACATCTGTAGATAAAGTTTCATTATCAGACTGAACTAAATATGCTGGAATTATATATAAAGCAGGATGAGTTTTGCTCCATGAACTTTCGCTATTAATGCACTCAGGCTAAGCATCCAAGATATCATCATTCTTTAAGATTATACAAGTGTATTTCTCAGTCACAAATGTAAAAAATAAAGTTTGAAAATCAAGGTGAAGGATTGGCTGGACAACGCTTATGTTTCTATCATCTGATTGTTTCCATCTTTATTCTATTCTGTAAAATCCACACTAAGCTTGTATTTCCACAAAGTCTGTGTTTCCTCATTTGTTAGCACTCATCACACTTGAAGTTATTAGTTAAATATCTATTTTCTCCAATAAACAACAGGTTCAATAGGCCGGGGACCTCTGCTGTCTTATTTTCTTCTGCGTGTTGAATTATCTTGTGCTGTGCTGGGCTCAGTCTCTTCAGTCATGTTCGACTCCTTGCGACCCTATTGACTGTAGCCCGCCAGGCTCCTCTGTCCATGGGATCCTCCAGGCAAGAATATTGTAGTGGGTCGCCATGTTCTCCTCCAGGGGATCTTCCCAAACCAGGAATCGAACCCTTATCTCTCGCATCTCTTGTATTGCAGACAGATTCTTTACCCACCAAGCCACCTGGGAAGGCCCTAAACTGTCATATGAGCTACCAAAGAGGATTTGTTGAATGAATAAATTAATGGTAAATGAATGAAGAAACCTAAATTATCAGGTTGATATAATTAAATTAGGGTTAGGGTTAGGGTTAGAATCTAGAACTTTTGAATTGAATTTTCACAATTTTTATATAGTGATAATTTGTTTAAAATTTGCAAAATATGATATACAATAAAGTGAAAGTGAAGTTGCTCAGTCGTGTCCGACTCTTTGAGACCCCACGGACTGACTATAGCCCACCAGGCTCCTCCGTCCATGGGATTTCCCAGGCAAGAATACT
This sequence comes from Cervus canadensis, assembly GCF_019320065.1. Lineage (NCBI taxonomy): Eukaryota > Metazoa > Chordata > Mammalia > Artiodactyla > Cervidae > Cervus > Cervus canadensis. The sequence continues at coordinate 39,725,283 of NC_057397.1, forward strand.
GGAGTGGGTTGCCATTTCCTTCTCCAGGAGATCTTCACGATCTAGGGATTGAACCCGGATCTCCTTCATTGTAGGCAGACGCTTTACCATCTGAGCCACCAGGGAAGTCACAATAGAGTAAACAGATAGTAAAGAAAAATGATGGCCAAGGAAGTGGAGGATTTAGATTTCAAGTTACCTGAGTCCTAGGAAAAGTGAGAACCAAAAGACATTTATATTCTCTATTTAAGCATTTCAGAAATAGAAATTAAGCAGTCATCAGTACACTAAATTATTATGATTTCTAGACTAATCATAATTCATTCAAATGACATATGAGATACAGGCCTTTCAGAATATTTACCATGTTAATCAAGTGAATAATTACACTGAAACTTGAGTTTATTTCTCCAGTATTTCAAAATGTTGTACTTATGTAGATGGTATTGACATTTTGGAGAACTGTCTTCTTAGTAGAGAAAATTTTTGTTAATTCTCCGTTTTGTGTTCTTCTTTAAGTGATTTTCTAAAGTTTTCTTTTTATATTCTAAGATATCTTGTTTATAAAAAATATGTACTATTTCCCTGTAGGCATGACAAACATAACTAGAATGCTTCATTGCAGTGCTTTAGATATAATCTAAAAATTGTTCTTACATGCAACAGCAGAGACCAATGATTCATGAAATTGCTCGGCGTTGGGCATAGTCCTTCTTGTAGAACTACAAGTTTATATGGGACATTTTTCTTCAAACTTTGAGATCAAAATGTAAACTCTACTCAGCATGTCTCCATTCACATTAAAATGAATTTTTTACTCATGGGAAAAGCTTTAATTAAGTGCATTTAAAAGTTTGGAAATCAACAGGACATGTTTGTGAACAATTTAAATGCTTCTCTCCCTACTTGGTTTGGAATAAAATAGGAAACAGGGGGTAAAAGTATTCAGCCCAAGAGAGAGGTCCTTCTTCTGCCTATCAAAAGAGCTATTAAATATGGGGACTTCCCAGGTAGCATTGCTGCTGCTGCTGCTCTTAAGTCGCTTTAGTCGTGTCCGACTCTGTGCGACACCATAGACGGCAGCCCACCAGGCTCCCCCGTCCCTGGGATTCTCCAGGCAAGAACACTGGAGTGGGTTGCCATTGCCTTCTCCGCCCAGGTAGCACTAGAGATAATGGACCCACCTGCCAATGCAGGAGACATAAGTGATTGCAGGTTGGATTCCTGGATCAGAAAGATTCCCCTGGAGGAGGAAATGGCAAGCTCCTCCAGTATTCTTGCCTGGAGAATCCCCATGGACAGAGGAGACTGCCAGGTTACATTGCATAGTGTTGCAGAGAGTTGGACACATCTGAAGCAACTTAGCCTGCATGCATATACCAATATAGTCAGTTCCCCTCCTCTGAAACAGAAGAAATGTCCATTTCCTACCAAACATTGTTGCTTTCTTTGTACTCAAGATTCCATCCCATTTCACCATTCAAGATTCCACTTTTTAAAACCAGTTCTTTTTATCCTGCATCATTAATTTCTCCCTTTATGCTTGGTTATTCTCCAAAATACATGTTTCTCCTAATAGCTCTCATTTTATTTATTTTTAAAGCATATGTTAGCAACTTCCATTCTGCCAGGGAAGTTTCCTTCCTTTAAAATCTCTGTCCTTAAAATCTGTCCATGTCTCTTCTAACAAACATATGTTAGAAGATATATGAAAGATATATAGCAAGATATATGAAAGCCATTTCATATCTCCTTAGAAGAGGTTTTTCCTTGAATACCTAAGGTAAGAACCTGCCATTGGTTTCTATTGTGTCTCACGGTGAATTTTCTTTATGTTATCAATCAAAATCTGAACATATTGTAGTTATTTTTTAACTTGATATTAATAGTTTAAACTTTCTCTCTGAAAAAGTAGCATGTAGGCTCTTTGAGGCAGATCCTTTAACCCTCATTCTTCCCTGTATTTTAAACTCCTAACAGAACTCAGAACAAAGTACGTACTTAACATGTGTTTATAGAACGAATGCAAGATCTATATCAGTTCCTATGGAAAAATTAGCAGTCAACCCTAAGTAATTGTGCAAAGGAGCAAAATGTCTCGTTGCCACTTGCATTTTTCTATTCTTCCTCCATTCTTTCTTCTAAATGCCTTGTACCCTTTTGCTCTTTCACTGTAATATTCTAACCAGTATCTTTCCCTTTAGACAGAATTTATTCTTCAAATTGATCACTTACTTCAATAATCACTCAATTCAACTAGTTCATGCATGTTTTAGAGAATGTTATTGAATTCATAGTAAGGCAACAATTAACATTTGTATTTTCTTCTTTGACTCCAAGTACATCTTAAGTTTTTCAAAGGAACAATCATATTATAGTTGTGGTAGCCAGAAAATCAGGCTCTGATTCTCTAAACATTTTCACTAATTTCCAGAGATCTGGGTCACTGTTCCCAAAACAAATTTTACCACTTCTTTCACTACCATGTCACATCAGTTTTTAGTATTGATGTTAAATTTTCTAAAACCTTTTTATCATATTTACCTTTCAGCTGCTTCTTCTTCTCCTGTTTTTCTCATCTTTTATCAATGGGGCCATCATCTAACTGTAGCATAAAAGACCACCACCATCACATGACTTTATTGCTCACAGGATAAAAGGGTTATCCACTTCTTGTACCTCTGCATATTTAGTCACCAAATGTCAATTTTACCTGCAAATTAACATGAAGTCTATCCATATTTTATAATTTACATTTCCACTTGTTTTATCTTGAGAACCTTCAACTTCCCTCCTCCATACAATTCCTTCTCCAAACAGCTAATACAATCCTGCTAAAATGCCAATTTTCAGGCTATTTCCACATATAACAAGAAAATAATCACCTAAGGATCTAACTTTTGCCTTTCTTCTCAAAGTAAACTCTTAACTTTGCCAAAAAGAGACTATGACCATTATAACTAAAAAATCAGCTTTATTGAGCATTTATTCCATTCCATGTGGCATTCTACCTGAATAAGCTTATTTATTTCTTATAATAACACACTAAGGAAAAAGTACTATCATTAAAATAAATTTAAAAGTGAAGACTAGAGTATGTTAAGTAATTTTCCCACACTTTATGGTAAAGAGAGCCAAAATTCAAATACAGGCTAATCTGCCTCCAGAACTCATACTCTGGTTAAAAAGGTTTTTTTAGTTGAAATATATTTGACATATAACATTGTGTAATTTCAAGGTGTTGATTGGATACATGTATATACTGCACTATGATTGCCATTGTAACTTTAGCTATCACCCCTACGATATCACCAAGGGCTTCCTGGGTGGCACAGGGCTAAAGAATCTGCCTGCCAATGCAGGAGACACAGGAAATGTGTGTTTGATCCCTGGACTGGGAAGACCCTCTGGAGAAGAAAACGGCAACCCACTCCAGTATTCTTGCCTGGAAAAATCCCATGAACAGAGGAGCCTGGTGGCCTACAGTCCATGGGGTCACAAGAGTCATGCAACTTAGCAACTAAACAACCACCACTACCTATGATATCACATAATTATCATTTCTTAGCGACCAAACTCTACAGTGTCTTGCTATTTCCAAGTTAAACAAACAAAAAAAGACTGTGTTGGCTCTTGTCTATATCACCATTGAGGTGCAAAAAATCTGAGGCTTAGAGAGGGTAGATAAATCTCTCAAATTTGCAAGTCTAGTTCAATTATAAGGTGACCCTGAACCCAGGCTATTCTGCATCCATCTTGCTGCCCCTCTTCTGCCCTTGGACCGTCTGGTTCCTAAGATGAGATGGACGGCCCCACAAACACTCCATCTTCCAGCACTTTCTTGATCACAGACTGCAATTAGAGGACTTTGTTAAATGTATTTGTTAAATACATGACAATGTTTAAGAAAGGAATGATGCTGAAGAAGAATGCTGGCTACTTCCTTCTCTCCAAATGCCATCCCTTCTAGCAGTTTGAAGTCAATCTGGGAGAACATCAAATCTAGGCAACTTTCTTTTGAACTATGAAGAGAAAACATTAATTTGTATGAACTGAAGTATGTGATTAAAGCATGAAATTCTTTCCAGTTGTGATTATGAAAAAGGTTTGAAATGATTTAGTCTCCCTACCACGTTAAGGTAGTCATCCCAAGGCCCGATAACGGGGAATACTTCAATGGCTCAAGTGCACCCATGAGAAGTTACCCAGACTGCATGTAGATTCAGAAACATCTTCTACTTCGAGTGAAGATCAAGAGGTGCTGAAATTTGATAGGACTCTGTCATTCTAAGTCAGATGGCAAATGCTTTAGTACTTAATACAAACTACAACCCTAAAATTCATTTACTTTCTTCCTCGAAGGCATAAAGTGTCAGAAAATATTTTAGACATTCCTTACACTGCAAAAGAAGTAAACTCAGCTGAACATATCTTTGGGCTAAAAAGTTAACAGGCACATTTTTTTGCTGTTGTTGATCACACACTGTATCATTTCAAACAAACAATACTAAAACAGTGTGCAATAGTTCTAACCCAGGGTTACGTGAATAATCAGCTAATTCTGAAAATACACTTCTTACAAGTAGCTATGAATCTTGAAAATCCTTTGGAACAATGGATATAAATACATACATTTATAGTACCTAAAAATCCTCTATCTTGGTAGAAAAATGGTAGGAAAACAAGCTCTCGTGCTGAGTTCTGGCCAACTCTTTGCGACCCCCATGGACTGTAGCCTGCCAGTCTCCCCTGTCCGTGGGATTTCCCAGGCAAGAATCCTAGAGCGGGTTGCCATTTCCTCCTCCAGGGGATCTCTCTGACCCAGAAATTAAACCTGGATCTCCTATATTTCCTGGATTGGCAGGAGGATTCTTTACCACTGAACCACCAGGGGAAGCCCAGAAAGACAAGCTTAGCTGTTATAATTGGCATAGACAGATATTCATTCTATAAATATTTAGATTCTGACAGTCAAAGTATGTAGCTGAGAAGAGAAAAGCCTGGTCCAGATAATGAACTGAATAAACTAGGAAGACATAAACATAAGCAAGGCAGTTTCTTTATTGCATTATGTTTTATTTACTTTTAGATACCATACATCAATAAAGCCACAGGTGTCCATCTCCCCCTAAGCTGTCACCGGAGAGTTTATCTTTCTAGCTCTTCAATTTCTACAATAAAATTATTCAAATGATAAACCCATTTCACTTTTATTAACTAGGAAGTAATTTAATACGGACAATTTGAATAATTCTTTCTGAAAATATATCTTTTATGACAGATCTGTTGCTTGGAGTGTTAGGGTCTGATAAATGACAATCTAAACTGTTATTACTCATTTCAAAATGGTCAAAGGCAAGCTTTAGCTCTATCAAGCTGAAACCTTCCTTACTTTAATAATTCCCCCATTAAAACCCAAACATAATCATGCCAATTCCAGAGGCAGAACGTATGAACAGACCAATCTGTTTAAAATAGTACTCCTGCTGGGAAAACACAAGAAGATTAGGGGGAAAAAAATCTCTACTGGAAGGAAAAGGCAAATAGCAAAAATAATGAGCTTTAAAGTTAGAGACAGAGAAAAACTCTCTCCAAATATAGACAACCATGTGTGTACAGCTTTGGTGGAAAAGAATTCAGAATAAACTCTCAAGAAAAATCATAATTATACAATTGTTATGGTAATTACACAATTGTGTAACGGTGATAAAAAAACCTTTTAAAAATAAAATCTCGGAACATATATTTACTGATATGGATGGCATGTTGTATTTCACTATTTTTTTCTTTGTTATAAGTGCTATTAAAGTAATGTGATCAAAAAAATGCTATTGTTGCTCAGTCAGTCAGTCACATGATCAACCAGTCACCAACTCGTTATGACCCCATGGACTGCAGCATGACAGGCTTCCCTGTCCTTCACTGTCTCCCAGAGTTTGCTCAAACTCCTGTCCATTGAATCGGTGATACCATCCAAGCATGCAAACCTCTGTCAACCCCTTCTCCTCCAGCCCTCAGTCTTCCCCAGCATCAGGATCTTTACCAATGAGTTGGCTTTTCTCATGAGGTGGCCACAGTATTGGAGCTTCAGCTGCAGCATCAGTCCTTCCAATGAATATTCAGGGTTGATTTTCTTTAGGATTGACTGGTTTGATCGTCTTATTGTCCAAGGGACCCTCAAGAGTCTTATCCAGCTCCATAGTTTGAAAGCATCAATTCTTTGGTCTTCAGCTTTCTTTATGGTCCAGCTCTCACATCCATACATGACTACAGGAACAACCATAGATTTGAATATATGGATTTTGTCAGCAAGGTGATGTCTTTGCTTTTTGACTCACATTCTAGGTTTGTCATAGTTGTCCATCCAAGAAGTAATCGTCTTCTGATTTCATGGCTGCAGTAACCATCTGCAGAAATTCTAGAGCCCAAGAGGATATCTGTCACTGCTTCCACTATTTCCCCTTTTATTTGCCATGAAGTAATGGGACAGGATGCCTTGATCTTAATTTTTTTAATGTTGAGTTTTAAGCTGACTTTTTCACTCTCCTCCTTCACCTTGAAGAAGCTCTCTCTTCAGTTCCTCTTCACTTTCTGCCATTAGAGTGGTATTATCTGCATATCTGAGGTGGTTGTTGACATTTCTCCTGGCAATCTTGATTCCAGCTTGTACCTCATCCAGCCAGAGTTTCACATAATGTGCTCTGCATATAAGTTAAATAAACAGGGTGACAATAAACAACTTTGTCATGCCCCTTTCTCCTTAATAAACTTTTATTTCAATTTTTCACTCAAATGAAAATCTCTATAACAGTGACAGCACTGTTAATGTTACAAAATGTTTTAATATCATGATATTAACACGATATCATGTTTTTATGTTACTCAGTTCAGTTCAGTTCAGTCACTCAGTCATATCCGACTCTTTGTGACCCCATGGACCGCAGCATGCCAGGCCTCCCTGTCCATCAACCAACTCCTGGAGTTTACTCAAACTCATGTCCACTGAGTCGGTGATGCCATCCAACCATCTCATCCTCTGTCATCCTCTTCTCCTCCTGCCCTCAATCTTTAACAGCATCAGGGTCTTTTCTAGTGAGTCAGTTCTTTGCATCAGGTGACCAAAGTATTGAAGTTTCAGCTTCAGCATCAATCCTTCCAATGAATGTTCAGGACTGATCTCCTTTAGGATGGACTGGTTGGATCTCCTTGCAGTCCAAGGGACTCTCAAGAGTCTTCTTCAACACCACAGTTCAAAAGCATCAATTCTTCGGCGCTCAGCTTTTTTGTAGTCCAACTCTCACATCCATACATGACCACTGGAAAAACCATAGCCTTGACTAGATGGACCTTTGTTGGCAAAGTAATGTCTCTGCTTTTTAATAAACTATCTGGGTTTGTCATAGATTTTCTTCCAAGGAATAAGTGTCTTTTAATTTCATGGCTGCAGTCACCATCTGCAGTGATTTTGGAGCCCAAAAAAAAAATAAAGTCTGTCACTGTTTCCACTGTTTCCCCATCCATTTGCCATGAAGTAATGGGACCAGATGTCATGATCTTAGTTTTCTGAATGTTGAGTTTTAAGCTAATTTTTTCACTCTCCTCTTTCATTTTCATTAAGAGACTCTTTAGTTCTTCTTTGCTTTCTACCATAATGTTGGTGTCATCTGCAAGTTTTATGTTATTATCTTAACACGAAAGATATCTTGTGTTATTATCATGCAAGTGCTATCTCCTGGAGGAGGAAATGGCAATCCACTCTAGTATTCTTGCCTGGAGAATCCCATGGACAGAGGTGCCTCGTGGGCTACAGTCCATGGGGTCACAAAGTGTTGTACTTGACTGAGTACACACATACACACATGCATACAGTAGAACTTTTAAAACCAATATTGGAGAGGTAGATATAATTATTTTTCTTTTACAAACAGAGAAATGAAGCATATATATTTCAAGATACATGTGAATGGCCCACAGCTAGCAGGTGGTAAAATGAAAATTCTAAATGATGTTGGAAAAGTTCAAATATCAAGTTGAATGAAGTTTTGTAAATGAAGATTTGTAAAGCTGTGCTTTACGAAGATTTTAGGAACCAAGATTCTGCTCTAACATACCTGGGCAGTGTCTTTTATCTTCAGTTTCTAAGACAATACCTGTATTCCAGGGAGAAAGATAGAGGAAAAATAAAAAAGACAAGGAATATCTGTCAGCCATGTATTAAGGAAGACTCTTGGAAACTGACACATTTTTATATCTCATTGATGAGAAAGTAGTCACTATTACAGGTTGAACAGTGTTCCTCAAAATTCATATGTTGTCCTAGTTCTCGGTACCTCAGAATATGACTTCATTTAAAAATAGAGCTATTCATTATTGTTTCTCAGCCTTTTGTCTAAGATTAATTATAGTATGACTTCCCTCATAGCTCAGTTGCTAAAGAATCTGCCAGCAATGCAGAAGACCCCTATTGGATTCTTGGGCCAGGAAGATCCATCAGAGAAGGGATAGGCTACCCACTCCAGTATTCTTGGGCTTCCCTTGTGGCCCAGCTGGTAAAGAATCTGCCTGCAATATGGGAGACCTGGGTTCAATCCCTGGGTTGGGAAGAACCCCTGGAGAAGGGAAAGGCTACCCCCTCCAGTATTCTGGCCTGGAGAATTCCATGGACTAGACAGTCCCTGGGTTGCAAAGAGTCGGACATGACTGAGCGAGTTTCACTTCACTATTCACCACCTACTCAATGGACATGAATTTGAGCAGACTCCAGGAAACCTGACATGCTGCAGCCCATAGGGTCGCAAAGAGTTGGACACGATTTAGCAAATGAACAACAAATGCTAATTTTAGAGTTTTGTAACAAAAATGAAACATAATGTACAAGTATTATTTGAAAATTGCAGTGCAAATTCTGTTAGTAATAGATTTGATTTTTATCCGAGCAGCTGTCTGTGTGCATTAATGGCACTTTGGAATTTTTGGTTTTAGATGATAAAGCACATATCTGTGTTTATAGGTAAAAAATGAAATAAAACTAGAGCTATTGAAGATATAATTAATAAAGAGGAGGTCACACTGGAGTAGGGTGGACCCCTGATCCAATATGATTGGTGTCTCTCTTTTTTCTTATTTATTCATCTTCTTTTTTAAATGTATTTATTTGTCAGCATTCAGTCTCAGCTGTGGTGTGTAAGATCTTTGTTTTGGTGCATGGGGCTTAATTGCCCCGTGGCATGTGGGGTCTTAGTTTTGTAGCCAGGGATCAAACACACCCCTTGCATTCCAAGGTGAATTCTTAACCACTAGACCACCAGAGAAGTCTCATGATTAGTGTCTTTATAAAAACAATGCAATGCACAGAGCCAGGCTTGAACACAGGGAGGACTCCATGTGAAGACTGGAGCTAAGCTACATGAACCAAGGAACTATCAGATGCTAGGAGAGATGCCTGGGACAGATCTTTCCTAGCAACTTCAGTAGGAACATGGCCCCCGCTGACACCTTCATCTTTGACCTCTAGCCTTTAGAACTCCGAGAAAATACATTTCTGTTGCTTAAGCCACTCACTTTGTAGTATCTTGTTAAGGTAGCCCCAGCAAATCAAACAATAACACTTAAGGTAGTCTAGTAAAGTTTAGGATTTTTGGCTTTATATATAGCTAAAATTTTGAAAGAGAAAAAAAATGATTACTGTAGAACAGGTAGTCTCTGACAAACTATGGCATACTTTGAGAAGCAGTCTCAATACTCAGCGTTTCATTGGATCTGTCACTATTAACTGTGAAAGGTATGTTGTTACATTATATATTGAAATACCTAGAAATAAATAATGCTAGCAATTTAATTATGATAGGTCATCCTTACTTCAGAGATATTAAATGTGAAAAACAAAGAAATGGGCATCTTAGAATCAATGAAATTCGGTAAATATTCTATAGACAATTTAGTTATAACAGTAAACACAGAAAAGAAATTGTTTACATGAGCTATAATTCAATAATTCAAACCATAGCATATAAACATGATTTGTCTTACTACAAGATTTTAAAAGTATATATAAGATAATCAGATAACAAAGGACATAAAAATGTCAATGTGGACATTAATATAGATATAAATATATAAAAATAATACTGTTCTTTAGTTAACTTTGTTCAAAATGCTTTCGCTAAATTAGTGAAATGCGGTATCAGTGGTATCATATATTCCCTTTAAATAAAAGTAATATTTGGTATCAGTTATGCTTATTCTTATAGAAGGCAGGAGGAGAAAGGGACGACAGAGGATGAGACGGTTGGATGGCATCGTCAACTCAATGGACATGAGATGAGCAAGTTCCAGGAGACGGTGAAGGACAGGAAAGCCTGGTATGCTGCAGTCCACGGGGTTGCACAAAGTCAGAACAACTAAGCTACCGACCCACAACAACAACAAACGCTTATTCTGCAAAAGAAAGATAATTTGGAGTGGTGGTTTCATAAAAGAAATTTAATGCCCCTTTCTCTAGCAAATAAAAAATAATGGCACTGCTTCAATTGGGAAAAATAATAAGAGGACCTATTAAATGAGATGAAAACTGTAAAATTACCAAATGTAGTAATAATTTACTTCTTTTAAAAAGTTTGCTTTTATTTTCCTTTTCTCTATGAAATTCAGTCCCATTTACTTGAATTATTCTTCTCATTATGTATTGGCTAAACTTCTTTAGAAGCAAATGGGATTCTTCATTTTAGTCCCAAAGGAAAGTTTTAATTGCATGTTGCCATGACAAGTTGAATTAGTAAGACATATATTACTAAATAATTCCACAGCTCTCTAATTTTAGAGGGTCTTATCAAGAAAGCCACTTTCTTTAGATGTAACTGAGATCTAAAAAATGCAAAGCATCTGTTTCACAATTAGCAAGGAACAATGTAAGGATGAGTTCACTTGCTCAACCAGGGGTGGAGAAAGGAAACCAGAATCTCCCGCTGTGCAATCTCTGATGATTTTACATTTATGAACCCATAACTGAGCTTGATTCAGCAACTGACCTGTGAAACAGCACTGATTATTAATATTAATTACTATTACAGTATTTACAATATCCCCATAGCATTACAGAACACAATAAAAACAATTTGAGATTCAATTACATCAATGAACAGCTAAAACATTAGTAAAGATATTAGCTAACACAAAGAAAAAAATGCTTAGAGTCTAAAGAAGGCATTTGCAAGCCAAGGAGCTGGGCTTCTCATAAGTCTTGCTGGGGCAAACATGTTGAGGGGGAGGTTGTGTCAAGTTGTGACAATCATTTCAATAAAGGGAGGGGGTGGGGAACAGCTAAATGTGTTTAGCAAAATGAGGTGGTAATTCATTTTAATAATTTAAGTGAATTAAATATTTATAAAACAGAAAGAAGACAGACAAAAACAGGGCCACTGGAAGTATAGAACAACTTAACAGCTCTAGACAACATGAGATTCATCATCAGCAGAATTTCATTTCACGCAAGAAATTGAAATCATAAAATTATTATCAAAGTTTTTGTCCTTGGGCCTTTAAGGAGTCAGGAAAAGTAAGAAAGAAATTATCTTCTCCAGTTTTTTATTAAGCAACTTCAGTTTTTAAAATACCAATGAAGAACAAATGCAGCAATAGTCCATTTGGCACCTGGCCTATCAGTGAACCTCTTCCTACTTTCTGAGTAGCTCAGTCTTAGCTCCCGTTTTCTTCAAAGATAATCTAAAATGCTAACTGTTTTGTGTATTCTTTGCTGATCTCCATGAGCAAATACACTCTACCTATATTAGTGGCTCCCAACCTTTTTGGCACTAGGGACTGGTTTTGTGGAAGACAATTTTTCCACAAACTGGGTAGGAGGGGTGGTTTGGGGTGATTCAAGCACATTACATTTATTGTGCACTTTGTTTCTATTATTATTACATCGGCTCCATCTCAGATCATCAGGCATCAATTCCTGACAGTTGAAGACCCTGCTAAATGGTGCTTTTCCAATTGTACTTTGTCTCAGAGATCACTTAAACGCTAGATTTACCTATATTCTGGGCTTCCCCGGTGACTCAGTGAAGAATCTGCCAGCAAAGCAGGAGACTCAGGTTCAATCCCTGGGTTGGGAAGATTCTCTGGAGAAGGGAATGGTATCCCACTCCTGTGTTCTTGCCTCGAGAATTCCATGGAGAGAAGAGCCTGGCGGGGTATAATCCATGGGGTTCCAAGGAGGCAGACATGACTGAGCAACTAACACATTAAAGAGTTACAATATTTTTCTATGAAGGGCAAATGTTTTAGGCTTCACTGGCCATTTAGTCTCTTTCACAGATGCTCAACTCTGCCATTTTACTGTAAAAGCAACCAATAACAATATACAAATGAAGGAACCGGGATGTGTTCCAATAAAACTCTATTTATTGACATTGAAATCTGAATTTCATATAATTTCACATGTCACACAGTATTAATCTTTTTTTAATTTTATTCTTAATCATTTAAAAATGTAAAAATGCTTCTTCACTCATCATCCATGCAAAAACAAGTGGCAGGCCAGATTTAGTTCACAAACTGTGTTTGTTTGGACATTGTGTTCTGGACTACGGGTTCTGTAAGATGAGGCATCTCCTAACCTTGTCTATATCATCCCTGCAGTATTTAATAAGTGCTTCTGTGAGTATTTGTCAAAGTGAATACTGGCATCATAGAGATAAGAAGCAGTGAATACAAACAAAACGTAAAGAAAGTTCACCCTTCTGTCTTCCTCCTGTCTTCCTCGTCAGAATATTTTAAGGGAGTCCTATATTATTCTCTTTCATACTTTTCTGTTCTTTTCAACTAAGTAGTTACCAACATAGTTAATTATGAATTTATTTGTGAGTTTTCATGTTTATTACTATATTGATTTCTATCAATGACATGATAAAGTATCATAAATGTAATGACTTTCAAAGCAATACATATTTTCATCTGTTTCCACAAGTCATTAGTCAGATGGGCTTGGCTGGGTCTCTGCTTAGAGAATGTCACAAGGCTAAAATCAAGGTGTCTACAGGACTGTGATCCTTTATAAAAACTTGAGAGGGTCTATATGACAGAATCTGCTTAGAAGCAGACTTTTTTTCTATGAAAGGCAAATGTTTTAGGCTTCACTGGTCATTTAGTCTCATGTTGGCTGAATTGAGTTCCATGCAGCTATAAGACTGAAGTCCTCATTTCTTAGATGACTGTTGGCTTATTCTCAGCACCTAAATTCTACTGCATTCCTTGACTCATATTCCCCATTTCTTTAAAGCCAGTAGCTGTGGATCAAAGTCCTTTTCATGCTTCATTTCTCCTTCCTTTTCTTCAGCTCCTTATCTCCCTCCAGCTTTAACCAAGAAAGGGTCTCTGAATTTTATTTATTTATTTTTTCCTTGATGACTGATCTGTTATATTTATAACAATGTTAGATGCAGCTTGCTTGTACCTCGAATATTACACATTAAAGTGCAACAGGCTGTTGCGTCTTGCATTTCATGTGAAGTAGGAGATAGTTTCCACCCTCACTTTGGTCCTCTGGTTTCACATGACTTAGTATTATTAGTTTAGAAATGCAATTGTGGTTTAGTTTAACTCAGCCTAATTAGCTGTTGGGCAGTTTCACCCTCTCTGAACACACATTGTTATTTCCATCCCACCCCCAGTGCTTAGGGCAGCAACACCACGATGTCCACACTTCTGCTCCAGTGCGTGTAACAGGATGACAAGAATACGACAGTCAGATGCTCCAAGAGGATGGCCCAGGGCTATGGCTCCTCCTTCAGTGTTGACCTTCTCTGGGTTTAAGCCAAGTTCTTTAGCTACTGCAACAGAGAGGGCTGCAAAGGCTTCATTGATTTCGAATACATCAACATCCTCCAGTGACCACCCAGCTTTTGCAACAGCTTGCTTTATTGCTGGAATTGGTCCTATTCCCATAAAGGCTCCTGCTTGTGCCCAGGAGACTATCTGTGCTAAGGGTGTGAGCCCACAGTTGCCAGCTTCAGACTTCTTCATCAGAACCACTGCTGCAGCACCATCATTAATTCCTGAAGCATTAGCTGGTGTGACTGTTCCCATTCCATCCATAAGGAAGCAAGGCTTTAGCTTGGACACGGCTTCTATGTTGCTCCCATGGTGAGGAAACTCACCTGTTTTAACTTCAGTAAGACCTTTTTTTAGAAGATACAAAAACTGGTACGATCTCTTTGTCCAAACTGCCGGCCTTCTGTGCATTCTCCGTCCTGTTTTGGGACAGCACTGCACCCTCGGCCTGGTCTTCTCTACTCACTTGCCATTGTTTGGCCACATTTTCGGCTCTTATGTCCATATGATAGTTGTGGAATGCCTCAGTGAGCCCGTCACAGAGTATATGGTCAGTCAGTGGTTTTTCCCAATCTTGATTCACGTCAAGTGAACCAAATCAGGAGTCTTACTCATATTTTCCATGCCTCCTGCAACAACAATGCTGGAGTCTCCTATCCTTATCGACTGGGCTGCAAGGCACACAGCTTGCAGGCCTGACCCGCCGATAATTCGGCAGCTCCACTCTGGAACAGAGTGGGGGATTCCTGCACCCACACTGGCCTGTCGAACAGGGTTCTGCCCCAGCCTACTGCCAAAACGTGTCCAAATATGACCTCCGAGGCTTCTTCGGGAGCCACAGCGGCCCTTTTCAGGACCTCTCTGATGACAGCTGAGCGCAGGTCACGGACAGGAACGGTGGATAAGGCACCATTGAAGGAGCCTGTGATGGTGCGCGCCACGGAGACGAGGATCACTGGGTCGGAGTCTGCACTCGTCCTGCCGCACTACCGCCTCTGGAGCAGCTACTGTGGGCCCCAGGGCAGTCGGCTTGGTGCTGGCTTTTAAGTTTCATGTGATTAGATGTTCTTACCCATATAGTCTAGGGTACTATCTCCATGTCAAGATCAGTAACCTTAACTACGTCAGCAAAGTTCCTTGGCCATGTAATATAACATTGTTATAGGTTTCAGGGGTGAGTGCACAGACATCTTTGGAAGGAGGCATTATTCAGTGTACCACAATTACCAACCATCCCTGTAAGTTTCACAAACAAAGGTCCTATCTTTTTTATCATTGTTGCATACCCAATGTGTGACACGCTTGCCAGACACATAATAATTGCTCGATAAATATATCTTGAATCGAAGAAAGAATAAGTGAGCAAATGAATGAGTGAATATGTGGATCTAGAGTTTAGTAGAATGTTCTAACCTTGAATCAAACATTTAGGAATTTTGAGTGAATCTATGGGTCAGTGGTTAACAAAAGCACAGATTTTCACTTTAGGAAAACATGAATTCAAATTGGTGATTTTATTGTCACTTATTAACTGAGTACCAAGAATCTCTGTGCCACAGTTTCTTCATATGAAAAATGGGAAATCAAAACTTCTGTCTAAACGTTTTGCTGAGGATCAGATATATACAGCTGTGTATCTAGTTCCTGGATATTACAGTGCCTAGCTCATAGTAAGCACTTATTTTACTATAGCCATTATAAATGTTGCAGGTATTCTGAGGTCTAGGTAGTTGATGGAATTAATTTATTTGGGAAGAAATAGAATAGAGGAGAAGGGGAGGAAGGGGAGATGGGTAGGGTTAGGTCCAGGAGATGGAAGGGAAGAGAGAGGTCTCAGCAGAACACTGTCACTTAGCAATATTTAAGAAGCAAGTAACTAAAGAGAAGTAAGAATCAATAGTTAAAGACGCAAGAAAGATAGAGAAGAGCACAGTCTTGGAAACAAAAGTGGAGGAGGAACTTGAAGGACAGAGTCACTAACAGCTTCAAATACGAGGACAATATCATGTAATGTAAAAATTGAAATGAGTCCATTATATTATTGGATAAAGATGTCAGTGGTGACCCAGCAGGGAAGGTTTGGTGAAATATTAAGGAAGACATTCAAGTGTAGCAATTTGAAGAAGAAATGGAAAAAGAAGGAATGAAAAAATGGAAATGGAATGAGAAAGCATGGTCTATTCTTTCCAGAAGTTTGATGTTGAAGGAAAAAAGAAAGATGAGCCATAATTTGGAGAAAAGGCTTGATGTAAATGGGAATTTGGAGTGCACATGTATTTATTTTACTGTCCTTCACACATTTCTTACCACAGCTTTTCAATCCCTTTCCCTCTCTGTCTTTTCCACCATCCCCCATCAATGATAAAATTAATCAATTAATCAATAAAAAGGTTAATCAATAGTAAATCTAAGAGAGAAATGGAAAAATTTACTTAAGCCAACTTGGGAGACAGTTTTTCAGCAAACTCTGAGGCCTGTTCTGCAGAGGTAAAGGGGGATTCCCTGATGACTCAGACAGTAGAGAATTTGCCTGCCAATATGGGAGACCCAGGTTCAATCCCTGGATCAGGAAGATCCCCTGGAGAAGGAGGTGGTAACCAGTATTCTTGTCTGGAGAATTACATGAACAGAGGAGCCTGGTGGACTACAGTCCATGTGATTGCAAAGAGTCAGATGTGACTGTCACACACAAAGTGGGAAGCCAGTATATAATGTGATTTTAGAAAGAGGGTCCCTGCAATCAAGCACACATATTGATAGAAGGCTATTGCTATTTGCAACGAACAGATATGGTATCCTAGTGAATGGTTTTAGTGTTTTTCCAAGTGTAGGGAGGTGCAAGAAACCAGATTCACAAAATTTTCTCCTGAAAATATTTAACTATCTGAAGGCCACTTCTGCCAGTTTTCCAAGTACAAAGTGCCTTATCCTGATCTTCACCCTGAGTTCCTTTCAGGTTGTACTGTAGGTCAGTGACAGCAGTGGGTAATGATTTGATTCTTGTAGAACTGGATGATGGGCAACATTCTTTATTTTACAATCCCTTCCCTTTTGGCTTTAATGTCAACCCAGGTTTGAGAGGTATTCTGTGACCAAGTTGTCCCACAGTGCTAGAAATGCTCATTCCCGGTTTGGGTGAGGATTTCATTGGTAGGTCACCTCATGTAGTATTACTGAAGTAGGCTTATTAAATAGCAGCCAAAAACCCCTGTCCCACCTGTCTTACTAGTCTGTTATAATCCAGTTAATGATTTCCTCTTGTTGCTTCTTCCCAAATCTAGACTTCCAGGGTTATAATCATTGATCTCATTGAACTGTATATGTGGTCAATGCTCTCAGTTTATCTAGTTCTTTTTGGTAGAGGCTTAGAAACACATTTTGTAATGCAAGAAATAATAATCTTGTAAAATAGGCTGAATACCAGTAATATACCTCATCACATTAATTAGGTCATAAGAAAGTATTCAAGTTAAAACTTGCATTAGATGCAACTCAGTATCTCCCCAGGTTGTCTGACCCAGGCTGCTCTGCACCAGCCATCTTAAAGGGAAATGACAAGTTGGAATCATATGTAAAGCTCACCATAGACACTTGCATGTACCAGATGAGGGGTGGCTTATCGTGTTCTCTTACAGGCTTGAGAAAGGAATGCTGTCTTCTAAGGAGTTGCATGGCTGATGTCTAAAGAAGAAAAATTGATCTTTATGGTTGAGCAGGTATTTCTGCCCTTGAGGAGGTCTGGTTAATGCTCAGTGTAGATGCATAATGCAGGCTAGAGGTGAGGGTGGAGGCCTATATGGGCAGAGAAAAGCTTTATGTTTAAACTTTTATCTCACTTTAAAATACCAATTTTATTTCATTACCCCATCATGCTCAACAAAGAACCTCAACTACTTCGTGCAACATATAGCAACTATCAGGTAGGACCTTTCTCAACTTGTTAAGATAACCTGCTTCCCACATCTCAACTCCCCAAAGGTCTTACCTTCTGCCTTGCTATCAAGTGGAAGTGATAAACTGTCACATATCAGAACAATTCTGTCATTTGTGCACTGAATCCCTTCCCTGCTTGCTTTTCTACCATCTAGTGTGTGTTAATTGCTCAGTTGGGTTCAACTCTTTGTGACCCCAGGGACTGTAGCCCACCAGGCTCCTCTGTCCATGGAATTCTCCAGGCAAGAATAATGGAGTGGGTTGCCATTCCCTTCTCCAGGGATTGTCCCAACCCAATGATAGAACCCAGGTTTCCTGCCTTGCAGACATATTCTTTACTGACTGAGCCACCAGGGAAACCCGCCTTCTTACCATGATCTTGAATAATTATTAACTCCTCTGTATCCCAGATCATTCCATTGTAAAGTGGAAGCAAAAACTCACTATGTTAATGTAGATTAAATAAGGGAAGCATGAAGAAAATGTTAATATAATGGCTGGTGTTTAGTAGGCACTCAGTATCTTTTCTCCCTTCCTTTTTTAAAAAATATTTTTGGGCACATTGCCCAGCATGCAGGATCTTAGTTCCCTGGCGAGGGATCAAATCTGTGCCCCCTACAGTGGAAGCCTGGAATCTTAACCACTGGACTACCAGGCAAGTCCCTCCCTTGCTTCTAATACTAAATGTATCACCTTTTTGGTACCTTATTCCATTAAAGTTTTTCCCCTATCCCTTGTCTTCCTCTGGTATAATCAATTATTAGGCTTTTTCATTAGATACTTCTGTTCTATTAGTATCTAGGATTTCCCATTTCTTTTCCATTTTTCATCTATTACATGCCAATTGTTCTTTACTCTCTTATAAGCTTACTCTGCAGTTCTACCTTCTGGTCTTGGTTGTCAGTTGGGTATCTCAGCTTTCCTTCATGCAGCCACTTGATCTCTTCTAGGCCATCCTTGTGCTGTGGGCTTACTCTACGACAGAAGCAGAGTTGAAAACAAGTCATAAGATGAGCCCGAACTCAAAGAGTGGAGAAAAAGACCTCTGCTAGATGGGAGAAACTGTCAAATCACCTTGCAAACAAAGAACACGGATGTAGGTAAGCCATTATCTGAGGCTATCCATAAAATGAATCTACACAATAGCCAAGACTCAGAAAGAGAGCCTAATTGTTTTTCTTGCCTTTAAAGTATAGGATATTGGTATATGTACATACATGTGTTTTGCTCAGTCGTGTCTGACTCTTTGCGACACCATCAACTGTAGCCTGCCAGGGTCCCCCATCCATGGGGATTCTCCAGGCAAGAGTACCGAGTGGGTTGCCATGCCTTCCTCTAGGGTTCTTCCCAACCTAGGGATCAAACCCAGGTCTCCTGCATTGCAGGTGGATTCTTTACCATCTGAGTCAACAGGGAAGCACATGATTACTGGAATGGGTAGCCTATCCCTTCTCCAAGGCATCTTCCCAACCCAGGAATCAAACCAAGGTCTCCTGCACTCTGACAGATTCTTAACCAGCTTAGCTACCAGGGAAGCCCAGATGCAAATATAAATACATAAAAATATCAAGAATACTCAAACTGCCACACAATTGCACTCATCTCACACACTAGTAAAGTAATGCTCAAAGTTCTCCAAGCCAGGCTTCAGCAATATGTGAACTGTGAACTTCCAGATGTTCAAGCTGATTTTAGAAAAGGCAGAGGAACAAGAGATCAAATTGCCAACATTCACTGGATCATCGAAAAAGCAAGAGAGTTCCAGAAAAACATCTATTTCTGCTTTATTGACTATGCCAAAGCCATTGACTGTGTGGATCACAATAAACTGTGGAAAATTCTGAAAGAGATGGGAATACCAGACCACCTGACCTGACTCTTGAGAAACATTGTATGTAGGTCAGGAAGCAACAGTTAGAACTGGACGTGGAACAACACACTGGTTCCAAATAGGAAAAGGAGTACATCAAGGTTGTAAATTGTACCCCTGCTTATTTAACTTATATGCAGAGTACATCATGAAAAATGCTGATCTGGAGGAAGCACAAGCTAGAATCAAGATTGCTGAGAGAAATATCAATAACCTCAGATATGCAGATGATACCACCCTTATGGCAGAAAGTAAAGAAGAACTAAAGAGCCTCTTGATGAAAGTGAAAGAGGAGAGTGAAAAAGTTGGCTTAAAACTCAACATTCAGAAAACTAAGATCATGGCATCCGGGTCCCATCACTTCATGACAAATAGATGGGGAAACAGTGGAAACAGTGGCTGACTTTATTTTAGGGGGCTCCAAAATCACTGCAGATGGTGACTGCAGCCATGAAATTAAAAGGGCGCTTACTCCTTGGAAGGAAAGTTATGACCAACCTAGATAGCATATTAAAAAGCAGAGACATTACTTTGTCAACAAAGGTCCATCTAGTCAAGGCTATGGTTTTTCCAGTGGTCATGTATGGAAGTGAGAGTTGGACTATAAAGAAAGCTGAGCGCCGAAAAATTGATGCTTTTGAACTGTGGTGTTGGAGGAGACTCTTGAGAGTCCCTTGGACTGCAAGGAGATCCAACCGGTTCATCCTAAAAGAAATCGGTCCTGGGTATTCATTGGTTGGACTGATGCTGAAGCTGAAACTCCAATACTTTGGCCACCTGTTGTGAAGAGCTGACTCATTCAAAAAGACCCTGATGCTGGGAAAGATTGAGGGCAGGAGGAGAAGGGGACGACAGAGGATGAGATGGTTGGATAGCGTCACCGACTCGATGAACATGGGTTTGGGTGAACTCCGGGAGTTGGTGATGGACAGGCGGGCCTGGCGTGCTGTGGTTCATGGGGTCACAAAGAGTCAGACACGACTGAGCAAATGAACTGAATTAATCAATATATACTTAATTGAGTACTGGAAGATATCTATATTTCAAAACTCCTCCAAAGGTAGTAGAAAAGTTTCCCTAGTGATAAGGACAGAGGCTGTAATGAAGTTTGGAATTAGGATTTGGGAAGTGCAAATAGGCATTTATTTTAAGATTATGAAGTGATGGAATTTACCTGGGTCTTGAAGAAAGTGCTATAAAAATCAAGAAAGTTTGAGAAGCAGTGCAGGAATAATAAAACTGTGAATAAAAGGGCAGATTTTAGAACAAGAGAAATTCTTCAAGGTGTCCATACTTCAGTAATTTCTTCTGTGTCGCTTTAGGCTCCGAAAGTCACAGATCCCTATATTAAACAGTAGCACTGTGTACCTTTCTTTGCAGTATTCATTAATGTTGAAACTTTACATTACATTGTGTAAGCTTCTACACAGAAGTCAGACGTTGCCATTTTTCCAACTTCTTTGAGCACAAATATTTTATATATGTAAACCAGTCAGAATGTCCATGATCAACAATGCTACAAATAACAAATGATGGAGAGGGTGTGGAGAAAAGGGAACTCCCTTACGCTGTTGGTTGGAAGTTGGTGCAGCCACTATAGAAAACATTATGGATGTTCCTTAGAAAACTGAAAGTAGAATTACCATACGATCCAGCAATCATATTCCTAGGCATATACCTAGAGAAAACCATAATTCCAAAAGACACCCCTCTGTTTATTCATTGTAGCACTATATACAATAGCCAGAACATGAGAGAAACTAAATGTCCATCAATAGAGTGATGGATAAAGAGGTAGTACCTATATATATACAATGAAATATTGCTCAACCATAAATAAGGAATGAAATTGTGCCATTTGCAGAGATGCATGGCACATCTGTTACACTTTATCACAGAGAGTGTGGCATCACTGACTCAATGGACATGAGTTTGAGGAAACTCAGGGAGATGGTAAACAACAGGGAAGCCCAGCATGCTGCAGTTCATGGGGTTGCAAAGAGTCGGACACGGTCGTGTGACTGAACAACAACAAAACTATCCTAGCAGAGTTTCCCAGGTGGCTCAGCAGTAAAGAATCCACCTGCAGTGCAGGAGACATGGGTTTGATCCCTGGGTTAGGAAGATCCCCTGGAGAAGGAAATGGAAACCCACTCCAGTATTCTTGCCTGGGAAATCCCATGGACAGAGGAGCCTGGAGGGCCATAATGCATGGGGTTGCAAAGACGATTTAACAACTAAACAACAAAAGCAATCTATTTATTTGCAAATATTTTTGATCTTCTTTTGGAAACATTCTTACCTGAGGTACATAATTCCTTGTTGATCTTTTGATGGTCAATTTTATGTGTCAACTTCACTGGACTAAGTGATGCTTAGATAACTGGTAAACATGATTTCTGAGTGTGTCTGTGAGGGTGTTTTCAGAAGAGATTAGCATTTGAATCAGTAGATTGAGTAAAAATCACCCTCATAAATGTGAGCAGGCATAATACAATCCTGGCGGTGGTTGTTTAGTCTCTAAGTTGTATCTGAATCTTTTTTTTTTTTTTTCCAGTGGGTTTTGTCATACATTGATATGAATCAGCCATAGATTTACACGTATTCCCCATCCCGATCCCCCTCCCACCTCCCTCTCCACCCGATTCCTCTGGGTCTTCCCAGTGCACCAGGCCCGAGCACTTGTCTCATGCATCCCACCTGGGCTGGTAATCTGTTTCACCATAGATAATATACATGCTGTTCTTTCGAAACATCCCACCCTCACTATCTGAATCTTGAGACCCCATGGACTGTAGACCCCCAGGTTCCTTTGTACATGGGATTTCCCAGGCAAGAATACTGGAGTGGGTTGCCACCCCTTCTCCAGTGGTTCTTCCCCATCCAGGAATTGAACCCTGGTCTCCTACATTGCAGGCAGATCCTTTACCAACTGAGCTGTCAGAGAAGCTTAGTCCAATCCTTTGAGTACTTAAATAGAACAAAAAGGTGAAGGAAGGGTGGATTTGCTCTCTGCTTGATCTGGACATCCGTCGTCTCCTACCCTGAGACCTAGGTACTTCTGATTCCTGTATTTTCAGACTAAGTTGGGATCTTATACCATAGAACTCCCAATTCTTAGGTCTTTTGATTCAGACTAAATTGCACCACTGGTTTCTTTGTTCCAGCTTGCAGACAGCAAGCAGATCATGGGACGTCTAAACGTCCATTACTCTGGGAGTCAGTTCCTATGATATATCCTTTTATATACATCTTTAAACATCTTACTGATTCCGTTTCTCTAGAAAGTCCTGACAAAAACACTTCTCCATGACATATAATTCCTATTGGAATTTATATTTAATTTTCAATTTCAACTTAATTATTACTCCTTTATAAATGACATTTATTTGTGGCAACTGTTATAGAGAGTCCTTGTCTTTGCTGTTCTGTGCTTTCACTATGTTGTGACTAACAGTGGATTTCTACATATTTAACCTGTTTAGTTCACATGATGGCTTTTGAATTATAATTTGTACCTTTCATGAATTCTCAAAAAATGTTATCATTGTTTCTTCCCTGTTTTCTCTAATCTCCTTTTAGAATTTCAATTATGCATGTGTTCATTCTTATTTTCTTTTTGTATGCCACTTAAGTTAGTTTTCAAGGTTTCTATATCCTAACATCTCTGTAAGCTGCATTTATTTATTTCATTATTAATTTATACATAATAATTTACTATCATTAGTCTATAATTGCTCTTTTAGCTTACGACTTATCTTTCTGCTATTATATTTAACCCATTTATTGAAGTTTTGACTTAAATTATTAAGTTTAATCTCTCAGCTTCTTCTGGTTTTCCTGACCAGTAGTATAAAACAGGTAGCATTCAATATAAAGTAGAACTCGGAGGACTTCGATGGTGGTCCAGTGGCTAAGACTCCGTGCTCCCAGTGCAGGGAGCCTGGGTTTGATCCCTGGTCAGGGAACTAGATCCCACATGCTGCAGCTAAGCATTCTCACTCCCCAGCAAAGATTGAAGATCCTGCTTGCTATAATTATGACCCAACACAGCCAAAATAAATGAATAAGTAAAACAAATATTTTAACAAATGGACTCTCCTTTAAAGATAAATAAATAAATAAAGTAGAACTCTAAACTAGTGTGAGATAAACCAAAGACAAATATTCTACAGAGTCACTTTATCCCCTGTCTGCAGCTGTGGTCAAAACAGACAGATTTTCACATCCTTCTACAGTTCTGGTCAATAGTTTTTGTCATCTTGCTCTTTCACTAAGGATAGATTCCTTTTGAGAAACAACTATTATGAAAATTCTTCTGATTTTCTCTACTTCCATAGACCAGATGTAATATCCTCATTCCAATGTAGCTATTCCCTAAAATTCCAGGTTGCTGTATCATCATATTGTCCCATCCTATGTCCCAAGAAATGCCTCAGATTTCATATTGTCTTGTGATTTTGATTTCAGCTTTTAAATCCTACTGTGTTGTTGGAGAAAGAGGAGATACTTAAAGATTTCCTTTCGTTTCTTGAGAATTCAGCCATGAATTTTAAAATATATTTATTTTAGCTTAGTTCATGCCTACATGTTATTCAGAGGAAGAGCTTGAAAGAAAACTACATATACTTTAACATACAGCTATATTCTCACCACTTTGTGCTGTGTGAACACAAAAATATTTATTTAATAATGCTATAGAATTGTTTGGATTGTAGGAAAAGAAAAACAATAATAAGACACATTACATATTTTTTAGTTTCCAAATGGTTTAAACATATAGAAAAATAAAAAGAATGACATTAAACAGCCAAGTTTTGACAACCCAGATATTATGAATGCTGATATTCTTCTATACATGCTTCAATTTTCTTAGAGTAATACAATGTTGCCAAAACAAATAACTTCCAATTAGATCTACCTGAAGAGTAGAGAATTTATTTATGCATTCTTTCAGCTAACATACATTGACTCAAAAGTTAAATATCTTATACAATGCTTAGCAGTGGAGATTTAAATCACTCATGTTTAGGTCAATAATGGAACTATGCCTTTCCGAATAAAATTTTACTGTGACTGTGTTATTGATAACACAATCTTGTTTCATAAACATTTATTGAACACACAGGAAAAATCTAGCAGTGAAAATAAAGAGGAGGAAGAAAATGCTCTAATTATGAGAAGCCTTCTTTATTCCCTACTGGCACTGTATATCTAAAAAAAATTGACTCATTTATGTATGTTATTCCTTGCCTTTCACCTCTATTTGGATTATTTATTAATCCTTGACCCAAAAAAATCAATATATTGTGAATTCATTTATATACACTCAATATTAGTGAGATAAAATACAATAATGAAAGTACTATTAAATAAAGAAGTACCAGATAGAACTATTATAGATACTTAGAGATGAGGTATGCCTCTTTCATTTCCTGTAGTTCACTATACATGTAGATATAGTACTATTTCTTCCATTATGAACTGAAATATTCTTAAATTTGTTGAAGAATTTCAATAAAGCCAATGAAAAGAATTATTAATCCCCTTGAATAGTAGTGGGAAATGCACTGTAACTGGTAGGCTTCATATCAGAATTCTTGGAATTTCTCCAACTGCATTAGCAATTGGTCATCTTAATTACATGGTCCATTAGCTGAAATCTGCATTACAAAACTCCCATGCACAATTCTTGCCAACTCTGATCCATTCATCGTAAGGTCAAAGTTGCCTTGCTCATTGCAAAACGAAACTAGATATATTAAGCTAAAGTATTTCGAGCTCATTAAATATACAACCTCAAGTTAGTCACCATATCACATACAGAAAATAACTATAGCCCTAGAGACAATGCCCCCAATACTTCCAGCTTTTTATGATGTAAGGTATTTCTGCAAAAGATACGGGCATATTCAAAAAAATTTAAAAGAGAATATCCATCTTTGAGCTTCTACTTCCTGTAACTTATAGATATAGTTACTTACCATGTTGACACAAATGTCTCAGTCTAAGTGATAATAACCGTTAGCATATTTGTTAAAAAACAAAAAAGTAGATTCCCTTATCACTGCCAGCAAGGATTGCTTCAGTCCAGAGGTATCCATGGAACCTTAACCAAAGCCACCTTGCAATGTTTGTTTTAGCACAGTCCCAATTCAAAGGTTCTCAGACAACCAACTAAAACTGAATGAATCTATTCAATATTCATTCCCTCACTTGCTAAGATGTTAACTTCTATTTTTATCTGCAATGTGCCCCATACTGGAGTATTGATGTTAATAAAAGACACTCATTGTCTTCAAGACACTTATGACCTGGCCCATTTTATGCAAATATTTCAAAAAGAGTATAGATTTATGAAAGCATGTTGTTTTCTATCACAGATCTTATTTCTCCATTTTTTTTCCAAAGGATGTAATGAAAAACTCACTCAGATTCCTCACTAACGTCCAAAAACTATGTCTATACATTTCTTGGATCCCTACTATCTAATTTATCAAAATATTGAGGCTAACCTAGAATATAGCATATAATGAACTTAGGCTAGTATTGTTCTAATAAATATTCTTGCAAATCATGTGTATGATAAGCCATTCAAGAATTTTGCCCAGTACTGAAAGCAGACTTATTGATTTACATTTCAGTCTCCAGCTTTGCTTCAATATAAATGGAAACAAGAGGTGCCTGTCTCTTGTATCCTTGCATTTTTTTGGGTTTTTTTTTTTTTTTTCAGTTTCCCTGAATCTTTAGAAATTACATAAAATTTCAAGTGCACATACAAGTTCTTATAGTAGCTGAGCTCCAACTGTTCCAAGTTAGAAAAGCTGCTAAATTGTCTCTTACAGTCTTTTTCACTCAACCATGATTTCACATAATTGCTTATCCTAAACTTTCTCATTTAAAACCTGTTCCTTTTGGCATGAAAAAGAAATGGAGGTAGTTAAGCACTTCTATTTTCCTCAACTCTATACACTACACCTGTGGATCTACTGTACCGTCACACCTTAACCCTTTTCATGTCTTGAACAAAAACCAAAAAACAAAACCAGAAAAATGCCTTTCTATTTTCTATGTATTTTCTTATTGCAGATCTCAGCATTCATCTTACATCATATATTGTTCTGTTTCACTCTAATGTACATCCTTATCTAAATATCATCCAGTCCATCTTTTCTATCAACTTTTTTTAAATCGTGTTTTATTAAATTACTATCTATGCAGCCAAACCTTATCTCTAAATATTATCTTCCTCGTTTTCTTTTTCATTTGGATCAGTTGCAATTGTGAAATCTGATATTCCTTTTTGGAGCCTCCCAACCTTCTTAACTCATCCTCCCTTTTAGAGGGTCAAGAAGTGGGAGCAAATCTGTTATGGTGGAAGCTTAGAGACGATATGACTTAAGTCCAATCATCTTATACAAACCCGGCTGTCTGGAAATGGAAATAAAACAGTTTCCTGGAAGGAATTGTGTAGATAGGACGAGCTCTATGGAGTTCAATCTAGTTTCTAATCCTATTAGTCCCGGGGAGATAGATAAAAGGACCATTAAAGTGGTACAGATGTGTTCTGTGATTGTGATTGCACCCCAATCTCTGACAGTGCCTACCTCCTTGTGGCCAATGAAGAAACTGCTCGTGTCAGGAGTTTCAGCTAAGGAATGCTTTGGTGGTAGCAGTGATGAAGGAAACAAAACTGCACTTTGTGTTATTTCTTAAACTAGCTGAGCGTTACACAGTGTTATTGAAATGGGTTGGAGGGAATAGGAACAACCTTCTTCTACCCTGGAAGCTATAAGATAAGTCAGAGGTGGCAGAGGTAGTGATTTTAAAGATACTGCCAGAGAGCAGTGGGATGACGATCATCATTAAATACCAGGACCATATCATCATGTACCATTACCTCTTGCTTTGTATTCATGACCCTAAACCAAAGTTAATCTGCTATCACAGGAGTTAATACACTCGTTAACGGTGACTAAACAAAGCCTAAATTATTCAGGAAAAGTTTTAGATTCAAACAACAACAGGGAGAATTATGTAGCGGCCACAGAGCATTCTCCTGCTTGTGAGGAATAATACTCCCATCATATATTTCTGAGAGCTTCTTCTCTGCTGTCTGAAGTGAGGTTCAAGTAATCAGAGAGAAGAGAATCTCAGTTAATATGGAACAGATCTTCAATGCATTCATTTAGCTGCTACTGCTACTGCTAAATTGCTTCAGTCGTGTCCAACTCTGTGCGACCCCATAGACGACAGCCCACCAGGCTCCCCCGTCCCTGGGATTCTCCAGGCAAGAACCCTGGAGTGGGTTGCCGTTTCCTTCTCCAATGCAGGAAAGTGAAAAGTGAAAGTGAAGTCGCTCAGTCGCGTCCGACTCCTAGCGACCCCATGGACTGCAGCCTACCAGGCTCCTCCATCCATGGGATTTTCCAGGCAAGAGTACTGGAGTGGGGTGCCATTGCCTTCTCCATTCATTTAGCTAGTGAGCATTTATTAAGCATTAATTTAGAATCTAGACCCTCACCATACATTTTTCCATTCATATAGTTGTTGAGAATGTATGACTTGTGAGTATTTTCTGGGGAGTCATTTATACCCAGGCTTATGTTGTCTAGGAATTACTTCCCGTTAAAGGATTTCAAATCACCTTTTACAGCATTTTGAGCACATGTCTGATTACAACCATTTCCACTTACTAATGATTGCAAACTTTAAAGTAACACAGCCCTTCCCACCAGGCCCTGTGATTCTCATATTAAAAACCACTTTTCTTTTGTTTTAAAAGATAGTTTGACAGTGGGTTCCATCATTCTACCTTCTCACTGTGTAAACATGAATAGAAATTTCAGAAGCTACCTGAAAATTTGAAGTTTCAGGAAAAGAACATTAGAGTATTTGCTGTGTTCTAAGTACCTGTATTTTGCATTTTCATTTTAACATATTTAATCTTTCAGGATTTCCTGGTGGCTCAGATGGTAAAGAATCTTCCTGCAATGCAGCAGACTCAGATTCGATCCCTGAGGCAGGAAGATTCTCTGGAGAAGGGCTTGGCAACCCACTCCAGTACTCTTGCCTGGAGAATCCCATGCACAGAGGGGCCTGATGGGCTATAGTCCACAGGGTTGCAAAGAGTCAAACATGACTGAAGCAACTGATCGTGCTCACATATCTCAAATTTTACATTTTGAGCATACTGATTGGCATTGAGTTTAAAAGGCAGGACCAGAGCTCCGTGGCTGTCTCCACACACTGCTGAGCCTGACCCTGCTCTGGCCTGCCCAGGTGATGGTTTGAGATTGGCATCTGCCCATACACCTACTTCTTGTCTGGCTAAACTGCTGTTTCACCACCGTGACAAAACACCCATTTTCTTCACTTTTATTTTCATCCACAGTGGACTCTGTCTAAAAACAGAGAAGGACTGCACAGGGTTGGTTGGCTTTCTTCCCTACAGATCTGGTTCTATCTATCTACCTTCCCCCTGCCTTTCTAACTAACATAGCTACACCCTATGGGAAGTTTCTATTCTTGCCTTCGTGACCAAGACACAGTTCTTCTCATCATTCACCACCATCTTGGCATTTTCATTTTTTTTTATTCACCACCACTTTAACAAATCTCTATTATATTCTTCTCAGAAATAGGTATTTTATTAAAAATTATTGAATGAATTGGTTGAAAGGTTTTCAGTCACTCAGGGCATAAACCTTAACTTTCAAGTGCCTTTTTTCAAGTGAGGTCCAATGCTTTCAACTCCTCTCTTTTAAAATCTCTGAGTCTTATCTTCCCCCACCTCCCACCATGCTTCACTTCCACCTTGGCCCCTTCTTTTTTTTAAATGTGGGTAATTTATCTCCTCCAATCTATCGCATCCCACAGTCATCATTTATACTGTCTTCTAAGTTGACAAAAGGACAACAAATAAAAGAGCCTCCCATTTGTTATCTTGATCCATCCTCCTTACAAAGTGATGATAAAATTATTGCGTCACATTTTTTCTATTACATATTTAACACTTTTCAAATGCCTTTTATTTGTTAGACTTCACATAAAGTATTAGGAAGATATTATAGAAAGAACTAATAGACAATCACTAAAAAATTACTCTCCACCTATAAAAGAATTTATAGATAAATGTAGAATCAGGTGAATAGGGTGTAGAAGGGCATAAATTCCAGTGATACAAATAGGTAACAAGGATTTAAGATTGGACATGAAAATTCAAGGAAGACACCAAGCGCTCCAAGTAAAATCTGGTCAGTAAACTTGCCTCTATTCTGCTGCTACTGCTGCTGCTGCTAAGTCGCTTCAGTCGTGTCCGACTCTGTGCAACCCCATAGACCAAAGCCCACCAGACTCCCCCGTCCCTGGGAGTCTCCAGGCAAGAACACTGGAGTGGGTTGCCATTTCCTTCTCCAATGTGTGAAAGTGAAAAGTGAAAGTGAAGTTGCTCAGTTTTGTCCAACTCGTAGCGACCCCATTGACTGCAGCCTACCCGGCTCCTCCGTCCATGGGATTCTCCAGGCAAGAGTACTGGAGTGGCTTGCCCCTATTCTAGGTAGGTATAATTTTTGAGGTCTTAAGCTCAAAGAGGATACCTAATAGAAGGAGGGACTTCCCGGGTGGCTCAGTGGTAAAGAACCCATATGCCAAACAGGAGAGCAGTAGACGTGGGTTTGATCCTTGGGCCAGGAAGATCCCCTGCAGAAGGAAATGACAACCCACTCCAGTATTCTTGCCTGAGAAATCCCATGGACAGAGGAGCCTGGAGGACTACAGTCTATGAGTCAGACAAGACATAGCGACTAAACAGCAATAATGAAGGAGCTCTGAGTGTCGCAGTATCAACCTCACCTATTAGGTGTTCCTTGTGTTCCACCACAGTGCCCAGCACAGTCTTACGTGGCTTCACAATCA
This sequence comes from Cervus canadensis, assembly GCF_019320065.1. Classification (NCBI taxonomy): domain Eukaryota; kingdom Metazoa; phylum Chordata; class Mammalia; order Artiodactyla; family Cervidae; genus Cervus; species Cervus canadensis. Next base: position 39,755,815 of record NC_057397.1, read on the forward strand.
CATTTTGCTCCCAACTTGTCTCCAGCCCCACTATTCAAGGCCCCTTTCAAAAGTATCCCATCCTTACTACTTCCTCCATTTTTTATCCTCTTATCAGGTAATTCCCAATGTTTTCTATAAAATTACTTTTTACAGCTTTCCCCCATCCAGACATTGAATTTCCATTTTGAAAAGGTCTGGATAAAAATCTCTTGATAAATATGTAAGATGCAGTTCATTCTCAGGGGAGGGGAAGGAAAACATCTTGCAATATTGTAAGCCATGATCCACAGGGGGAAAATTTATGTTTCAATAAAATATATACAGCCAGTCATCTTTTCCCATGTTCTCCTTTCTCTTCCTAAACCCCATGCTTTATGAGAATGAATAAAGAAAAAAATGCCTCTTCTATTTCCAATTCCTTTCCTTAATTTCAGAAGTAGCAGATATAGCACAGACTTTAATCTCTGGTATCTTCTGAGCCCTTACTCTTCCCTACCACTTCTATATGTCATTGTACTCATTCAATAAGTATTTAAACAAGTCTTTGATAGCTTCTGCAGATACAGAATATGAAAGATCATCTCAGTGACCCTGAGTCAAGTGGGAAAGGCCTTGAAGTATGATGACTAACATGGATAATACTGTCTGTGGGGTGTTATAAAAACCCAGAGAACAGGCATCTATTTCTCAACTCTGTGGTGGAAGATGTGAGTGGAGGAAGCAGATACAGAAAAGGCCTCCAAGAGTGCATAAGACTTGAGCTACCACTATCGCAATCAGTAGGGCTATCACCCATCAAAAGGTTTAAACTGGAAGCCAAGAACTCAGGCGCTCCAACTTACTCCTCAACTTTTCCCTCAATGAGTTCTGTAGATGCTGCCTCTTGCCTCCTTAAGATCATTCAAATTTTTCCAATTGTTTCCCTATCTTTCTCCAGAATCTTAAAATAGCCTGCTAATTGCAGAATCATTTCCCTCCATCTTTTACCCACTCTTTATTATTGGTTTTACTTTCCTAAAATTCAAGACCTGAAACTCCTCAGTGATTGCCAAACACTCTGTAGATAAAATAGGAACGACTCAATATGTCTCAATTTGTTCCTTTGAAGGCACACAGTACAGTGATTAAGAACATGAAGCCTAGAGCTTCAGTTCAAATTCTGTCATCTAACAGCTGGGGGTCTCAAGCAAGCACACAATCTCTTTAAGTCTCCAAATTCTCATTTCTAAAATGGGGATATCTCTTCATATGATTACGGTGAAGACTAAATAAGATAAATCCTCTAATGTTCTTAGAATACTGTCTGGGACATAGTAATAGAAAACAACGCGTGTGTGCTCAGTAGTGTCCAACTCTTTGCAACTCCATGGACTGCAACCCACCAGGCTCTTCTGTCTATGGAATTTTCCAGGCAAGAATACTGGAGTGGGTTGCCATTCCCTTCTCCAATAGAAAACAATGCTAGCTGTAATTATTATCTCTCCAGTTCCAACTTCCCTGTTAACTCCCATTCTATGCTTGTATGTGACGAATCTCCTTCCTGTTACTCTTAGTCACCATATTTTCTCATCTTTGTATTTTTCACATGCTTCCTTCTCTACTTGGACCTCCTTTCCAAGCCTTCTCAAAACTAATACCAGCTTCCCCAGTGTGGAGTTTCAGTTCTTTTCCTGTTGGTTTCCACCACTCTCTCACACACTTTATCCATACTAACCACTCTGTTCTCTATTGTTGTTTTATGAATTCCTTAAGGGCTTATTCCTCTAATACCTAACACTTTCAGTGGCTTATATAGGTATAGTAGTTTGGTGGAGCAATCAATGTAATTTTCAATTGCATATACAAATTAATCTGACCAGGAACTACATTATTATTATAATTTCTAGAATAGTCAAGCTTTATAAACTGTGCTTTTTAAAATACTTATTTCTTTATGTCAGGATCTGTGTCTCATTCACTTTTACTTCCACTGCTCATTGCTAGCAACTAAAAGAGTGTCTTCTATAGAATAAATATTCAGATGTGTTAATTAAGTGTAAAGGAAGCAAAATAACTTTAAATTACACAACTCTAAGAGTCTATCTGTGTAAATGAAGCATGGAAAAGTAAGTTTGGGATCCACTTTACTTCTCTACAAATGAATGCCACTGGGTCTTATGTCTTTAATCTTGAAGGTTTATATTATTTTTAAATGAACAACAGAAAAAAAGTAATGGATACAGCATTATTCAAAGAGAAATTTTGAAAGGAAGAAAATCTGAGGATTAATGTCCTTAATATTCATTTCTGACAGCCTATGTTCAAGTTTAGGTTGTCTGGTCAACATTTGGGTCTGACTCGTAGTTTCCAAATCATGGTGTGTCGTGTTCTAAGTCAATTCCCTAGAAGAGATTTAGGGATAACTTTTCCACAGGTTTTCTCAATTAAAGATGCATCTAGCTCTTTGCCCACATCACCCACATCTGCTCATAAAAAATGAATAATGGAACACACATGTGCTGACTTGTGATTCATTTCAGTCTTTTGCAGGTGCAAATGCAAGTTTTAAGGTGCAAAGTGGAGCCACAAACGTCGTGGGTTTGTCCAGCTGAAATTCAAGGCTTTAATCACGTCTAAATAACTCCTCAGGTGATGCAATCACAGGATTTTGCCCACAAAAGGGGTGTAATAAATATTGTAGATTGAGCTGGTATATATTAACAGATGAGGCTACATTATTTACAGAAAATGAAACCCAGCTAATTTTCACCAATCTGGTTTTTGCTAAAGCATTCTTTTCATATATTAACCCCAAATTCACCTTGAGTTGGTTTCAAAGCAACTTCAACCAAATATAATAGGAAATAAAATACTTTGATTTGTATACATAACCTTTTCAGGGATGTACATTGACAGATAACTCCAATCTACTGTAATTACTACATACCCTTGCAGCTGCAGTAGTTCTAGCGGACAAACTAAGTCAACACTCTGTTACAAAAAGCAATAGAGAAGCTCACTGATGCAGATAATCCTGAACAGCAGAAAATCCCCAAATCATTTCTTTTCAGCTTGGATATGCCTTTAAGAATTTGTTTTTCAGCAGCCATCCATTCCTAATTTCATTTTCCTTAGGTTAAAGTTCTGTGATAATACACCTTACTACTGATTAAGTTGTCACCTACCTTTCATTAGTCGATACATACAAGAGAGTGTCCCTTGCCAGGGAACATGATGTAGGTAACAGAACCATTTGAAGATGGAAAGTAGAGTTTTCTTTTCCGAGGGAAATATCTTCATAGCCACCTCCTGTGGCCATGAAGTTTGTTAAACACGGTATGCTCTGCAGTTTCTGATGCCCAGCTGTACTTTAATTGCTATTTTGTTTGAGTAAAGAGCATACCATTTACTCTACAACTTCCTTGTTTTCTTTATTAACTGCAGAAACCCAGGTTATAAAGAACACACACACACACACTTTCATGTCAATATTGTAAATGTAAGGTTGGATCGTAACAATGGGGATGTGTGCATGGTCAGTTGATCAGTCCAATCCTTGTGACCCCATGGATTTGGCCCACCAGGCTCCTCTGTCCATGGAATTTTCCAGGCAAGATTACTGGAATGGATTGCCATTTCCTCCTCCAGGGGATCTTCCCAACTCAGAGATCGAACCTGCCTTTCCTGCATTATTAGCAAGCAAATTCTTTACCTCTGAGCCACCTGAGAAGCCCTAACAATAGGAATACATTATTTTTAAAACAGCAGATATGAACATAAACATTATCCAAGGGAATAGCAGAAAGGAGAATTTTCCAAGGAGCTTTGTTTTGAAAAATATAGTGATACTGGGAAAGAGTTCAAAAGTCAGAGAAAGAGAGAAAGGAGATTTCCCTGTTGGTTTCATGCTTAAATATATTTATCTCCTCTCATAAACCCTGAGGCAGAGAAAAATGAAAATTAAGCTCTGCCTTTACACTTTACTTCTGTTACAACACTTTCTGACCCAACCCTTCTTGCTCTGTTTGTCCAAATCCTACCCATTTTTCAAAGTACAGCTCAAATCCTGCTTCTCTTGTAAAGCATTCCCTGACCATTTCATCTGGAAGCAATCTTTCCTTCTTCTAAGCTTCCACGCGACTTATTTTCCATACCACTCATTTAGTACCTATTATTTACTGACTAGTAGAGACGTAATGTTTTCAGAATTGTTGCAGCCATTGTAGAGACTTTTTTATCCTTTTGTATAGAAAGTTAATTTGTATTTTTAAAAGCAAGATAAGCCTATGTGTCTTTATTGTTCTTCATGGATCTGAAGTTTAGTTTGTTAAATTATAGACTACATCATGATAACTATAAATATACACATATGTATGTATGATTAGATGTGTATACATGTGTTTATGCATATATATATGTATATGGTGGTCTAGTCATTAAGTGGTGTCCAACTCTTGTGACCCCCATGGACTATATGGCCTGTCAGGCTCCTCTGTCCTTGGGACTTTCCAAGCAAGAATACTGGAGTGGGTTGCCATTCCTTCTCCAAGGGTTCTTCCTGACCCAGGGATTGAAACTGGGTCTCCTGCATTGCAGACAGATCCTTTACCAACCAAGTCATCAGGGAAGCCTGCATATATGTACATAAACACTTGTTTTTCTCATACAAATATCCTGTTGTAGAACTGAAATAATGTTTATTCAGGAGCTTATTAAAATACATCAATAACTGTTAACAATTACAAATTTATTGAATTTATGCTATTTTCCCACTTCGATGATAGATGAAGACTGATAAGAAGCAGAGTATATCTTTGCATTTTCCATCTTTGATGAAAATTTTACAAGAGGGAAAATACATATACTTAGGATAATACAAAATTAGATTTTATTTCTGAAATTAAGATCCTCTTCTTTTTATTCAGTAGATAAAAGACATCAGTTTTACTTTTCTTTTTTTTTGGGTCTGGGATAATTTATTTAAGGAACTATTAAACAACAATGGGCTCAGATATTTAAATGCCCTATGATGCTGCAATTAATTAAGGAATGGCTGATTCTAAAGCTGCACAACCAACAGGGAATGAGGGAAGGATTACAAGTCTGAATGCCAAATTCAAAGCCATGTATCAATAACTCCCTTCTTTTGCAATATCTACAGTTTTACTTTTCTGAAGAAAAAAATATGTGTACACAAACAAAAAAATACTGGGCAACTAGCTAACAGTCTTTTAGATTCTAATCTAGCATCACCATCAATTACCTGAAAGAATTAACCTTTCTGTCCCTTGGTTTCCTCAGTTGGTGATGAGATAGACACCAATTCAATTAATAGTATTATTCCCATTTCAAATTTCAAAATCCATGTATGATTTTGTTCATATAAAAATTAAATTCCAGTGAATTAAAAAAAAATATATATATATATCATTAGTTTCTATAGTTATGTAACTTGCTGTAATCCAGGCAAAATTTTCCATTTCCAGGAGCTGATAAAGTTGAAGTGATTAAAATAAAATTATAGGAATATTATCTATACCTACATTACCTTTTTGTAAGTGTAACTATTTCCTGAATTGACATCATGCTAAAGATGATGGAAATCATTTAAAGCAGACCAGCAGAAAAAAGGTCTTTTAAAGTCCCTGTCTCTGGGCTGGGTATATCCTTAGAAAAATTCCGCCTTTATTCTGGACTAATGAATGTGTGCATGCATGCTAAGTTGCTACTGTCACGTTCAACTCTGCGACACTATGGACTATACGCCGCCAGTCTCCTCAGTCCATGGATTTTCCAGGCAAGAATACTGGATAGGGTTGCCATGCCCTTCTCTAGGTGACTAATGAATATTCTACTGTTTTCAAGGTGCCCTTTCAATATCCAACTCTGAGTGTACTGCTTTCTATGCAATTCAAACACAGTCATGCTTATACCACTGTTGTTCTATGCTTCTGGATTGTGTCTCCAACATCTCCTAGAAAGGACTTTGAATTCCAAAGATGTTTGTTAAAACATGTTATGAAATAAATGGACTTTCTTGGTAGCTGAGCTGGCAAAGAATCTACCTGCAGTGCAGGAGACCCCGATTCGATTCCTGGGTCTGGAAGATCCCCTGGAGAAGGGATAGGCTCCCCACACCAGTAGTCATGGGCTTCCTTGGGGGCTTAAACAGTAAAAGAATCCTCCTGCAATGCAGAAAACCTGAGTTTGATCCCCAGGGTGGGAAGATCACCTGAAGGATGGCATGGCAATCCACTTCAGAATTCTTGCCTGGAGAATCCCCATGAACAGAGGAGCCTGGTGGGCTACGGTCCATGGGGTAGGAAAGAATCAGACATGACTGAGCAGCTGAGCACAGCACACCACATGAAACAAATAGATGGCAAGAACATACCTCCCTGCCTATATCAAAAGGTCAGCTCACAACAAAGAGGTCTTCAAACTCATTTTATTTTTACATTTCTTGTCAAAATAACAGTGACTTATGAAAACGGAATTGATTTTTAAATTAGTAATATTGTTTTGTGTTGTCTACTAATCATCTGAAAATATAGATTATTTCCAAGGAAACAAAAAACCTAGAGTGAGGGTCTAATCTAGATGAACACTCTAAGAATATACATATATTAAATATAATTCATATGTAAGTATATATATGTATGCATATAGATATGTAATGCATGCATATGCTTGCAGTAATTATATAATAGAATTTATTATGTTATATATTCTGTTCTTAGAATTTTAAGTATATATATGTACTTAAATATGTATACACTTAGGTATATATAAAGTACATATATATATGTATATATATATATGTACTATACAGTCCATGGAATTCTCCAGGCCAGAATGGGTAGCTGTCCCCTTCTCCAGCGGATCTTCTTGACCCAGGAATTGAACCAGGGTCTCCTGCATTGCAGATGGATTCTTTACCAGCTGAGTGAGCTACCAGGGAAGCCCATGTATTATATATAATTCATTCATAAATATGTAATATATATGCACACAGATATATGATACATTCATATTCCTAGAGTAAAATAAAATTTATTACATTATATATTCTGTCTTTAGAATTGTAAGTATATATATATCTATATATATGTGTGCTAAGTAGCTTGCTTTAGTCACGTCTGACTCTTTGCGACCCTCTAGACTGTAGCCCACCAGGCTCCTCTGCCCATGGGATTCTTCAGGCAAGAGTACTGGAATGTGTTGCCATTTCCTCCTCCAGGGGATTTTCGCTACCCAGGGATCAAAACCTCATCTCTTGCATTGGCTGGATTCTTTACCACTGAACCACTAGGGAAGCCTATACACACACACACACACAGTCCCAGGCTTAGGATGATTCAACCGACAATTTTTCAACTACTATGGTACAAAAGCAACACACATTCATTAGAAGCCATAATTCAAACTATGATCTTTTCTCAGCTGGTATTATGCCATATGATACTCTCTTCTAACGCTGCAGCAGAGGGAACCTCAGTTCCCAATGAGCCAGAAGCTCACAAGGGTAAACAAGCAATATATTCAAAAACACTCTGTACCCATACAACTGTACTATTTTTCACTTTCAGTACACCATTCAATGAATTACATGAGATAGTCAACACTTTATTATAAAATAGGTGTTACGTTACATGATTTTGCTCAACCATAGGCTAATGTAAGTGTTCTGAACACATTTAAGGTAGGTTTGGCTAAGCTATTAATTGTGATATTCAGTAGGTTGAAAGAAAGTGAAGGTGAAAGTCGCTCATTTGTGTCCAACTCTGCAAACCCATGGACTATACAGTCTGTGGAATTCTCCAGATCAGAATACTGGAGTGGGTAGTCTTTCCCTTCTCCAGGGGATCATGCCAACCCATGGGATCAATCCCAGGTCTCCCGCATTGCGGGTGGATTCTTTACCAGTTGAGCCACAAGGGAAGCCCAAGTATACTGGAGTGGGTAGCCTATCCCTTCTCCAGGAGATCTTCCTGACCCAGGAATCAACCGGGGTCTCCTGCATTTCAGGCAGATTCTTTACCAACTGAGATATCAGGGAAGCCCTGATAATTAATTATGTTGTTCCGTAGGTCAGGTGTATTAAATGCATTTTCAACTTACAATATTTTCAACTTAACAATTGGTCTATCAGGACATAACCCCATCCTAAGTCAAGGAAAATCTGTGTGTGTGTGTGTGTGTGTGTGTGTGTGTGTGTGTGTGTAGAGAGAGAGAGAAAGAGAGTGAGCGGACAACCAGATATACAGATACTTGGGCAAACTGATCGCAAAGAGTCGGACATGACTTAAATTGATTTTAAAGAGAAGGCCAATAAACCTCATGAATATGGTAATTTAGAGGCTAAGATCTAACCCACAAACCCTCCAAAATGAAGGTGTTCAGGCAATTGAGAAACCAAACTGCTCTCTTAGCTACCCAGGCACTGCACTGAACAGAGAAGGAATGTAAAAGGAAAATCTAGTTCAGGGCCAGACTTGATCCAGAAAGTGACTCAATCCAAGGTAAAGTTTCTCAGATTGTTCCCCAGCCCAAACTCAAGAATCTCAGGAATTTTAGGAAGTGAGAGAGTTTGAAAATTTACAAATGCAAGGTTTGATAAGAAACCGGGAGCAAAGAATTATTCTGTTTTTCACAAATTTCAGTAATGAATGTTATATTTACTGCCAGGATTGTACGAGTAAAACAAAGAAGTCCAATACTTAGTACATGAAAACAGAGGATACTGTCTGAGCAAGCTCTCCCAGACAGCTTTGGGGCCAGGAAAGTAGCTCACTTTTTACTCATGTTGGTTGTGAGCAGACAAGAGAGATGCTATAGATAGGAAGTAGAAAAAACACTGTGAGAGGGCCCCCAACCCCACAGAAACTAGAATAAAGATTAAGTGTTGTGTTATAATCTATTTTTGTGATGCTTTGTACTAACCCAAGAGATTAGGAAAACTGAGGAAATAGAGTAAAAGTAAAAGTAAAAGTCTTCATATTCCGTAGCTCGAAAGAGTCTATTGCAGGTTATAAAGGTTGTATAACAAAATGTAATTTGCTCATCTTAAATTGTGTTTTTGTTTTACATTTTGGGGGAAAAATTCATTATATAGCATTTTCAGTTCAGTTCAGTCTCTCAGTCGTGTCCGACTCTTTGTGACCCCACGAGTCGCAGCACGCCAGGCCTCCCTGTCCATCACCAACTCCCGGAGTTTACTCAAACTCATGCCCATCGAGTCAGTGATGCCATCCAGCCATCTCATCCTCTGTCGTCCCCTTCTCCTCCTGCCCTCAATCCCTCCTAGCATCAGGGTCTTTTCCAATGAGTCAACTCTTCACATGAGGTGGCCAAAGTATTGAAGTTTCAGCTTCAGCATCAGTCCTTCCAGTGAACACCCAGGACTGATCTCCTTTAGGATGGACTGGTTGGATCTCCATGCAGTCCAAGGGACTCTCAAGAGTCTTCTCCAACACCAGAGTTCAAAAGCATCAATTTTTCGGCGCTCAGCTTTCTTCACAGTCCAACTGTCACATCCATACATGACCACTGGAAAAACCATAGCCTTGACCAGATGGACCTTTGTTGGCAAAGTAATGTCTCTGCTTTTTAATATGCTATCTAGGTTGGACATAACTTTCCTTCTAAGGAGTAAGTGTCTTTTAATTTCATGGCTGTAGTCACCATCTGCAGTGATTTTGGAGCCCAAAAAAATAAAGTCTGAAAAAAAAAAATAAAGTCTGACACTGTTTCCACTCTCCCCATCTATTTCCCATGAAGTGATGGGACCGGATGCCATGATCTTAGTTTTCTGAATGTTAAGCTTTAAGCCAACTTTTTCACTCTCCTCCTTCACTTTCATCAAGAGGCTTTTTAGTGCCTCTTCACTTTCTGCCATAAGGGTGGTGTTATCTGCATATCTGAGGTTATTGATATTTCTCCCAGCAATCCTAATATAGCATTTTGTTTTTGCTTAACCAAAAGCCAATTTGTACTATTCTTATATCCTAATATTCAAGACCTTCAAATGGTTGCCTGTAGTTAGTATTAGTAATTTTTAGATATACTGATGTTTTCACTGGAGTTCGATAACAAGTATCTTTGAAGGGAAACACATCTTGCGTTTATTTTATTCCCTCTCGGTGTGTAACAGAACCTGGAGCGCAGGTTTGATATATGGACGTGCGCACACAGCAGGGCATTCACTTGAACGCACGCATTAACTATGTCTCATCTACCAATGAGAAATATAAGACAACAGCTGAGATTGCTGCCATTAATCTTAAGTAAGATTTATTATGGTGTCAAATTAGATTCTAAATTTCGATTCTCTAAGAAATTGGAAAAATGAGTGAGAAATCACCTCAAAGGGTATTTTTGTTCCATTTTATGATATATATTTCCTTCACAGTAGTCTTCTTGTTGGCCTTTGCTAAGCATGTATCGTCCAAAGTTAACAGACACTCATTTATTGTTATAGTAAGATCTAGAAAATTTGTTTTTTCATCAGCACCTTTTCCTGGCTGTAACTGACATGAACTAGAAGAAGGGAACGGGGGGCAAAATAATTTAAGAAAAAGGAGAGAAAATGTCTTACACAGAGAAAAGTAGGAGGGTGGCTGTAAACATCTATACCAAAGGGGGCACACCCAAAACTGGCACCCACCCACTCCCCAACCTTCCTCATCGGCAAGGTTTAGCATATTCGGTTGTTGTTTGTTAGTCCTATTCATTTTTTTATTGCAATTCAGTAAGTAAATGGGAATTCAAGAAAGTAATTTCCTACCCTTTGGTGCCATCATGTGGCCAAAATGACTAAGTACCAAGAAAAGTAGATCTCCAGGGTAACCCAAGGTTTTGATATTTTCTTTTCATTCAAATGTAATTACCCAGAGAATGAAAGTTTATTTCAGAAAGAAATACAATTACCTTTACTATAATTGAAATCTTCCAACCAACAAATCATAGCTCACATGTCTACCTAGGTAGTTCACTGAGTGGAATAAAAATGTACCTTAAATTTTTAAGCAACTGTGAAATTATAGCTGTGAATTTGGAATTAATATAATATTCATGTTTTGAAGTTACATAGCCATGACCTAAAGTTTTTAGGATGTTTTAAACCAATTATAGTAATACCTTATATTTATTTATTTATTTGTATCATAGGGTAGCGTGTAGGGTAGCATGATAAAGTACCTCAGAGGTCTCCAACAAGATATTATGATATTACAAGAAAAGAATATGCTATTTTAAGAATGAGACAAATGAAGGACTATGGCAAAGCAATGGTTTTGAAAGTATATCTAATGTATATCTGAGAACTTCATACCCAGATGAATCACTCACGGGTGATTCAGTATTTGAAATCATTACCACAAAATACATCTAAAATATTACAAAAGATGTTTTACTAAAAGTCTCAGCCAATTACATCTTGTTCTACTATTTGTATATCTCTTGTTATATCCTTGTTATTAGCCCTGGCTCATATTATATCATTGCTTAGCTTTATTTTGGGCTTCCCAGGTGATGTTAGCGGTAAAGAACCTGCCAGCCAATGCAGGAGACACAAGAGATGTGGGTTCCGTCTCTGGGTCAGGAAGATCTCCTGGGGAAGGAAACAGCAACCCACTCCAGTATTCTTGCCTGAAGAATCTCACGGAGAGAGGAGCCTGGCAGGCTACTGTCTACAGGGTCATGAAGAGTCAGACACAGCTGAAGCGACTTAGCATGTTCGCAGCCTTTACATCAGTGGGGGTACAAAATGTTCATTATTCACCTGTTTTCTCAATCCAAATAATTTTGTGTGTGAATTGTTAAAGTTTTCTCAAAAAAAATATAAAGTTTTCTCATATAATGAATATTTGGTCCCTGAATGATGCCTGGTGATGCCTAAATCTGATTTCTTCCCATTGGTCCTCAAAATTTCATCCTCTTCACTCTCATTTTGCCTTCATGGCATTTAGAAACTGAAAAATCCCACAAATTTCGAGCATAAGGTATGGATTCTCTGTCTAAGGGATGGAAAATTTCGCTATACATATGTCTTGCTTAGCTCAGCTTTTCTTATTTACTAGAAAAGCCACAGACAGAGAAAAATAAAACTGCTGAGCTGGCTTTTACCCACTGTTGTTCTTAGAGTGTCCTCTTCCCATCTTGTTCATACCTAGCACTTTACACAGTATTTCCATATTTTCAGAATTACCATCGTATTTTCAGAAACACCATCATCAACTTCAGTTATAATAAAAAGCAGCCTGAATTGCTTGCTTTTCTCTTTCTTGTCTCAGAGACAGATCTTATGTGTGGAAATGTAATAATTTGTCCTCATTCAAAGTCAGTGGTGATCTCCTTTTGTGACCCAGCCTCCAGCATTCTTTCAGTAAAATCACAGTGCTAATCCCATCTTGGCTTTGGGCATATGTTGCCCTCATTTGGCCCCTGTAACATTGTTCAGGATGGATCATTATCTTTAACATTATCCCAAGGATGAAGAGAAGTTAAATCTCCCTCCACTGTAATAGCATCAAAGGCCCCTTTCATTGGCAAGAGTTACCAAAAAAGACATGGTTTCTGCCCTGATAAAACTCTCCAAGGCCCCCAGTCTGAGGGAGGAAGCTTGGGAGCCGTCGTCACTGTATATGAAAAGGAGTGCTCTCATCACCTATAGCCACCTTGGGGCAGGATAAGACTATTCTATGTCAAACGCTACACAATGTTCAAATATTTAAATGCCGTCTCATCATAATTCTATTCCTCTCTCATGCCAAGATGGTTTCTTTCCATTCCAATGATATTATCTCTTGCTTTTCCTTTCTTATGTACTTTTGGGGAAGGGAAAGACATTTAGGAGAGAACTGAGGATCTGATTTAGTTGGGGTCTAAGAAAAGAGTAATTATAGCAGAAAGTATTTAATGCATAAAATTAATTATGCGTGTTTATAGAGGGAACAGTGAAGAAACTCAAGAGACTGTCAATAGCAAGAAGCCACTACTAATCTGTAAATGGAAGAGAGAAATGGGTGAGACAGTGTAGGAGAAACCCAAGGGATGTCACCTGGCAGAAAGTGGAATCTTGTTGCTCCTTTCCATGAGGAGCTGGAGCCATTTATGCTCCAGACATGTATGTGCACCTGAGGCTTTTTATCCGTTTCTTCTCCCTTTCTGCTGCCTTCTTATTTCTGGCTAAAGTGCAAACTTACCATAACCCTTCTCAACAAGGGAGCTTGAGATCCACACCCTATGTGAGTCAGCCTTCCTGATACAGGGATCAGAACAGAACTGGGAAAAATGGATCTGGGTCAAACTAACTCAGGACTGGAACAGAACCCTAGGCAAGTAGGAAAAATCCTGTCATTGGGTATTTGTTGGAAGGCAAAGAGAAAAATCTGAAAGCTATAATCCTAGCACATACCTCCCCTAGTTGTCAATGCTTCCATTTTGTGTCAGCCATTATCATTTTAGAACAATCCATGATTGGTGTTTCTAATCAAAAGATTTTCTTTTATTAAAAAAATGAAACATTTTTTTATTTCTTTGATATGTTGCAATTAAGAATAATATATAATTTATTAATATTAGTTTCCCTTTTTTAAAAGATAAATTATTCTTTCTCTCTGCTTAAAATGAAGTTACTGTGAAAATAATTTTCAACTAAATTAGCTTTCCATTTTACTACCTACTACTTGTAATGAAAACACATCTTCCAACAGTGATGAAAGCATAATTTCTAATGGTTCACAGCAAAGAGAGTTTTCATTTTTTGATAAATTGGGGACAGTCAAAAGCAAAATCATAACTCTGAGGTAATTTTATTTCAACTGAATGTATTTTTAGATGGCATTATTCAAGAACTTTTGTCCCACTAATAATAACACTTTAATTTTATTATTTTTAATTAATAAATTTTGCAAATGTTTAGTCTAAGAAAACAAATCCATATGTGTAGTGCACTGTTTCTATAATCTATTAACTAATTGTATAAAATATTCTGTTTTATTTCTACCATCAAAATAAGCACCAATTTTTACTACTATTTTTTGATGGATTGATACCTCACATAAAGCATTACAAACATGCATTCTAAATAGAACCAGTTCCAATTTCCTATTGCAATTTGGGGGGGGGGGGTGAATATCTATGAAGTTTAAACTTAATATAAAGATTCAATTATTTTGCTAGCAATCTCTCTAATTATCCCTCTAGACTATAAATTCATTAAATAGAAATGATAATCAAACTGTTTGCTTCTACTTTCACAGCATAAATGAACCATTTTTTCCTTTTAGCATGAAAAACCTGTAATGTGAGTTCTCTATAACATTCATTCTGCAATATATTACTCTGTATGTCATACTCCCCTATTCTAAACCTAAATTGGTTTTGACACAATTTGAGGATAGTTAAGGAAGTGTATTATGCTCTATTCTGACAATATCTTGGCAGTTAATATTGTAAATTTTAATAGGCAACTTGTATTCTCTGACCTCAATATATGGTAGTTAGGAAGCTGTCTCCCTCCCTTCTTTAGGTCATCATCATTTTCTTATCCCAAATAGTGCCTGTGCTTTTTTACAGAGCTTGTTCATTGTTACCTAACATCCCAGACTCTTTATTTCTTTTATTGTTACAACCTTGGTAGTAACATAAACTTCAATAATCCATAGGCTTCTCATGGACTTTAAAAGAAATGAAATTTAATCTTATTGAAATAGCATACAAAGATCTTCATGATTTGGCTCCTATCTGCCTCATCTCCACGGTTCTTTCACATTTTTACTAAAATCTTATCAATTTGTATACTGCCTTCAAATATGTCACATTAACTGTATTGATCCTGTTGTTCCTTTTACTTGGAATGACTGTGTCTCTACTAATTCTTGGGGTAACTTCTCATTCTTTAACACATGCAAATTACCATTTCCTCTGGGAAGCCTTCTCTTTACAGTTAATTCATCCCTCCTTGGACTGCCAGACAGCATATGAAGATTACTCATTCACATATAAAGTTTTCCAGTGAGCTGCTTAAAGTCACAGACCATGCGTTTATAACTGTGCCTGCCCTTAATAGGTGCTCAACAAACATTCTTATGAATTAAAAGTGAAATTTGCTTTGTAAGCTCCTAAAACATAGTTCACTTTAACTTTAAAAACTATAGCAAGTTAGATTTATTTTATAATGGTTTTTAATGTCTGATCTTGAAATTTTCCTAAATAAGAGGTTACTGTTTCAGTAGTCTAGAAAAATATAAGTAGAATTACAAAGTTTCAGCAATTTAACATTAATGCCTAAGCCAGACATCAGTTGACATCCTTGATCCTAAGGAATTTTATGCTGTTTTCCTCAGTTCAGTCGCTCAGTCATGTCTGACTCCATGGACTGCAGCAGGCTTCCCTGTCCATCACCCATTCCCGGAGCTTACTCAAACTCATGTCCATCGAGCCAGTGATGCTATCCAACGCATCTCATCCTCTGTTGTCCCCTTCTCCTCCTGCCTTCAATCTTTCCCAGCATCACGGTTCAACGAGTCAGTTCTTTGCATCAGATGGCCAAAGTATTGGAGTTTCAGCCTCAGCATCAGTCCTTCCAATGAATATTCAGGACTGATGTCCTTTAGGATTGACTGGTTGAATCTCCTTCCAGTCCAAGAGACTCTCAAGAGTCTTCTCCAACACCACAGATCAAAGGTATCAATTCTTCAGCACTCAGCTTTCTTTACAGTCCAGTTCACACATCCATACATGACTACTGGAAAAACCATAGCTTTGACTAGATGGACATTTGTTGGCAAAGTAATGTCTCTGCTTTTTAATATGATGTCTAGGTTGATCACAGCTTTTCTTTCAAGGAGCAAGTGTCTTTTAATTTCATGGCTGCAGTCACCATCTGCAGTGATTTTGGAGCCCAAGAAAATAGTCTGTCACTGTTTCCATTGTTTCCCCATCTATATGCCATGAAGTGATGGGACCAGATGCCATTATCTTAGGTTTCTGAATGTTGAGTTTTAAGCCAACTTTTTCACTCTCCTCTTTCACTTTCATCAAGAAGCTCTTTAGTTCTTCACTTTCTGCCATAAGTGAGGTATCATCTGCATATCTGAGGTTATTGATATTTCTCCCAGCAATCTTGATTCCAGCTTGTGCTTCATCCAGCCCAGCATTTCTCATGATGTACTCTGCATATAAGTTGAATAAGCAGGGTGACAACATACAGCCTTGACATACTCCTTTCCCAATTTGGAACCAGTCTGTTGTTCCATGTCCACTTTTAACTGTTGCTTCCTGACCTGCATACAGATTTCTCAAGAAGCAGGTCAGGTGGTCTGGTATCCCTATCTCTTTAAGAATTTTCCACAGTTTGTTGTGATCCAGACAGTCAAAGGCTTTGCCATAGTCAATAAAGCAGAAGTAGATGTTTTTCTGGAGGGGCGACACACTGCTGAATTATAGGATCTTAGTTCCCAGACTAGGGATGAACCCAATGCTCCCTGCAGGGGAAGCACTGAGTCCTAACCACTGGACTGCCAGGGATTTCCTGGCACCATTTTAAAAAGATCTATAAATAGCTGGTGAAAAGTGCTCAGTCATGTCCAACTCTTTGCAGCCTCATGGACTGCAGCCTGCCACGTAGGCTACATGTAGGCTCCTCTGTCTATGGACTTCTCCAGGCCAGAATACTGGAATGGGTAGCTGTTCCCTCCTCCAGGGGATCTTCCCAACCCAGGGATTGAACTCAGGTCTCCCACACTGCAGGCAGATTCTTTACTGTCTGAATCACCGGGGAGTAAATAGCAAGGAAACCCTAACCAACTGACATACTGGAATTGAGTTGATGAGAATCTGAGAGACACATAATTCCCTACAAATCATGGAATTTTCATTACTGTGATCACATCGGCCCTCACTAAATATTTCCTATAGCAGCCATCTCACTCCTTTGTTGGCCAGTTTCAGTTGTTAAAGACATTTCTTCCTTATACATAATCTAATTCTACCCGCTATGAAATCCCACAGCTGTCTGCCCCTCAGTAACTACACAGAGGTCAATAATTTTCATCTGATTCTTCACATCTTTGAAATTAGCTGCCTGCATTCTTGTTTCCAGAAGAATCCTTGGTTTTCAGGATCATTTAGGAACCATCTGTCCCTGTCCTAGACAGATGTAGTTTACAGATCATCACTATTTTTTGTAAATAATTAGATCATAACTTTTAAACATTTAATAATCAGAGCCTTAGCATCACTGTCCACCACACCCCAAATCCCACTTAAATTAGCCACAGAGTAGACAGTAAGCAAATGACCATCATAATCACACAGTGATAGAATACTATCAACATGCTAAAAAACTGGAGGAAATTCTTTTAGACAAAATGTCTGTGAGACACAAAATGAACATCAGTTCTTGATTCTTTTTGCTTTGTATTTTTTTGAGGACTTTCAATACAAATCCACTCTCTTGATTTCATGTAAATCTCAAAGAGTCACTCACAGGATCTCACTCTCCAGTGAGAGAGCTTACAGACATGACCTAAGGTAGGTCCATGAGACTGACTTCCCCAAGAATAAGTGCTGTAGGTAGCTAAGCGGTTTTAGATGGAGGTGATGGATAACTGTTTTCTAATGGCAGCCCTTTAAAAAGAAGACCATGGTAGCAACTTAAATGTCTTTCAAACAATGAATGAATAAATAAAATGTGGTATATCTGTAAAATAAAATATTATTCAGTCATGAAAAGGAACAAAATAGAGATACATGCTAAAAACATGGATGAACTTTGAAACTGTTATCCTAAATGAAAGCAGCCAAACACAGATGACTACATATTGCATGATTCCATCTATACAAAATAACAGAATATGCTGATCCATGAAGTAGAAAGCAGATTAGTGGTTGGCAGGAGTTGGTAGGGAGAAGTAAGGGGAACAACTGCTTGATGGGTAGGGGTTTCCTTTGGGATGATGTTCTGACACTAGGTATCATTGATGGCTGTAAAACACCATAAATGCCACTGAGTTGTATACTTTCAAACAGCAAAGTGCATGTTTTATAAGTAAATAAATGAATAAATTGACCACCATAAAAGAATTATCAAGAAAAAAACAACCATCCGTTCCTGGTTCTGACATCCCAAACCTCAGACTTGGTTTCTATCTTTCTTTCTTCCAACTTGGTTGTGGTTATTTGATTTTTCCTTCTATTTCATGATTTAGTCAGTAATCTCTTTTTGTCTTTGTTTTCTATCATTAACTTTTGTTACTTTCAAACAAAAAACAAACTAATCTTCACACCTGTTAAGAAGAGTGTGAAGTGGCACACCTTTGAGGATCAGATTGGCAATATCGTAAAATACAAAGTACCCCGTGTACATGGGTGCACAGCTGCTCAGTCATGTCCCCCTCTTTGCAATCCTTTGGGCTGTAGCCTCCAGACTCCTCTGTCTGTGGGATTCTCCAGGCGAGCTGCAGCTAAATGTCTACCAGCAAGAGTGTGAACAAATAAGTTGTGACAAAGTTACACAAAAGGATGTTATATTTAAGTTAAATGAAGAGCTACATATATCAATCTGTATCAATCTTAAAAACAACATTGTATCAAGGTTAAAAACAACACTGGTGGGAAAACTCACCAATAGTTGTCTACATAGCTTTCACATAAAGTTTTAAAGCACACAAAACTGTATTGTAGTTTCATTTCTTCATTCATATACAGAAAAATTTTAAGAATGCGTGGGAATATTAAATATCAAATTCAAAGAAGTGATACTGTGCTAGATTGTATATTCCAGTAGTGACCCCAATAATACCTCCCAGTCCACTTGTTCATTTCACGTGGGACCTTATCATTTTACTCACTGTGTCCCCTCACCATGATTACAGGTGAACCTTAGACAACAGAGTACAGTAGAAGTGACTGTATACGACTTGTGAAATAAAATCTTAGAAGTGTCACATGCTTTTGCCTTGTGCATTGAGTATACCTGCTCTTGCAACCCAGTCACCAGCTTGTAAAGAGGCTCATAGTATTACTTGGAGGGACCTCAGGTCATATAGAGACCCAGCTAAGGTCTTAGCTGACAGCCAGCATCAGCCACCAAACATATGAGTGAAGAAACCTTCAAATGATTTTAGACTCTCATAGTCACCCTCAGGCTCCAAATCTTCCCAGCTGAGCTCCAAACATGATGGAATAGAGCTAAGACACCCCCACTGAGCCTTTTCCCAGTTTCTGATACACAGAATCCATAAATACAGAATAGTTGTTGTTCATACCACTAAGATTAGGTTGGTTTGTCACTCTACAGTAATAACTGGAATAGGTCACCACCATCGAAGAAAATGAGGAATAAGACCTGGAGGAGTCCTATACATTAAGATTTGACAAAAGCGAGTACTAAACACTCAGATATTCTTTGCACTATTCTTTACAGTTTACTTTCTGGTCTTTAAATATTTTACAAAAAAATAATAGAAAATAGTATGGATATCTGAGAAACTGTTGTTAACATACTGTTGTTGTAGTCGCTAAGTCATGTCCAACTCTTTGTGACCCCATGATCTGCAGCCTGCCAAACCTCTCTGTCCATGGGATTTCCCAGGCAAGAATACTAGAGTGGATTGCCACTTCCTCCTCCAAGAGATCTTCCTGACCCAGGGACTGAAACCGCATCTCCTGCATTGGCAGGCAGATTCTTTACCACTGAGCCACCTGGGATGCCCCTTTTAACATATACAAACATTTAAATTTTGATAAAGTAGGTACTAGGATTTCATGGATAATAAAATAATCATAAAATGGTTAAAGAAAGAAAAGTTTATTTACATGGGAGAAAATTGTGTAATCCCCTTTATTCCATCTGCTAAAATAAACTGGATCTGGAACTATAGTGTGAAATGTAAAATCCTAATGAACATTTTTATAATTAATGGGAAAGTAGATTAAAAAGTATGTCTCAGGATAGAGGACTTTCTAATAATAAAATCAAAAGTCACATGAAAGTGAAAGTGAAAGTCACTCAGTTGTGTCTGACTCTTTGCAATCCCATGGACTATATAGTCCATGGAATTCTCCAGGCCAGAATACTAGAGTGAGCAGCCTTTCCCTTCTCCAGGGGATCTTCCCAACCCAGGAATCGAACCCAGGTCTCCCACATTGCAGGTGGATTCTTTACCACCTGAGGCAGAAGGGAAGTCCCATAATAGGAATGCATAAATAATTATGTTTTATTCAGGGTGGAAAATATCAAACAATTAAGAAGTAAACAAGTTATAGTTTTGCTTCAGGTTTTGCTGAGAAAACTATCAACTGTATTAGCTTTTAATATTCCTTTCTACGTTCTGCATGTTCCCCTCCACATGTCTATATCCATTCCACATTTTTGCATTTTGTAGAAAAAGTGAGACTCGTTGTGTTATATATTAGCATGAACAATATGAATATGCCTAAGACAAAAACAAACATGCACAGTAAGACTCAGGACTATTTTCAGGTTTGAGCCAAAATTTAGCTTTAGCAAAAGAAACACAACTATCATATTAATGTTATATGTAATCCATCATATGAGTGTCATTAATATGAATTACCCATAAAACTTTGTTTTTTTAATTTGTATTGGTTGTAAAATTTTATAGGAATGTATAAGTGTACTATCTTATATTTAATCATATTTAGGAAACATGGTAATAAAAATAGTTGGCCAACACCTAAGTAATCACAAGGTAAATTTTTTTACTCCCTTTAAGCATTTCATAAATCACCTAATGTTAGAAAGTGAAAGTCGCTCAGTCCTGTCTGACTCTCTGTCACCCCATGGACATACAGTCCACGGAATTCTCTAGGCCACAATACTGAAGTGGGTAGCCTTTCCTTTCTCCAGGAGATCTTCCCAACCCAGGAATCGAATCCAGTTCTCACACACTGCAGGCGGATTCTTTACCAGCTGAGCCACGAAGTTGAACTAGACTTCCCCAAATCTTCTTTTCTGCTGTAAAGTGCTCTGGCGTTCTTCTCTCTCTGTACACTAGAGGGCAGTAGGACTGTGATTTTTCATCTCCCCTGTTCTTGAAATTTCAGGTTTGAAAGAAGCCTGTCTTTATTTTTTTTCAATATTAAGTCTTCCAAATCTAGTGTATATTTTACACTGACTATTCACAGATTTCTTAGATCTTACACAACAAATGCATTCCAATGTTTCCACTTCTCTGTACATTCTGTCCATTTCTATAATAATTTTCCAAGAAAATTCTAACATCTCTATTAATATAAGCCATTAAACCCAATGTTCATCTCAGCAAACAATTAAAACAACTCCATATATTCTTGTAGTTGTTTCTGCACTAAGTCATGTCTGACTCCCTGTGACCCCACTGTAGCATGCCAGACTCCTCCATCCTCGGGATTTTTCAGGCAAGAATACTAGAGTGGGTTGCCATTTCTTTCTCCAAGGGATCTTCCAAATCCAGGGATTGAAACTGCAACTCCTACATTGACAGATGGATTCTCTACCACTGAGCCACCTGGGAAGCTCAGATATTCTTACCAAAACAATTAACCTTGAGTTAATGATGAGTAGCACCATATCAATGAATTCTCCCTATCCAGTCTTATGTTGCACTTTCCCATCAATATCATGAGTCTTTCAATATCCATTCTTCTATCTATTCCTCATTCCCTGCTCACAGGTCTTCCAAGTTCATTTACTTTTCTTCACGGGTTAATGTTGACTCTATGGCCTATTATCTCTCTTGTACGTCAGACCCCTTCATGTGATTACTGGGTAAAACAGATCCCAAGCCCTATACTCTGCTATTTCACCTGAGTGAAGAAGTGGTATGAGGGACAAAAATGTATGTTCTGGAATTTTTAAGAGTATATCCAAATAGGTTTCCTCATTTGTGTATTTTATTTTAGAAAGATTTGAGAATTTTATAAAAAGAATTAGAAAGGTATTTTTGGGGTAAATCATGAATTTGAATCTCTCCTGGCTTAAAAGAGAGAATTCTAACTCTCTGCATCCACTTGAAAAAAAAATTTTTTTTTCAATAGGAGGATAATTGCTTTACAATGTTGTGTTGGTCTCTGCCATACAACATGAATCACCATAGGTATACATATGTCCACTCCATCCTGAACCTCCCTCTCTGCCTACCTCATTCCAATCCTCTAAGTCATCACAGAGCACCAGGCCGAGCTCCTTATGTTCTACAGCAACTTCCCGCTGAAATATTTTTATTTGGGGTCAGGAAGGAAAATGACTGCCTCTTTCACTGTTTCGACTTTCATTGTTACGTTTTCGACACTCCTTTCAAAATGCCTGCAGGAACTTGTGGAAAGGGAGGTCCAAGTTTAGCCTATATCTGCTGGGGGTGTGAGGAGCTGAAGAGCCAAGATGGCCGCCCTGCCCCCTCGTCAGCCATATCATGTCTGTCATTAAGTCTCTTTTCAGAGGAGCTCTTATCCACCCCTTCTTTTGCTTTGTCACAGCCACATGTCAAACAGAAATCCTGATCACCCCCATTTCTCCACTCCTATTTCCAGCTCTTCTCTCACACTTTCCTGTTGAGAACTATTTTTGAAGAATTTCTGTGTGCTACACTGGGAAAAAAAGTCTGGATTCTTTAGCTTAGTTTCAAAAACTTGTCATTAGTTGTCCTCATGTTACCTTCTACCATCCATTTTGTAAGTCCTCCACTCTAGTCAATAAGCCATGACTCTTCACTGTGCTCTCTAAAAGACAGGTTATTAATACACTCAGAGCATGGGCTTGCCAAAATATTTTAGTTATGAAACTAGACTTTTAAAAGACATAAGAATAAAAGGTAAAATATAAAGACGCCACATGACTGAAAGAACAATTCAGTGCGTGAATAACTGGAGTGGAGTCATCAGTCAACTATGAGTCCTGTTGGAACCATCTAAGCAGACACAGATATCCAGTAATTGTTTGTAAACCTAGGGGAGAACAGTCATCATCTTGAATCTGTTCATTTCTGGTGGGAAAAAGAAATGTTTTTCCTTTAAAAGTGACAAATAAAATACCAACTTGGGCCATCTGGTATCTGGACAGAATCAATTTCAAATACTAATCAAGCTCAATTCAGCCTGGACCATTAATACAGATGGGCTTATTGCCCAAGAGTTATAGTCTCAGGAATCAAATGAAAATGGGACTCATTCAGTATTACAAGTGGACCAAGTTTTGAAAATATGCTACTAAGAGTTATTCAAATAAAATGCTTTAATAGTAAGCATATGGTTTTATTTACTATTACTCTTTCATCCCTAAATAATTATATTCAATATTCATTTTGAAATTGGTATGAAGCCATGACAAAGAGGCCTAAGTATTTGGCTGCACAAAGCTGCACAATTTATCAATATTTGGTAAAGCAGGAACAGCATTTATAAAGACCAGATGGTCTTTGCTTATGAAATTTTAAGTAATGGATATCATTTACACATGAGCCATGGGGTAGAAAACAGGGGTATAAAGGATTCTTTACAACTATAACAGGAGAGTATGTTTCCAGTCACTCCTCTGTGTCTTATTTTCCAGGTCATAAATAATCTTCAGTTGCTTTTGTGTGAGACTCAAACAAGACTTGATCATGAAAACTACTACGAAAGTATAGATGACAAAACTGCAGCAGATACTAGAGATTATCTGATCTCCTGGTTTTACAGATTATAAAACTGAGGTTCAGAACATTTAAATGATTGAATTACTCAATCCAGCAGGTAGGTGGAGCCAAACCAGGCTATGTCATACTTCCTCTCTAAATAAACAATTACTGGTTAGCATATTATTAGTATTCACTGAGTAGTAAATGATAAGGCATGAGGCCAAAGACATATGCACAGAAAAACATATACACAATAGACTTAGGATAAAGAGGAAACAAGAAGAAAAAAAAAAAGATAAGGGATCACTGGGACTTCCCTGGTAGCTCAGTGGTGAGGAATCTGACTGCCAGTGCAGGGGATATGGGTTCCATCCCTGGTCCAGGAAACTCCCACGTGCTGTAAAGCGACTAAGCCTGTGAGCCACAAGTACTGAACCCACGTGCCCTGGAGCCCTTGCTCTGCAAGAAGAGAAGCCACCACAATGAGAAGCCCGTGCAGTGTAACTAGAGAGTAGCCCCTGCTGCCAGCACCTAAAGCCCACATGCAGCAACAAAGGTCCAGTGCAGCCAAAAATAAAGAAATAAATGTCTTTTTAAATTCATTTTAAAAAAAGAAAAGGGATCACCATTTTAGCAGGAGAGTACTTGGAGTGATGGCAATAAGGGAATGTTGCTCTTGGTTGCTTAAATTGTCTACTTTTCCAGCTAAATGCTCAGAAAGCCAGGCAAAGCTATCAAAAGTAGCTCTAATTGTCTGTTTATTACATTTAGGACTAAACTGAATATTGGCAATGATTTAAAATGTTCATGCACAAATGTGAATAGCTATGTGTATTTTATTTGCTAGAATACTGAAAATTATATAAACATTTATCTGAAATTACAATAAAATTCCATTTAGGATTCGGAACATCAGAGCCAACTTGCACAACTCTCTGAAGAATAAATTTGAGAATAATTCATCCAAATATTATTCACAATCTGATTCTTCATGCAATTAAAAATTCCAAGCTACTACAAATAAATTAACTTTGCTTTGAATTCCTAGAGGAAAAATTTAAACTTGACTGAACATGTTTAATGCCATGTTTTAATAAAAAACAAAAGCTCTCATTTAAGTCACTAATACAAATATGACATACAGATGTTTATTCACTTCCAAATCAAGATATAATAAGAATAAACCAAATTTAATTCTGAGGCTGAAGTATTATATTAGATATCCAGTACCTATATGCAATGTATCTACTACAATGAATGGAAAATTATAGGTTAGTAATGTAGAGCAAATAATAAATCTAAATACAAAGCTAATATACTCCTCCCCTACTTTAAATAGATACATAAAAATGTATCATTTCTTTGTTTTCATTAATAAAAATGCTTATTGAAATATTGTTGATTTCCATACAAAGATGCCTGAGGAAAGACATCTTTATTATTTTAATTTATGCCAACTAAAAGCAATTAAAGAGGATAATAAAAAGATACTCCTTTTTTAAATCAAACTAAAAGACAGTCCTAACCCTACAGCATAATCTATGAATAATAGCTGCTAAATATAATGCAACTAATTCCAGATTGAGAGAGGATGCCAAGAACACATGCAAATCTCAGTTGAATTCACTTGAAGGATAGACTTGTCTGAAATTGGAAGACACAGAACTAGACCTTTAATTACTGTAACCACTATTTGAGCAGGAGAGCATACTTAAGAGATGGGAAACACATGCTATTTCAATTCAATCAGTGTTTAAGCCTGCTATACCTAGTTGAAAGCTACTGGATAGTACATGGAATTATAACTTGGACTGATATGGAATAGTGAGCTTCTAGTGATCGGAGCAGGCCATGGAAGAATTTCTGAAACATCTTTTCCATGACAGAGTTGCTTGAAAAGAAAGGGACTTGCAGGTTTAAAAGGGAAGAAACTAGAAGACATGTCAGCATTGCAAGCAGAAAAAAGAATAGAAATCCAGAAGGAAGACTGTTTCAGGAACTCAGATTGATAATTATTAATGAATGTCTATTTAATGAAAATAAATTCTAAATCAGCCCATAAAAATTATAAAGGAGACCTCTGGCTCATCTCAACTCAAGAGTGAAAGTGGGAAAGAGATTCAAGATGGTGACATAGGAAGAACTGAAACTCACCTTTTCCCACAGACACTGCAAATTATACAACTACTTATGGAATAATTTCTTCTGAAGAAACCTGAAAACTGAGTGAACAGAGAGAGTCTCCACAGCAAAGGATAGAAAGGAGAAGCTGAGATACAGTCTCATCAGAAACCCCTTCCCCCCAAGCAAGAAACAAACATTTCAGCCCCAGAAATTTACAATCAAGAGAGACCTCAAAATACAGAAATTTTCTCTGAGCAGCAAGAGCTTTATGCTCCATTTTAGGGTCCCCAACCCTTGGATCCTTCAGAGAAGAGATCAGACCCCAAAATTCTCATCTCTGAAAACCAGTGGGGACTGTGTTCAAGAAAAGCATGGAACTCTAGGGACCAGAGAACCCAGGCTTAAAGCCTCACACACAGGCACACCTGTCCTGGAACCCAGCACAAAACCATCAGTTTGAAAAGCACTTATTCTATGGGTGAAGGGGACCAACTTCTTATTCTTGAAGTATCTACCTGTGAGGCAGGAAACTGTTGGTACCCTCTCCAGGGAAGAGATACAGGCAGATACAATTTTTGCAATCAGTCTATGCAGCTAAGACCAGTGCTGTCACTGTGATAAATCACTCAATTGTGTCTGACTCTTTGCAGCCCCATGTACTGTAGCCCACCAGGTTCTTCTGTTCATGGTATTTTCCAGGCAAGATTACTGGAGCAGGCTGCCATTTCTTACTCCAGCAGATCTTCCTGACCCAGGAATCAAACCCGAATCTCTTGTGTGCCCTGCTTTGGTAGGTGGGTTCTTTAACATAAGCACCACCTGGGAAGCCCAAAGACCAGTGCCAACAGGTGTCATTTTGGAATTTTATCTCTAACCTGATAGAACCAATGGGTACATCTTGCTAGCCCACTCCTGTGCTACAGGTATACACCCTAGCCATCATGACCACAGATATGCGTGCTCAGTTTGCTTGGACAAAGATTCTCCCTACCCCTGCATTGTGGCCATTGTCCCACCATAGCAGATAAGTGTATGCATCCCATCATGAATACCCCTTGAGTGCCTAGGTCTGCTGGTCAGGGGGAATTGCACTTCTGAACCCACAGGACATCTATACAAGGTCACTCCTCCAAGACAAGGACTGGGATTTGATTTGCCTAATACATAGAAACAGAGAGTAAGGCAAAACGGTGGGACCCAGGAGTATGTTCCAAATGAAAGCACTAGAAAAAAACCCAGAAAAAGACCTTAATGAAATGGAGATAAGCAACCTACCTGCTAAAGAGTTAAAGTAATGGTCATAAAGATGGTCACCAAACTTGGAACAAGAATAGACGGTCATAGTAAGACCTTCAACAAAGAAAGAGAAATTATAAGAAAGTACCAAACAGAAGTTATAGAAGAGATGAATACAATTACTGAACTGAAAAATATAACAGAGGGTTCAACAGCAGAGAAGATGAAGTAGAAGAATTGGATCTACAAGCCAGACAATAAAGCAATGGAACTCAATCAAATAAAGCAACAGAAAGAAAAAATGAAATTTAAAAAGGTGAAAATATTTAAGAGAACTTTGGGATAGTATCATGCAGAATAATGTTCACATTATAGGGGTCTCAGGAGGAGAAGAAGAAAAGAGAGAAAACACCAAAAAATTATTTCAAAAAATAATGGCTGAAAACTTCCCTAATCTGGAGAGGAAAATGGACATCTAGGTTCAGGAAAGTCAGAGAGTTTTAAATGAAATGAACCCAAAGAGATCCACACTAAGATATAGTTTATTCAAATTCATAAAAAGTAAAGATAAAAAGAGAATCTTAAAGACAGTAAAGGGGGAAAAAAAGCTCATTACATACAAGGGAAACTTCATAGGGATTTTGGTAGATATTTCATCAGAAACTTTACAGGCCAGAAGACATGGCATGATGTATTAAAAGCGATGAAAGGAAAAAGCTATGAAAAGAATCCTCTACCCAGACAAGTTATCATTCAGAATTGAAGGAGAAATTGAGTTTTCAGATAAGCAAAAACTGAAGGAGTTCATCACCACTAAACAAGCCTTAGGAAAATGTCAAAAAAAAATCTATGATTTAAATCATTGCAATATTTATTGGACCTGTCTCCTTAAGCAAAGAAAATAAAAGCAAAAATAAACAAATGGGGCCTAATTAGACTTAAAAACTTTTACACAGCAAGGGAAACCATCAACAACAACAAAAAAAGACAACCTACTGAATGGGAGTAAAGATTTTCAAATGATATGATTGATAAGAGATTAATCTCTAAAATATGTAAACAGCACATACAACTAAACATCAAAGAAACAAACAATTAAAAAGTGGCAGAAGACCTTAGTAGACATTTTCCAAAGAGAAAATGCAGATTGCCAACAGACAAATGAAAAGACACTCAATTTCATTAATCATTAGCAAAAAGTGAATCAAAACCACAATGAGGTATCACCCAACTTGTCAAAATGGCTTTCATCAAAACAGACACACACACACACACAAGTCACAAATGCTGCTGTCGATACGTAGAAAAGGGAACCCTGGTACACTGTTGGTAGGAAGGTAGCAGTATGGTGATTTCTCAAAAGACTAAAAATAGAATGACCATATGACCCAGCAATTTCACTTCAGGGTATATATCTGAAAAAAATGAAAACAGTAAGACAGTGAGTCAAAAATATACATGCACCTCAGTAAATGGAGTACAGACTTTAAAGTTGTGAATCACTATAGTGTACAAATGTAACTTATATAACACTGTACATCAACTATACTTCAATTTTTTAAGAAAGAAATATTAAAAATAATGTTTTTAAATGAAAAGAAATTGCACAAATTAATAACAAGAAAACAAAAGCAAAATTTCAGTGCAAAAATGTAAATACATAGTAAAGACAATGGAACTATCACTTATAAAGCAAGTATGAAGGTTAAAAGGCAAAAGTAGTAAAATTAACTAAAGTTACAATAATTAGTTAGGGAATACATAATATAAAAATTTTCTTCCATGCTGTATTCATCTCTTCACATTCTTAACTGTATCTTTTCAAAGAACAAAATGTGATTTTTATAAAGTCCAATTTACATTTTTCTCTTTTATGTATTATGTTTTTGATGTCTTATCTAAGAAATCTTTGCCTAACTTAATTTCACTTTCCCCAGTGCTTAGTTTAGAAGTTTAACAAGTTTGGGTTTTACACTTAGGTCCATGATCAATTTGAAGTAAATTATTTTTGGCATACAGTCTAAGGTAAGTTCACTGCATGTGGATTATATTTGCTAAAGCAACAATTTTTGGAAAAGACTATCCTTTCTCCATGGAATTGCCTTTGCAACTTTATCACACATCATTTGGCCATATATACGCAAGTCTATTTTTGAACTCTATTCTGTTTGACTAATGTAGTAGTCTAACTTAATGCTATGCTGTTTATTGAAACTTAATTAAGTCTTGAAGTCAGGTCATATAAGCTCTCCAACTTTTTTTTACAAAGTTCATTTTGTTCATCTAGATATTTTGCCTTTCTATATGCATTTTTTTTATCTACTTGTCAATTTCTAAGGGAAAAATGCTTGCTGGAAGTTTGATTGGAATTACAGTGAATCTGTAGATCAAATCATATAGAACTGACATATTAGCTATATTGTGTTATCTATCCATTAACATGGTACATCTCTTATTTAGGACATCTTTCATTTATCTAGCAATATTTTGCAGTTCTCAGTATAAATTTCTTACATATCTTTTGTCACATGTACCCCTAAGAATTTCCTATGTATCATGTTATTTCAATGATGCTGCATTTTTTGAATATTTTTATATCCAGTTACTCATTGCCTATGTAAATATTAATCTTTTATCCTAGAACTGTGCTAAAATCACTTTTCAAATTTCAATACAGGTTTTGGGTTGTCATGTTTTCATTTTTATTTGTTTCTATGCATATTTTGATTTCTTTTTTTATTTCTTCTGTGATGTGTTGGTTATTCAGAGCATGTTGTTTAGCCTCCATATGTTTGCATTTTTAATAGTTTTTTTTCCTGTAGTTGACATCTAATCTTATCGCATTGTGATCAGAAAAGATGCTTGAAATGATTTTAATTTTTCTGAATTTACCAAGGCTAGATTTATGGCCCAGGATGTGATCTATCCTGGAGAAGTTTCCATGTACACTTGAGAAAAAGGTGAAATTCATTGTTTTGGGGTGAAATGTCCTCTAGATATCAACTAAGTCTAAATGGTCCATTGTATCATTTAAAGTTTGTGTATCTTTGCTAATTTTCTGTTTAGTTGATCTATCCATAGGTATGATTGGGGTATTAAAGTATTCCACTATTATTGTGTTACTGTTAATTTCCCCTCTCATACTTGTTAGCATTTGCCTTACATATTGTGGTGCTCCTATATCGGGTGCATATATATTTTTAATTGTTATATCTACTTCTTGGATTAACCCTTTGGTCATTATGTAGTGTCCTTCTTTGTCTCTTTTCATGGTCTTTATTTCAAAGTCTATTTTATCTGATAGGATTAATGCTACTCCTGCTTTCTTTTGGTCTCCATTTGCATGAAATACTTTTTCAGCCTTTCATTTTCAGTCTATATGTATTCCTTGTTTTGAGGTGGGTCTCTTGTAGACAGCATATATAGGGGTCTTGTTTTTGTATCCATTCAGCCAGTGTTTGTCTTTTGGTTGGGGCATTCAACCCATTTACTTTTAAGGTAATTACCGATAAGTATGATTTCATTGCCATTTACTTTGTTGTTTGGGGTTTGAGTTTATAAACCTTTTCTGTGTTTCCTGTCTAGAGAAGATCCTTTAGCATTTGTTGAAGAGTTGGTTTGGTGGTGCTGAAGTCTCTCAGCTTTTGCTTGTCTGTAAAGCTTTTGATTTCTCTTTCATATTTGAATGAGATCCTTGCTGGGTATAGTAATCTG
Source organism: Cervus canadensis (assembly GCF_019320065.1). Classification (NCBI taxonomy): domain Eukaryota; kingdom Metazoa; phylum Chordata; class Mammalia; order Artiodactyla; family Cervidae; genus Cervus; species Cervus canadensis. The sequence continues at coordinate 39,786,474 of NC_057397.1, forward strand.
GCTTGTAGGTTTTTCTCATTCATCACGTTAAGAATGCGTTGCCATTCCCTTCTGCCCTGAAGAGTTTCTATTGAAAGATCAGCTGTTATCCTTATGGGAACCCCTTTGTGTGTTATTTGTGCTTTTCCCTTGCTGCTTTTAATATTTGCTCTTTGTGTTTGACCTTCATTAATTTGATTAATATGTGTCTTGGGGTGTTTTGCCTTGGTTTTATCCTGTTTTGGACTCTCTGGGTTTCTTGGGCTTGGGTAGTTATTTCCTTCCCCATTTTAGGGAAGTTTTCAACTATTATCTTCTCAAGTATTTTCCCATACCCCTTCTTTTTGTCTTCTTCTGGGACCCCTATAATTTGAATGTTGGGGCATTTAACACTGTCCCAGAGGTCTCTGTGGTTGTCCTCATTTCTTTTAATTCTTTTTTTCTTTATTTCCTCTCCACTTCACTTATTTCCACCATTCTGTCTTCCACCTCACTTATCCTATCTTCTGCCTCAGTTATTCTACTGTTGGTTCTGTCCAGATTGCTTTTGTACTCCGTTATTGCATTGTTCATTATTGACTGACTCTTTTTTATTTCCCAAAATCTATGGTATTCAGTAAAAGCAGTGTTAAGAGGAAGGTTCATAGCAATACAAGCTTACCTCAAGAAACAAGAGAAAAATCAAATAAATAACCTAAATTTACACCTAAGGCAACTAGAAAAAGAGGAAATTAAGAACCCCAGGGTTAGTAGAAGGAAATAAATCATAAAAATTAGGGCAGAAATAAATGAAAAAGAAACAAAGGAGACTATAGCAAAAATCAACAAGACTAAAAGCTGGTTCTTTGAGAAGATAAATAAAATAGTCAAACCGTTAGCCAGACTCATCAAGAAAAAAAGGGAGAAGAACCAAATCAACAAAATTAGAAATGAAAATGGAGAAATCACAAAAGACAACACAGAATTACAAAAGATTGTAAAAGACTATTATCAGCAAATATATGACAATAAAATGAACAACTTGGAAGAAATGGACAAATTCTTAGAAAAGTATAACCTTCCAAAACTGAAACAGGAAGAAATAGAAAATCTTAACAGACCCATCACAAGCACAGAAATCAAAACTGAAATCAAAAATCTTCCAACAAACAACAGCCCAGGGCCAGATGGCTTCACAGGTGAATTCTACCAAAAATTTAGAGAATAGCTAACATCTATCCTACTTAAACTCTTCCAGAAAATTGCAGAGAAAGGTAAACTGCCAAATTCATTCTATGAGGCCACCATCACTCTAATACCAAAACCAGACAAAGATGCCACACAAGAAAGAAAACTACAGGCCAATATCACCGATGAACATAGATGTAAAAATCCTCAAAAAAAATTCTAGCAAACAGAATTCAACAACATATTAAAAAGATCATACATCATGACCAAGTGGGCTTTATCCCAGGGATGCAAGAATTCTTCAGTATTTGCAAATCAATCAAGGTGATACACCACATTAACAAATTGAATGATAAAAATCATATGATTATCTCAATAGATGCAAAGAAAGCCTTTGACAAAATTCAACATCCATTTATGATCAAAACCCTCCAGAAAGCAGGAATAGAAGGAACATACCTCAACATAATAAAAGCCATGTATGATGAACCTACAGCAAACATTATCCTCAATGGTGAAAAACTGAAAGCATTTCCCCTAAAGTCAGGAACAAGACAAGGGTGCCCATTCTCATCACACTATTCAACATAGTTTTGGAAGTTTTAGCCACAGCAGTCAGAGAAGAAAAAGAAATAAAAGGAATCCATATTGCAAAAGAAGAAGGAAAACTCTCACTGTTTGCAGATGACATGATCCTCTACATAGAAAGCCCTAAAGACTCCACCAGAACATTACTAGAGCTAATCAATGAATATAGTAAAGTTGCTGGATATAAAAGTAACACACAGAAATCTCTTGCATTCCTATACACTAACAATGAGAAAAGAGAAATTAAGGAAAGAATTCCATTCACCATTGCAATGAAAAGAATAAAATATTTAGGAATAAATCTACCTAAAGAAACAAACGACCTCTATACAGAAACCTATAAAACACTGATGAAAGAAATCAAAGATAATACAAATAGATGGAGAAATATGCTGTGTTCATGAATCGGAATACTCAATATAGCGAAAATGAGTATTCTACCCAAAGCAATCTATAGTTTCAATGCAATTCCTATCAAGCTATCAATGGTATTTTTCAGAGAACTAGAACAAATAATTTCACAATTTGTATGGAAATACAAAAAACCTCGAATAGCCAAAGCAATCTTGAGAAAGAAGAATGGAACTGGAGGAATCAATCTGCCTGACTTCAGACTATACTACAAAGTTACAATCATCAAGACAGTGTGGTTCTGGCACAAAGACAGAAATATATATCAATGGAACAAAATAGAAATCCCAGAGAAGAATCCACAAACCTATGGGCACCTTATGTTTGACAAAGGAGGCAAGAATATACAATGGAGAAAAGACAATCTCTTTAACAAGTGGTGCTGGGAAAACTAGTCAACCACTTGTAAAAAAATGAAACTAGAACACTTTCTAACACCATACACAAAAATAAACACAAAATGGATTAAAGATCTAAGTGTAAGACCAGAAACTATAAAACTCCTAGAGGAAAACATAAGCAAAACACTCTCTGATATAAATCATAGCAGGATCCTCTATGACCCACCTCCCAGAGTAATGGAAATAAAAGCAAAAATGAACAAATGGGACCTAATTAAACTTAAAATATTTTGCACAATGAAGGAAACTATAAGCAAGGTGAAAAGACAGCCTTCAGAATGGGAGAAAATAATAGCCAATGAAGCAACTAACAAAGAATTAATCTCAAAAATATACAAGTAGCTCATGCAGCTCAATACCAGAAAAATAAACAACCCAAGGAAAAAATGTGCCAAAGAACTAAACAGGCATTTCTCCAAAGAAGACATACAGATGGCTAACAAACACATGAAAAAAAATGTTCAACATCACTCAGTATCGGAGAAATGCAAATCAAAACCACAATGAGACAGCATCTTACACTGGTCAGAATGGTTGCTATCAAAAAGTCTACAAACAATAAATGCTGGAGAGGGTGCAGAGCACAAGGAACCCTCTTACACTGTTGGTTGGAATGCAAACTAGTACAGCCACTGTGGAGAACAGCGTGGATATTCCTTAAAAAACTGGAAATAGAACTGCCAAATGATCCAGCAATCCCACTGCTGGGCATGCACACTGAGGAAACCAGAATTGAAAGAGACACATGTACCCCAATGTTCATCGCAGCACTGCTTACAATAGTCAGGACACGGAAGCAACCTAGATGTCCATCAGCAGATGAATGGATAAGAAAGCTGTGGTACATATACACCATGGAATATTACTCAGCTATTAAACAGAATGCATTTGAATCAGTTCTAATGAAGTGGATGAAACTGGAGCCTATTATACAGAGTGAAATAAGTCAGAAAGAAAAATACCAATACAGTATATTAATGCGTATATATGGAATTTAGAAAGATGGTAACAATGACCCTATATATGAGACAACTAAAGAGACACAGAGGTGAAGAACAGATTTTGGACTTTGTGGGAGAAGGCAAGAGTGGGATGATTTGAGAGAATACCATTGAAACATGTACGTTACCATATGTGAACTAGATCGCCAGTCCAGGGTTGATGTATGAGATAGGGCGCTCAGGGCCAGTGCACTGGGATGACCCTGAGGGAGGGAGGTGGGAGGGGGGTTCAGGTTGGGGGACACATGTACACCCATGGTTGATTCATGTCAGTGTATGACAAAAACCACTACAATATTGTAAAGTAATTAGCCTCCAATTAAAATAAATTAACTAATTTTTTTAAAAAATTCAATATAAATTAATATCCAAGGAGATATTATAAATGATAACAATGAGAAAATTCTGAGTGGTTCCAATGTGCACATTGAAGCAGCATAAACACAGCATCTGACAATACACACATTGTCAGAGGATGAGAGAAGGCAGTGGGTTTACAGAAGAGACCACTTGTTAACAAAATTCACAAACATACTTTCATATGATTGTTGAATACATGATGAAGTGAGTCATGTGATAACTGAGTGCAACAACTCTGTTTCCAAATTGTGATAATCATTAATAGTTACTAATGAAAAAGTTTAAGCCAGTCAATTGTATATGAGTGTATATTCAAGTCAAAATCAATAATATCCACTCTCAGTAATTGATTTATTTACATGATAAGTGTTTTTGTCTATCAAAATCTAGCTCTTGCAAACTTGGAAGGAGAGGAATATCAGATGAGATAGTAAAATCTCAGAAGGTGCTACCTTAAATAGTGCTACCAAAAGACATAAAATCAGACAGAAAGGAGGAATTGGGTAGGAACAGCAAGACAGAGATACAGAGAGACAGAAAATATTCTACACTGACTAATCAATTTTGAGGGACAAGGGCAGGATCAAAGTTCCCAATATATTAAGCCTGAAGTAATGATGGTCTCTGAGTTTTATACATATTTTCCCTGGTCACTTACTGTCACATAGTTTCACAGGATCATCATCTATAACAAGGGAAGAATCTATTTTCCAATCATCTCTATGAGAGGAAAAGATACCATCTCCCTACTATCCAACACTTATTTGTGGTTTTACTATTAATAGCCAAAATAGCATTTGACAGAACTTCAACTTGAGTGCTTGACACTATAGACAACAGTAAAATATGGTTCTAGGATTTCCCTAGGAAACCTGGGTACAAATCAGCTAAATTATTTTTTAAGTGAATTGAAACCAAATAATGCTAAAAAAAAAATAATAAGGTGAAAGATATCACTTGAAATTGGTTAGGGCTACAGAGCAATAAAACAAGATGGAATGAATAGTTTTCTATATTTAGGAACAAAATTATTTCTTTATAGACATGTTCTTCTCCTTTTAAAAAATTCAAGGTTTTGTGTTCTATTTGAACTTTAAAATTGTTTACATGCTTACTTATTTTTTAACATAACTCTATGTATAAATAGTTGTTCACTCTGATTTTTTTCCATATGCATCATCATGGCAAAGTACTTGTTGGCTTATGCATACTCTTATAGTATGGCTTAAAGAGAATGTTGCCTCAACAGGTGCCATATAAAAAGAATACTGGTAGGAAAATAGTAGAACCCAGAGATCTGGTGTATGAAATTAGATCAAAATGTATGAGAATCTTGAACCCAGGATTCTCTTCTTTAACCTTCTGGAATACCTTTTTCACTTGCTAGAGCAGAACAGCCTCCTTTTTCCTAGCCATTAAGTAAAGACCTCAAATACCTTACCAAAAGATGCTTGTTATTTTCTTAAACTACCCTAGTGCCCTTCAGAGTTTCCAGGCAACGCTTGGGTTACAGCAGAGTTTGAGGGTTACAGCAGAGTCTGAGCAGGGAAATAATTTCCCTACTATGGAAAAAAAAAAGTTTACTCAAGATATTACTACATGTCTTAGCTAATATATATGCTGTCAAAAACTAGGAGGAAAGGAAAAGTTGAATCAGTGGGAGAAGATAATAAGATTGAATAGTGGAGAGTTTATATATGTCAAAACTTTTTCAAAGAAAAATTTTGAAAAATCATCAAAGTAAAAAGAAAAAGTAATTCTGTTTTTATTTTGTTTTAATTGGATCATGTTTATTTTTGTCCAAATTTATGTTGAGTATGAGCCTATGTAAGTTTTTAAGTCTGCTGTTTTAATTTCATTACAGACTAACCTTAACTCTATCACTTGTGAAAATTCTGTCACAACAAATATTTACTGAACACCTACTTTGCTCTAGGCCTTACCTTGGGACCTAGGATGCAGTGATGAACCACAAAATCAACAATGCCTTCATATTTTCATGGAACTCATGTTCTAGAAGGTGGATTGCATACGTAGTGTAGCCTGACAGGTTCCTCTGTCCATGGGGTTTCTCCAGGCAAGAACACTGGAGTGGGTTGCCATGCCCTACTCCAGGGGATCTTCCCCCACCCAGGAACTGAACCCGTGTTTCTTATATCTCCTGCATTGGCAGGGCAGTTCTTTACTACTCATGCCACCTGGGAAGCCCAGAGGTGAATTAGATTTTTTTTAATTAGTGAATATTTAGTATCACTACAACAGTACAGTAAGAGGATAAAAAGTGATGGAATATATGAAGAGTGTATGAATATATGAATATATCAGGCTACAACACACAAATCTGGACAAAAATAAGCATGATCCAAATAAAACAAAATAAAAACAAATTACTTCTTTTTTTTTTTTTTTGATGATTTTTCAAACTTTCTTTTTGAGACAAATCATGTAAAATCTGGAGCAAGTTTCCAGACAAGAGCAATAAGCACAGTATCCCTGAGATTGGAACAAGTTTGGTTCAGTTTTGAAAGAAGTATGAACATGACTAAAGAAGGCTAAATCAGGAGGGAGTAGTAGGGAATAGCAGGCAATAAGTTCAGAGAAGCAGAAAATAGTAGAAGAGTTCAATGAAGCTGGACATTAGGACCATGGTGGATTGTTTAAATTTTATTCTAAGGTAGGTGAAGAATGATCAAAGGTTTTGGGTAGAGGAATGCTGCATTCTAATTTTCCTTTTGCCAAACAGCTTTACCGAATCCTTTCTCAAGAGACTCTAGACTCCTTTCAGTTGGTGATCACTGGATGTGAGAAATGACTCAGATCTGGAAGCTAGGTGAATGATTTTCATATTTTATTTGGATAGCTTCAACCTTTTGCTTGCCAACTCTTGATTTTGTTTGTCATATAAATCATGAAATATTGTATTCTACTTCCCATCTATCTCACATCTAGGAACATGATATTTTATTAGTAAACACCAAGGAAATCTCCGGCCAAAGTACTATTCTGGATTTGTTTCCCGTTATGGTAATTATAGCCACATTGTCTCTGATATTTACATATCACCACTGTTTCAAGAACCTTTTATAGGTTTAATATAATAGTGACATTTAAATGGTCCAAGTTTTTCCCCAGTTTTATTGAGATAGTATTAACATATATCTTAGGGCTTCCCTGGTGAATCAGAGAGTAAAGAATCTGACTGAAATGCAGGAGACCTGGGTTCAATCCATGAGATGGGAAGGCCCCCTGGAAAGGGAAATCCTGGAGTTACCCACTCCAGTCTTCTTTCCTGGAGAAGTCCATGAACAGAGGAGCCTGGTGGGCTATAGTCCATAGTGTTGCAGAGTCAGACACAACTAAATCAACTTCTTTGCATGCATGGATATAGATAACATATTTTCTCTATCCTTTCGTCCCACTGATGGACATGTAAGTAGTTTCCACATCTTGGCTATTGTGAAAAATGTTGCAGTGAACATGGGGTTGCAGATGTAGCTTCGAGATAGTCTTCTCATTACTTTCAGCTATATACCTAGAAGAAGAACTGGTAGATTATGTGGCAGGAGTCAGCCTGGTCCTGGGCAACCAGTTCTGGGTCCAGAGTAACGTCTGGCACTTGCTTTACTCTCTGTGCTTTACCCAGGTGCTGTAATCCCTTGCCTGGAATCCTTGGCTCTTGTGAAGGTATTTCCTTGAGCAGATATTTACTCAAATTGATGTCTCTGGCAGGGGAGCGGAGAACTTCAAGGGGGTTGGGAATAGGTCCATGAGTCGTAACAGGTAAATGATACTGAAGCTCCATTACTCTGGCCACCTGATGGGAAGAGCCAGCTCATTGGGAAAGACTCTGATGCTGAGAACGACTGAAGGCAAAAGAATAGGGTGGCAGAGGATGAGATAGCTAGATAGCATAACCGAGTCAATGGACATGAACTTGAGCAAACTCCAGGAGATTGTGAAGGACAGGGGAGCCTGACTTGCTGCAGTCCATGGGATCCCAAAGAGTCAGACACAACTTAACAACTGAACAACAATAAATGTGAGTGATAGAAATCCCTACACCACCAGTTTTTAGCCCACACTGTTAAAAGTGCTCTTTTGAAAAGCTGAGAACTAAGGCAACAGCTAGAACACAGAATCTTTCCCACTGCCTAACCAAACTCTAGCACTTTATTCAATTCAATGTATATTCAATTTCAAAAACCTTTTTTTTAATGTGACAAGGATTTTGAAGTGAGGTTTTGCTTTTCATCAAGCCTATCTCTTCTCCATGAAGAGGCTTATTCATTCTAACTGTATTCCTTTTAGTCTCTGTTTTCAACATGTGAGGTTTTCTTTATGCAATTCTGAGTGGGCAATAACCTGGTTTATCAAGTTTGCTGAATTGAAAAATCAATAAAATACACAGTAGTAAATCTTCCCAGACAGGATAAATTCATAAACCATCACAGCCCCTCTACCCCATGGGACAGCCTCAGCATGGGTCAGTAATAAGAACCACTTATTCCTGAATGTAATAAAAACAATTTTACTGACCCTAGACAGCTCAAGGCCCCTCTATTTCTTCCACTAGAAATGAAGGGTTTTACCCAAGAGTCAGATAGATTCATGGGAATTGAGAATTTCAACATATCTTAGAAATCATTAGTTCCAGTCCTTTCATTTCATAGGTAAGTAAACAGTAACTAAGATATTAAACCACTTGTTCAGTTCTACCAAATATTGAGTGATAGAAATGGAATCAAATTGAAAGTCCCTCAATTTCCAGGCAAGCATATTTTACTTTTATGGATTTCCTCTGGGAAAAAATACTCTTTCACAATAAATAAATAAATAATTTTTTATTTTTATTTACATTTGCTTGTGTGTGACTTGTATATGTGTGTGTGTGTTTATGCATAAATATATATATGTTTTCACATATTCACAACAATTTCCTCACTAGTGATAAAAACATTTCCCTTGCCATGGAATTATCTTATTAATTGTCCTTCAAAAAACTCCTCTAAAATTGTTTTAAAGCTATTTCTGCTATTAGAAGGTGTAAATCTCTGACTATTAAATAGTTTATTTCTCTATTTGATGTTACTGAGAAACTAGTCTATGCTACACACTACAATTGGTGCTTGGTGTTCATCCAGAAACAGAGAAATGGTATTTACCCTTAAGTAATGTCGTTCAAGTGATGGAGACAGATACTAAAGTAATTATCATAAAAATAAATATATGTAATAAAGATTCTGACTCTATTTTTGATATTTGATCACTGACAACTTTCAAGACTGACCACCCTTCTCTTTATGCCCTGCATCTGGACAGGCAGAAATGAGTGTGCCAATATTCCTCCTTTCTTTGGTGTCGGTGTGTATATGAACCAGTGAAAAATATATACATAAATATGACTCTATAAAGGTTTTTGTATTGTTTGTAAATATTTATACATTATATAAATGAAAACTGTCAAAAAGAGAAATAAATAGATTTTATTTTTAGCAACCATTCAATCATTCCAGAATATTTACTAAGTAACATTAATGTGCTAGAGACACAGTACTAGATATCTGTAATTAAACCATAAACAAGACAGATATGGCCCCTACCCTTGCACCCAATTCACATATGTTCCCCAGATTTCTGCTTGTATAAATTAGAAAACACAAGTAGTCCTTTTGGAAGATACCTAGCTCCTCAAGGGTCTCACTCTATACCTCATCAGTAGGGATCTGTTGGGACTCAAGTCTAGTTACAGGTCTAGAAGCAAAACGGGGGTGGTGGTGGGGTAGCTCTGATTAGAATCAGCATTGTTTTTGATGGAAACAGCTCGGGCAATGCAGAATTAGTCCTCTAAGACAGAGATGGAAAAATGCAAACCACTGGGGTGGATATGCCCCTCCTCTGACATTGAGGATGGGGAGACCTCTTTCACTGGCACAGAAGACTGATCATAGTTTAGGACTCAATGTCCCAGCTTCATGAGGATCTTCCCACAGATCCCCAGCACAACTTGAAGAATCCCATTTTTCCCCAATCATCAATGCCCTCACATTATCAGTAGGTGATCTAGGAGGCTGAGAGCTCAACTTGATTTTCAGCAATTTCAGCCATGTGGTTGTAAGAGATAAGGGTCTCCCTCAGAGTACTTATGGAAGCTCTTAGGTCATTTCTGTGGCTTGAGCTGGGAAATGAAATACCTGAACTCATTCTTTGATTTCACCATTTGTCCAGTGGCATTAGAAGGAACCAATTAAAGTCACCATATCACTTAGCTTTCCAAAATGCTCAAAAGTATCATAAATGGATTACTTTATTCCTTGCTTCTTATCAGTAGTGGATTAAGAGTAATCAAAGTAGATATTTTGCATATCACAGCAGTAAGCTCAGTGCTCTCTGCTTCTGGAGACAGAGTCAACAGCACCTAATCAGATAAGTGAATCAGCTCCAGAAACTCCAATACCAGTTCAGAAAACTCATCATTAAAATTATGTCCTCTAAAACCACTCTTGGTACCAAAATCTGTATTAGTCAGGGTTCTCCAGAAGAGCAGAACAAATATATATTGAGAAAGAGATTTATTATAAGTACAGTTCAGTTCAATTCAGTCACTCAGTCATGTCCGAGTGTTTGAGACCCCAGGAGTTGCAACATGCCAGGCTTCCCTGTCCATCACCAACATGTGGACCCTACTCAAACTCATGTCCATCGAGTCAGTGATGCCATCCAACCATCTCATCCTCTGTCGTCCCCTTCTCCTCCTGCCTTCAATCTTTCCCAGTATCAGGGTCTTTTCCAGTGAGTGAGTTTTTCGCATCAGGTGGCCAAAGTATTGGAGTTTCAGGTTCAACATCAGTCCTTCCAATGAATAGTCAGGACTGATTTCCTTTAGGATGGACTGGTTTGATCCCCTTGCAGCCCAAGGGACTCTCAAGAGTCTTCTCCAACAGTACAGTTCAAAAGCATCAATTCTTTGGCACTCAGGTTTCTTTATGGTCCAACTCTCACATCCATACATGACTCCTGGAAAAACCATAGCTTTGACTAGACAGATTTTTGTTCGCAAAATATTGTCTCTGCTTTTTAATATGCTATCTAGATTTGTCATAGGTTTTCCTTCAAGGAACAAGCATCTTTTAATTCCATGGCTGCAGTCACCATCTGCAGTGACTTTGAAGCCCAAGAAAAGAAAGTCTGTCACTGTTTCCATTGTTTTCCCATCTATTTGTCATGAAGTGATGGAACCAGCTGCCATGATCTTAGTTTTTTGAATGTTGAGTTTTAAGCCAGCTTTTTCATTCTCCTCTTCCACTTTCATTCAAAAGGCTCTTCAGTTCCACAGTCCTCTTCGCTTTCTGATATAAGGGTGGTGTCATCTGCATATCTGAGATTATTGATATTTCTCCCTGCAATCTTGATTCCCGTTTGGGCTTCATCCAGTCTGTATTCAGGCTTCCCTCATAGCTCAGTTGGTAAAGAATCCACCTACAATGCAGGAGACCCCGGCTTGATTCCTGGGTTGAGAAAATCCCCTGGAGAAGGGAAAGGCTACCCACTCCAGTATTCTGACCTGGAGAATTCCATGGACTGTATAATCCATGGGGTTGCAAAGAGTCAGACAAGACTGATCAACTTTCACTTTCACTCTGCATATAAGTTAAATAAGCAGGGTGACAATACAGAGTGTTGATGTACTCCTTTCCCAATTTGGAACCAACCTGTTGTTCCATGTCCAATTCTAACTGTGGCTTCTTGACCTGCACACAGATTGCTCAGGAGGCAGGTAATACGGTCTGGCATTCCCATCTCTTTAAGGATTTCCACAGTTTGTTGTGAACTATACAGTCAAAGGCTTTGGCATAGTCAATAAAGCAGAAGTAGATGTTTGTCTGGAACTCTCTTGCTTTTTCTATGATCCAACAGATGTTGGCAATTTGATCTCTAGTCCCTCTGCTTTTTCTCCAGCTTAAACACCTGGAAGTTCTCAGTTCATGTACTGTTGAAGCCTGGCTTGGAGAATTTTGAGCATTACTTTGCGAGCGCGTGAGATGAGTGCCATTGTGTGGTAGCTTGAACATTCTTTGACATTGTCTTTCTTTGGGATTGGAATGAAAACTGACCTTTTCCAGTCCTGTGGCCACTGCTGAGTTTTCCAAATTTGCTGACATGTTGAGTAAGCGCTTTGACAGCATCATCTTTCAGGATTTGAAATAGTTTAGCTGGAATTCCATCACCTCCACTAGCTTTGTTCATAGTGATGCTTCCTAAGGTCCACTTGGCTTCGCATTCCAGGATGTCTGCCTCTAGGTGAGTGATCACATCACCATGGTTATCTGGGTCATGAAGATCTTTTTTGTATAGTTCTTATGTGTATTCTTGTCACCTCTTCTTAATATCTTCTGCTTCTGTTGGTTCCATACCATTTCTGTCCTTTACTGTACCCATCTTTGCATGAAGTGTTCCCATGGTATCTCTAAAGTTCTTGATCAGATCTCTACTCTTTCCCATTCTGTTATTTTCCTCTATTTCTTTGCATTTATCACTGAAAAAGGCTTCCTTATCTCTCCTTGCTATTCTTAGGAATTCTGCATGCATATTGATATATTTTTCCTTTTTTCCTTTGCCTTTATCTTCTCTTCTTTTCTCAGCTTTTCATAAGGCCTCCTCTGACAACCATTTTGCCTTTTTGCATTTCTTTTTCTTGGGGATGATTTGATCACCATCTCCTGTACAATGTCACGAATCTCCATTCATAGTTCTTCAGGCAGTCTGTCTATTAAATCTAATTCCTTGAATCTATTTGTCACTTTCACTGTATAATTGTAAGAAATTTGATGTAGGTAATACCTGAATGGTCTAGTGGTTTTCCCTGATTTTTCGAAGTAAGTCTGAATTTGGCAATATGGAGTTCATGATCTGAGCCACAGTCAGCTCCCAGTCTTGTTTTTGCTGACTGTATAGTTTTTCCATCTTTGGCTGCAGAGAATATAATCAATCTGATTTCAGTATTGACCGTCTGGTGATGTCCATGTGTAGAGTCATCTCTTGTGTTGTTGGAAGAGGGTGTTTGCTATGACCAGTGCATTCTCTTGACAAAACTCTGTTAGCCTTTGCCCCACTTCATTTTGTACTCCAAGTCCAAACTTGCCTGTTATTCCAGGTATCTCCTGACTTCCTACTTTTGCACTCCAGTCCCCTATGATGAAAGGATATCTTTTTTGGTGATAGTTCTAGAAGGTCTTTTTGGTCATCACAGAGTTGTTCAACATCAGCTTCTTTGGCATTAGTAGTTGGGGCATAGACTTGGATTACTGTAATATTGAATGGTTTTCCTTGGAAACGAACAGAGTTCATTCTGTTATTTTTGAGATTGCACCCAAGTACTGCATTTCAGACTCTTTGGTTGACCATGAGGGCTACTCCATTTCTTCTAAGGGATTCTTGCCCACAGTAGTAGATATAATGGTCATCTGAATTAAATTCACCCATTCCAGTCCATTTTAGTTCACTGGTTTCTAAAATGTCGGTGTTAACTCTTGCCATCTCCTGTTTGCCCACTTCCAATTTACTCTGATTCATGGACTTAACATTCCAGGTTCCTATGCAATATTGTTCTCTATAGAATCGAACTTTACTTCCATCACCAGTCACAACCACAACTGGACATTGTTTTCACTTAGGCTCCATTTCTTCATTCTTTCTGGAGTTATTTCTCCACTCTTCTAAAGTAGCATATTGGGTACCTGCCAGTCTGAGAAGTTCATCTTTCAGTGTCATATTGTTTTAGTCTTTTCATGCTGTTCATGGGATTCTCATGGCAGAAATATTGAAGTGGTTTGCCATTCCCTTCTCCAGTGGACTATGCTTTGTCAGAAAATAAGGAATTAGCTCATGTGATTATGGAGGCTGAGTGGTCCCACAAACTGTAACCTGCAAGCTAGAGGCCAGGAAAGACAACAGTGTAGCTCTAGCTCAAATGTGAAAGCCCAAGAAACAGGGGAGCCAATGGGTAAGTCCCATTCCAAGTCTGAATGCCCAAATGAAAGTGAAAGTGTAACTCACTTCAGTCATGTCTGACTCTGCGACCCCATGGACTGTAGCCTGCCAGGCTCCTCTGTCCATGGGATCCTCCAGGCAAGAATGGTACAGGGGTTGCCATTCCTTTCTCCAGGGTCTCTTCATGATCCAGGGACTGAACCCAGGTCTCCTGCATTGCAGGTGGATTCTTAACTGTCTGAGCCACAAGGGAAGCCCCCCAGAACCAGGCACGAACATGTGAGTGCAGGAGGAGATGGATATCCTAGTTCAAGCAGACAGCAAATTTTCAATTTCTCTGCCTTTTCATTCTATTCAAGCCCTCAGTGAATTGGATTATGGCACCCACATTTGCGAGGGAGATCTTCTTTACTCCATCTACTAGTTTAAATTACAGTCTCTTCTGGAAACACCCTCACGGACATACTCAGAAATAATACTATATGAGCTACTTGGGCATCCTGCAGGCCAATCAAAATAACTATCACATGTATATACTTGAAAAATTATAAAAAGCATGACAGAGCTACCTATCCAGTAGAAATTGATAGCTAAATAAAACATACTGAAAAGTACCTAGGTTTCTGAGAACACTGACAATAATAAAGTCTTAGAGTTGTCAAGACACAATGCAATATTCCAGGTTTCAGTATTGTTGATGCTTTTTAAAAGATGTATCAATATCTAAGTACTCATTTTGAAATAATGCAGTGAAAAACTATAACAAGATTAATCACTTGAATGCTTCCAAAATTATTCTTGGCCAAATTTTCCCCATAAAATGGCACTTATAAGAAATTTACATATATAGCTATTTATTCCTTTGTTATACACCTTTGTTATATGCTGCAATAACTTATCTGCATACTAAAAACTTTACATGTAATTTTTTAAAAAAGACTCTCATATTATATCTTCTTAATTTTTCCACTGCTTTTACTCTTTTCAATCCTAGGAATACCTTTTAATATATTTGTGAAATATATATCTTTTAAATATTCCTCTTGAAAAAACTTGTAGCTAAACAGTGGATACTACATATCTATAAACTGTAACATATTTGAGGAAAATCAAAAGCAGCAAAATCATATTATTAGTTAATGACTTACTCTTTGTGGTATATTACATTCTTCCATGCATCTTCAGAGGACTTGTATTTATATCAGAAGCAAAAAACTTTTGCAAACCTATTTCACATAGTCACCAAGAAGTAATTAAATTACAGTAAAACTATTAGACAATCAAAGGGCATGATAAGAAATTTGATAAAAATTTTAAACTCTGTTTTCTTTTGAATCAATCTTGATTTATGTAATTGTTTGTTGTAATTTTTTACTTCGCTGGTACAATGAATTTGGAAAAGAAATGATAAATGAGAGATTTTTATTCATCTATTTATCAAGACAGTAATGAGTTCCCTTATGGCTTTTGAATGTAAAGCAAATTTCCTGTGAAGGATTCATTTACAAATGCATGTATGCTTTTCTGCTTTATTGACAAGCTTCTAAATGTAAGACTTGTTCTCTAAAATTTATATTTTGAATTGACAAAGAAAAATAAGCTACTTCAGATTAAAATTTAAACTTATTTTCAATGCTCTTAAGGCCAGTGCAACTATTCATCTAAATAATATACTGCTTACCCATTAGAATAGGTAAGAATAAAATATGTCTTATGCAGATATTCACCATTAAATCATATACATTTTATATAGATAAGCACAGTTTGAAACAACACAATAAGAGAAAGATAGACAAAAGATGTTAAAAACTGTCTACAAGTCTGTCTACTGTCTACAACTGTCTACTATGAGTTTTATCTTCCATTAATTATTTCATTGACTAGGAAAGTTTTTTAGTGCTTATTAGAAAGCAAGTAAACACAAGAAAGCAATATAGACACTAGTATGATAATATAAATGATGCAAATATAAATAAGAATATAAACAAAGCATAATATAAACCTCATAAAAATTTAACATTGTACAAATCAGTCATAAAGAGCATGTTATATATCATTTTATTTTAATGATTGGACATTGAATATACATGAATCTGAATCTATCAGGGCATATTGTTAAGCATCCCTTGGGCAGAACAATAAACTCTTAACTTTATTTTCATCATCCATACAGTGGCATTAATCACTCCAATCTTAAAAGACTGGTGGCTAAAATAAATAATAATATCAAACACCTGATTGATAGTAGACAACTAGTGGGCATTTACAGTTTCATTTCACTAATGAGAATACAACATGACCCAAATATTTTAAAATAGAGACCCATTCTTTCTTTTAGTCATAGTCATTCTTTTTATCCTCCATCCATATACTCATTCATTCATTCATAGATGCTTATAGAGTGTCTATTATGTATCAAGTCCTGTTAAAGACACTGTGAAACACTGTAGTGTAGAAATGTATTCAATATAAAATTTGCTGACATATCCTAGCATGTCCTAAAACCACTTTGTGGTACCCCTCTAGAACCAAAAAGAGGAAACGGGTAATAAAATTTTTCAGATAAATATGTATTTTAATAAATGAGATTCATATAATGTGTTTTAAAAAAAATTTTGTCTCCAAAATATATCAAGCCTCTTTAAAATATAATAAAATGGTACAAATAATTTTTGTGTGGAAAATGCATAATATCAGCTGAAAATATTAGGGAAACCATAGAGGAAACATAATCTCATATATTTTAACATATCTCTGTATAAAATTTAATATAGATTCAGCCAGAAACTGTAGAAACCTCAACTTCAGCTATCTTAAATTATAAAAACAAAAAATTATTTTACCTGAGAGTAAGTCTAGAAATATGTCAGGTTTCTAATTTGATTGACATAGTGGATTAACATTGACTACCTGATGTGAAGAGCCCACTCATTGAAAAAGACCCTGATGTTGGGAAAGATTGTGGGCAGGAGAAGGGGACCATGGAGGATGAGCTGCTTGGATGGCATCATCAACTCAACGGACATGAGTCTGAGCAAACTCTGGGAGATAGTGAAGGACAGGGAAGCCTGGCATGCTGCAGTTCATGGGTTCGCAAAAAGTCAGACATGACTTAGTGACTGAACAAGTGAAGTAGCAATGTGATCAAAGAATGTAGTCCTTTCCATTTTTTGACTCCGCCATTCAGTCAGTTGTTACTTGTGGACTGCCGGTAGACTTCGGTACTACCTCTGTACTCTACTTTTTTTGCAGGAGGCTGGAGGCCGCAAACCACATTTCTAAGGTTCCTATGTCAATGAAGACCCTGGTGGGAGATTGTAAAATTGGAAGAGAAAGAAACTTATGTGTCTTCTGATGATGCTTTTTGCTGTTGCAACATCTGTGAGTGTGATTTGAAGACAACTGACCGATGCAGAGAATTGGAGGCTCTATTGGTATTCACAGGGTTTTCAGCAGCAAGGTCAATGGCACAGTGCTCTTGTGGCAAGAGCCCTGCGTTCAGCTAGTGGCCGGCAAGTGTAAGGTCAAGGGCTTCAGCCGAAGGATGAGAGTAGCACTATGGTATGTGTTCATGCTTTCTTCTTCTCTTTGCTCCTCCATCCTTGCTCTGTCTGTCTTTGCTATTTCAGCCCTTCCAAAGACTTGCTAATGAATTTCCTGCATTAAATCCTCTCCTGTTAGAACACCTTGAGTTGCTTCTGTTTTCCTGACTGGACTCTAATTAATAGGAGCCAGCTTCAACGATGACTTTGTCCTTAGGCTGGTAGGCTGGATGACAAGAGCATTCCCCAGCATCACTCCAGATATGACAATGCTCACAATAATAATAACAAAAAAAGTTGTCTCTTCCTGCAGCTCTCTTAGGATTGAAGACCTTTTCCCCAGAAAACTCATACCAGATAGCCCTTCATAGACCCAAAATAATATTATCTCTAAAAACAGACTTTTTCCCTCTCTTTCACTTAAGCATTCAGATGTGGACAGTTCAGGAGGAGTACAGTGGCTCTGGTGTTGTACAAAACAGTCTAGTCCAACTTTCTACTTCCCTATACCTGGGATGTGGCACTAATCCTCATAGTCTGAGACAACACTCCAGCTTTCATAACCATATAGTCAGAGGATTTTGAAAGTGGAACAAGCATCAGCTGATTTTAAGGATGTGCATGCCTATGTACTAAGTCACTTCAGTCGTGTCCAACTCTTTGCGACCCTATGGACTGTAGCCCACCAGGCTCCTCTGTCCATGGGCATTGTCCAGGCAGGAATACTGGACTCGGTTGCCATGCCCTTCTGCAGGAGAACTTCTCTACCCAGAGATCGAACCTGCAGCATGGCTCCTGCCTTACAAGTGGATTCCTTAAACCTGAGCCACCAGGGAAGCCCCCACTTTAAAGACACATCCCAGCAGTTGTACAAATCATTTCTGCTTATGCACAGATGGTCAGAACATAGGCACACGGTCACTTTAAGAATAGTGGCAATGGAAGATTTCCTTATTGTAATTTTGTGTCTGTGTAAAATTGGGAATTCTATTAAGGTATAAGAAAAGAATAGATATTATAGGAAAACTATTAGGTTTCAGCCAGCCTTTAGCCTTTCAAATATTAATAAGCATCCTTCTTTCTCCTGAAAAGAACATTTGCACTTTTCTTCTGAGAGATACAAACACCAAGCCCTATTACAGTAGAGCACTCACCAAGAAATCTAGGTTCCCTTAGTGATTCAGCCCTCTGTACTATGTGCAAATGTAACTCCTCGTGGGCCAGTAATCTATAAACTAAAGCTGTCTGAAGCCAATACAAATAATGCATAGTAAGAGCTCACATTTGGAAAAGTTCCATGGCAATTTTAACATCCTACTGGGCACTGATAACAAACATGTTCTTCTCTGTAAGTAGAATCAATTCTTCATTGATTCTCTTCTAGGCAAAGACCTTTTTTTTTTTTTTGCAAAGAACTATTTGTTCATTATCTTCCATAGTCTTATTTGGCAGGAACTTTATTTTTTATCTTTAAATTTTACTAGAATATAGTTGCTTTATAACATTGTGTTAGTTTCTGATGTACCTCAAAGGGAATCAGCTCTACATATATCCCCTCTTTTTTTGGATTTCTTTCCCATTTAGGTCACTACAGAGAACTGAGTAGAGTTCCCTGTGTGAAACAGTTGGTTCTCGTTATTTGTCTATTTTATACATAAAAGTGAAAGTGTCACTCGCTCAGTTGTGTCCAACTCGTTGCAAGCCCATGGATTGTAGCCCACCAGGCTCCTCTGTCCATGGAATTCTCCAGACAAGACTAGAGTGGGTAGCCATTCCCATTTCCAGGGGATCTTCCTGACCCACAGATCAAACCCAGGTCTCTTGCACTGCAGGCAAATTCTTTACTGTCTGAGCCACCAGGAAAGGCCATAGTAGTATACACACACACACACATATGTATGTATGTATATATATGTCAATCCCCATCTCCCAATTCATCCCTGTCCTCTTCTCCACCTTGGTGTCCATCGGTTTGTTCTCTACATCTGTATCTCTATTTCTGCTTTGCAAATAGGTTCATCTGTATGACTGGAACTTGAAAGAGAAGAGTATACTAGAAACTTTTATAGACCACTCCCTACTGATGCAAATTTAGGGACCAGACATGGTTTCAAGTCAGGCTTGGGTTTTTTTTTGTGAAACAAGCCTGTCAAAAACTTGGTAGAGTTGAGGTTTGCTTCCTGCTAACTCCATGTATGAGTTATCACAGCCAAAGTTTTCATCTAGCAACAACTATTCACTTCACATCTGGTTTTACGCTTACTGATCTCTGTGTTGTGGTCATTCCATCCTATCTCGGCTCTCAGGAAGCTCTCTCAGGGTATGCATTTGGGTGGCATTTTAGCTGAGGTCTGGGGCTTCCCAGGTGGCACTGGTGGTAAAGAACCTGCCTAACAATCCAGGAGATGTAAGAGATACAGGTTCGATCTCTGGGTCAGGAAGGTCCCCTGGAGGAAGGCGTAGCAACCCACTCCAGTATTCTTGCCCAAAGAATCCCCTGGATGAAGGAGCCTGATGAGCTACAGTCCATAGGGTCACACAGAGTCGGACCTGACTGAAGCAACTTAGCATGCACACACGTTAGCTGAGGTCTCTTTCACACTTAACACAGAGCACAAGGTTCTCCTTGTACGCAGGTAGTTCATTTGGGGGTCTGTCGTCAGGGAGCAAACATGAGGATTAGACTCTGAATAGGGGACAAAAGACAGTGGCTTCCGTAGAGACAAGGCTGATGACTGGTTTCACGTGTGACTTTCTAGAGAACCTTATGAGATGATTCTCAAAACTTCTCAGTCTAAGGAGAACTGGGAAGGCGTTCACTAACTCTCTCACATCTCCTGTTAGTTTGCATGTGTGCTCAGGCACTTCAGTCATGTCAGACTCTTTGCAACCCCATGTACTATAGCCCACCGGGCTCCTCTGTCCATGGGATTCTCTAGACAAGAATACTGGAGTGGGTTTCCATGTCCTCCTCCAGGGGATCTTCCAAACTGAGGGATGAAACCCACGTCTCCTGCATTGCAGGCAGGTTCTTAACCCACTGAGCCACCTTGGAAACATCCTTGTTAGTTTTAAGGTCACTCAAATTTCTCCAAGGTAAAAGTCTGAGGGGACTGAGACTGAGGTTTCATGCCCAAGAGTTAGAAATGTCCAGGAGCAGGAAAAGAAAAATATCCAGAACAAGCTTTGAGGTGGGGTACTCATGGGCAAAGACAGTTAAAACTTGCACAGCATTTTACACTATAGATTTGGCTAGAGTCAGAGGTGAAGTTGAGAGAAGGTGAAGCAAAGTATAGGAGATGACTAGGCACTTGGGAATGTGTTGCCCTTAACCTAATCTTTGATGCTGGAATGGCTTCTGCTGCCTTTCTTTACATTTTAAAGCAAGATGCTGGGAAAAGACTTGCAGCCACAGATATATCTCCTGCAAAGGTTGCTGCTTTGCAGTCATATTTTATAACCACTTCCATTTCAAGCAGAGAAACTTCTGGAACTTTCTACTCTGCATGGTCCTAATTCACCGTAGTCTCAATCACTTTAGCTTATAGGCCATAAGGAAATAGCACCTCCATTATTAAAGCAACATTTCATCCCATCTCTGTTTGCAGATTATTGCTGTTGTCATTGCTATTGTTGTTGTTCAGTCACTTAGTCCTGTCCAACTCTTTGTGAACCCATGGATTCTAATACCCCAGGCTTCCTTGTCTTTCACCATTCCCTGGAGCTTGCTCAAACTCACGTCCATTGAATCAGTGATGCCAACCAACCATCTCATCCTCTGTTGTCCCCTTCTCCTCCTGCCTTCAATCTTTCCTAGCATCAGGGTCTTTTATAATGAGTTGGCTCTTCACATCAGGAGGCCAAAGTATTAGAACTTCAGCTTCAGCATCAGTCCCTCCAATGAGTATTCAGGATTGATTTCCTTTAGGATTGATGAGTTTGATCTCTTTGTAGTCCAAGGGACTCTCAAGAGTCTTCTCCAACACCACAGCTCAAAAGCATCAATTCTTTGGTGCTCAGCCTTCTTTATGGTCCAACTCTCACATCCATACATGACGACTGGAAAAACCATAGGTTTGACTATACAACCTTTGTTGGCAAAGTAATGTCTCTGCTGTTTAAAATACTGTCTAGGTTTATCATAGATTTTCTTCCAAGGAGCAGCATCTTTCAATTTCATGACTGCAGCCACCATCTGCAGTGATTCTGGAGCCCAAGAAAATAAAGTCTGTCACTGTTTCCATTGTTTCTGCATCTATTTGCCATGAAGTGATGAGACCAGATTCCATGATCTTCGTTTCTTGAATGTTGAGCTTTAAGCCAACTTTTTCACTCCCCTCTTTCACTTTCATCAAGAGGCTCTTTAGTTCCTCTTCACTTTCTGCCATAACAGTGGTGTCACCTGTGTATCTGAGGTTATTGATGTTTCTCTTGTCAATCTTGTGCTTGTGCATCCAACTTGTGCGTCATCCAGCCTAGCATTTTGCATGATGTACTCTGCATAGAAGTTAAATAAGCAGGGTGACCATATACAACATTGACGTACTCCTTGCCCAACTTGGAACCAGTCTGTTGTTTCATATTCAGTTCTAACTGTTGCTTCTTGACCTGCATACAGGTTTTGAAGGAGACAGAAAGGTGATCTGGTCTTCCTATCTCTTGAAGGATTTTCCACAGTTTGTGGTGATCCACACAGTTAAAGGCTTTAGTATAGTCAATGAAGCAGAAGTAGATGTTTTTCTGGAATTCTCATATCTTTTCTATGATCCAATGGATGTTGGCAATCTAATCTCTGGTTTCTCTGCCTTTTCCAAATCCAGCTTCAACATCTGGAATTTCTTGGTTCACATACTGCTGAAGCCCAGCTTGGAGAATTCTGAGCATTACTTTGCTAGCATGTGAAATGAGTGCAATTGCGCAGTAGTTTGAGCATTATTTGGCATTGCCTTTCTTTAGGATTGGAATGGAAACTGACCTTTTCCACTGTGGCCATTGCTGAGTTTTCCAAATTTGCTGACATTTTGAGTGCATCCCTTTCAGAACATCATCTTTTAGGATTTGAAATAGCTTAACTGTAATTCCATCACCTCCTCTAGCTTTGTTCATAGTGATGCTTCCTAAGGCCCACTTCACTTCACATTCCAGGATGTCTGGCACTAGGTGAGTGATCACACCATCATGGTTATCTGGTTCATTAATATCATTCTTGTATAGTTCTTCTGTGTATTATTGCCACCTCATCTTAATATCTTATGCTTCTATTAGGCCCATACCATTTCTGTCCTTAATTTGCCCATCTTTGCATGACAGGACTAGAAAATGATCATTCATCAAACACCACAGTAATTGTGGGAGCCAAGAATTGTCTATATATGTTAAAATTTAGTGTGGGAAAATTAAACAAAAATGAGAATATTTGAATAATTTCAAATAATTACAAAAGGAATAATAAAGTTGCAGCTATTATTATAGTCAAGTCTTCAAAATTCACATCACCAGTAGTAATGAGACATAGATTTCTGGTACCTCTAATGTAGTAAGTTGAAAAGAGAAAACATCTCTCCTGAAGGGTTTGCATCAAGAAATACATACCCTCAGTCTAACCAAAAGAGAACATCAAACAAATCCAATTTGAGAAAAATTCTCCAAAATAATTGACTAGGACTTTCCATTATTTCAAGGTCATAAGAGACAAAGACTGAGGAACTATCCTAGATTTAGAGAAGAAAGAGGAGATATGACAAGCAAATGCAATATGGGATCCTGGATTTTAATCAGTACTACAAGGCAATAGGCAATCTCTGAACGCGATTCTATAAATTTGTTAGTAGCATTGTGACAATGTAAAGTTCCTGGTTTTAACAATCATACTATAGTAATATAAAAGTGTTAACATTTGGGGAAGTTGAGTAAAGGGTATGTGAGAACTTATACTGTAATGTTTGAAGTATTTTGATAAACTATTTGCAAACACATAAACACTTAGTTTGAACATTTCTGAACCTTTTTTCTGTTTCCTTGTGGAATAAAGCTGCTTGTTTAGGAATAATATTAATTCAATGGGGATAAGATTTATACAGGACCAATCATAACAGTAGGGTTTCCCTGGTAGCTCAGTGGTAAAGAATCCACTTGCCAAAGCAGGAGACATGGGTTTAATCCGTGGGTTGGAAGATCCCCTGGAGAAGGGAATGGCAACCCTCTAATATTCTTGCCTGGGAAATTCCATGGAAAGAAGTCTGGAGGGCTACAGTCCAAGGGGTTGCAAAAGGGTCAGACACAACTTAGCAACAAAACAACAACAACAAGTCTTAACATTCATGGGAAAAAAAACATCCATGGAGTGTGGCACAGGAGACACCTTTGAATGGACATTTCAAGGCATCATGTCACAATGAATGAAATGCATGAGCTATACACATTTATGAGGCTTTGAAAAATCATAGAATCCCAGAATTTTTTCACTGTAGTTTCTTTCTTGTATTTCCAACATCTTAATGTCAAGTTCTGTTACAACACTTCAGTGACAGGAAGTTCATGTTCTTAAAATACAGCTTACTTTATTGTTGAAGAGTTCTAATTATCAACATCCTTTTGCCAACCTAAATCTGTCTAATTGGTCTAAAATCCTCAGTATAGGAGTGTCTAATTTCTTCTTCATAGGACAACTCCTATAATAGTTTAGAGCCACGGTCACGTTCACTTCTTCATCTCTTCTATTTCCAGTTCCTTCAGTTCCTTCTTATATATTTTAGATTCCAGACAGCTTACTGAATTGGTCACTTTATTCAGCATGATATTATCATTCATTTGCTGAATGTGGTATTTCAAGCCTAAAAGGAGTTGTTTACTATTCTCTCTAGAGAATTCAAATGTAAAGGGTCCAATCAACCAATAATTCTTCACCTAACATGATTCATATGTACTAATTGATAAGGGAAATTAAAAATTCAAATTACCTCATTCTTTTTTTTTTTCTTTTGGTTGTGCCATGCAGCATCTGGGATCCAAGTTCCCCAACCAGGGATCAAACCCATGTCCTTTGCAGTGGAAGCATGGAGTCCTAACCACTGGACCAACAGAGAAGTCCCCAAATTGCTCATTCTTAAAGAGTGATTAGAGTCTGCACTTCTCTATAATGTACAGGAAATATGAATTTTTGGGGGGCATCTATAATATTGGCCTGTTGCAGGGTGCAGGAGAAGCTTCACTGATGCTGCCTAATAATGTGTGTGAGATATCCTGATATTTACTAAGAAATTAGACATTCAAAAGAATTCTTTGTTCTCAAAAGACATATATATAAAAATTTTCACTCTCTATTTTTGTGTTTCTCAGTCTTATTATTCATCTATTGGCACTTAAGTGCATTCACCAAACTGCATCATAAACTCAAAGTAGATTTTTTCACTTTACCCTATACGAAATTATTATGGTTATCAACCAATATTTGGGCCCTTAACATGAGCAAATCATCTAGCCTGTTAAGCACAGAGGGACAGAGTATGGAGTTGAAAGTGCACACACCTAGATTTGAACAAATTACTTAATCCTTCTAAGTCTTCATTTTTGTACGTGTAAAATGAGAATAATTACAACATTGAACTCATAAGGCAGATGACAGAAAACATCTAGGTGCTACATACAAAGTTTATTTGGCTACCTGGAAAAGTATCCATTCATTATTAGCATGATGTGATAATGATCGTGATGATGATGAAGCTAGCAGCAGGTGTTCTTATTAGACCTGTAAGAATAGTGAATAAGGCACCAGATCATGTCTGTGTACATTTGCTTTCTAAAGCTACCCTGCCTTTGCCTTCCTGCTGGCTCCACTCCTCATCTATTTAAAGGTCTCCCAGGATAGCTCAGGTCTTCTCTTCTATGACGTTATTCTGAACTACTCCTCTAGAATGAACTTAAAATATGTTGCTTCCACTTACATCAATTAACATCAAGTACTAACTTCTGCAGTGGAATTTAATTTCAATCTTTGTCTCTCAATCAACTTGCAGCTCTTTTGAGGAAAGAAACTGGTTTTATTCCTTGAAACTAAAACAGTGCCAATCATGTAAGTCATAAATGTCAAGTTCAGCACCTTGAAGTTATTTTTTCCTAGTATGTTAAGGAAAACACTTAAGGAAAAATCAGACTCCATGTTCACACAGTCCTAAGAATGGACTTTCTTATAACTTGTATAATTCTATATGTAGAAAGTGAAGATTAATCAATGGCAGACTTTATTTATATTTGTACAATCTTAAACTAATTTAAGAAAAGGCATCTTATCTTACTGAGTTAAGTTAAAAACATTAAGCTTCTTAAATATTTAACTAAGAGTGAGACTAGTTTTTTTTTTTCACAATTCTGTGTTCTCAAATTTTAAACATTTTTTACTACATATTCCAGATTCAGTTAAAGTGTGGTTCTTAACATAATCCCAAGTTTTAAAACTAATTAAATAAAGTTAAACATCTAGTGATTTCAACCTCTTTTGGTCAACCTCAACATTTCTTCAAAAATAATTCCCATTGACTACAATATCTACCCTTTCAGGCTTTTTTCTCAAACAAAAACAAGAAAAAATTCACGGTGACAGTACCAGAATCATCCACGAGGGGGCAAACCTGCCTCATATACACACAATGAAGAGAAAATGAGTAATAAACCACGCTTCTTCGGTGACTCAGACCGTAAACAGTCTGCCTGCAATGCTGGAGACCCAGGAGGTGAATAATAAACTTGCTATATTGAGAAAAAATGAAAATGGTATCAATAGAGAGATTTGACCTATATTAGAAAGAAAACATGTTACATATCTCTTTGAAGATAATATATTTGTTGAATTTTTACATTTTACTCTTATTTTCGGTGCCAAAGGAAGAACACCTGGAGATTGGAGCTAGGTGTAACAGTGGACAAATGTCTCTTTAGAGATAAGCAAAGCCCTTGAAAACACTGAAAGCTCTATGATACTTATTTCTACTCTAACACCTTTAAGATTAAAAGCAGTCTTGCAAAATGCATTTCTAACAGACTTTATCAAAAATGCATACCTCACCTCAGATAATGCCATTGACGTAAAGGTCAAGAAATTGCAGTCAGGAATTTAGCAGAAAGAAACACGGAGAATTCCTGTGTACAGTGTGAACTGTGGAGGCTAGGTTCTAACTATGTTTGTTCTTACAATCCCACTATCAGTCAACATTTTCTGCTCTTGTGACCCAACATACAGTTAAAATCCAGTATAAAAATCAATAAATCAATAAATAAAATCAAGTGTAGCGCTCAAGGCCTGATTCCTAAGTTCTCTGCTCACCATGGTTAGGACACATGGGCCACTGTTAGGATCACTCTTCCATGTGGACGCTCTGAAGTCCCTCGGCCCTCACTCTCAGTTGGTATTGGCTGTGCAAAATGCCAGCCCCAGTGAAAGGGAACTTTATGCCAATTCAGCATCTGTGCCAAACACCTAAACGTGACTGGAGAAAAAAAAAAAAAAAAACAGCAACCTAGCAACCTTGCTAATTGGTCTCATTTAAATTCACACTCATTTATCCCATGTGAACTCTTAGTACTTATTAGAAAACTGACTGCTTAATCAATTCTCTTTTCTTCTGTCCTAGACAACAATTCTGTAACTCCTCTTTCTTTACGTCTATAACATGTCTTCCTCTCTCTAAATTCTCAGTTGCTTCTTGTTTCACTGAGTCTACAGGAGGGATCAGAATAGAACATCTATGAACTCCAAACATCCAGTCTGCCTCCCTACCTGGGTCTACCTGAAACTACATGTTTTGCCTTCCCTCCTACTTTAGCACAAGCCATGTGTGTCTTCTGTTCTAAGGCAAAGCCCTCTCTTCTGCACTGGATCTCTCATCTCTTGCCTAATCAGGGATTTTTCTTCTACTGTATCTCCTCTTCCCTGAATCTTCCATTAGTTGTTCTCTACCAGATGTTCTCATTAGCACACAAAGATCTAATAGCTTCCGTCTTAAAGGGGAAAGAATTCTTTCTTTGTTCCCACATCCAGTTCTAGTCATTGCCGCATCGCTCTGCTCCTCTTTATAGCAAACTTCAAAAAAGGTAGCTCTTTTTCCCACTTACCTGTTTCTCCCACTTATCTGTTTTTGTCCTCTCCACTATGTAGAAACTATTTTCTTCTTAAGGTTATTAGTGATATCTCTGTTTCCAAGTCCTGTATTAAATTAGCAGTTCTCATCTTAATCCACTGGTAGGATTAATGGTCACTTCTCTTCCCTCTAACACCTACCACTTGGCTCATGGGTTCCTGTTACCTCTTATTTCTCTTCTCACTCCTTATATCCTCTGGTGAATCCTCTAGATATTGGAGTGTCTCAAGGTTCAGTCCTTTAACATCATCTATTCTCTGCCTACACCTACTTATATAGTGATTTCATCTTTAAATCTAAAGACTTTACATACCATGTGCTCAATCACTCAGTTGTGTCCGACTGTTTGTGACCCCAGGAACAGTAGCCCACCAGCCTCCTCTGTTCATGGGATTCTCCAGGCAAGAATACTGGAGTGGGTTGCCATTTCTTTCTCCATTTACATACCATGATGATTTACAAATTTTCATCTACAGCCATGATGCCTCTTGCTACTGAATTTCAGACGAGTATATCCAGTTGTCTACTTTACATATTCACTAAGATCTGGTAGGTATCACAATTTTAGTTTGCTCAAAAGTAGACCCTTAATCCTCTAAAGTTCTCTTGTGACCACTACCTTAAAGGCCCTAAATTAATCTTTTACTCACTTAACTTTCTAATCCCAACTTCTTAGCAATTTCCCTTTTGATTTTGTTGTTGTTCAGTCCCTCAGTCATGTGCAACTCTTTGCGACCCCATGGGCTGCAGCACACCAGGGTCCCCTGTCCTTTACCATCTCCCAGAGCTTGCTTAAATTTATGTCTGTTGAGTCACTGATGCCATAACCAGCTCATTTCACTCAGACAAACTATCCTCCCAGTCTCTGAAACGCAGATAGTATAAGCCCAACCACCTACATATGCCAAGCCTCTTTTTCCAATGTATTCATATGGCTTGTTCTCACACTTCTTTCAAATCTCTACTCAAATGTTCCCTAAACACCCTGTATAGTTGACCCAGCCCTTGCATCATTATGCTGCTCCTTCATGGTCCTTTCTACCAACTAGCAGGTTATATTTATGCATTTATGGTCATTTCCTTCTACTGAAAAGTGAGCTCCATGAAGAAGAGATCTATTTGTTCACTCCTGTATCTCTTGTGTCTAAAACAGTGGCACAAATTAGACACTCCTTCAATATCTACTGAATAAATGGATATTAACTTGCCTGATGACCAAGCGCATTTCATTGAAACTTGCTTTTTAATTAAATTTAAATTTCCTCTTTTTATTAGCTTAAATTTGATTTGAAAAACAGAGACAAATATTTATAAAAACTATTCAATAATCTATTTATTGGGGCTTCCCAGTGGCTCAGTGGCAAAGAATCTGCCTGCAGTGCAGGAGATCTGCAGGAGATGTGGGTTCCATCTCTGGGTGCAGCAGATCCCCTGGAGAGGGAAGTGGCAACCCACGCCAGTATTCTTGCATGGAGAATTCCATGAACAGAGGAGCCTAGTGGGTTTCAGTCTATAGGGTCACAAAGAGCTGGACATGACTGAAGTGACTAAGCACACACACAGAATCTATTTATTACAATGGAAAAGTTTTCTTCAAAGCCTACTTTTCTCCAGGAGAGATTTTGGTTTTAGTTTTGTCAGATTCTTTAAAAACTTGAGGTTAAGAAATTTAAAAACCATTGGCCTGATTGTTTTATTTCATGACTTCACAAGATAATGTATTTTAAAAAGAGTTTATTTGAGAATTAGTTACACCACACTATTGAATATATCATATGCCATTTACCAAGCATCTCACTTAAGTAAATATATACATTTTACAATTAAATCTTGAGTTCCAATTACAGAATACTACCTGTATTATATAGATATGGTATTATCTGGTAACTCCTTACTAGCTAAAACAAGGTGAATTTTTAGCAATGTCTAAAGAAACAGTTTCTCTTCTGTTTGTAATCACTTCCCTTCTCTCATTTTCCTATTTCTGCTATAGATATTCAATATCAAATACCAATCTTCAGACAATGATCATTTTCTAATACTCCTATATCAGTGCTTTCTTATTAATGCAGAAAATTAAACCTACCTAAAACTAATTACCTGAAAACAGTTCTATTTCTGTTGCTATAGATTTGCTATCCCTGAACTACATTTGTGCATAATTTACATGATATACTTTCTGACCTCATTGAAAAGGCAGATGTTTGTCATTAAACTTTTAGAATTCTGTAGAACATAGTTAGTCAACTTAAGCTGAGCAGTTATTCCCCTCAACACACACAAAAGTACTATTATTATAGAAATCCTCCTCCTATCCTTTCTCATAAATCAATTATATAAAACAAAATTGATTGTCTTGGACTAAGCGCTCAATTCTTTCCTAGTTAACTAAGTTCCTAGCTTAGTTAGGGCAGACCCATATGTAGTGATGAGGGCAGGAGACCTGGCAGTCAGTGGATGACAGATGCGTGGGCCAAATCACCCTGGCAACCCCTCTCCATAATAAATCTGAGAGGCTAATCTCTACTAAATTGTTAATGCCTGCTAATGAGATACTGGATACAGGGTTACTCCTTCAGATAGCGTATTTGCATTTTAATGAGTCTTTTCTGGAAGGACTCCTTAACCCAAAGCAGTGGTTCTAATGCTGACAGCTTTAGGCATGGAGGGCCTCTGGCTCAGGTTTCATATTGTCTGTCCACTGTGGAAACTCATGGCATCATTTGCTATTCCACCTCTAATTCCAGGATATCAAAAAGGAAGCATTGCAGACCTCAAAGTCACAATCTGAAGATTGTTTTTTTCAAAAAACAAAACAAAAAGGATTGTGCGATGAAAGGTCATAGATTAAAAAATTGATCTGTTTCACCTCACCTTAGTCATTACTCATTAACTTAAATTATTTGGCATATAGGTGTATGTCAAGTTCCAAGCACACAGATGCAAACCCTACATGTTGATGTAAGACATTTTTCAGTTCACTTTGTAACTTTCTGTTTACCCCTATGTCTCTCACCATGGTATAGTATCTGAAGCAGTTAATTCCTGCCATTTGATAGCTTTAATTTTTGCTTTTCCCCTAGCACCCTCAATACTTACTGACTTCTATGAGTAAAAAGAACCTGGCATACATATGTCTCTTTCATTTATGGTTTTCTCAGGGTATATGCCCAGTAGTGGGATTGTTGGGTCATATGGTAGTTCTATTTCTAGTTTTTTAAGGAATCTCCATACTGTTCTCCAGAGTGACTGTATCATTTTCCATTCTCACCAACAGTGCAAGAGAATTCCCCTTTCTCCATATCCTCTCCAGCATTTATTGTTTGTAGGTTTTTTAATGACGGCCATTCTGACTGGTGTAAGGTGATACCTTATTGTACTTTTGATTTGCGTTTCTTTAATAATGAGATATATTGAGCATCTTTTCATGTGTTTGTTGGTCATCTGTATGTCTTCTCTGGAAAAATGTATATTTATGTCTTCCACCCATGTTTTGATTTTGGGTTGTTTGTTTTTCTGGTATTGAGCTGCATGAGTTGATTGTATATTTTGGAAATTAATCCTTTGTCAGTTGTTTCATTTGCAATTATTTTCTTCCATTCTAAGGGTTGTCTTTTAATCTTGTTTATTGTTTAATTTGCTGAGCAAAAGCTTTTAAGTTTAATTAAGCCCCATTTGCTTACCTTTGTTTTTATTTCTATTACTGTAGGAAGTGGGTCAAAGAGGATCTTGCTGTGATGGATGTCAAAAAGTGTACCCCAGTGTTCATTACAGCACTTTCTACAATAGCTAGGACATGGAAGCAACCTAGATGTATATCAACAGATGAATGGATACAGAAATTGTGGTACATATATACAATGGAATATTACTCAGTTATAAAAAAGAATGCATTCAAGTCAGTTCTAATGAGGTGGATGAAACTAGAGCCTATTATACAGAGTGAAGTAAGTTGGAAACAGAGACAAATATTGTATATTAACACATGTGTATAGAATCTAGAAAGATGGTACTGATGAACCCATTTTCAGGGCAGCAATGGAGATGCAGACATAGAGAACAGATTGTGGACATGGTAGGGCAAGGAGTTGGAGGGAAAGAACTGAAAGAATAGTATGGAAACATATACATTACCATATGCAAAATAGAGAGCAGGTGGGAATTTGCTCTGTGACACAAGGAGCTCAACCCAGTGCTCTGTGACAACATTGAGGGGTGAGATGGGGGTAGGAGATGGGAGGGGGGTTCTAGAGGGAGGGGACATACCTGTGGCTGACTCATGTTGATGTATGGCAGAAACCAACACAATAATATAAAGCAATTGTCCTCCAGTTAAAAAAAAAAAAAGCACCTGGCAAGAGTACTTTGATGGATGAAGGACACTAATCTATTATAAGAAACTCCAGTAAGTCCAACTTCATAGAATTAAAACTATAGTAGGAAGGATGATATGGTATGTTATGGGATTGTCCCAAATTACCACACTTAATCCCCACTGCCTCACACAAATTAAAAGACACAATTAAACATCCACTTTGGCTCTTAAGGACAAGCCTATGTAATAGCCATTGTTCTCCTTATTTCAAAAATGAGACAAAATCAGGCTATGAATGGTAGGATCCAAGCCCTAGTCTCTTCAACTACAAATCCCCTTACCTTCACAGTCACCCTGGTCTTCTGGCTTCCCTCATCTTCTCATCCTCCCCTTAACATTACATGAACTTTTACCTCCAATACCTGATATCTAGCAAGTACTTCAACTAAATTATAAATTATTAAGGCTTAGCATGCTCTCTCTTTCAAGGTATTTATTATTTGTTATTTCTTAACACCTGTACCGGATAACTTCACATCATCTCATTATAACCTCACAATAATCTTCCTGCAGTTGAGATTCTAACCTTCTTTTTACTGTGAATCCCTTTGACAATCCCATTTAAATCTTCTTAAAATAATACTTTTAAATTTATAAAATGTAATATATAAATTTCAAATGAAACTAATTACTACTGTTTTAAATACTTTAAAATTTTTATTTACTTCTGGCTGAGCTAGATCTCTGTTGCTGGTTCTAGCTGCAGTGCACAGGCTTCTCATTGTGGTGACTTCTCTTGTTGCAGGGGATGGGCTCTAGGGCACGTCGGCTTCAATTGTTGTGGTCCTTGGGCTTAACTGCTCAGCTGCATGTGGAATCTTTCCAGACCAGGGATCAAACCCTTGTCCCCTTCATTGGCAGGCAGATTCTTAACCACTGGGCTACCGGGGATATCCCTAATTACTAATTTTTAAATGTAGTTATTAGAATAACTTACAAAACAAATTTGTGATATGGAAGTGTATGGGCATTTAAACTCATTAAATAACAAGATGTAACAGAGATTCTATTAACTACTATACTAAAAATAGTTGTTGTTGTGGGCCTAGGTTAACAATTCTGATACATGTGCATGGGAACTGAATAATTAAGTAAATAGATGGTGGATGGTGGAAGCCACATTTCTCAGTACTGAAATATGAATTTATGGATAAAGAAGACAAAGCTAAAATAATCTGTTAATGGATTATAGTGCAGCTATCAGTATATACTCAGCTCAATATAGGTATATAAATTTGTTATTTAGTCACTAAGCCGTGTCTGACTCTCTGTGACCCCATGGACTATACTCACCAGGCTCCACTGTGCATGAGATTTTCCAGGCAAGGATGCTGGAGTGGATTGCCATTTCCTTCTCCAGGGTATCTTCCCAGCACAGAGATTGAACCTGCATCACCTGCATTAGAAATCAGATTCTTTATCACTGAGCCACCAGGGAAGCGGATATATCAATAGGTATATACAAAAGTATTTATTGATATGTGTATATCCATGGGTTAGTATAGATATATATTTCTTTGCTCTCTCAGTTAAGAGAACCTAAAGAAATAGTATCCCATTAACAATCAGCACATCTAGAACCCAGATTTTGGTTTCTATTACCACTCCCCAATAAAAGAAATCAGTGTTCCTTAGAGAACTGGGACAGGAAATACACAAAATGAGCCTGGAGCATCTTGTGGTACCAGAAAGTCAGGAAATGTTAAACACACCCATACACACACACATGCTAAACACAAGTACACACGCATGCACAGACAAACACACACACACACACATCCAAAAGGTGTATGTCAAAAAAAGATAGGCATCAATAGAGAAAGCTCCCAGTGGTGAGTGCTGGAACAATTTAAACAACAAAATAAAGTACTATTGGATTATAACCCAAAGTATAAAATAAATATTCATGTATCTACTGATACAAATAAACTATTGAATTAATTGATATTTAGGGGAAAATAGAACTTCCTAGGTGCTCCAAGTGGTAAAGAACAAACCTGTCAATGCAGGAGACATAAGAAATGTGGGTTCGATCTCTGGGTTGGAAAGATACCCTTGAGGAGGAAATGACAACCCACTCCAGTGTTCTTGCCTAGAGAATCTCACGGACGGAGGAGACTGATGGGCTACAATGCATCAGTAGCACATTGCAAAGGGTCGGACACGACCGAAGTGCCTTAGCACACAGACAAATCTCCCATGCAGAAGAATTCCAAATAGTTTATGTGCATACTCTGTCCTCAAGGATGTGAAGCAAAACTCTCACTCCTTGGGTGTGGGCTTCAAACAGTGACTTCCTCCCAACAAGTGTAGTATGGAGGGGGTGAAGGAGTAACTTTACAGAGGAGAAATCTGAGACACTACCTCAACCAGGTTATCAAGGTCAACATCAGCAGTCAAATCACATTGATAGTATGTACCCTTGATCTGACATTATAAAAATGACACTTTATCTGAGTGTTCTCCCAATAAACCATAATCCCAGTCTTATCATGGAAAAGCATTAGACAGATTACATTAGTGAGGTATGCTACAAAATACTTGATCACTACTTCTCAAACCTGTCAAGGTTATCCAAGACAAGAAAAGCCTGAGAAACTGTCACAGCCTGGAGGCGCCTAAGGGACTTGACAACTAAATGTACTGTGGTGTCCTGGAGGGAAGCTTGAAACAGAACAAAGGAAGTCAGACAAAAGCTGAAGAAATCTGAATAAAGTACAAACTCTGGTTAATATTATTGTATTAATATAGGCTCATTACTTTTAACAAAACTACTATTATAGTGGAAAGTATTAATAATAGAGGAAATCAGGAATGGACTAATTCCAAACTATTGTTACAGGGAAGAATCTGTTTCTTTTACTTTACCCTCTGTTTCCCATAGCTTTTGTTTGCTAAAAGATTACTATATATACTATATATATATATATACACACACTATATATTACTATATAATAGTCTGCCTCAGGGAACCCTGCCCTTCTGCCTGAATACTAAACAGAAGTGTCTTTGTTCAGGGAAACATCTTGACTGTGTCCACAGGAAAATGGTAGCTTGGTTGCTAAGTCATGTCCAATTCTTGGGACCCGATGGACTGTAGCCCACCAAGTTACTCTGTCCATGGGAATCTCCAGGCAAGCATAATGGAATGGATTGCCATTTCTTTTCAGGTAATCTCCCAGATCCAAGAATCGAACCCAGGACTCCTGCATTGCAGGAAGATTCTTTTACCAACTAAGCTACAATGAAGCCCAAATGAGAACAGCTATAAGAAATAAGAAATTAACTCATGCCTGCCCCGAGGCTGGTCATCCCAGGAGATATTTGTGAGATAAATAGCCTTTTTACTTTACTTCCTCACTTTCTCCCCCTCTGTGTTCTATAAAAGAACCTGGAATCCAGACCCTGATAAGATAGGTATTTTGACATTAGCCTGCCATCTTCTTGGTCTGCCAGCTTTCTGAATAAAGTTGTTACTCCTTTCCTCAACATTCATCTCCCAACTTATTGATCCGCTGTGTAAAGAACAGACTGAACTTGGGCTCAGTAGCACTATCTTAATTTTTTCTGTATATCTAAAAATTCTAAAAATATATAGTCTATTTAGTAAAATTAAAAACATAATGATGATTTGACTGTAACATCAGGGTAGTGAAGCCACGCGTTCCGGGAAACACACTCACTCAGAAGGACAGTGCAGATAGTGGAGTGCAATTTATTACACCAGCAGGCCCAAGTCAGAGTCTCCTCTTAACCAAGGGCCCGACCAGTTTTTGTTTTTGTAAAAACCTTATATACCCTAAGGGTACATACACAAACCCCGCCTCCCCAAATTCCCTGAACCTAGTCTGAACAAAGAAAAAGAAAGATACTGTTAGGGGAAGCACACTGATTGAAACTGCCCACCCTGGCCAGGCACCATAGTAACCATTTGCATGAGTTGTTTTATGGCAGGAGATCCTGATAAGGAATATGGAACTAATAAGCCACCACCAGCCGGAAGAGTTCAGGAAAGGTCGAGAGGAGACACTACCTGTCCGTCCACTTCCCAGAATCCCTCTTGCTAGCATCCATCTTGGCTGAGCGATGCGTGCGCCCCCAGGAAAGACTCTGAATTAGAATGATTGGCCAAAGACCACCCGGAAACTAATCCCATCACCATAAAACCCAAGACTGCAAGCCACGCGGCAGAGCAGTTCTCCTGGGTTCCCTTACCCTCCTGCTCTCCACCCGGGTGTCCTTCCCAATAAAATCTCTTGCTTTGTCAGCACGTGAACCTCAGACAATTCTTTTCCAAGTGTTAGACAAGAGCCCAACTTCGGGCCCTAGAAGGGGGTCCCCCTTCCTACAACAATACAATCAAAGTTAACCCATGATTCATAAGTCTTAAGCCTAGGTAGTTAACAGTGGACAATTATCAATAGGTCTGTGGTCATACCCCAATAAGTATATGGAATGTATGATTCTATTCAGTCACACAGATGATTAGGGTATTCTTCTAGGTGATGGAGAACCCTAGGGCTCTTCCTTCCGGGGGCCTGGTTTTCCAGCTGGTACGTCGTTTCCATAGGTACTGGGCATAGAGCTCGAAGTCCACAGTCCGGCCCAAGATGGAGTCCTGCTTTCAAGATAGAGCCTGTTCTGTTTCTTCCTTCAGTGATACTTTGAGATAGCTATAAAAACTGCGATAGGAAACTATCTGTGACATCTACTAGTGACAAAGTCACAGGCATCCCAATACTATTGTGGTTTGATGTCTGCATTTATACTTAAAGGAGATGCTAAACACTGTTGAAGCTAGAGATTAGTGAAATTAAAGATGCAATATTCCCACTCAGATTACACACACCTTTTGATACATATCCCCTGCTCTTTGGTGGTATTCATGGTGTAATTTTATGAAAGTGAAGCTCAGAGAAATGAATTAGATTGTTTTAGCTTGCATTTTAGGGTCAAGAATTCTGAGTCTCACTGGATTCTGTTTGCTACACTACCTCCTAATTTTGGAGCCACTAAACAGAGGTTTGGGGACTCTTTCTAGATCAAGGGTACTGCCTTGGCCTTGTGCAATTACACTCTTTAGGTTTCTGGACAAATTCAAGCATAAAACTGGGCTAAACCTGTTGTTGTTGTTCATTCACTAAGTTGAGTCTGACTGTTTACAAACCCATGGATC
This sequence comes from Cervus canadensis, assembly GCF_019320065.1. Taxonomy (NCBI): domain Eukaryota; kingdom Metazoa; phylum Chordata; class Mammalia; order Artiodactyla; family Cervidae; genus Cervus; species Cervus canadensis. Next base: position 39,823,594 of record NC_057397.1, read on the forward strand.
AACTCTAGCATGCCAGACTCCTCTATTCCCCATTATCTCCCAGAGTTTGCTCAAATTCATGTCCACAGAATCTTGGTGCTATTTAACCATCTCATCCTCTGCTGACCTCTTTTGCCTTCAATCTTTCCAACAATAGGGTCTTTTCTAATGAGTCCACTGGCTCTTCACATCAGGTGGTCAAAGTATTGGAGCTTCAGCTTCAGCATCAGTCCTTCCAATGAATACTCAGGGTTGATTTTCTTTAGGGTTGACTGATTTGATCTCCTTGCAGTGATGGGCAATTCCAAAAGGAAGTTGAGTGTAAGAACTTCACCCACAGAACCCCAGTGACAAAGAGCCTCTCTCACTGGGACTAACTCAACATTGGGAAAAGAAACCCTGGTTTAGCTGTAAAGAGGGCATCTCTTTGGCATTTTTTCCCTTTCTTCTAAATCCCCAAATTGTTAATCTGAACAGCTTAGGAGAGGGAGGGAGAAGGAAGACTAAGAGAGAGACAGAGATACCTGCCAATTTAAAGAGAGAAGGGCTTATATGCATATATGCTTATATTATTCCCAATGCAAGTCTGACAAAAATCCTTCAGGAAAGAAAGAGATACAGCCATCTGTTAATGGGGATTCAGCTTCTTTGTTTCCAAATGTTATAGCTCTCACCAGAGCAGCCACCCCACGTGAGGGAGGGCTGATATGGGAGGTATTAGAGGGGAAACATCTGTTCACTAAGTACTCTACTGAACAGCAAAAAAAATCCTGGGCCACCCCTCTTTCCTTGAGTGCTTTCTCTAGCCGGTCCTACTTCACTCCTTTGGGAGTTTCCTGTTCCATTACGTAGGTAAGACAGCGAGAAGTCCCGGCTTTCATAATTGTGAGTGGTTTGACTGTGTGTGTACGTGCGCGAGTGTGTGTGTGTGTGTGTGTGTGTGTGTGTGTGTGTGTGTGTGTGTATTTTCGGAGTGCTTGAATGCTAGCTCCAAAGCGAATCGCACTCTCAAATTCAGCAAAATGAACAATACTGATAAGGAAGATGAGGAGGGTGGGAAACCCACACGGCGGAATGGAGCTGTCCATGAGGCGGCAGTGACAGGGGAGAGCTCGGGGAAGAGGCGCTCTGCAGAGAGAGTCTCTCGGCCTCTTCTCTCTCGGTCCACCCTCAGGCGACGCTTCTTCGGTAAAAAGCATTCATAGGAAATAATCCCAAAGCCGGGAACCCGGGCGATCGTCGGGCGCAGCTTCCGGGCGCGGGTGCCCGCCGCCGGGAGAGGTCCCTCTCCCCCCGCGGCTGGCGCGGAGTGTGGCGATCCGGCCCGGGGCGGGGGATGACTTCATGCGGCCGGAGCTCGGCGGCGGGAGCGGCTGCAGCAGCTGGCAGCTGGGGTGGGGGCCGGCTGAGCTGACCACGCAGCGGCCCGCGCGGCGGCACTGCGGCCCGGGGCAGCGGACGCCTGGGACGTGCGCTGACTCGATCGCGCCCGAGAAGGTAAGCTGCCGGGCTATCACTACCTTCGGCCGCGCTGCGCGGTGCTCTGCGCTCGGTTAATAATGGGGTTTGCGATACCCTGGGAAGAAGGCGACTGTCCCTGCTGCATTCTGTATTGGGGTGAAGGAGCAACAACTGGAAATGTTAATCAAGTGCTTGAGATCGGAGGAGCGGTGTTTTGGGGCAGACAAAGAAGGCGGTCAGCCTCTATATTCATATTAAAGCTAATCGACCGTGGCAATGCTAGACTCACTTAGATATTAAAGAGTATTCAAAATGTAAAATAATTTTGAGTTGCACTTTTAACGTTGCTGCCTTCAACCTTCGCTTGGGTGTTTTCTGGTTTGTGAGCAGCAGGTCCTTGGCAGGAGCTTGGAGAAGTCATCGAAAATCTTCCCTCTTCTTTTGCCTTCCTCCCATCTTCTCCCTTTCCAGTGCTCAGAATGGGTTCCGTGCACATTTCGACGTCAAACGCCCGCTTCAACACCCAGCCCTTAGAAAGAGTCTCAGATTCGAGGTGAAACTTGCCTTCGGAGTTCAGCTTGGGTTGTGCAGCACTTGGCTCCACTTCTCCCTTCATTTCTCTTGTCAATCTTGATTTTTTTTCTCCCGTGGATGCTGTGGCTATCCCCCGGCCAGCTCTTGTCAGCCCCTGTCCACCACCTCCTTTCCATGACTGATTTTGTCAAGGACTCAGAAAGGGCATTGCCCCCCACCACGTTTGGATTGTTACTCGTGTCCTTCCCCCAAATACAGGGCATGAAAAAAGTCCTTTCAGCCCAGTACCAACATGGTTTCCGATAACTCGCTTCGTTGGAGTCCCTGCAGCTACCCTAGACGGGTTTCGAGGACAGCAGAATCCGTCGGGCTGTGAGAAAGAGAGCGATACCTAACGAATTTTGCTCCTGTGCCTAAGAATAGGTGGAAGTAGGGATGTGAATGCCAGCCTATCCCGTTTTTCTTGAAGCCTTTTTTAGAAGGCTGTGAGACACCTAGCTGGGTAGGGTATGAAGCAAGTCCTCCGGCCAAAGCAAGCCACGCGTTTTGTCCTAGGATTCCCCCAATACCTCAAAAGAGTTTCCGGAGGCTTTCCCCACAGGCAGTGAGAAAGCCAGGGGAGCTGGCCAGTCTAAGCCTCGGGTTATTGGGGCATCCTCAAGGTTTTAGGGATTCCGACCTCGGATTTCCCCACAGACGCCTTGCTACTGAGCTAAAGTGCCCATTCCTGTGGCCCACCTAAGGATGTGCGCTTGAATGATATTCTGTGAAATGGTTAAGATGGCTGTGATGGGAATTGCAAATGTGCCACTTCCCCAACAGAGAACAGTTGCAATAAGCCGAACTGTGGTGTCAGTGTGTTAATAATATTCTATTTAGAAAGACATTTATTCTCTTTACATTTGAAATTATAGAGACAGTTTGACTCCAAAGCCCTGCAATTTTAACACATTGAGAGAGGAGATCAATGAAAAAGAGGACCAGGGTTTTATAGCTAAAAAATTGACCTCTGCTTACCTTTTTTTTTTAATATGGCTTTTAGACAAAGATACTGGTTCTGCAAAATCATGTTACTTCTATTTATATATCATTATTGTTTTTCTGATTACAGATTCTCTATTTATAAGTACACTGTGGAAAAATTTGACTTGGTTTCTTTGTTCCTACCTTCAGTATATGAGGCAGAAGGAGTAGGGGTGGGGGGTGGAATTTCACTCCAAGTGGTCCACTCCAGGAACTGTTCCTCTGAATCATGAAAACCTTTGTACCGAAAAATTTTTTGGCTTGTTGTTATTATTATTATCTGTTGAATGTGGTTTGGGTTTGAGATATTAAATTTTCAAGATCCTGAAATTTTGACACAAGGCACATCAACTAGACAGGGAAACAAAGAACAAAAACAGCAAAACCCTTTCTTTCACCACCTTTTTTACCTAATCGTAAAATGTTTAACCATATGAATAACTATTCTGAGTAATAAGTGAAAAGCATAGTAAATAATATTTCATTTTTAAAAGAATAGTCCACGGTCTATGAAATACAGGTTAGTGCAATTGATCTTACGTACAATAAAAATTTCTGTAATTTTAAAAGGCGTATTTATGTTGAAGATAGTACATGAAAATATGCTAATGATGATTAGAAATTGAAAGTGTCTGTTACTTGGTTTCTGAAGAATCTGAATTGTTTGGCAAGAAGTGGGTCAGGACTAGGGGACTGGTGCTGCCTAAAATCATCTTACCTGCCAGTGATTTTACAGGTGAGATGAATGTACTAACTTATAGATTATGGTTGGAGAAGCCTTTAGGGAAAAAAGAAAACCCAGATAGAAAATATAATTTCCTACTGTAGTGCAACTAATTAAGATAAATAAATTTAAGGGATTTCTGAACTTAGACTTTGTTACATTTAAACAATTTCTGAGAGAAGTTTCTAAATTCAAAGCCTTGGGAAGAAACAGTGGTGTGATATCCTGACTGAAACTGATTTATTACTTTATTTCCTTTTTTTTAAATGTTTCCCAGAGAAAGGAAAAATTAATCGCCTGGTATTAAGGAGGAGGAACACCAAATAGAAGGGTGTGCACTATTAGATGTTAAATGAACTGTAGGAATGTTTTGTAGTTTTGACAAGATAGATTTGAAATCAGTCTGTTGCTTTCCAATCAAGTAAAACTGTATTTAGTCTGGTGGGTGGTCAGTGTTATCAGTAACTTTGCTGTCATTATGCATGCATGCTCAGTCATGTCTGACTCTATGCGACACCTTGAACTGTAGCCTGCCAGGCTCCTCTGATCATGGGATTTTTTTTTCTAGTTTCTTACAAATCCCCTTAAATTACCCCATGACCAACCAAGACCAAGTAGTCTTTATTCCAGTTTGTGCCCCATGACATCACACCTGTATGTCTTCTTTGTTCCATTCACTCACCCTGCAACATGTTGAAAACTTATTCACATCTTATACTGCCTCTTCCATGAAGCCTTCTCCATAAGCCTACCCACCTTCCTTCATGTCTCAGATGTGTTTCTCCCTTGTCTAAATTCCTATGGCATTTTCCATTTTGGTCTGCCCTTTAGTTTGAACATGATCTGCTCTTGTAAAACAGGCCTAGAGAGCAGAGTCTGTGCCTAACAACTTTTTATTACCTACAACTCATAATACAGTTCTTAGCTATGTATATGCAAACTAGATGTTCAGCAATTTGATTTTAGTGAAGAAATGAGTTATTATTTTCCAGGAGTATATATCCACCTACTCTAATAGCCAAGTTGGGTGTGTGTGTGTATTTAGTCACTCAGTTGTGCCAACTCTTTGCAACACTGTGGACTGTAGCCCACCAGGCTCCTCTGTCCATGAAATTTTTTTCAGGCAAGAATTCTGGAATGGGTTGCCATTTCCTCCTCCAGGGGATGTTCCCAACCCAGGGATCAAACCTGCATCTCTGGCATCTCCTGCATTGGCAAGCAGATTCTTTGCTACTGTGCTACCTTGGAAGTCAAAAGCCAAGTTAGGCTCTAAATAATGTCTGCAAGTACCACTTTACTTGTTTAAAATCCTTACATAATAAATAATGAAAGTACATTCAAATAGTCATATTCACAAAAGTTATTGTGAACTTACATGCCCTTAAATGGATATTGGTTCATCCATATTAAGAAACATAGTAAGCATCACAAAACAAAACTTACACTTATCCAAAAAGTCATTACCAAGACCCTGCAGTGAGCTTTATGCTTATGTTTTCTTCTAGCAGTTTCATAGTTTCTGGTCTTACACCTGAGTCTTTAATCCAATTGAAGTTAATTTTGTGAGTGTAATAAGATTTATTGGTCCAGTTTCTTTTACATGTGAATATCCAGTTATCCCAGAGTTCCCTTATATGGACCTTTTCTCTTTTCTCTTTCTGCTCTTAAAATTCTTTCTTTGTCTTTGACTTTTGACAATTTAATTACAATGTGTATCAGTGTAGCCATATTTGAGTCCAACCTATTTGGGGTCATTTGGGCCTCATGGATCTGGATATCCATTTGTCATCCCAGGTTTGAGAAGTTTTCAACCATTATTGCTTTGAATATACTTTCTGTCCCTTCTTTTCTTTTCTCCTGGAATTCCCATAACATGTATATCATTTATTCTTTTTCTTTTGTCCTTTCATTGGATAATTCCTAATGTCTTATCCTCTAGTCTGCTGATCCTTTCTTCTGCATGGTTGAATCTACCTTTGATACTCTATTGAATTCTTCAGTTCAGTTATTGTTATTGTACTTTTTAATTCTAGTATTCATGTTTTTATTTTTATTTTTTTAATGCTTCTATTTCCTTGTCAAACATCTTGTCTTGTTCACCATTGTTTTCCTAATTTCGGTTATTTGTCTGTGTTTTCTTGTAGTTCACTAAACTTCCTTAAGAGGATTATTCTGAATTCTTTGACAGTTCCTAGATCTTCACTTTTTTAAGGTCATTTATTGGAGCTTTATTAGTTTCCTTTGGTGGTGTCATATTTGCCTAATTTTTTGTGATCCTTGATTCCTTACATTGGTATCTGGATACTTGATTAATTTGGCTCCTCCTCCAGACTTTACTGGTGATTATATTCAGTAGTATACGGGGCTATGAATTGGTTTCTTGGCAGGGCAGCAGGGCAGCACACAGAACCTATATATATAGCTCATTGTTTGGGGACCCAAGTCAGGCCAGAGCGTGCCCTGAATTCCCTGGTCAGGTGAAGACACTGGTTTTGCTCTGCAGAGGGGGGTCAAGTGCCACTGTATCTAGGGCTGTTGAATGGGCTATACAGCTTCCCATGTGCTCTGAATAGGCTCCTGGTTAGTCAAGCTGAAGTCTTTTTTCCAGTGATAGTAGGGCTATGAATTAAATTCCCTGCCCAGGCACAGCAGCAGGAGAAGCACCTTTAAAGCCAGTAAAGCTCTTTTGTTATCTTAATTCAACCTGACCCACACGCCAGGTTCTCGGACTGAACAAGGCCACTGGCTTGGCTTTGCAAACTATCAGCTGTGCCTTCTCTAGGCTTGCACACTGCTGGGCCACACAATTTCTAGGAGTTGTCACCAACCCTTCTAGTCATTTGGGGCAGGAAGACTCTTCACAGAGTGGAGATGGGGGGATGCATGAACTGGGGAAGGGCCACTCCAGCTACCCTTACTGTCTCCAACAGGCTGCCCAGTTGGGAGGAGCTGGGAGCTACTCTCAGCCTTGGCTAAGGATTAATCTCCCTGCCTAAGCATAGTATAGGAGCCCTCCACACCGGTACTGTCTTTGCTTTGGGGGTGATTGCTCTGCCTGCCTGCCTCTTGGTTAGAGTGCCATTGGGCCACACAGCTTCCAGGATTTATTGCCAGCCCTTTTGATCAGATGGCCGGAAGACACTCTCCACATTGGTAGGCTGTGACTATGCTCTTTCCCTGGGGGTAGGCAAACCAGGCTCTAGGGCTTCATGAAAATCAGGTGGATCTGTACCCCTCTGATTTCCCTGGTTGGAGTGCTCCCTAACCTGGCTCTCTAGATGAACAAAGACACTAGTTGTGATCACTACTTGGGCACTGCAGGTGTGAATTCTGTCTGTCACAATCCATGTACTGGCTGTTGCATGTCCCTTACCCCTTCATCACAGTCCAACTTTCAGTTGTCAAGCCCTGCGGATTCCCCTGCAAACCCAGCGGAGCAGATCAGACTAGTGGCTCCCACAAAGCTACCCCGATGCTCGGGGCGGTGCTGCCCGTCCCCCAGGTCTCTTCTCCGACTGCAAGAACCAGCCCCTCAGTGGTGCTCCCCTGGCCCGGGGGAGGAGCCATGCAGCCTAATACAGTCTGTCTTGGTCTCTGTGGTGCAAAGGTGCTTCAGCCTCACCTCTGTGTTCTGGGATTCTCTCAAATAGTGTCCTGTTCCCAAATAATTTTTGGTTGTTCCTCCTGTGAGGGCAACTAGAGCCAGGAATAAACTTGGTGATTCCTCTGGACTTACTTTGACAACATGTATGTCCTTTATAGCCCAGATATGTCTGGTACTTGAGATGAGGTTCTCCTTTTATTGTTATCCCAGCTTGAGGACGTAAAATCAGAACTCTTCACTAGCATTGGCACAAAGGCAGCTGAGAAGACTGGGAAGCAGGTGCCAAGGAGGATAGTGAGTCAAAGAACCTTGATTCATAGAAAAGGAATCCCAGAAGGAGCTCTAAATATTATACATTCCAAATGATTTATTGAGGATTTTCCAATCAAAATCATTTTTATGAAAAAGACACAGTTCTCAGACTTGGAGTACTATACTGCCAAATATGTGGAAGAGCATTGCCAGCAATTGAGTGGTGTAGGCTACTCTGAAATATATTCAGTTTCATTAGGATGGATGTATGTCTGCCTGAAAGTTACTATTTCTTTCTAATAATGCTATCTACAGTAATATATTTGCTTTTACCAAGAAATGACATCCCCCTCAGGTTCTAAAACAATTACAAATACAAAAGTATATTAAGGTTTTTAGCTGATACTTAAGGAAACCAGTACGAGCTAACTGCTTCCTACTGATGCTAGTATTCAAAGACAGGTGTGAGAAGACCATTAACCTAGAAAAAACAGAGAGAGATGGAAAGATGGAGAGAAAGAACTCAAAAGAAGACTACTTAAACTGTTGCTTTCTTTGTTGTTGTTCAGTCACTCAGTCATGTCCGACTGACTCTTTATGACCCATGGACTGCAGCACACCAGGCTTCCCTGTCCTCCACCATCTCCCAGAGCTTGCTCAATGGACTCATGTCCACTCAGTCGGTGATGCCATCCAACCATCTTGTTCTCTGTCATCCCCTTCTCCTCCTGCCTTCAGTTTTTCCCAGCATCAGTGTCTTTTCAAATGAGTCGGCTCTTTGCATCAGATGGCCAAATTATTGGAACTTTGCTTTCTTTATATGTCCCAAAATATGATAATAGCTGTATAAATTCCTAAAATAATGCAAGTTTATGAAAACTTCATAATATGCCTAATATGAGGTAAATTTTTACTTTATTTTATAGTTCATTTTTATTTTGGTAAAATGTCCCATAACATAAAGTTTACCATTTTAGCCAGTTTTAAGTAAAATCTAAGATTTTAATTAGATTAATTTAAAAAATAAAAAGTTGAATTTTTAATCTAAAACTGCCTTATTTCATATTTATGTACCTGCATTATGGTATATCTTTTGTTGTTTTTTCTTAGTTTCTCTTTAGAGTATCTTTTAAACTTTATTTTAAAACATAATAATTAAATCCCAAAGATGCAAGTGTCTTATTTAAGCTAAACTACGTAATGTTGGAATATCTGAAGTGTGAACACAATTGGCAAAACTTTTAACCACCTTCCTTAGAAGAAGGCTGTCTTGATTTGCATTGTCCCAGAAAGGAGAAACTGAGAGCTTGCTGGGGATTGCATCATGCTTTACTTAATTAGACATTAACATGCTAAAAGGACAAGGATGAAGCCACGTGTTATAACATATTTTTGAAAAGCTACATAAAGGTGAAGGGTTGCAAGAATACAGGCAGACACACCCTAGACATTTCACAGCAGTATTTAAAGTATACTGTTTCTTTAGTGGATTGGGATGGAGGAACCTATTAACAAACATTTCCCCTATTTACTTTTGTGCTTATTGCTGTCTAATCAAGCGGGCATTAAAAAGCAGACATGAAACAAGCATTCTAACTTTGGCCTAGGTAATCAACAATCCCATATCTTAATGGACTGCAATGACTATGAGACTGAGGATTCTTGGTCACTGCAATAGTAACAGCAACACAACCTGCTTTGTTCCTTTTGTTGTATACTGCAGAATGTGAATAAATAGAGAAGTCAATGATGTCTTTAGGCCATTTTTTACAGTTCTCTGCATGAGGTTTCACACTTGGGGTCTCTGGTAAGCAAAGTATAGTGAAAAACAACCAGGGTGCTAATGCTCTCTCTCCATTCACAAAATTTAATGCATCTGGGACTTGCAGAAATAATGTTGAATTTGAATTGGTTGTAGCCACCAAATTCAAATTCAGATTTAAAGCCAGTCAAATTTTAAAGATTATGAAGATTTCTGTATTTGTGAAGTCACTATTTCACTACAGAAATTAAAATCTGACACTAAAATAAGCTGATATTAAAAAATCCATTCAATAAGGGGAGGAAGATTGGCATCTTGGTCATAGTAAAAAAAAAATCAAAAAACTGTTCAGGTAAAATAATTGTGTTTGAATTACCTCTTAATAAATGAAATGGAAAATGAAATAAAATGGCAGTACAGCATTAATGGAAGGAAAGCAATCTGGTTGATTTCAAAGTGTGTGAGTGTAAAATAGAAGAGTTTTTTTAGTTTGTCTAATTTAATAACATTTATTCTGAATAGCTTTTTGTCACTTTTAAGATCAGTCAAAAGTTATAGACATTATCTTCAAGGTTTGCTGATCACTAGGCCCTCCTCTTCCCTTTCTCTCTTTAATGTTTTATTTATTTTGGGGAGTTTGGGTTACCATTTATGTCCAAATCATGTCTTTCGGGAAGTGAGCTTGAACCTTGAACCCCACCTAGTTTGAATCATACCCCTACTGTTTTCTATCTTTATGATAGAAACTCACCACTGTGAGTTGTTTCTTGACATTTAAACAGGAAAATCACAGGGTTGTCATGAAGATTAAAGAAGGTAACATAAAGAAGAATTTATAACATAGTAAGGGTTAATGTTTCCAGCTTTTATCTTTTTAATTTTTCTGAGCAATTTACAATGAGATCTCATTACCACAGTTGTTCCCCAAATTTGTGAACCTCTTCCTACTTTTCTCTAGTTTAAACCAAGCCTTGAAATGACTGAACTTCATGGGAAGGTGTCTCAAAAAAGTAATCCCAGTGGCAGGAGAGGTTGGAGCTACTGCAATGCAAAGTTGTCAGGCTCTGATCTGGCAGAAGCTGTGGGAATTAGACTTAGCTTCTATTTTTAATTCTGCAAGTAGTTGATTGGATGAGTTGGGAAAACTCAGTTGGCATCTTACTCTTTTTCTGAATTGTACCATATGTCTAGTCACTCTTTTCACTGACTCATTATCAGACATGATATCAAGGTTGTTGAATATGGGTGTTGATTTCAGAAGCTAATGTTATAGAAAGTGGGAACTGTTCTCTGTCTTAAAAGCAATAGTTGACAATTTAATTTTTTTTGTAATACAGTGTTGAAACTCTGGGGAGAGGGCAACTAAAGTTTGTTAACATGCACTTTCTCTATCAAAAGCCTTTAGAGATAATCCCGCTATCTGCCTTGTACCCCAACCTTTTTTTAAAATGTGTAACTATTGAAGTTTTTTAAAATGTTAATCAATATCATTAAGTTGTCCAAAAAGGAACATTAATCTGTAACTCTACTGTACATCATATACAAAGAAATCTTGGTATATGGTATCTTTCTATTTTACTGAATCTCAAAGAATTTAGAGTGTACATGTAAGAATTTTAATGGAATACTGTTCATTACTATGTTCTACCGAGTAGATTCAATCACTAGCAAAACCTTTAAACAGAAATAAAAAAATAAGGCCTCAATTAATATGAAAACTAGTACCAGAAACACCTGCCTACAAAAACTGTACTTTTAGTACACAGACATGCTTTAGTGTGATAACAATTTTGTTTGGCTTAAAAAGCACATAATTTTATATTTTTATATGACTTCTATATGGACCATTTTGGTTTAAGCAAACAAGTACAAAAAGTGCCTAAAACCTTCCATTTAACATATGAGCCATAGTTGTTCAACAAGTGAGCATTTTGTGGTGATAAACAGCTCTTGCCAAATTGGCAATCATTTATTTCTATTAGTAGAGTCTAATCTGTGTGTGTATGCATGTGAGCATGTGCATGCGTGTGTATTCACTGTGTCCAGCTCTTTGCGACCCCATGGACTGTAGCCCACCAGGTTCCTCTGGCCATGGAAATTCTCCAGGCAAGAATACTGGAGTAGGTGGGTTGCCATTTCTTACTCCAATAATTCTTCCTGACCCAGGGATCGAACCTGTGTCTCCTGCTTTGCCAGGCGGATTCTTTACCACTGTGCCACTTGGGAAGCCACAAATCATGTGTACCAAACCTTATTCTTGTAAGTAAAAAGTATAAAACATTTTTAAAAGTTTGTCCTTAATTCCTAAACCAATATTTTTATTCCCCATTTGAATGCTGAATTCATTAGCTATTCACCAAAGGCTTGATGCATAGATTTTTGTGTATAATCTGATCTTCAGATGATACATTGCACACAGTGAAAATTCCTGTTTTAAATATACGCGTGCATACATGTATGCACAAATATCATACAGAAATTATATATAGAGGCATTCCCCAACTTTTAATGGTTTAACTTAATGATTCTTCAGATTTACGATGGTGCAAAAGTGATACTCACTTAGTGGAAAAAGTATTTTTTGAATTTTGACCTTTTCCCAGGCTTGCAATATGCAGCTTGATGCGTTCTGGTGATGCTCAGCAGCAGCAGCTAGCTTCTGCTCCCAGTCAGCCATGCGTCACAACTGATACTTTACAACCATTCTGTTTTTCACATTCAGTAGTGTTCAGTAAAACAAATGAGATGTTCAACATGTTATAAAATAGGCTTCTATCAGTTGATTTTGCCCAACTGTAGGCTAATGTGAGTGTTCTGAGTACGCTGAAGGTACCTATGCTAAACTATGATGGTTGGTAGATTGTGGGTATGCCATCATTAGTGTCAGTTGCTCGGCCACGTCTGACTCTTTGTGAACCCATAGACTGTAGTCCTCCAGGCTCCTCTGTCCATGGAATTCTCCAGGCAAGAACACTAGAGTGGGTAGCCATTCTCTTCTCTAGGAGACCTTCCAGACCAAGGGGTTGAACCCCAGTCTCTTGCAATGCAGGCAGATTCTTTATCATCTGAGCAACCAGGGAAGCCCTGGGTATAGTATAAGTATTTGCAATTTATAATATTTTCAGTTAGTGGTGGGTTTATCAGGATGTAATGCTATATAGTAAGTTAAGTATTTTATGTGTATTATGTATTAATTGTATTTAATCACTTATGTATCTATTAATATATATACATATGTATGGATTATACATGTCTGTTTTCATGAACAGCTGTCTTCTGTTTCAAATATTTGATTATATTTAAGATAAACAAATTATTGGAGAAGCATTTGAATAATCTTTGTCTCCAGAGTCAAGTTTTGCAAAGAAAATTTATGTTTTCACTGTATATTTTTCAAAACTTAAAAGAATATTTTTGAAATTTTAAAGTGATTCTTTACTATATGAATACAATATATTTCAGGTACTACGTATGTTATTTCTACATATATATATATTTGTAGATTTATACATATTTAGTGTTTTTAAACCTGATCTTACTGGGTTATAACTACTGTACAATTATGTGAGAATAGCGATGACTGAACAACTGAACTGAACTGAGTATTATTGCTGCTTTTCAGCTTGGAACATGTTTCTGTTTCATTTGATTATATTTTATCCATTAAATGCTCTGGGCTTCCATTATCTCTTTTGTTTTGAGGAAGACATTTTATGGTGCATTAGAAGTTTATTCTATATTTCATGCCATAATTTTCAGTGTCTCACAGAATCCTAATTTGGAATGTTCTCACTTGAATTGTGTTTCAGTATAGAGACTTGCCCCTTTTGGAACCATCCGATCTGTTGGTTAGGTATTTCTCATTTTTTTAATTGGAGAAAGGGAGGAAGGAAACTGCACTTTGGAGTTTTCTAGTTTCTTTCTACACTTGTACCTAAAAAAATTCACTCTCATAGTAAAACTAGAAACATGAGATTGGCAGTTACATAGTCCCAAATTAGGACAACCCAATTGGTTGTAATTTTTTCAAGTAAGAGAAGCAAACTTGGTCTGACATTCATTTTGATCCTCCTCGCCACCCTAACCCAGGTAGTTTACTATTAACTAGATTTTGTAAAATAGCCACTTGTTGATTAATAATCCTGCTTTTTCCATTCTTAGATTCATAACATTTTTATACAAAGTTTTAACAAATCTGTGAGTTGGATTATTGGTTTCCTCTTGATTTCTATCTGATTAGTTCTGTGATTTAAAGATGCTTAAAGAGCAGACTTCTCAATTAAAAAACATAAGCACAGTAAAAGCAGTTTTTGTAATTAATTCTGGAATACATTCTCTTGTTGGTAAAGACATATCTTATAGATGTCTAATGTTTGGATGCTTTATAAATAAAAGTAGTATGATTAATCATGTATTAACCTATACTATCAGAAATTCCTTCTACATCCTTTCTAGGACACAAATATGACATTTCTATATTGTTTTCATTTAATCATTTTAATGAAGTATTATACTTGTAATATTTCATAAAAACACACTGTATCAATTGTAATACTATATAGTTTAGGAATTTTGATTCCATATGTGAATATACTAACTTCCGTTGAAATTGCTACGATGTAGGGTCAAAATTCGGAGAAGGCAATGGCATCCCACTCCAGTACTGTTGTCTGGAAAATCCCATGGATGGAGAAGCCTGGTAGGCTGCGGTCTATGGGGTTGCTAAGAGTCGGACGCGACTGAGCGACTTCACTTTCACTTTTCGTTTTCATGCATTGGAGAAGGAAATGGCAACCCACTCCAGTGTTCTTGCCTGGAGAATCCCAGGGATGGGGGAGCCTGATGGGCTGCCATCTATGGGGTCGCACAGAGTTGGACACAACTGAAGTGACTTAGCAGCAGTTAGCAGGGTCAAAATTAACTTGAAGGTTATTAGTGTTATTATTCTGGATTCTAATAGCTACTGGTGCAAATAAATCATAGAGACAAAAATATCCCTGGTTTAGAGCTTCTGCACTATTAATGACATACTGAGATGTCTCTTGGCTATCAGTAAAGGATATATTTTAGACCATAGCCTATGAAATGAATTGCCAGTTGGCAGGCAGCCTTTGACAATAAAAATGCACAGATGTTTGCTACTCTACCTTTGCAAAATCATTGATTCACATAAATATGATCTTAGTAATTGACATATTAATGTTCAATCATTCTCTATAATATTCCTGTTGCCAATTATTAATAGTATAATGGCTAGACAGCAATTCTGTGGTACGTATTCAGATTTTTATTTAAACTCAATTGTAATCTATATTTCGGTGGTGTTTTGGTAATGTATCTACCACCTCACTTAAGTAGAAGGAAGTTTTCTAGGGGTTTCATGTCAGCTTTTAAATAAAGTAGTCTTTATTTGGGGCTTCCCTGGTGGCTCAGACGGTAAAGAATCTGCCTGCAGTGCAGGAGACACGTGTTTGATCCCTGGGTCAGGATGATCCCCTCCATTTAACATTTTATTTAAAAATACTAATTTTTTTTTCATGGTCTTTAACTATAAATATTGGAATTGTCTATGCAACTTATAAACATAGGGATAAAGCATATGAATTCTAATATATTTATACTATATGCTGAACTTTACATAATAGCTTACAGGTAACCTTCACTATTAAGTATTTTTAAATGCTTAGAATAGGAAACAATACAGAAACTAATAAATTAAAATTGTTTTTTGTAGTGTGTTAAGTGAGAAGAGAGTGTTAAGTAATACACAATGCATATTTACAGCTTGGTTTTCAGTGTCATATATAGAGAGGAAAAAGACCTAAGGAAAATTTAAAAAATCATTTATCAATGGTTAGCTCAAGAAGCAGAGTCAGGATGACTCTTACTGCCTTTTAATCTCTTTCTGTATTTCCAAATTCTTTGCAATATATATGCATTACTTTTGGAACTGTTTAAGAAGAAATGTGCCAGCTTGGATAATTTTTTTTTAATATTTAAACATTGTCAGGTATCGTTAAGATGTTCAAGTTTTACACAGCTCTCTGGAAGACCTAGGTTGGTCCTAAAAACACTGAATGTATTAGAGGAAGGGGAGATTTCCCTCATTCTGAAATAATAATGATAAATAATGATAAATGATAAATAATATTTTTAAAGTATTAAATAATTTTCAAAGCATTTTTTACATACATATTCTCTTCAGACCACCCTAATTCTCTAGAGTTGGTAGAAAAAGGATTATACTCATTGAGCAGAGGGTGTGGGAGGGAATTAGAGTTCATGAAATTTAGCAAATTGCCCATTTAAGAAGTGCACAGTTATTAAGTATCAGGGCCAGATTTCAAACCTGTTTCCTGCCGTGGCCATTCTAGTGCTTTCCTCTGTGCTGTAGGAACTGGACTCGTTTAAGAGGTAAGCCCGAAAGGGGAAATAGACCTGAATCTTGTTCTAGTTACCAATTTGCCCAGAGACCTCACTGGAGCCTGAATCAGGAAAACTTACATGAATTTCTTTGTTCAATCCAAAGAAATGGCCATATTAGATAAGTTCTTTGGTTTAGTTTTTTTTTTAATCTATATTGTTTTTCACCCTATTCCCATTTGTGTATCTTGTGTCTGTAAGCTTCTCCAGAGAACCATGCCTCTTATCTAAAGGACTGCATTGCTTAATGAACAAACATTGACGGTGCTGATGCTGAGTTAAGTAACATATCAGTCTAGTTTGCATGGACATAATGTTGACATTGGTATCTTTCCTAATGGCTCAGACGGTAAAGAATCTTCCTGCAATGCAGGAGACCCAGGTTCAATCCCTGAGTTGGGAAGATTTCCGAGAGAGGGAAATGGCAACCCGTTCCAGTATTCTTGCCTGGGAAACCCGTAGATGGAGGAGCCTGGTAGGCTATGGCCCATAAAGAGGCTATAGCTATAGTCCCAAAAAGAGTTGGACATGAGTGAGCAACCAAACAACAACAACAAAATCTAAAATTCACAGAAAATTCTCTCCCATAACTATATTGGTCAATTGAAATGTATTTCACTAAGTTTCTGTGTGTGTGTTAGTCATTCAGTCACTAAGTTTCTATTAAGCATAGTTTAAACAGATCTTTATGAGATCTGCCTTAGCATTTTTATGCTCCTGAAATATCATCACTATAACCTGCTTTTTAAAATAGTCTTGACACCTACTGAATACTCTTTCACCTCCTACAGAAAGCAAGAAAAAGAAAGCATTTATGTTTTTAATTTCAGTGAAAGGTTCTTGATTTAAGAATTAGTCATTTACTGTCATTTGAATTTCAAGTGTGCTGTAAGTAGTTGGGGTTCTTTCTGTATAACTTCTCCAGAGTTTTCACATATATCATTGTTAACTTCATCTTTCACTTGGGATTGGTAAAATAAAAAGTTTATTTACTACTATTTCTTAGTTTTCTTCATTTCAAATATTCAGTGCCTTTTCAAAAATAATATTATAGTCTCATACTGTTCATTGACAACAGACAATGTCAAGAAATTGTGATTCTTGTATTCAGTTAAAAAAAACAAAATGAGGAAGTAAAAAAAGAATTACTGTAACAATTGTTTTTTCTCCATTTAGCTAAACATATTTTTTAGATTCTGAGACTATGAATTCCAATACTAAATGTTATATATACAAAGAAGCGAAAAATAATTTACTTATTATGATTTCTTTATACTTAATAAAGATTTTACAATCAATTAGAAGGACTTCCTGGCAGTCCAGTAAGACTTCGCCTTCCAATGTGGGTTCAATTCCTGGTAGAGCCTCGCAGCCAAAAACCCAAATATAAAACAGAAGCAGTATTACACCAAATTCAAAAAAAGACTGGTCCGCGTTTTAAAAAAAAAATTATAATTTCCCCTCAAAATAATCCTAAATGGCAGGCACTATTATTACGTATTTTACATATGGACAAACTGAGGCACAGAAAGATTAAATTATTCATAGTCATACAGCTAGTATGGTGCAGATAAGTATTTAAAATCAAGTCTCTGTTTTTGTGAGACTCCACATTCCCAACCCCTATAATGAATATAAGGGTTTGATACCTACTGTTTGTCATATGCCCATTAACTAGCTTTGTGGAAAGAGGTGGGGGAGGGGGGAGGGAAAGGGGAGGGAAAGAGGAAAAGGAGAAAGAATAGAGGGTGGCAGAAGAATTTTCAAAATTTTGCCAGCTTGTAGATACTGTGTGTTATATCTTATAATAAGGTGCAAATTAAGGACTTGAAGAAATTTACATAGAATAAATAATTTTAAATTTCCTCAAGGGAAGTTTTTGGTAATATTATCAAATGGAGACAGCAAGTCAATTTCTATCTAATTCTAATTCTAATTAAAATACTATGGCAGGCGCAGTTTTGGAACAAAAACAGTTCTGGTAATTCTCATAGTAATAATTCTACCTTTTCTTAAGTTTGTTATCTTTTTTTCCACACTTAACACTCTCAGCTTACTTAATTTTAATACCTACCCTTTTTCAAAAGTACATAATTCTAATTAGGCTTAAATCATAGGAAAATTGAAGAAGTTTGGAGCCTGTGAAAGAGGGAAAGCACCCCTTTCAACTCCCAAGTCCAGCTCTGTCCATTTCTGTCAGAGCTATTCCACCAAGAAAGGAGGAATTATTCTGATTGGTCAGATGTATTTAAGCATTCACTGAATCGCATTCTGTTACACAGGGTCACTGTGTTTATTTAAAGGTACACAGCAGCAGTTCCCACATTTTTTTCTTGCCTGTTGCCTGGTTCTCTTATAGCAGGTAAGTGGAGTGAAGGGCGTCAGAACCGAGGCCTCCTTGTCTGGGTTCTATTTTGTTTCATGCACTAGGGTGGGCTTAATCTAGCAGAACAGTGAGCTCCTCTATGTTTCACTGGCCATTTCCATGCAGATGAGTCAAGCTCCATTTGGAGCCTGGGAAAAGTTTTTTTTTTTTTATTCTGAAAAAGAAACAACTTTATTGAGGTATAATTTAGTTTCCATATTTAAATTGTACAGTTCAATGATCTTTTTAAAAAAGTTTATTTTTAAATGTACAACAGGCTCCAAAACACTTCATTCTATATATGGGTAGCAATACATGTTATGGCAGGGAACTCAGATGCTTAAACAGGAATGGAATTGAGGATCACTTTAATGACCTTCATTAAACTTACCTAGTTGTGCAACCATCACCGCAGTCAAGTTCTGTAACATTTTTATCTCCCCAATAAGATTCCTCTTACTAATTAACAGTTAGTGATGATTCCCATTCTTACCCCCATGGTCAGTAGCTCAGTTGTATCCTATTTGTGACCACATGGATTCCTCTGTCTTTGGAATTTTCTAAGCAAGAATACTGGAGTAGGTTGCCATTTCCTTCTCCATGGAGCCTGGAAAATCTTGCATGCTCTCTCATCAACTTCTTCTTTCGGTATATACTCAGAAAATGGTAACATGCCCTGGGTAAGCTTTTACCTCAGCTCTGACTCAAGGTTATCAGGAATTCCAAATCTCTGACATGTTCTGTATCTTAAACAACAGATGATTTGTACATATTCTCATGCAGTTGTGGCTCAGTGGGTAAAGAATCCACCTGCATTGCAGGAGATGCAGGAGACTCGGGTTCAATACCTGGATCGGGAAGATTCCCTGGAGGAGGGCATGGCAGCCCATTCCAGTATTCTTGCATGGAAAATCCCATGGACAGGGGACACCTCGTGGGCTACCACTCATGGGGTCGCAAAGAGTCAGACATGACACTTTTACACTACTCATGCAGCTGGAACCTATATCTGTGTTTATGTGCTTCAAGCTAGGATGACTGTAGATTTTAAACAAGATAATTTAGAAATTTTATTAAACATTTCTTCTGTGACAGGCACTGTTCTAGGTACTCTTGATAAAGTAGTAAACTGAGCACTTATAATCAACAGTCTCAGAAAGGGTACTTAACATCAAAATTGAAACAAGAAAGAGGTACAGAAATCATACACAAAAAACAACAAAAAGAAGTCGGTTTAATATGCATGGTTGGCATTTTGGGGGTAAAAGACATCTAACACAAGGAGTTTTATAAGATTAATGATAAATAGTAATTTGTCATTAATCTTGTAAATGATTAATGGACTACAGTCCATGGGGTCACAAAGAGTTGGACATGACTTAGCAACTAAACACCAAGGCTGTCAATGTAGTGACCCTTTGCTCTTTATTCTTCAGGTGGCATTGATCCTATGCAATCAGAAGTAAGAGGGAATTACGGAGCATTCATATCATAATTAAATGTAGATTGACCCTGGTGATTATCAAAATCGGGTTGAATCAGAGGTAGTGCAAGAATGTTCTTTGGAATTTTTTCTTGATGAACATCATTATCTATCCTTGAGTTACAATGAATAGAAGCCAGTGAGTAATTTATCAGTTTGGTTCCCTATGGGAACTAAGTTGAATGATGTTTTCTCCTTTAGTCATTGACTTTCTACAGAGATAGCAGAGGCATTTCAAGTTTCCCAGACAAGAAATCTACCAGTAAACAGCTGGTACAGTGATGGTAGATGTGTGTTATTTACGGCCATGGGCTTGAGAATATTGGTGAGCTGCATTTTGACTACTTGTCAAGCATTCTGACATATTGGAACAGAAAGTGCTATTTAAATATAAACAGCAGTTTTTATTGAATTGCTATTAGTCATCTCTATGAGGAAGTGACCTATTAAGTAATAGGTCAGAGTACAGGAGACCTGCCATGAAATAAGATTGATTTCTGCTAAAGAGACCTTAAAGTAACTACATGTTTCAACCTGTGGTTTTTCTTCAATCATTTGTAAATTACCACAGAAAAATGCCATGTAAGAAGCGATCAGAATTTACTTTCCAGTGTACTTCTCTGGGCATTCTCTCTCTTTCCCTCTTTTCTTCTCTCAGACCCAGATGAAGAGCAATGTGGGTCTCAAGCTTTAGTGAGAATCTGAAGGCTTGTCAAAACAGTGATTTCCGAAGACTCAGCTGGGAATTTGCATGTCTAACAAGTTTCTAGGAGAAACTTCTGCTGCTGTTATATATTTGATAAACCATTGCTCAAGTAAAAGGAATGGGAATTTAGGAAGCAGAAGGATTGAGAGCTGTGAAAAGCTGCCGGCAGCCTCTGATCTGGGTCACCAAGCTGTCCTAACTCTGGGGAAGATCACCACGACTGCCCCAGGGAGCTCATTGAAAGTAAATGGCCTTCCTCTGAGTGGAGGCTGAGGGCAGCAGGATAGAACACTCCTGACCTTTCTTCCCCCTCTTAAACCCAGGTTACCAGTTAATGGACCATTTAACCTCTCTGCGCCATTCTTTCTCAGATTCAAAGTGGTAATGGTAGTTTCTTTTCCCTGTGACTAAAAAACAAGGTAAAACAAAAATCTCAGTGATGCTTCCCTATGTGAAAAATTTCTTTGGATTAATCCATCTATTAGCCACTCTGATGTAGGAAGGAAGATATTTAGCAAAATTTATCTCACTCTATAAAGTTTTAGGCTTTTAAGTTTAACTCTTTAGCAAGTTACCAAATACCTATTCTCCACTGCCTGGAGCTAGCTATTTCCTTGAGTGTGTCTAAGATGTGGGGAGCCACACGGGAACAAGTACTGAAAGAGACTCTAAAAAACCCTGTCTAATCCACACCACTTTCATCACCGCCAGCTCTCCACTTAATCCACCGCTCTTCTCACTCTTTCCACACCCAAACACCAGCCTCTTTGTGCTTTCAACACTCTCAACATCTTCCGATCCAAAAGGCATTTATAATTTCATCTTCTGGAAATGTTTAAGAAAATTAGTCCATACGCACATACATAGATTATGACACTAGAGGGTATGATAATAGGTAGGTTATAACTACCCTGACGTCTCTGCTCAGATGTCACCACATCAGTGAGGCCTTGATCATCCTATAAAAATAACTTTTGTGCATAGCCATGCAGGTGCACATATTAACCCACACATGCTCTATTCCATGCCTGATTTGTTTTTCTCTGTATGCTTGGTCCCATCTGCCAAACAGTATGTTTTGGTGTTGGTTTATTTTCTGTCTCTTCCCTAGGTAGAATGCAGATTTCAGGAGGGTGGAGTCTTGAATTTTTCCATTGCAGAACCTACAATAATCAATGATACATAAGAGTCACTCAGTAAATATTTCTAGGATGAAAAAAGAAAGGTGATATATCCTTACCATAGATTATCCATGAAAATGTTGGCATTGTTTGCATTACTTGCTCAAAGGATCTTATACTCAGTCATACTTGACTATTGGCAGTTCTTTAGAACCACTATTGCTCTTTATGCTCTTTAAATGATGCTGTAGCCTCTGCCTAGAATATTCATTTCTAAAACTTTTTTTTTGTCTTTCACATTTATGCATTTCCTCCAAAACACATACAGGTGTCCTGTTCTTCAAAAGTATTTCATGATAAACTCATTTTTTCTCTGTGCCCTCCTTCCCACTCTGGTTCCCTCTCCTGATACTTATCTAGTGGTTATGTTATACTGTTCGGTCCAGTTGAAACTCTTTCCAGTTTACCACAAACCACTTGAAAGCAGAGATGGTTTCTGACTTCAAAAGCACAATGCTCGAATGCCTGGCATATGACAACTCCTCGTAAATGTTCAGTAAATGGACAATAATCCACTTTAATCTTTTTCTTATCGTAAGAAGCTACTCTTCATTTCTCTAAACTTCTAAAATTTCCCTGAGAGACATGAGAGTAATAGTAATAAAAATATTTAACAATATTAAATAAAAAACAATAAAATAATAATAAAATATTAAATAAAAATAATAAAAATCAAGAGAATGGGCACTTATGATAACTAACTTGAAGATAAGCCTAGTAAAAACTGGAATAGTTCTCCAGACTATCCCTGGGTGGGGAAGGTCCCCTAGAGGAGGGAATGGCAACCCATGGAGAATCCCATGGACAGAGGAGCCTGGCGGGCTATAGTCCATGGAATCAGAGTCCAACATGACTGAGCAATTAACACACACACTCACAGGCATTACACACTCACAGGCTTCCCTTACAGCTCATTTGGGAAAAACTTTGCCTGCAGTGCAGGATACCCAGATTCAGTTCCTAGATTGGGAAGATCCCCTGGAGAAGGAAATGGCAACCCACTCCAGTAATCTTGCATGCAGAATCCCATGGACAGAGGAGCCTGGCAGGCTACAATCTATGGGGTTGCAAGAGTCGGAAACGACTTAGTGACTAACTCCCCCACAGGCATTACGGTTTCAACAGAGGAATTTCAACATAGGAATTCAACATATGAAACATTCAGAACACAGCAGATCTTTAGGAGTCAAAGCTTGTTCTAAACTTTATAGCCATGGAGACTGGTAGAATTTGGAGATGTTAAGGTAGTGTATGTGACTGAGACTTGCATGTTTAAAGATGATAAAGACCCATCCCAGCAGAAAGATCCTACACACAACTGAGAAAAAAAAAACCATTGGGCATTGTGAATGAGTGTATGCCTTGGCAGAAAGATGTTACATCTGTTCTTCCTACATCTGTGAGTGAATTATGCATGATATTACAAGAGGACTTTAAAATATGAGCAATTGGAAGCAAAAATAATAAGGAAGTGCATAGAAATGCAGTGAGTGAGTTTTGAAAGGCAGAAGTGGTGTACTGGTAGTTCTGGAAATCAACTGTGAAAACTTTAAGTTGATTAAATGTAACATAGAAAATGTACAAGAAAAAGTTGGTGAGATCAAATTAATAGGCAAAATAAACAGTTTCCTCAATAGTAACATTTTTGCTGTATCAAAGTATGAATAAAAAGCAGCGCATAAAGGATTGAGAAAATGAGTGTAATAATTCCTTTGTCATATGACTAGATCTAAGGTGAAAATTAGAACTCTATCTCAATGTATGGAGGGAATCATTGTTAGGAAATAGCATTTAAATTGAACAAGAAAAAGGATACTCAGGCATGATCCAGAGATAAGAACTTGCATCCCATATTCATAAACTATGGTGCACAACTGTCAAACAATCAGTATGGAGGCTGCAGAGAACAAACTTTTATTTGGGAGCTGGTCTTCCCTGGTTGGCCTGTGGTAAAGAGCAGTGCAGGAGATGTGGGTTCAATCCCTGGGTGGGGAAGATCCTCTGGATAAGGAAATGGCAACCCAATCCAGTGTTCTTGCCTGGGAAATCGCCATGGACAGAAGAGCCTGGAGGGCTAGAGTCCCTGGGGTCACAAAGAGTCAGACATAACTTAGCTACTGAACAACAACAAGGATTGTACTTCTGGAGACACAGATTCAGGTAAAATCTTAAGAGTGCTCTGTAGAAAAGAAAGAATCATTGCTTATAAAGATAAAAGATACAAGGTTGTTAAAGCTGTTTGGCAGGAATTATGATTGACGCAGGAAAGGAAATATTTGTCCTTAAGGGATTCTCTGTCACAAGTTTTTAGGGTAAGGGTTTGATAAATATCTTGAGTTTCTGGAACCTGCTCTGGATGCTTACGTCAAAACAATAGGTGATCAAAGTTCAGAGTCCACGTCAGCTGAGATGTGCTAAGTCACACTTGCCCAGTGGCCTCCTCTGAGGCTCCATTTGAGAGAACTCTCCTAGCAATACTGACTCCATTTTGATTTTTGTTTTACACAACTTACCTTCATTCCTCAAATCTGTTCGGAACTGATAAGCATATCCTTGTCATAGTACTTACTGTCTCTCACTGCATTAAAATGTACAATCACTGTTAGTCGCTTGGTCGTGTCTAATTTTCTGCGACTCCGTGGACTGTGGCCAGTCAGGCTCCTCTGTCCGTGAAATTCTCCAGGCGAGAATACTGGAGTGGTTTGCCATTCCTTTCTCCAGGGAAATCTTGCTAACCCAGGGACTGAACCTGGGTCTCCTGCATTGCAGGCAGTCTTTACCGTCTGAGCCACCAGGAAAGTCCTATCTATATACTATACTGTATATAGAAGTGTATATATATAAATTATGTACTTTTGTAAAAGCTTTGTGAAATAACAGCTAAATTGTACTCAAATATAATTTTCCTTAACATTGACTTAAATGTTCATTATAGTTCATATTTTTTCCCAATTAGTCCAGAATTATCAAATTAGAGAATTATCATTTCGAGACTGGTTTTTACTGACTTTAACTCCCATGTTCCTAATGAATAAACTAAGATTTTTTTTTTTATCACTAATATTTTCTGACCATTCAAAATTTGGATTGTTTCAAATGATTCTTCTTCCATCTCCACCAGAAATTTAGCTTTCTCTTTCTCTAGTGTAAGAAGAGCCTGTCTGCTTCATACATTTATGTCACTTTCTGATCATTATTTTATAATCTCTGTATTCCCTAATTTTTAATTTAATGTTAGAAACTAATGTTGGCCCTTTCTCTAGTCAAGTCAGTCCTGTAGCTTCCAGAACCAGTGCCTACATATACATTTCTAAATGATGTCAACTACAGTTCACCAAGCTCTCTAGTTTTTATAGTTTTATCACCTATCTTCCCCTATACTATGACCTTATTTCTCACTTTCAAAATTAAACTTTCAGAACTCCATTGCAACAATGATCAGTGGTGGTCAAATGAACTTGTAAAAGATAACCAAAAGTTAAAGTATTGTAACCATTAGCAATATAAAAGTTCAACTACTGTCCGCTCTGCAAATTAATAGATAGTTAATACTAAAATTTGTGGTTTCACAATGGTAGTGTGCTTCTTTCGAACATTTATTACATTCCTATTATATGCCAAGCACTGACTGACTCTTTGATTTCATTTTTGTCCCAATTAGTGACTAGTTTTGAAAATTTTGTTTTCCAAACACAGAATGATGACTTGGTTTAAAAACATGCTGTGGTATACACCAAATACTAAGATGTGCATTCTTTCCGTCCTCACTTTTTTGTTTCCATTTATCCCATCGTAGTTTAAATATTTGTTTAATTTATTTATTTGGCTGTGTCAAGTCTTAGCTGGAGCACACTGGATATTCAGTCTTCGTTGTGGCTTGTGGGATCTAGTTCCCTGACCAGGGGTGGAACCTGGGCCCTCTGCATTGGGAGCATGGAGTCTTAGCCACTGGACCACCAGGAAAGACCCCTATCATAGTTTAGATTCTGTCACTTTTCACTTCAGCCCTTATAATAGTCTCCTATTATGGGAAGTCTCCACTTACCGTCTCTTCACCATTCGTTAATTTCCTCAAACACAGTTCATACACACAGAACATTACCTGAATGATATTCACTACTGATGGCTGCTTGCTTTCTCAGAAACATTTAAAAGATGCAGAGTCTTAGAGGGGGAATGCTATCGCCATCTGCTGACTTGAGCCCAGAGTCTCAGAGGATGAAACTTCTTTCAGAAATGGGGAGGCATGGAAGTGTAATGAGGAAGTGCCACAGAAAGCTTATGAACCTTTTAATGACTTCTCAGAAAATATGCATACACACATACACCTGCACAAGATGTCCAGTGTGATTTCAAAGAGATTCTCAGAGACCCTGTATGTCTTGAATACTGGGTAAGAACTTCCAGACATGCTAAAATTTACAATAATGAAAAATCTGCAATAATGCAATCCAGAGAGCTGTGCACTCAGACCAAATGACTTATATCCCTTGTAATATTATTTCTGCCAAGTTGCCCCATCTTCTTTTGGCTTGCATAACAGACAGTTACAAGAATTTTTCCATCTTCCATTGCATCCTTTGTACAAAGACTATATAAATGCACGTAATATCTTGCATGTTATTTCTTAGGGTTAACAGATACCTGGTGTCCAGTATAGAGTTTCATGGACTACAGGCTAACTATTCTATAAAGGATAAACTAGTTCTTTGTAAACTAGACTGTTTATGTATTTCTCAACGCTCTGTTTCAGTTATTCTTTCTTACCATTTCATAAATTCTTTTGATGTGAAGTGAAACAAAGCAGGATGTTTTTTTTTTCTCCACACTTGGACAGAATTGTTAGAATGGCGACTAGGAGGCTGTCATGGTGGCAGAAATGACAATCACAATGAGAGAACCCCTACGTGGGTGTGGTTTTCCTACTTCAGTTACCTGGGGGTTGTTTTCCAGTGCTAAAACTAGGATGTTCTGAATTTTGCTGTCCTGAAAGGAGTTAGTGTTTCCTTCAATTGCTATTATATTTCCTCTAAAATTCCTATGTAATTCCATTGACCATTGAATAAATCCAAAGTAAACTCCTTTGCCTGGCTCTCTAGACACTTCAGCTATTTAACCTATCACTACAGGTTCATCATCTCCCCTTCTCCTACATATAAGCCTATGCTGTCTTCAACCTGCACAAACCTCTCTTTGCTCCGGTGCTGGGGAGTTTTTTCCAATCACTGAGGCACTTTTCGTTCTGTTGATTTTGCCAGGATTATGCCAGGATTTGATTTTTTCAGATGTGATGCATGTTAAATCTGCTTTATATGTGTAACATGATTGTATAGTTAATAAGTTAGACCAAGAGTAGTATTAAATGACACCTAATAGTGACTCTGATGTTATAAAACCAACATCTAAGTACATATATATGTATTTTTTCATATACATTCATGTCTTTCAACACTAACCTCACCCTGTACGTTCTCATGACTTAAAATGTGCTTTACTTTTTATTTTCCAGGCCATTGCATGTGGTACTCTCTTTGCCTAGAATTCTCTTTTCTCAATACTTCTACTTGCCACAACGTCCCCATGTAATAACCCTATGTGGAGAAACCTTTTTTCCGCCCCTCGTATGGGTTCCCCAGCTCCCTGTTCTAAGCTCTGTTTGTTCACAACGCATTGTAACTCCTTGTTTATTGTCTTACTTCATCGCTGTGTCGCCAGTGCCTGTACAGCACCCAGCATATGGAAAACACTTGAATGAATGAAAGTTGGTGACATTGAAATATACATATAACTGGTTTCAGTTCAGTGTAGTTCAGTCACTCAGTCGTGTCTGACTCTGCAACCCCGTGAATCGCAGCACGCCAGGCCTCCCTGTCCATCACCAACTCCCAGAGTTTACTCAAACTGGTTTAGAGGAGTTAAATGATAATTGTCATTGAAATTCATAAAGATATTTATGCTTTTGACCCAGTAATCCAGGAGTCAAAAACTCAAATGATTTAAGGGTCTGACAGTTAATCTAAATGTACATTGTTGGCCTGGGGGACGGCAATGGAAAATATAGGTTACACTTGCCTCACCTAAACACATTCAGATTTACAAGCCAAAAAAAGAAAAATAATAACCTCTGACTCATTCTAGAGAAATAATTCTGTAGAGAGAAAAAATTTAAAAAATAATTTGTAATAATATTATTTGTGAATCTAACTGTAATAAGGAAAAAAGAACACAAATTAAATAACTAAAATAGGGAACTGACTAAATTACATATAGATCATATCCACTAAGTGTCATATATTCTTTAATATGAAATAATCCCCCAAACTGTAATATATGTAAACTGCATTTGTTGTTAGAAATGGTGAAAGAATAATGCCAAACCCTATGTTTGCTGTAATTGCTGCCATGCAAAAATGTGCATCCTTGTTTTAAAAAAAAGATTATGCAAAATGAAGACAGCTATGTTAGGGTGCTCAAAATAGAAATGATTTTTTTTTTTAAGTTCAGCATTTAATAATGCCATCGTTTTCCAATTCCAATCTCTGGAGAAAACTTTGGCAATATCTTCTTGAGTCTTAGGAGACAGCACCTAGGAAGCAGAACCAGGTTACTTTGGATAAGAACTGAAGAATATGAATTGTGGGCTAAGCTAGAAATAACATTGTCATAGCAACCTCCAAAGATTTCATAGGAAAAGCATGGCTTGGATTTCTTTTTTTTAAGGAGTGTGACTAACAAGATCTCTTTTGAAACAGTTCTGATGTAGTGAGGGATAAGATACAATAAGTTTGATAAAGAGTTTTGTTGAGATTGGGATATAGTGGCCTAACCTTGAGATCAGAAGTGAGACTCCCTAGTGTAGGATTAGCACATTTTATTTGTTGATTAATGTTCAGTGATTTAACACTTAATGTGATGCCAATCTGCCTTCCCTGCACATAACAGTATTTATTTAATAATAAACTTTTAATAATATAATAATTCTATAATGATAATAATGGTTTTTATAAGTTAAAGAGTTCAATTCTCCTTATCCAGAGACATTTAATGTATTTTTCTGATTCTTTGTTGTTGTTATTGTTTAGCTGCTAACCTGTGTCTGACTCTTTGTGACCCCATGGACAGTAGCCTGCCAGGCTCCTCTGTCCATGGGATTCTCCAGGCAAGAATACTGGAGTGGGTTGCCATTCTCTTCTCCAGGAGATTTCCCCAACCCAGGAATTGAACCTCTGTCTCCTGTATTGGCAGGCAGATTCTTTACCGCTGAGCCGCCAGGAAAGCCCTTCTGATTCTTTATAAAGACTCAGTTTTCTGTTCTAAGTGTGTTTCTGGGATAATATGTATAACCTCCTGGAAACAGATGCCTGTAGAAATTGTGGTAGCATCAGTGGGGAAATCATTGTAACTTCTTCCTTGGAAAGGGCATATTCCATCAGTCTCATTGCCTCATTTGTTAAGCTGAATTGCCATCCTAAGTGACAAATCTTTTTCGTGTCCAAACTTCCTGCAAGAGTTTATGTGTTAACCGTATTCTGAGTTTAGATCAGAAGTGTCCCTTAGATGATTTTATAAATCCCAGGTTTCCTATAGTTTTCAAAAGCTGGTCCAGCCCACCGGCCAGGCAATTGCTCTCTTTATACAATGAAAGTTTCCTCAAGCAAATTAAATATGTGGCTTTGTACAATATAGCAACTAATGTCCTAAAACTGCTAATTTTTTGATCATGCTAAAACTTTGAGTGGTTTCTTGACTGCATTCAGAAAATCTGCTTTTGATAACATAATCCTGTGGTATCAACTTTGTTATCTTGCACAAATAAGCAGTCCTGATATAGGGCCACATGGTTGAGGAGGAAGACACTGTCAGTAATTATATTTAAGAGGAAACTTCTAGTTAGTCATTTTTTTCCAGTTCAAGGTAGATTTTTATAAATACTGTTTATTTTAAATAGCAATATGTCCAAAATATCGTGTTTCTCATAACACATACAAATTTTTGACTCTAGCTTTCTGTGTAACATTAAAAACAAAAATCAACAAAGCACAGTCAAATCACCTATTACCTCAAAACAAGGAGCTGTGCGGCAGCATCAGTGTGATGAGTTAAGCCATATGAACAAGGAGCAGGGCCAAGTTTGAAACCCCTACAGTTCAGGACTCATGGGAACTGGCACCTGATCACCCTTACAAGTAACCCACTTAGTATGTTTTTCTGAAGCTAATGGTAAAGCTAACCTTTTTTAACCATCTGCTAAGGACAGAGATCATGTTATAAATTAAACGGAACTTTGATTTCTATTTCCATTTCTAAGCATTTGACTGCAAATTAAACCTCAGATTCTTAAAGAATTCTGTCTTCTATGTGAATGGGATCTGTCCACTCATTCATTCAACATCTACTGAGCTGATACTTCATACAAAAGACTGAGTGAGTGGGTTAAAAAATATTTGAGGAGATTACCGTCTGGTTAGTCATACCCTGATCTTCACTCATTCTGAAGTTTTGAATCGGAAAAAAAGAGTTGAACCAGTATTTGTTCAGTTTTGCACATAAATAGTCCTAGAGAGCATAGAAGAAAAGAAGACTTTTTCCATTGAAAAAATATGACTTTTCTGACTAAATTAATATATATCTTAATCATTTATATTTCAAATGAGAGGAAAGTTTAACAGATTTTTTTTCTGTGAATCTCTACTGCTTTGAGGCATACAAAAATTTGTTGCTAATTTGAGGCTTTCCCTTTTTAAAGTCATATAGCTAAGTTGAGCAATTAATAACCTTGAAATTTAGGAAACTGACTCACATGGACTACCTAGGAAATTGTTTGCACTAATTTGATTTATAACTCTGCCCTAATCACTTGTAAAACTCAGCTAGACAGTAAAAAGTCCTCTACTTCAAACCTCATGGTAAAGTTTTCCAGGTTAATCTGAATTGGTTTCAAACGTGATGAAAGGATGGAGATCACCAAAATTTAGATTCTCTCTACAGCCACATACAAAAGAATGGTATTAGACTACTATCATGTACCATACACAGATATCAACTCAAAATGGATTAAAGACTCCAGGGTAGACCTGAAACTGTAAAACTCCTAGAAGAAAATATAGGCAGTACTTATTTTGACTTTGGTTTTAGCAATCTTTCTGGATATGTCTCCTCAAGCCAGGGAATGAAAGCAAAACTAAACAAATGGGACTATTATCAAACTACAAAGCTTCTATACAACAAAGGAGACATCAACAAAATGAAAACTTATCAAATGGGAGGAGATATTTACAAATCATTTTTTCTAAATATCCAAAATATATAAAGACTTCATACAGCTCAAAAACAAAAAACAAATAGATTAAAAAATGATTAGTGAAGCTGAATAGATGTTTTTCCAAAGAAGGCATATATATGGCCAACAAGCATGTGAAAAATGTTCAACATCACTAATTATCAGGAAAATGTAGATCAGGGCCACAGAGAGATATCACTTCAAACTCATTAGAATGGCTGCTATCAAAAAGACAAAAATAGCAGGTGTTGGAGAGAAAATGAAGGAAAGGGAACCCTTGTGTCCTTTTGATGAGAATGTAAATTAGTGTAGCTACTATGGTAAATGATAATGGAGATTCCTCAAAATATTAAAACTATCATGATTCAGCTATCCACTTGTATTTACCTTAAAAATACAGGAACACTAATCTGAAAAGTTATATGCACCTCTGTGTTCATCACAGCATTGTTTACAACAGACAATATATGGAGACAACCTGAGTGTCCGCTGATAGATGAATGGATAAAGAAGACACACACATATACACAATAAAATACTACTTAGCTATAAAAAGATGAAATCTTGGCATTTGAGACAGCATGGATGGACCGTATATGTTAACTAGAATGAATCTCAGATGGAAAAAGACCAATATCTTATTATTTCACTTATATGTGGCATATGAAAAAAACCACTACAATATTGTAAAGTAATTAGCCTCCAACTAATAAAAATAAATGAAAAAAAAAAGCCAAATGATGAAACAAACAAACAAAAAAAGTGAACAAGCCAAACTGAAACAAACAAGTAGATACAGCTAACAGAGTAGTGATTACCAGAAGGGAAGAGAGTGGAGTGAGGGCCGGATGGGCAAAGGGGATAAAAATATGACAGACAGAAAGTAGAATTTAATGGTGAGCACAGTATAGTGTATCTGAATGTCAAAATTTAATATTGTACACATGAAACATGTGTCATAAACCAATAAAATATAATCGTTAAATAAATTTCTTTAACTTATGAAATAGCAACATACTTTGTCGAATTTACTTACCTTCAGAATTTTTATTTGTACAGATTGAACCAGAAGAAGTACCTTCGTTGGTCTATTTGTTTTCTAAAATTCTGAGACTAAATTGTTTTTACAATGACTTCATAAAATTATTGATAAAATGTTTTCATAATCATGAAAATATTATGATAAATAACTGTAATAGCTGCATTTATCTAAATATTTAGATAAATGTGTAATAGCAGCATTTTCTCAAACTGATAAAGTATTTTTTCTAAATGTATATCTCAAGTTAAGAAGAATTAAGCTGCACAGATATAATATTTACTAATCTTTCTCAAATGATATGAACTTAATATAAGAAACCTGTAATATATTAATATCCTCATAATGGAATTCGGATTTTCTCTTCAGCAGAAAATGATCAGGGCATATGTGAATGATTTTTTTTCCCCTATATTCCTGTTGGATTTGTTATCATGATCTCATTGTATATCATTTAAAGTGTGCTCTTAAGCATTTGCCAATTAAAGAAACTCAATATAAAGACACAAAGACCCCATCTGAATTTGCTGAGTTTGCATAGTTATAAAACTGTGGCTCATTGGAATCTAGTGTGCTATTGGAATTTTTTACACGGTGCTAGTCACTTCGGTTGTGTCCAACTCTTGCACCCTATGTACTGTAGCCCACTGGGCTCCTCTGTCCATGGGATTCTCCTGGTAAAAATTCTGGAGTTGGTTGCCATGCCCTCCTCCAGGGGATCTTCCCTACCAAGGATCAAACCTGTGTCTCTTACGTCTCCTGCATTGGCAGGTGGGTTCTTTACCAGTAGCACCACCTGGGAAGCCCTTTTTTTTTGCACACTTAGCTCTTAAACTAAGAGCTTCCAGGTGGCTCAGATGGTAAAGAATCTGCTTGCAATGCAGGAGACCCGGGTTTGATCCCTGGGTTGGGAAAATTCCCCTGGAGAAGGGAATGGCTGCCCAGTCCAGTATTCTTGCCTGGAGAATTCCATGGACAGAGGAGCCTGGAAGCTCTTACACTAATTTGTTTTGGATTCTGGGCAAATTGCTTGGTACCTTGGTTAAGTGAGCTTTTGAAAAATATTTCATGTGTCGAGTCACTTCACATTGAGCTAATAGCTGTGTGTTTGCTAAGTATTTTGTGAGGAGAAAAGAGCAAAGAAAGCTAGATTTTCTTAAAAACACTGAACTGTAATGTGTATGTAGTGACTGGGTAATTACTGGGCAGAAACGGGGCTGCCAATAAAAGTCAAATATATGCAACTACCTTCTTTTGCTGAAAATCTGTCCTAGTTTCATGTTAAATTTCATATTAAAATGGTACTGCATTTTCCTATAATGATATTATTATAACACAGAGGATATATTTCTGACCAAAGACTCTACATCCACAATATATGATAAAAGCCAAGGTGTGATTATTATCATACTCAACTAATTTAAATAGTAAAATATATTCTAAACCTCATAATGGACAAATATATGAACTGTGAGGTGGTTAAATGTGTCTCTAACTTATTTTAAGAAGGCATATATCATTATGTTCAAACCATATTTCTAGTATATCATAAAGTATAGCTACATAAAATGAACACATTAACTTTAATTACCACTTATTTACACTAATAGAAGTCTGTTCCCCAACAGGAAAGATGTACATATGTATATGGGTGTTTGCGTGAGCTAAATGACTGATATCTTTTTAAAAACTGTCCAAGAAAGTTTAAAGTAATGAATTTTCACGTACCATGAGGAGGTAATAAAAGTCATTCTCCCATATTTCCTTAATTCTGAGGTGCCATATGTTGTATATGTCCTTAAGTTAGTAAAACTGTTTTTGGAAAGAGAAAAAGCAAGTACAGCAACTGTGCACGTTAGAAGGAAGATTCTGGTTTTTTAAATTTTATAATGAAAAAGAGGTATGAAGATGGAATATATTTTTTATTTACCTTAGAATTAAATCTGAATTTAAGATTAATTTCTATAATATGTGTGTTAGTCGCTCAGTTGTATCCAACTGTTTGCAATCCCATGGACGGTAGCCTGCATGCTCTCTTGTCCATGAAGTGTTCTCCAGGCAAGAATAATGGAGTGGGTAGCCATTTCCTTCTCCAGGGGATCTTCCCAACCCAGCAGTTGAACCTGGGTCTCCTGCATTGCAGGCAGATTCTTTACCATCTGAACCACCAGGGAACCTTGTATGCAATCTTTCTTGAAGGAATTTGTAATTTGCTATGAGTGATTTAGAAATTTCCGGATTTCCATTCATTTTCGAAATTCAATATTTTGGCTAAATCCAATTATTTGTGGCTTCCCTGGTGGCTCAGTGGTAAAGAATCTGCCTGTTAATTCAGGAGACGTGGTTTGACCCTGGGTCAGGGAGATCCCCTGGAGAAGGAAATGGCAATCCACTCCAGTATTCTTGCCTGGGAAATCCCATGGACACAGGAGCCTGATAGGTTACAGTCCATGGGGTCACAAAAGAATCAGACACGACTTAGCGACTAAACACAACAACAGTCAATTATTTGAAATCCTCTCTCAATCTAGACTGCCCATGAGGCCAGTGCCTGAGCTGATCCTCTAGAGAGCTTCATGGAGATTATAGTAAGGAGAGCTCATGTTGAGTAATTTATAGATGGTTAACATCATTAGGAATTGCTCCCAATTTTATTCATGATTCTGAACCCTTGAAATCATTGAAATACCAAAAAATGAGTATAAAACTATTAGGAAGAGTGAATACTTGAGCCTACTCTCAGAGTCTCTGAGGCAAAGGCACATTCTGTGCAGAAGTGTAAAGAAATATAGTTTTGAAAAAATAATTCTAGTTACAGTTAGAAGTTGGTGAACTCTGAAGTTTCTCTTATTACTGGTGAAAGAGTTTAGAGCCATTGAAAACATTTCCCTCTAGACACTGTATGCTGAACTTATTTTAATCAGCAGTTACACAAGTTGACCCAAGTGCTAGGCAGTAGTGAGTAGGATACTGGGCAAAAATTGTTTCTTTCTCCTTGTACAAAACCTGGATGCATCTTATCAAAAGTAACCAGGCGAAAGGGATGTTTATTCAAAGCTATTGCAACTGGAGAGAGTAACCAGGCAAAAGGGATGTTTATTCAAAGCTATTGCAATTGGAGAGAGACTGAACTCAACTCTGCTGAAACAAAAGTACTGGAGTACCTGGAGAACCTTCTAAAACTTTTGAAGGTGGTGTCAACAACAAGGAGACTCTGTCTCTTGTAGCACCATCAGCTCTGCACATCACAGTTGAATGGATACTGAGATAACATCGGAAGGGCTCTTCTCTTATACTTAGGACATTCTCTGAAATATCTTTGTTTCTTTGCTTTATCACCAAAACGATTGTTTAAAGGAACATCCTTTTTGGGTTTTTTTTTTTTTCAGATACACACAGGGAATGCTATTTATTAACTCTCACTATGTGCTAGAGTTATGCTGACAGTCTTCTTATGTATCCCTATATATCAGACAGGAAATGTTAAGACTTCTGATATTGGTTCCATATGGTTAAATAAACTGTTTAAAGGAGGATATTCCTGAACTGGGGAGGGATGTCTGGGACAAGAGCAAGCCAGATGGAGACAATTTAATAAACCATTTAGTCTTATCTGAAAGTCTGATAAAATTTGAATACCTATGTCTGGCTTATATGGAACTTATTTTTCAACATAATATGACTTGTCTAT
This sequence comes from Cervus canadensis, assembly GCF_019320065.1. Classification (NCBI taxonomy): domain Eukaryota; kingdom Metazoa; phylum Chordata; class Mammalia; order Artiodactyla; family Cervidae; genus Cervus; species Cervus canadensis. The sequence continues at coordinate 39,859,101 of NC_057397.1, forward strand.
TTTTCATAAGAATTTGGGATGAAAAGGAAAAAAATAATTTCATCTAGTCAATAAAAGAAATACTGATGATCCTCATATTTCTTTGAAATGCTTTGGTAAATTTCTTGACTTGTCATCTGACTGATTTTTACCCTTTTCCAGAAAAAAAAAAAAAAAAGCTTACTGGGAGGAAGTAAGACTTAGTGCTTTTCCAGTGTATTCTTGGTATTCTTCCAACACTTCTGGAAAACATCATTCTATCACATATTCCTATAGAACTGTCAGCTGAAATGAAGAACCCTTTTTCACAGCTTCTGAGACAAACGTATCAGGATATTCTTAAAGATACCATATCCAAAAGGCATATTTAAAATAATTAGTTCATCATCATGCCCCGACAAGACTGCAAGGTTGCTTAGCAACAGAATCAGGCACACTTAACAAGAACGTGGATGGAAACAATGGAGAAAAGTGATCGAGATCTCATAAAGGCAAATTCTTTGAATTAAATCTTCATGAAAAGATATCATGGGGAGAATGAGTTTTTTAACCTAAAAATTGTTTCCTGAGATTGGTACAACATTATTTCATAGCTAAACATCAACCACTTTCCATAAAGTAGATAGAAACAATGGTACTTTTAGTCTTTATGTAATTTAGGGCACTTACAAAACAGTATTTATCAGTGTTAGCTTAAAAATGCAAAATATTTCTATGCTGTCCCATTTTCTTTAAAGCTCTAGAGATATAAAGAAAGAAAGATACTTACAAAATATATACTTCAAATATATTTGATTAATGGTGTATTTTATTTTTATGTCATCATACATAATTCAACTATAAAAAGCAAAGCTATATTCTTTTAAATTTGAACAACATATAAATATATATGTGTATATATGTATACATATATACACACAAACATGCATTGTCTATCTATCTAGTTCCCATTTCTAGTAAAAAAAAAAAAAAAAAGAAAGAGTGAAAGAAAGAAAAATCCTACAAAGCATGATCTCTTTGGGATTCCAAGACTGACTAATTTTTGACTACTTTGACTGAATGGGCCGATTTTATACTACAATACCTGGAAAAGCACTTACTTGCTTCTGTTAGTAAATGGAAATAAATCCAACACATACGGGTTCTCTTGATGTAATACCTAAACACCTAAGAAGCTCAGTCAAGGAATAAGCTCAACATCCAGGCAGAAAACCTCTGCTCTGACCCTAGTCTCATCTCTGGCTGGGACAATTCACTTAACCACCATAGACCTCATATTCCTCTTGTATAAAAGGAAACCTCCAAGATTATTTCCACATTAAAACTCCTAAAGCTCATGGCCATCAACTCTAAGTAGCATCATTCATTTTACTCATGGCGAAATTCGTTGTTTTTCTGAATCGGTTGTCTTTCTGTGAGTGTTAGAAGTAGCAGGCTTGTTCACCAATACGTTCAAGTATCAGACAGAAGATTTTCAATACTGGCTTTCTTTTGTTTTCTCTTCGTGCGTGATTACATGTTGCTGAACTGCTTTTTAGTTTCCGGAAGCTAAAAACAGGCAGGTGCAGATATAATATGGGCAGCCCTTTTCACCAGCCTTTCTGTTTTTAAAACAACTGGCTTATTTGCACAGCGTTCAGAAGAGGGTTAGATGAGCAGATCTGTTTTCCTTTTCTTGAGAAGTTTTGTAACAGCACCAAAAGGTCATCCTTAAAATGTCAGACAAGATCAACAACAAAATCTTGGAAAACAGCCAGTCCACCAAGGAAGCAAACCCAAACTATTTACAGATGCTAACTATAAATAAGCAACAGAACCCTAGAGTGGAGGGAGGGCAAGGGAGAGAAATACTTTGTAGGCATAGCAAAGAAATATTTTCAAGAGATGCCTCATGGCATTGAACCGTTGGGAATCAGTAGCAGCAAACAGGCCTGGGCCCCAGCAATTGGTAAAGGGCTCATTCATCAGGAGGTTGGAAGCAAGAAGTCTAAGATCATGAGTCAGAGAAGCAGAATCATGAGCCACAACCCACACCGGGTGCTGTATGCTATTGTTAAAACAAAGAAAAGTTGATGTAAATATTTTAATTGCAAGGAAGTGAAAAGGTGGCTTTTTAATCCCACTAGTTGATGCCAGGCCAGGTTTTTGATTATGTGACGAAGGATGTAGCCCTATCGCCCTGACAGATGAGTAGTAGAGAAGATGCTGTTTTCTTCCCACAAAAATACCATTTCTCCTACTAACAATTCCAAAAGGGAGAGAAAGCCTTTAACAGAAAACACATTAAAGGAGAGTCGCAGATACTTAAAACCAGAAACTTAATATTGATGAAAGAAACAAGTAGGTTTAAGAAGAGGAAAAGCTACAGAAAATGATTAAAGTTTTGCACATTTAGTTCATGTTTTTAAAATTATGAACAGAAATGGAGAATTCTCTGCCATTTGTATTTTATCCATGATTCATTAGAAGTTTACCAGGATGAAAAGTAACTTGCTGGCAAATGTGGAAAGTAACACTGAAGACATAGTATAAGCCAGAGACATATTTGTAGCAAAGGATTTCACAACTTTGACATGATTGACACCAGAATCATATTATAGTTATACTTAATGTTAGATTTTGAAATATTAAATGTATATTCAGGAGAAATAGTCAATAAATTGTACATAATATATTACAGTAGTAAATGTTAGGTTCTTTTCAATGAATAGTGTATAGTCTTTTTGCAGTCTTTTTAAAGAGACTCATTTTAAATACATATTGTTTCAAATTTGGGGAACAAGAAGTTTAAAATAAGATGAACCAGATTTCTACAGTCCATTTTCAGATGCTCAAAGTGAGCAGGTTACTAAATGGAGAATGGCGGAGGCCATGTGCTAATCTGTGCATTCCTTGCACTGTTTTAATTTTAAATCAATGCATCTATAATATGCAAGGGCACAAATCTCTCATATATCATGCTTTTCAGGCAGACTGATACACAGGAATAACAGTCACCTTCAGAACTTTCTTGTCCACCCAATTAGAACAGACCTTAGGCAAAACTGTGATGACTGCTTGTTTCATCATGCTCCACTTTCCGGGTTTCCCCTGTGAGTCTATTTGTTGCTCTGTCTGTCTCTTTCCTAATACCCTCTGTGGGACTCTGACGCCCTCAGGTTCTCGCTCCTCCTCCGCAGCATCAAAACTTGCTTTTGAGTCATTCAGGTTGAGGTAAGAGTGACTAAGGTCTTAAAGCTCAACCAGTATTTGAATACCAATGGGAAAGAAAGATTGAGGGTAAAGGGATGAGATTCAGAGATAAAGGGATGAGAGCTGACTGCCAACCCTCAGTTAGTAGATGGGAAGACATTTTTAGGCATCAGAACTTTTCTGCCTCTCCAGTCATAATATGTGTTCTGCAAGCTATGTAGTTGGAGAGATGCAATCATAGGAAAGGCTCAAGATACCAGAAAATAGAAACAAAACTCTTTCTTCTTAGTTCATAAATAGGCTATAGGCCTACTAAAGAGAACATTAAAATTGCCCGGTTTCCTGAGCCCCGAAACCAGCCGGCAGGGCAAAGGAGTTGAACAATGTGGCATTCGTGTTGGTTAATGGCAGAGAAAATTCAGTGTGGAGTTACAGATGCTAAAGCAGATATCGGGATGTTATTTGTGTGTATGCGTCCATTGTGTATGTATATGGAAGCCACCTCTGTCATCTAGGAAGACATTTAAACCTTCCAAAGTTATTAATTCATTGAGGAGAAACAATTAGCTTCAACTTCATTTTATTGCTAAAATTGGGTCATATTTGAAGGATGAATCAATAACAACGATTTCCTTGAAAGGTCTCTTAAAGCTATTGATTTTTTTATGGCACTGGTATGAAAGGGGGTTGCTCTGAAAGAACACAAACAGGTAATAGTATCTTTCCACAATTTTGGCAGTAGTCATTGAGCAAAAACTACAATATGATAGAAAGCACAGTTAGCTTTCTTTGTCTCATACACAAAGTTAAAAGGCGGAAAAACCCTACCTTTTATTATTTTGTATTTAGTAGTTATGTAAATTAAAACAAGCTGATCATATATATTAAATTATATATATATCATATATATTAAATTAAAACAAGCTGATCATATATATCATAACCCATTATGATTATTCAGTTACCCCCCAAAAAAATTTACTTTGAAAATGAATCCTGAATATGAGTACATTTTGTATTCAGAATCATGGGGAAAAAGAAGCCTCCGTTTAACTTATGTGGGCGAATCCCATAGTTATTGATCATTAATGAGGGAAAGCCAACTAATTTTCTAACATTTCATCATTTTCCACTTTTTAGCAAAAGAGGGATTTTATTACTCAGTGCGAGGAACTATAGCCATTATTTTATAATAATTAAAAGTAGTATAATCTATAAAAATATCAAATCACTAAGTTGTACTCCTGAATCTTTTGTAAATCGTCTATACTTCAGTAGAAAAGGGGAATTTTGTGTTTCTTATCAGATGTTCTTTTCTTTGTTAGAAGTGAGGGAAAAACAGCACTGATCTAAAGAAGTCAGTTTCTTGATTTGCCTGATGATTGTGAATATGAATAGGCGTGTTCTCTATAGAACAGTAGCTCTTAACCAAAGAGAAGGCTGGCTCTGACATATTTTGCAAAGAAAAGTGTGACAAGATATAGCAATCCTTTTAAATATTTCTGAAGTTTAAACAATTAGTGTACTCTGCATGAATTTTATCTTTCAACTAAATTGTTCTACTCTGAAATTTATGATGTGTGATCCAGGTGAATTTATAATACTGAATTCATAAAGAAAGTGTAGTAGAATTCACATATCTCCATATTGATGGCATTTTTAAAATAAATTTATTTTTAAGTGCAGGATAATTGCTTTACAGTGTTGTGCTGGTTTCTGCTGCACAACAGCGCTCATCAGGCATATATCGCCTCCCTCCCGAGCCTCCCTCCCACCACCCCCTTTCTACGCCTCTAGGTTGCCACATAGCACCAGCACCAGACTGGGCTCCCTGTGTTATGTAACAGCTGCCCACTAGCTATTTAACACGTGGTGGTGTATATATGTCAATGCTACTTTTTCAGTTCTTCTCACCCTCTTCTTCCCCTTCTGTGTCCACAAGACCATCATCTACATCTGTGTCTCTATTTCTGGCCTGTAAATGGTTCATCGTACCATTTATCTAGATTCCATATACATGCATTAATATATGATATTTGATTTTGCCCTTCTGACTTACTCCACTCTGTATAACAGGCTCTAGGTTAAATTCTAATACTAAACTATTATTGTTTCATAAACTAGGAGAAAATTGGAGGTTACATGAGATTATCCTAGTAAAAGCGTTACAATGACTTCAGCATTGTAGGACAGGAACACAGTAAGAACTAAAGGCAGGGAAGGAAATGCATAAGTAAGAAGGAAAAAGAAATGAAAGAGCTAAAAGATGTATTACTTGGCTATCAGGTGCCAGGAGAGTCCATTTTGCTTTCTCTTAATCTTCATAATGCTCTTGTCAGGATGGTATTAACATACCCATTTTTCAGACCAGCAACCTTTAACCATAGATTGCACTTGATTGTCTGCCAGGTTTTCAAGTCTGTGATGAGGACAGTAAAGTCAGAAATTTCAATTCCAGTCAGATCAAGACCTAACAGAGGCACCATTATGAAATCACATAGCTTAGACTCACATCTGACCACATTAAAATGTTGTTTATTCTTCTACAGGATGATAGCCTGTGTTTCAAGAGGAACTATCATTCTTGCCCCTGTAACAATTTCTCTGAGTTGTTTGTGCCAACTAAAGACTTTGATTGAGTTTCATATTAGCAAAGCCCTGGAATTACATGAATATGAATAATTGTCTACCTATCTAATAATTATTTTTAGAGAAGGATTGCAGAGCTGTTATCAGATTCTCAGGCTCAAACTATCTAATAGTTTACATTAAGTGAGGTAATTAATTCCCCTTCTGGATTCAAGCATTATAATTATTTTTAATCCTTACCATGGTCCCTGAAATAGCTATTATCTCTAATTATCAGTAAGGGAATTGAGAAGTAGAGAAGTCTAAGTGAGAGGGCTAGAATTCAAATCCAGGTCAGTTTCAGTCTTGAACATGGTGAATTTTATACCCTACACTGCATTCTATACTCTCACTGTAGATGATCAATAAATGTTAATTTATTTCCTTTACCCCAGTTGGGGACAAAGAACACAGGTGTGTGAGAGTAATGTAGAACTGTAAAGCAGTTCCTAAATCAGTACAGATTAGTTTTAATGTAAATGATATAACAGTAATGCTAGTCAGCAGTTACTGAATAATTTATATTGTGCTGAGCTGAGCATTAAGTACTTTACAAGCATTCTTTAAAGGGCTTCCCTGGTAGCTCAGTTGGTAAAGAATCCACCTGCAATGCAGGAGACCCTGGTTAGGTTCCTGGGTCAGGAAGACTCTCTGGAGAAGGGATAGGCTACTCACTCCAATATTCATGGGTTTTCTTGGTGACTCAGATGGTAAAGAATCTGCCTGTGATGCGGGAGACCTAGGTTTGAGCCCTATGGATAGTATAAATGTGCCCAAGTGATGAAGATAGCATGATCATGTACAGGCAATGAAACTGAGACAGAGTTTTCTGGGCTGATAGTTAAATTTTGTCCAAGACATTAATGAGAGAAGGGATGAGCAGTAGTGGCGGGAGAAAGCACTGATGGAAGTCTTGTACTGCTTGTTTAAGAACTGTGACCTGATAACCTGAAAACTGAGGTTCTGGTAAAAACTGAAGGCATACTTTTTGTAGTGTGAAAAAAATTAATAACCAGTATCTATTCATCTCTTCATGTTTGAATATGACTGTTTCGTAAATGTGTTGAAATGACTTATAAGCTCTCTTTCAGGTCTGGACTAAATGTTTATATCACAGCATTAGGGCCCATGGGGCAGCATTTGCAAGTCCAAACTTAACTGCTCTCTTTCTTAGTGTGGGGGGTGAGTATCTATGGACTTGCAAAGCAAACAACAGCAACAACAAACTTGTAGTATTTTCTTTTATCTATAATTATTAATAATGTTGTGAAGAAACCCAATTTGATATATTTATGCCAAAGTATAAGTGAAATCTTTTTTCCAAGTTTTCTTGGGATTTAGTTGATTTATAATATTGTATTTGTCCAAGAAATAGAATGTGATGATTTGGTATATGTATATATTGTGAAATGATTACCACAGTTAACCTCAATTCACATAATTATAAATTCTGTTTTTGTAACAAGAACTTTTAAGATCCTTAGCAACTTTCAAACATACAATATGGTGTTAATATGGTCATTGTGACCAAGCTGCACATTACATCCCCATTGCTCATTTATCTTATAACTGGAAGTTTTTATCTTGTGATCATCTGTACTCATTTCCCCTATCTCCAGCTTCCTGCTCTGGCAATCAATCCATTCTTTCTATCATAAGTTCAGTTTTTTAGATTTTACATATAAATGAGATCATAAAGTATTTATCTTTGTCTAATTTATTTCATTTAGCATAATGCCCTGAGTCCACCCACATGACCACAAATAGCCAGATTTCCTTCTTTCTAATGGCTGAATAATACTAGGTTGTTTTGCACCCCATTTTATTTATCCATTCATCCATCAAAAAACAGTAAGGCTGTTTCCATATCTGACTGTCATAAATCCTACAGTGAACATGGAGGTACAGATATCTTTTTGAGATAGTAATTTCATTTCCTCTGGATATATAGCTAGAAGGAAAATTGCTGGATCATATATTAGTTGTATTTTAATTTTTTTTGAAGAACCTCCACACTATTTTCTATAGTGGCTGCACCAATTTACGTTCTCACCAACAGTGCATAAGTTTTCTCTTTTCTCAACATGCTCACCAACACTTGTTATCACTTGTGTTTTTGATACTAGCCATTCTAACAGGTGCGGGGTGGCATTTAGTTAATTTAATTAGTTCTTCCTATAGAATTTTACTCATTTCTACCACATATATTATCACATAAAGATCACATAAAGATTTTTGGTCACATAAAGATTTTTGGTCATATCAACATGAAAAGCTAGGTCAGCTAATTCTGTGTTCTCCATTTAAATAACAGTAAATCACACAAATCTTTCTGAAAGAATATTGTAATTAATCTCCAAAGATAGTTTATAATTCTGTATGCTCTGCTTTCATACACATTTGGCATTCTTTTGACTTTCAGTATTTATTTATTATATTTGCAAGCCTTTTGTTAAAATAGCTGGTACACAAATCATTTCCTGATTGCCACATGATTCTATTTGTATTTTTGAGTTATTAACCTTTGGAATACAACAGTGGCTGGAGATTTGCCGGCAAAATAGTGCTTCCTTTTGGCACTTTTTGGAAAGAATATTTGTAAATCTGAATTACTGATTTATTTTGCATTCTAAATTTATATGGCACTTTCTTTTAAGCTAATGTAAATTAGACTAATTATAAGCTGTCTTTTTTCCCCACCAGGGCAAATAAAAATATAATTTGTAGAAAAGTTTTTCCTCTCCACATATTGAATCACTGTTCTCCTCTTCTTTGAAAGTTAATTCTGATTAAGATGTATTTATAACTCATTGAAATCTTTGACAAAACCTTGGCATACCTCTGAGTAATCACACATCACACTGGGTATGTGTGCTTAGTCGTGTCCGACTCTTTGTGACCCCATGGACTGTAGCCCACCAGGCTCCTCTGTCCATGGGATTCTCCAGGCAAGAATACTGGAGTGAATTGCCATTTCCTCCTCCTGGGAATCTTCCTGACCCAGAAATTGAACTCTCGCCTCCTGTATCTCCTACAGGCCATTGAAATACTTTAAAACAAATGAACAGTAATAGCTTGAATGACAAATATTACTAATATTGATATAATTTATTAAGGAGAATATGTTACAATATATTAAAATACAGATAGACAGTGAAAGAACAAATTTAATTTTCAACTAAATATTGCATTGATATTTAGACCATTGGTTAAAACATGAGAACAGGTTTCTTCCATTTCAGGGAAGCAAAATACTTGTAGATCACTTAACATTTATGAAGCATGTTCTCAGTCTGTAGGTATATATTTCCTTTATATATGTCATTTAATTTAACTACATCCCTCTGTAATTGATAGCATTATCCTGTTTGCAGATAGGAAACAGGTTCAGAAAGATTGAGAATGATAACTAATCCTAGTAAGTAGCAAAACCTAAACTGATCTAATTCCAGGGCAAAGCTCTTTCTGACACATCAGTGTGGGTCTTTATCTGTTTGAAAACTGATGAACATTAAGAGCCTTCTTCCAGAGATATGCGTGGAGAAATAACATGAGCAATAATAAAACAGTAATCTCACTAAACCATTGGTGTGTGTTTGGTCTTGCTTTCACTGATAGACCTTTTTGCAAAATTGCTTTCCTCGAGATAGTGGACTTTAAATATTTCCTCTGGAGACTTTTCTAAATTATAACTATCAGAAAATGTTTTGCTTTAAGGCTAAAGAAAAATGAAAGCTTACTTAACTACACCTCATAATTCCTGTCAGGGTAGGTATTATGGAACTCTACATCTGCCAGGATTCAAACTTAAATAAGGTGCCTCCACAAACTGTTCATTTCTCTCTGATTTCTTCCTGATATTTTGAAGTAGAAATAATCGGATAACTATTCACACAAGAGAGAAACACTTTTTCTTGATCCTCAACATCATGTTGCTGTAGGCTAATTTTTTCTCTTTTCCATTGCCCCTTAATACAGAGAATGTGTCAGTCTGCTCCACTCTGAGTGCATCTTACATAAACCTTCTCAATCAGCCAGTTTTTGCCAAATGGTCTTAGGGTTAATTGTCCCCATATATGTATAATTCTGAACTTGTCTACAACTTAAAGTCAGTAGAGCATAATGGTTAAGAGAATTGGCACTGATTTGCAAAACAGTCACACACGACTTAGCAACTGAACAACAATAACAACAACCAGACAGAGTCCAAATACTGCCCATGCCCCTAATTAGCTGTGTAAACTTGGAGAAGCCATAAGAGATCAGAGTCCTCATGCGGAAAACGGTATAATAAAAGCGTCTAGCCCTTACAGTTACTGTGATAACTAATGGAATGTGAGATAGTGCATGTTAAGCATTAGCACAGTGTCTGGCTCTTGTTAATCATACCTGCTCTTATTGTCAGTTATTCACTTTCTATTCCTGGTTTCAACTCAATGCTTAATATATAACAGCTGTTCAACACATATTTACTAGATAAAACTAGTTCTATTTAAGCAATGGGCCAATAGCAGAGTAAATACCCCTACTCATCACTTTGTCCTCAGAAAGCAAGAATAGATGCAAACCATCATAATCTCTTTTCTCACTCTAAATTTCCCATCCAGCCCCAGTAAATATTCCTGAATCCCAACAAGTTAGAGAATTTTTCAAATCACACAATTTGAAAATGGTTGGGCTTCCCTAATCTAATAATGGACTTCTCAGGTTTGTAAAGAATCCAACTGCCAATGCCTGCCAGAGATGCGGGTTCGATTCCTGGGTTTGGGAAGATTCCCTGGAGTAGGAAATGGCAACCCACTCCCAATATGTCCCAGGACCTCAAGGTCACCAGGTGTATATTAATGCAGTCTAGTTAATATAAATGATTATAGTTCATAAACTACTTATGAACTCGTTTGTGCCTTTTAAAATTTACTAACTGCAAACTGCTTTGTTCACCTCTGAGTCTTCCAAGTTTTACAACAGACTGGTACATGGAAGGTGTTTAAGAAATGTTTGTTGAATAAATGAATAAATATGTAAATGAATAGAAACTATGAAACACTAACACAAAAATATTTTTCTTTCCAAAAAATAATGAAAAAATTGCATTCAATAACAATCATTCTTAGTACTGATACATGACTTAGTCATTCCTATTCAATACAAAATATTCCATTCCATTTTTTTCTGATATTTTACAAGTTATTAATTAATGGTTTTCCTAGTAGCTCAGATGGTAAAGCATGTGCCTGCAATGCCAGAAACCCAAGCCTGGCCTTGAACTAGATTTTCCTTTTACATTCCTTCTCTGTTCAGTGCAGTGCCTGGGTAGCTAAGAGAGGAGTTTGGTTTCTCAATAGCCTGAACACCTTCATTTTGGAGGGTTTCTGGGTTAGGTCTTAGCCTCTAAATTACCATATCCATGAGGTTTATCGGCATTCTCTTTAAAATTAATTCAAGTTGTGTCTGACTCTGCGATCAGTTTGCCCAAGTATCTGTATATCTGGTTGTCTGCTCGCTCTCTTTCTCTCTCTACACACACACACACACACACACACACACACACACACACACACACACACCCTGATATCTCTCTCTACACACACACACACACACACACACACACACACACCCTGATATCTCAGTTGGTAAAGAATCTGCCTGAAATGCAGGAGACCCCGGTTCGATTCCTGGGTCGGGAAGATCTCCCGGAGAAAGGATGGACTACCTACTCCAGGGAAGGGAAGGGATGGGCTTCCCTTGTGGCTTAGCTGGTACAGAATCCGCCTGCAGTGTGGGAGACATGGGCTCGATCCCTGGTTTGGTAAGATCTCCTGGAGAAGGGAAAGGCTACCAACTCCAGTGTTCTGGCCTAGAGAATTCCATGGACTGTATAGTCCATGGGGTCACAAACAGTAGGACAGAGACTTTCACTTTCACTTTTCCTTCGCTTTCAAAGGCAATACAAAGATCAGTGCTAATGAATTAATGGGTTTGGCAGTGGACTATTTACTGACCTCTATTTTCTTAATGAGATATGAATCAACTCACCAGCCGAGACTGAGGGAAGCAGAGAAGATGGAGGAAAATTTGAGGAGAGAGGGTAAAGCTTCTAAGAAAATGGTCCTTAAGGGGAATTAGAAAGAACTTACTGGTAAGTCTGGGCAATATTACCAGTCTTGAAAACCCATTTGAAGGTGGTTTGGTCGTTAATTTATTGGAATACCAATTTGTCATGCCAAAAGATTTTTTTCACCCGCTTGGCTATGTTATAAAGAGGTAGACAAGAATGAGAGGTAACAATCGACAGACAATTCAATTAGTGATTTTTAAAACTTTTTCTGCTTCCCCCTCTCCCACTCTGAGGAGCCTTCACAGTCATAGCTGCCCTGCCGGTCACACGTACCCCAACGAGGCAGCACTCCATTATCAAAAAATTCTAAAAAATGGAACATAGATTTCCAGGTTAATTTAGCCAACTCAAACATTATACATAATATCTTCGGTTGGCAAAAGTTTTTGCAGTATAATTTAGTATTGCAGTATATTTACTTTAAGCAAGTGATTTGTCAATGTCTAGCAAGATAAAAATGTTAATAGTGTTTTACACATTAATTCTAATTCTGGACCCTTATGCCAATAAATAATTTATATCTAGAAAACTATTATATAAATAAAAGTGCTCATTATCACATCATTTGTAATGAGAAAAATTGGAAACACCTTTAATTCTTAATAGGAAAATAATTTAGTAAATTATACCCACTTATTAGAAAATTACACAGTTGTTATAATTATGAGACTATGGAACAAAATAGAATAATGCTTAATGAGGGAAGAATGAAGAAAGCTGACTTAAAATTTTGTCTACCTTGTGACAGTAATTATGTAAACATAATATTTATTAAAAATTAAAGCAAGATAAGGTTTTGAAAGCTCTATAACAGTAATAAGGATTTTATGTTGGTTTCAAAATGTTTTTAACATGGCACTTTATAGTTTTTTTTCCAGGCATAATAAGTTTTTTCTATTCCCTTTCTTAAGAATTTCTGATTATTACTTCATTTTTCCATTTCATAGTTTCAAATAAAATCAGTGATTTTATCATCAGAGAAGATTAGACTTAATTTGATGTTTCATAATTCCAAGCTATTTGGTATAAAAAGACCATATGCATTTGTAAGTTCTTTAAAAATATAATTTCAAGACTTTTTTTTGTGCTTAATCTTGCCTAGTCTGGAGATTAAGCAAACTACCTAAAATTGATAGCCACTGTTTTTTCATTTTTCTCCTTTTTATTCATTTATCTTGCCCTTCACAGAAATGATAACAAATGAGTCTGCAGGTGCATCTGCCAATTTCTTAAATCCCCTATTATCCACATTACAAAATCATACTAGGAAGAATGCTTCCATTATGTTCAGAGCTCTTTAGTTTTTATGCTTCAGCATTCTGTACGAAGTATCTTATATATCTTATATAAGTGCAAAACTTGGATTCAACTTCTGGAAGCTTTTGATTTCTTAGTTCAAAAGTGACAGATCCTTAATTCAGCCATATGATTCACAATTGTTTGTACAGTAAGAAGCTCCTAAATCATGATTTGATGAATACCTGGCAGTTTTCTTGCCATTTTTCAAAAGTTCTTTATTAAACATCTCTCTCTCTCTCTTTCACACACACACACACACACATTTTGATTAAAAACAGACTTTGGCATTATAAAGTTTAAGATTCTATTTCCAGTTCTACAGTATCAGGGCCACTTCTTTTTAGGCAAGTAACCTAATGTCTCTGAATCTTGTTATTTTCATCTCTAAAATGGAGATTACAATTACATCAGACAGTCCTCAAAACATCTGTAGTGATTTCAGAGTTTCTTTTTCAGAGTCAGGTACAAAGCAGGCACTCAGTAAATGACTAGTGCTTTTATTACTTTATTATTATTTCTGTATTTAATTTTAACTGAGTCAGTGAGTTCCTATAATAAAAATGCAATTTCAAGTAAATCAGGTAACACCTATTATCAGCAAAAATTTTAACTGAGTTCATTACTTTCTATGCAACTCAGATTAGTGTTCTGCCTTTTTTCTGTGCCGTATGTAGGTGTTCAACAGATTAAGTTAATAAATGTATGAATACATGAATGTGTAGGTGAATGATTAAATGCTTATTTTTGAGAAGGTAGAAAAAAATATGACACAGTGGAACAAATAAGAGAATAGTCTATGGGAAAATATGGCAAACTCACACATGTGCCCAGGGCCAGCCTAGGAAAAATTGCTTTTTTTTTTTTTAAAGAAAAATGTGTCAAAATAACTTATTTAGTACTAATAAAAATAGTCATATCAACCATACTAAAATAGAATGTTGAGCTACAGTTCCATTAAGTGACATTGTGCCAGCACTCATTCAATAAGTTGTGTCCGACTCTGTGGCCCATGCTCCTCTGTTCATGGGTATTCCTGGCAAGAATACTGGAGTGGGTTGCCATTTCCTCCTCTAAGGATTTTTCCCAGGAATTGAACCTGCGTGTCCTATGTCTCCTACACTGGCAGCTGGATTCTTTTGTGGATTCTTTAATCACTGAGCCACTTGGGAAGCCCCTGAGTGACATTATATAGTCTCAATTTGTGGAAAGCTTTTGAGATGGCTGAAAAAAGATGGTGAGTGACCTTTGAGCAGAAAAGATGGAGAGAAATGGCTTTTCCTACATTCTACTGTGCCTTTAAGTAAAATGCTTCATAATCTTGCTGCATAGCTGTATGTCATTTGGCTTTAGGCACCTATTGTAATTTACCCTGTGAAGATAAGGTTTTGCCATGGAGAGGATTTGTAGAAGTAACACACTTTCCAGTACCATTGGCAACCACAGGTAGCAAAAACTCCAGTTTAGATGAAACTACTATCAAATGATAGTATCATTTCCTTGTGAGTGTTTTGGGAAAAGATGGGTAGGAAGTGTATACAAGTGAACCATTTATTGACTGAAACAACATTTCGTCATTTTGAAAACATAAAATACATTAAAGTTGTTAGAGCATCATACATTACTATTTCACTGTACTTTAGACATTGCCTACAATCAACTGCCTACCTATAAATTGTAGTAATTTCTGCCCTTTGAAACATTATCATTTACTAAAGTCCATACATTAGTCAAATTTCTTAGTTTTTACCTAATTCCCTTCTGTTTCAGGATTTCATTCAAGACATCACACTACATTTAGTTGTCATGTTTCCTTAGGCTCCTCTTGAGATTGATGGTTTCTCAGACTCCTTGGTTTGGATGACTTGGACAATTTTGAGTAGTCAGAATTTTGTAGGATGCCCATTATTGGGATTTGTTTGATGCATTTTTCATAATAAGATTAGAATTATGTGTTTTGGGGAGGAAGACCACAGCGTAGAAGGGTTATTTTGTCAGATCACATCACATGTACATAGTATCAGCATGCATTATGCATGCTGAGGTTGATCTTGATCACCTGGCTGAGGTAGTGTTTTCCAGGTTTCTTCATTGTAGCGTTACTCTTTTCCCCCTTTCCTCTTGTACTTTTTGGAAGGAAGTTTTGGAAGGAAGCTTAGCCCACAACTAAGAAATAGGAAGTTATGCTTAAGATGGAGTATCTACATAAACTATTTGGAATTGTTTTTCACTCGAGTTTTTTCTATTCTCATTCATTTATTTATGTATCCAATTATTTACATCAGAATAACTCATGGGTTTTTATTTTGTATTTTGGGTAATCATCTAATTCTACTTTATTTGTTGCTCAAATTGCTTTAGTCTTGAACCTTATGAACTCTTTCAATTGGCTTTTGTGCCACTTTGATGTATCCCCATTTGGATGGTTTATCTGTTTTTACACTTCCATACCCTATATGATGGTCTAAACTCATCTTATATATTCACTGCCCCAGTCCTAGAATCAGCGATTTCTTCAAAGATAACTAGATCTTCTTATTGGAGAATGGTATTAGACACGAAGATCTGGCTTTGGAGTATGCTAATTGTGACTCAAATGTTGTTGCTTCCAAGTCTTCTCAGCTGACAGAGCAAAGAGATAATATGTATGTATATTAACCATGTATATGCACATATCTATAAATATCTCTCTACATAACTGTATTAAGCTAATATGAATATTAAACTAAATATGGATGTATATTGAGGTTTCCAGCTCTAATCTGTTATCACATAGATCATTTTAGCCCCATCTCTTGCTAAATTGCATATCTTTAAATTGCAACTCCAGCAAAACACTTGACTTTTAGAAGTGAAAAAATCAAATTGTAGCAACTTTGGGAACCACGTTATCTAGCAGAATAATTCTTAAAGGGCAAGGTGTGCGTCATCAAATTTTAATTTACAGTCAGCAGTGCTTTTTTAACATGAGTAGGTCTCTAGACTTCTGCTTCCGAGAACTGAAGCAACTCATTTCTCCCAGGTTCTCTCCCTTGAAACTAAAACCCTGAACATAACAACAAACAAGCAAAGAAAGACACTGAAAGGTGGAAATGAGAAGGCAGAGTTACTAAGGACTTTGGGACTTGGGGAATGACATGGTGATGAGTCCCTTGTGTTTCCTATTGCTTCCTATACATTCCTATAGAGGGTACTATAGGAGCCTCCAAACCATAACCACCAACAGAACACACAAACCGCCAACAGAACACACAAACCACCAACAGAACACACAAAAAGCTTCAAAAAAAACCCCAAAAAACCTGTTCTCCCAAGCCTAAGTATGAAGAAAAGGGTTGCGAAAAACAGAAAACTGTTCGGGCAATACACACACCATTCAGTGGAGGGTACCTGGTGGTTCAGATGATAATCTGCCTGTAATGTGGGACACCGGGGTTTGATCCCTGGGTGGGAAAGATCCCCAGGAGAAGGAAATGGCAACCCACTCCAGCCATTTCTTGCCTGGGAAATCCCATGGACAGAGGAGCCTGGCGGGCTCTAGTCCATGGGGTCACAAAGCAGACATGATTGAGCGACTAACACTTTCACTTTTCACACTATTCAAGCCAAATGCCATTTCCTACGTCCTGTGGTTTTGGCTAGGCCAAGTGAGGCTATGATCTTCCACGCCACCCCACTCCTGCCCTCCAGAAAAGGCAGCACTCTGATTCCCCACCAGGTTTGCAACCCACTCTAGTATTCTTACTGGAAAAATCCCATGGACAGAGGAGCTAGTCAGACACAACTGAGTGACAAAGCATGCACACACGCCTCCATAGTGTATATGTCAATTCCAATCACCCTCCCTCTTCCACTTGGTATCCATAACTTTTTCTCTATGTCTGTGTCTGTATTTCTGCTTTGCAAATGGATCATCTATACCATTTTTCTAGATTCCATATACATGCATTAATATATGATATTTGTTTTTCTTTTTCTGATGCACTTTACTCTGTATGACAGTCTGTAGGTCCATACACATCTCTGCAAATGACCCAATTTTTTCTATTTTATGGCCGAGTAATAGTCTACTGGGGGTTCCCAGGTGGCGCTAGTGGCAAAGAATTTCCCTGCCAGTTCAGGAGACATAAGAGACAAGGATTTTGATCCCTGGGTTAGGAAGACCGCCTGGAGGAGGGCATGGCAACCCACTCCAGTATTCTTACCTAGAGAATCCTGCAGAGAGAGGAGCCTGGAGAGTTACCATCCATAGGGTCGCAAGAAACTGAACATGACTGAAGCATCTTAGCATCAGTTCAGTTCAGTTTCTCAGTTGTGTCTGACTCTTTGCGACCCCATCGACTGAAGCATAACAGGCTTCCCTGTCCATCACCAACTCCTGGAGCTTGCTCAAACTCATGTCATCGAGTCGGTGATGCCATCCAACTGTCTCATCCTCTGTCGTCCCCTTCTCCTCCTGCCCTCAATCTTTCCCAGCATCTGGGTCTTTTCTAGTGAGGCAGTTCTTTGCATCAGGTGGCCAGAGTATTGGAGTTTCAGCTTCAGCATCAGTTCTTCCAATAAATATTCAGGACTGATTTCCTTTAAGATTGACTGGTTTGATCTCTTTGCAGTCCAAGGGAATCTCAACAGTCTTCTCCAACACCACAGTTCTAAAGCATCAATTCTTTGACACTCAGCTTTCTTTATAGTCCAGCTCTCACATCCTTACATGACTACTGGGAAATAGTGTGTGTGCAACTTAGCATGCACACACACTATTCCATTGTGTGTATGTATGTGTGTTTGTACATACATCTTCTTTATCCATTCCTCTTTTGATGGATATTTAGCTTGCTTCCACGTCCTGGCTATTATAAATAGTGCTGCAATGAACACTGGGGTATATGTGTCTTTTAGAATTGTGATTTTTCTCAGGGTTTATGCCCAGTTTTCTGGATCATATGGTAGTTTTATTTTTAACTTTTAAGGTACCTCCATACTGTTCTCCATAGTGGTCCTATCAATTTACATTCCTACCAACGGTGTAAGTATACTTATCTTTTGATAGCCAGGATTATTATCACCCTTCTCCAGCAATCCAGCCACAGTAGTTCCAGAATGATCTTTCTAAACCTAAAATAAGCAAATTTATCTTATGAAAATACCTGATTGTGTTGTGGAACTTTTCTCTCTTCTCTTCTAAGTTTTCAACTAAAATCCTTCAGTGGATTCCCGTATCCTTGGGAAAAAAATCTCACAACCTAACTCTTTTTGTCCGTTGGGCTGCTATAAGAATACACTACAGGTTGGGTGGCTCGTAAACAACAGACATTTTTTTCTTGCAGTTCTGGAGACTGGAAGTGCAAGAACAGGGTGCCAGTATGGTCAGATGAGGCTTCCCTGGTGGCTCAGTGGTAAAAAAATTACCTGCAATGCAGGAACAGTAGGAGACATGGCTTAGGTCTCTGGGCCGGGAAGATCCCCTGGAGGAGGGCATGGCAACCCACTCTAGTATTCTTGCCTGGAGAATCCCATGGACAGAGGAGCCTAGTGGGCTGCAGCCCTTAGGGTCACAAAGAGTTGGACACGACTGAAGTGACTTCGCACTCATGCATGGAATGTCAGATGAGGGCCTTCTTCTGAGTCAGACTTATTGTATTTTCACATGGCAGAAGAGGCTAGGAAGCTCTGTGGTGTCTTTTTGTTTGTAGGAACACTAATACCATTCCTGATGGCTGTGCCCTCATGATCTAATCTTTCTCAAAGACCCCACCTACAATGGGAAATTAATATTTCAGCATATGAATTTGGAGGGGCACACAGAGATTCGACCGTAGCACTTACTATACCTGCATGGACCATTCATGATATTGCTTCTGACACCCTCTCCATTATCTTCATTTCTTATACTCCAATGAGCATTTCTTATATTGATTATAAATGGATCTCCTTTCTGCTCTGATTCTTAACCATTCATTTTCTTGCAACTGTGAATTTATCTTCTCTTTTCCTTAAAAATGCACCCCTCCTTCCTGTTACATATCCGTTTCCATTGACTTCTATAGGAAGCCCTGCTGATACTTCCCATATACTGTCCACAGCAAGAATTAAGATGTTACTGTGTCTTCCTATAGCATTCTGTAATAATTTTTACTGTAATTATGAATTTTATTTGGATGTCACATTACATTTAATTCTAGATGGCAAGATCATGATTTTAGTAACAGTAACACTAGTGTTAGCTTAACCCATGATATACTCTAGCTGTTCAATAAATGTTTGTTGAATGAGTGAATGAATGAATGCATGAATCATCAGCTTGAAATCTTAATCATTTTACCTTTTAAAAATCTGTTCAAAGACATAATTTTTCAAAAAATTAAGGACTTAGGATCCTAAACTTCATTTGATAGAGGAAATTTTTACTGACACATCATGTTTAAATACCTCTAGGTAAAACCATTAACCCAGGAATTTAAGGTTATCCATTTAGACTCACAAGCCAGTAACTAATACCTCCTGCCCCCACTGTATCAGATGGTATCAGTGCTCACCTCATATCTCCCAGCCTCATCATTCCAGTATATACTGATAGAATCATCTAACATCTGCAAGTAGCCACTCTAGGACAGGTCAGAAGTGTACAGGAGTTAATATATCTGGGTGTAGCTCTCAACCAAGGACAGAGGGGGACTGGAAGATAAGTACTTCAAGTTTCTCACCCCATCTTGGAATAACTCTGAGATGTGTTCTATAGTGTTTTAGAGAACTCCCCTCGAGGCCTGACAGCAGTTTCCTGCAGAAGAAATCTGTTCAGTAATGTACCTCTATTGATTTCTTTCCATATCTCTGCTCTCAAATCCCACTCCACTTCTGAGTTTTCTGGAAGAACCTCCCAGATGAACAGTTGGCATTCAAATTCTTGCCTCAGGTTCTACTTCTAGGGAAATTCAATTTGTAGCATCCTACCAATCCAGTGCTCCTTACAGAGCCATCACTGCTGCAAGTATGAAGGCTTGGCTCATTTTGTGTCACTCCACCTGCATCCTAATACTTTTAAACAGATTGGCAAGAGCATGACCTTGAAGAGAAAAATAGTTTATATGAGAATGGCCAGTGGATAAAGGAAAGGAGAGACAGTGCCATTTGTTTTCCATTGATGATAGTATGAAATTTATAGACAGATGGTCTAACAGGTGTGACTATAGTTTGAGGACACTGCCCCCTTGGTTGCTAAGGAAACTGCTATTATTATTATGGAAACACAGTCTCACAACGTTATTGCTTCACTTGATGTAGCCTGTTTCTTAACTCTAGTATCTTTCTAAATCACTGAATAGCAGCCAACAGATTCATTCTCTTCCCACGACTTCATCACAAAGAGACACACATGTGCGCATACACATACACACGCACACTTTTGTATATGCCAGTGCTAGAAAAGACAAGCTCATGGTGCATGTATGCAATGGATACTGTAAATTACAGGTCTCCAGGAAATACTGTTCTACAGGTTTCTATGTTTATTTCATGAATAATTAAGTTTAGTAAAATTAATAATTTCCTAAAGATCTTGATGAAAACTGAAGAAAGAAAATTCTAAAGAAAAAAACTTAGAAACCTGCCTTTTGCCCTCACTTTGTGCCTTAATGAACAAAAGGTAACAGGGACTTTTTCTGAAGTCTTTGTTTGGGTTGAAGACACAAGAGGCAACCGGTACTCTTATCATAATATGTGAAGTTTGTGAGTATGTAAACTTTTTCATCTCCTGCCCTGGCAGGTTCTTTACCGCTAGGGCCACCTGGGAAGCCCGTGCAAACTTAGAAAGCATGAATTTTTTGAAAGCTATTATAGTGTTTAGAAGCTGTATGCTTTGGATGTTTACTTAAAACTGAAAAATGAGGTCTATATATACAAATAATTTCTCTTTCTGTATCCATTTCAGTTTCCTGAGTTTCTGGGAAGGCCTGGTGTCTCCAAAGGAACAGTTTATAGTAGAAGCGTGGAGGTCTGATTCAAGAAAAAATAATCCAGGATAAGCCAATGAATTGAGGACAAGAAGGTTTCCAATCAGGTAGGAACACTTAATCTCACACAATCACCTTAAATAAAATGTGCTGTTACCTGGATACGACACAACTGCTTGGAAAAGATGGATTTATAACCTACTCTACAAGGAAACTATCCCCAGTTCCCTTGGAGGTTGTGGTGTTTATCAGAGTACCGTGGGGGGAAATGAGTACAATAACAGTATGATGCATTTTTCCATTTTTAGCTCATTGTTGACAAGTACACTTGGTGATCTTGGTGCCTGTGATTTAGTCCCATGAGCTTAGGTATGTGGAACAGCAGTTAACCCTTTTTAGTATTTTCTCCCAAGACAAATCATTTTTATAGGTTGTTTCCATGATCTTCTAGTTGCTTATCACAATTAAGCATCAAGTCTCCTAAATGAGGTATAGTTCCAGTCATTCTGAAATTAGCTTGGTTCTTATTGGGACACATCTTGGTCTTGGCACAAAGTGAGTTCACATAAGGAATTGCAAGGAGGAGAATGGGACATGGGAAAGAGGAGTTCATTGTTTCCTGTGCACGTCAGAACTCCTCTGACAATTGTATTTTCATTAGCAATGTCAACTTAAAAAATATTCACAACCTAAAGGTTGAGAGTTATGTTTTATTTGGTGGGAATTTTTAGGACTTCAAGATCAGGAGGCAGCATCTCAAGTAACCCTGAGAGAACTGCTCCAAGGAGGTGAGACGGGGAGCTAGGTTTTATAGAAGTTTTGCAACAAAAGGCAGGTAGACCGAACATCAGAAGATCATTGTTAATTAAAGAAAAATCAGATATTTCAAGTTAAGTAGCTTAGCACTTTTCTATGTATGGGAGGATGCAAGAGTCTGGGCTCATTGAAATCATTCCTTCGATATGCACCTCAGCTATATGGAACCAGTATCCTGTGTTTTCATATCTTGAGCTGCTTCAGGGCTGACCATAGAGAGTGGCTGCAGTCTGATCTCTGCTAGATGGTAGATAGTCTTTCTTTCCTGAGTTCCCTCAGGGCTCACCAGTTTACCATCAGTGATGCCTGCAATCACTGATGACTGTCACATCCTTTGTCTACTGATATGCAAGAAATTTTCCATTTTTCAGAGTTTGTGATAAAACCTTACAGTAAAAGGAATAATGAAGATGTCCTATTATATGGCTGGACAAAAGATAGTAGTGACATCAAAATCAGGGCCTATCTGTCTCATCTGCAGTTATAGAGTCAGTGTTTAGCTGAGTATATATGACTCCTTATCCGTATTCAATAAGAAAAGCATGATGAATGACTTAAGGATGAATTAATGAATGAAAAAAAGTTAATATAGTAGAAGCTGTGTTTTATCTTTGCATTTTCTTGTGAAACCTCGCAATTCTAAGAATAATTTTAAGACCAATACAGACCTCATATTTGTCACGGTCTATGACAGAAGTATCCAGAGATGAAAGCCTGGTTCTCAGATACTGATAAAGTTAACAATCTATCAAGTTTAATAATTTACAATTCATCCCATTACATTTAGGCATTTACCTACATGAGCCATATAATTAAATGTTGACTGGAAAAAAAATGCCCAACCTAAAAGTTGAGAATTCTGTTTTATTCAGCAGACATATTGAAGACTTAAGTCTTAAGATTTAAGACTTAAGTCAGGAGACAGGTTCTCAGGTAGCTCTGAAGGACTGCTCTGAAGAGTTAAGGGAGGAGCCAGGATATTTAGGACATTTTGCAAAAAAAACAGGCAGTCAGAACATCAAAAGATCACTGCTAACTAAAGAAACTAGACATCTCAAGTTAATGAATTTAGCACCTCTCAATATCTGGTAAGATGCAAGAATCTGGGCTCATTTGGAATCATTCCATTGTATGCACTTTAAATATCTAGGGCCAGTATTCTGTTTTTTCTATCTTGAGGTCCCCCCCTGGTGCAGCTTTGGAGGTGGCAGTAGTGGCTGACGGCTTGATGACTATAACATCCTTTGTTACTGATATGACAGGAGATATCTTTGTCCACATAAATGACTTGAATATGGATAGCACGTCCCTGGATGTGCAAAACATGATTCTTGGAGCATTTTTATGAAGTTAAGGGCAAATTCAGAATCATTAGCAGCTAAAATTGCTCTTTATACATCTCCACAGGTAGGTAGTCAACTGCTGTTCCTAGCTTCTTTATTCCCAAGGGATAACAAAAAGCCATGTAATTCAAGAAAAAAATGTAAAATTTAGCACCATGCCATTTCCACAAAACCAAACACACAGATATACAGATATACACACACAGATACACAAACTCTCTCAGATATGAAGTAATAACCTAAAATAGGACCCTGGAACTCAATTGCAGAATAGCTGATGTACTCATATTTGATGATTTTCTTTGATTAATGTTTGCTATTTATATAGATTTATATTAATAACATTCAGAGTTGCTATATGGAAAAATAACTTTGTGCCAGTATTGTCTTTGTCTGTGTTATCAATAATGTATGAGATTGCCTCCTCTGCTCCATCCTTTTCCTGTAATATCTTATGGGCAGGAGATGTAGTTATCAGTTGTTTTTAAAATTTCTAGATAGCCAAAAGACTAATATCATTTAAATAAAGAAGGCAAATTATCCCAAAGTAGGTGGCTTCATTATGGAACATAAAGTCCTCATAGTAAAGGGGAAGAACTTCATAGCTAAAAGGCTTCAGTTGCAGAAGATTTGTGAGTAAATATGTATGTTGTTTCAAAGTGGACTTTCTTTTCTATAATTAATGTCTGGGACTTATCTTTGGTACTAATGGATTTTGATTTTAAAGTATTATTAGGTAATATACCAAAGGATATATTAAATTGGATGTAACTTATGAGAAATTATAAAATAAACTCCTTCAAACACACCACCAAAATTAAGAACTAGAATCAAAATTGTTGAATATTCTCTCTGTTCTCTACCCTGGTTTCACCTTCCTTTCACCAAAGAAATCACTCTCATCTTGGCTTTCTGTTCAGCATTCATTTAATCTTTATGTGATTTTGCTTGTTATTGAAATTTATAAAATGGATATCATACTTTAGTCTTCTGTGCTTGCTTCTTTACTCAACATCATGTTTCTAAGGTTCGTACATTTTGTTTTAACTCATGTTCATTCATTTTACTGGAGAAGGGAATGGCAACCCACTCCAGTATTCTTACCTGGAGAATCACATGGGCAGAGGAGAAAATTCCATATTGTATAAACATAAGAAAATATATTTATTAGTCTATTAATGATATTGAGGCCTATTATGAACAGTACTTCCATGAACATCTATTTTAATGTTTCCTGGTACACATGTGCAAGATTTTATTTAACATAAGTAAAAGAGCATACCACTAAGAGTAGAATTGCTGAAAATTCAAATATTCAACTTTAAAATATTATGCCAAATGTTTTCCAAAGCTATACAGTCTGTTTTTAGTCCTTCTGTTCTATAGCTTCACCAGTAAGAATGGACAATCTAGGCAGTATACATTCTCTTCCAGTTTTTGTATTAGTCTGCTCGGTTTCCCCCAAAAATTTATACCACAGACTTAATGGCTTAAAAAAAGAGAGATTTATCTTCTCCCAGTTCTGGAGGCTGGAATTCCAGGATCAAGGTGTTGGCAGTTTGGTGTCTTTCTGAGGTCTCTTTCCTTGAGCTGCAGATGGCCACTGCCTTCCGGCTGTGTCTTCACATGTCCTTTTCCCTGTGGTTGTGCATCTTTGGTGTCTCTTCCTCTTCTTATGACACTGGTCATATAGGTTGAGAATCCTTCATTTGTTTAAACAGTTGCCTGTGTTTCCTTTCCTGTGAAATTCCAGAAAATATCTTTTCTCCATTATTCTGTTGTTTATCTTTTTCTTACTTATTTCTTATTGTTCTTTGTGCTTAGTCATTCAGTCTTGTCCGACTCCAAGACCCTATGAACTGTAGCCTGCCAGGCTTCTCTGTGCATGGGGATTCTCCAGGCAAGAATCCTAGAGTGGGTTGCCATGCCCTCCTCCAGGGGATCTTCCCAACCCAAGGGTTGAACCCGGGTCTCTTGCATTGCAGGCAGATTCCTTACCAGCTGAGCCACCAGGGAAGCCCTGATATTGTTCTTTAAATGCAAGCAAATAATCCTTTGTCAGCTATATCTGACACAAATAAGTTATGTCTTGCCTTCTTACTTTTTTAATGTTATCTGGTGATAAATAGCAGCTTTAAATTTTAATGAAATCAAATTTATCTTTTAGCCTAGTGCCTTTTTGTCTTACTTAAAATATGCTCTCCTAGCTTGATGCTACACAGATATAGTAGATTTTCTTCTGAAAGTTCTAGTGTATCTGTGTTCTATATTCAAGTCATTAATGTATCTAGAATTGACTTGTGTATATATTTCCCAATTTCTTTGTTTTCTTATGAATACTTTAGTTTTCCAGGATCACTTTGGAATGATTTTTTTTTAGGTGTGTCTGAGCCATTCTTGAACATTTGGCCATTCATATGAATTTCAGAATTAGCTGGTATGCAAAACCTCTGTTAAATATTTTTATTGTAAATATACTGAATGTTTAAGTGAAGTTGGGGAAATTTTACATCATTATGATGGTCTCTTTATCCATAAATAAAATGTATTTCTTCATTTAATTATGTTTCAATGAGGGTTTGTCATTTTATCCATAAATGTCTCACACATCTTTATTTAGATTTATTCCTAGGCAACTTTTTTTCTATTTTAAAGAATTGCTAAGCTCTTTCTTTTTGCTGGATTAGAGAATCCTGTAGGTTTTTGTATCTTGAGCTTACATCTGTCCATCTTGCTAATATTGCTTCTTAGTAAGAGAGAGAAGTTTCTTAGCAAAAGGAATAAATGTAAAATTAAATAAAAATGTTATGGGTCAGCTCTGGTCAATAATAGAACTCTCTGTGATAATGGAAATGTTCTTGTGCTCTGCTTATGCTTAGTCGCTCAGTCATGTCTGACTCTTTGCGATCCCATGGACTGTAGCCCATCCTCCTCTGTCCATGGGATTCTCCAGACAAGAATACTGGAGCGGGTTGCCAGGCCCTGCTCCAGAGGATCTTCCCAACCCAAGGGTTGAACCCAGGTCTTCTGCATTGCACGTTCTTAGTGCTATCAAATCTATAGCCATTAGTCACAAATGTTTTAAAAAATTTTTAACATAAATTAAATAAAATCAATAAGATTAAAAATTCAGTTCTTGAGTCACACTTGCCCACATTTCAGGTATTTAATAGCCACTTGTTAATAAGGGACGCTATATTGGACATTTGGCTCTAAACTATTAGACTGTGGAGCCATGCAGTCCGGGGTTTTATCTTTGTCAGTGGCCTAATGAGATCTTTTCATGTGCCTATTATTCTGTTATTAAAAAGAGAAGTTACTTAACAGTCATCTCTAACATTTTGTGGAGAAGGCAATGGCACCCCACTCCAGTACTCTTGCCTGGAAAATCCCATGGACAGAGGAGCCTGGTAGGCTGCAGCCCTTGGGGTCGCGAAGAGTCAGACACAACTGAGTGACTTCACTTTCACGCATTGGAGAAGGAAATGGCAACCCATTCCAGTGTTCTTGCCTGGAGAATCCCAGCGACGGGGGAGCCTGGTGGGCTGCCATCTGTGGGATCACACAGAGTCGGACACGACTGAAGCAACTTAGCAGCAGCAGCAGCTAACGTTTTGAAATAATCCAACATACAGCTTTCACCACCCATGAATTTCTTGAACCATATTTATGTTCCTAAACTACTTCTTGAATCAAGTGTCCACTTGATTCATGACCTTATAAATGCAATTTTGATCATTTTCCCTGAAATCTCATATTTGTATAACCATGTGGAAATGTATTTCCTACCTTTTTGCCCTCTTATAAGCTCTTCCTGTATTTTAATCCTCATAAGCTTATATCCCCTAATGTTAAATACTTAATATCAGTAGTTTGTAAAAAAATTTAAGAGATCATTGGTAATCTTTTTTTCAACTGTCTATACATTTAAACAGTGTGTTGCAATAAGAAATAATGCTTACTAATAAAAAGACCCAAGCCATAGTTTTACCCACCAAAATGAACTTTATGTGCATTCAAATAAGGTTTATATAAGGTATATAAGATTAATTCTCATTCTAAAATTGTTATGATTATTTGGGCTTCCCTGGTAGCTCAGCTGGTAAAGAATTTGCCTGCAATGCAGGAAAACCTCATTCGATTCCTGGGTTGGAAAGATCCGCTGGAGAAGGGATAGGCTACCCACTCCAATATTCTTGGGCCTCCCTGTGGCTCAGATGGTAAAAGATCCACCTGCACTGTGGGAGGCCTGGGTTGGATCCCTGGGTTGGGAAGATGCCCTGGAGAAGGGAAGTGCTACCCACTCCGGTATTCTGGCCTGGAGAATTCTATGGACAGAGGAGCCTGGCAGGCTACAGTCCTAATTTTCCCCTAACTTTAAATACTTATTATAAATAGTTTGTAAAAAAGTAAAAATTAAGAGATCACTGGTAAGCTCTTTTATTTTCAGTCATCTATACATTTAAACAATGTGTTGGAATAAGAAATAATACTTGGTAATCAAAAGACCCAAGTCATAATTTCACCCATAAACATGAACTCTGTATGTATTCAAGTAAGGTTTATATAAGGTACATAAGATTTATTCAGATTCTAAAATTGTTATTATTATTTAGAAAATTATGTTTGAAATATGATGATTCAAAACCAATAAAGGTTTGAAATCTATTTAAAGAATCTATAAAGAATTCAAGTATTTTAACTTTTTCCCTTATTTGACATTAACATGTACTCCTTCATCTTTCACTTACAGCATGCTGTAGCTGCAGTTGCCACAAAGACAAAATATAATGTCTAAATATTGTGTACTTTTTTTTAAATGAAGACTTTTGTTTAAAATTGTTATAACCTAAATTCTTGATTCCCCTTTCACAACTTCTTCTATTATCCATGCTATTGCAGTCAATCACTTGTGATAGAAAATTATTCCTTTTTTTGGTTTGTTTGCTAATTCTTTTTTAAAAATATCACATTTCAAACTATCACCAATTCAGGAAACATTGGAAAATGAGCCTCAGAATTCCCAGCATTAATGTTTTGTTTCATTGGCTTTCAGGACACCATCCTCTCCTAGATTTCTCCCCTCCTCACTTGCCATTCACAGTTTCCTTTGTGATGCCTCCCACCCCTCACGAAATTCAAAGACACTTACTCTTTGGAAGAAACACTATGACAAACCTAGACAACATATTAAAAAGCAGAGACATACATCACTTTGCCAACAAAGGTTGATATAGTCAAAGCTAAGGTTTTTCCAGTAGTCATGTGTAGATGTGAGAGTTGGTCCATAAATAAGGCTGAGCCCAAATAATTGATGTTTTTGCACTGTGGTGCTGGAGAAGACTCTTGAAGGTCCCTTGGACAGCAAGGAGATCAAACCAGTCAGTCCTAAAAGAAATCAAACCAGTCAATCGTAAAAAAAAATTCGACCCTGAATATTCACTGGAAGGATTGATGCTAAAGTTGAAGCTCCAGTACTTTGACCACCTGATGCAAAGAGCTGACTCATTGGAAAAAACCCCGATGCTGGGAAAGACTGAGGGCAAAAGGAGAAAGGGGTGACACAGGATGAGATGGTTAGATAATCACCAACTAAGTAGACGTGAGTTTGACTCAGTAAACGTGAGTTTGAGCATATTCCAGGAGATATGAAGGACTGGGAAGCCTGGTGAGCTGCAGTCCATGGGGTCGTAAAGATTTGGACGGCTTTTGACTGAACATCCTACCCTTCAATGTCTGTTAGAATGCCCTGATGATCATTCCCAGCCCTTATCACTCTCCACCTACTGTCACTATTTATGTTTTACTCTACTTCCATTACATTAATGAGAAGATGACTGTGAATCCCAAATTCATACTTCTAGGCCTAACCATTCACCCAGCCTCCAGACTTCTAATTCCAATTTCCCACTAAGTATCTCCAATCTATGCACAATAGACATTTCAAACTTAGCAAATAAAGCAAAATATTTTGCTTTGATCCACCCATTGCACTCTAGTTTACCCCATAACTTATCCAGTTGTTTAGGCCAAAAATGTTAGATCCATCCTTAAACTCTCATTTTCCCACAATTCCTATATCCAGTCTATTAGAAATCCTTGTCAGCTCTAAGTTGAAAATACATTCTGAATCTATCTGTGTCTCACCTTACTATTGCCATCTTCACCTTACTCCAAGCCATCACTACTAGCCTCATCTAATTCAATAGGCAGCCTCTTCAACAATCTCCCTGCTTCCCCATTACCCCAATCCTTATAGTCTTTAACCAGTACAATAGCCAGAATAATCTTAAAAAAGCAAAATCATATCACATTACTTCTCAAAACCTGTTACCATGACTCTTAGAATAGAAACTTAACTATTTTTACCTGTTTACATGCTTTATTCAGTATTTCTCCTGCCCTGCCCAGCAAACTCATCCACTGCTACTATTGTCTCACATAACCACACCCCAAATTTCTTTCTGCAATGGCCTTCTCAGTATCAGAGCTTTTGCACTTGCTATTCCCTAAAACTGGAAGATTTTGAAAATTGGTAAGAATCCTCCCATCAGAGATCTTAGGTGGCATTTAGGTTTCATTTTGTAGAGTTGTTTGGTAGAAGATATTTTTGCAAAAGATAGATACATTTTACTTTGGAGACTGTTCACACATGTAGTAGTTTACAGGTTGGTTAAATAGCAAATGTGAATTGATAAAGCTAATACAAAAAAGAACTGTAATTGATGAGACCTATGTGTTTTAAACCGTGAACTTTGAGTGATTAGACATAGTTTCAGTATCAATATTTAATTTATGAGAATTAGCTGAGGTCTTTTTCAAATACCCATTATCCCTTACAGAACTTCTGAACAGATATCATGACAGAGTCCATGGATCTGAATTTTAGCAAGTACCTCAGTTGATTCTGTTGCAGATGGCAGTCCTTTAAGAGACACCAAGCTGGGGGCACAGCAGTAAAGAATAACCTCCCAGTGCAGGAGACACAGGTTTGATTCCTGGGTGGGGAATATCCCCTTAAGGAGGAAATGGCAACCCACTCCAGGATTCTTGCCTGGGAAATCCAAAGACAAGAAAGTCTGGCAGGCTCCAGTTCTTGGGGTTGCAAAGAGTTGGACATGACTTAGTGACTGAACAACAGGCTTGTGTATTTGCTGAGATATAGGAGATCAGTAAAAGTAGAAAGTCAAGAAACACCTGGAGTAACAGGCAAATTTGGGCTTGGAGTACAGAATGAAGCAGGGCAAAGTCTGATCGAGTTCTGCCAAGAGAACGCACTGGTCATAGCAAACACCCTCTTCTAATAACACAAGAGAAGACTCTACACATGGACATCACCAGATGGTCGACACCAAATCAGATTGACTATATTATTTGCAGCCAAAGATGGAGAAGCTCTATACAGTCAGCAAAAACAAGACCGGGAGCTGACTGTGGTTCAGTTCATGAACTCCTTATTGTCAAATTCAGACTGATTTGAAAAAAAGTGGAGAAAACCACTAGACCACTCAGATATGACCTAAATCAAATCTCTTATGACTACACAGTGGAACTGAGAAATAGATTTAAGGGACTAGATCTGATAGACAGAGTGCCTGATGAATTATGGACGGAGGTTTGTGACATTATACAGGAGACGGGAATCAAGACCATCCCCAAGAAAAAGAAATGCAAAAAAGCAAAATGGCTATCTGAGGAGGCCTTACAAATAGCTGTGAAAAGAAGGGAAGCAAAAAGCAAAGGAGAAAAGGAAAAATATACCAATCTGCATGCAGAATTCCAAAGAATAGCAGGAAGAGATAAGAAAGCCTTCCTCAGCCATCAATGCAAAGAAATAGAGGAAAACAATAGAATGGGAAAGACTAGAGATCTCTTCAAGAAAATTAGACATACCAAGGGAACATTTCATGCGAAGATGGGCTCAATAAAGGACAGAAATGGTATGGACCTAACAGAAGCAGAAGATATTAAGAAGAGGTGGCAAGAATACACAGAAGTACTGTACAAAAAAGATCTTCATGTCCCAGATAACCATGATGGTGTGATCACTCACCTAGAGCCAGACATCCTGAAATGTAAAGTCAGGTGGACCTTAGGAATCTTCACTATGAACAAAGCTAGTGGAGATGATAGAATTCCAGTTGAGCTATTTCAAATCCTAAAAGATGATGCTGTGAAAGTGCTACACTCAATATGCCAGCAAATTTGGAAAACTCAGCAGTGGACACAGGACTGGAAAAGGTCAGTTTTCATTCCAATCCCAAAGAAAGGCAATGCCAAAGAATGCTCAGACTACCACACAATTGCACTCATCTCACACACTAGTAAAGTGATGCTTAAAATTCTCCAAGCCAGGCTTCAGCAATACGTGAACCATGAACTTCCAGATGTTCAAGCTGGTTTTGGAAAAGGCAGAGGAACCAGAGATCAAATTGCCAACATCCTCTGTATCATCGATGAAGCAAGAGAGTTCCAGAATAACATCTATTTCTGCTTTATTGACTATGCCAAAGCCTTTGACTGTGTCGATCATAAAAAAACTGTGGAAAATTCTGAAAGAGATGGGAATATCAGACCACCTGACCTGACTCTTGAGACACCTGTATGCAGGTCAGGAAGCAACAGTTAGAACTGGACATGGAACAACAGACTGGTTCCAAACAGGAAAAGGAGTACATCAAGGCTGTATATTGTCACGCTGCTTATTTAACTTATATGCAGAGTACATCATGAGAAATGCTGGGCTGGAGGAAGCACAAGCTGTAATCAAGATTGCCGGGAGAAATATCAATAACCTCAGATATGCAGATGACACCACCCTTATGGCAGAAAGTGAAGAAGAACTAAAGAGCCTCTTGATGAAAGTGAAAGAGGAGAGTGAAAAAGTTGGCTTAAAGCTCAACATTCAGAAAACTAAGATCATGGCGTCCAGTCCCATCACTTCATGGCAAATAGATGGGGAAACAGTGGCTGACTTTTTTCTGGGCTCCAAAATCACTGCAGATGGTGACTGCAGCCATGAAATTAAAAGACGCTTACTCCTTGGAAGGAAAGTTATGACCAACCTAGACAGCATATTAAAAAGCAGAGACATTACTTTGTCAACAAAGGTCCATCTAGTCAAGGCTATGGTTTTTCTAGTGGTCATGTATGGATGTGAGAGTTGGACTATAAGGAAAGCTAAGTGCCAAAGAATTGATGCTTTTGAACTGTGGTGTTGGAGAAGACTCTTGAGAGTCCCTTGGACTGCAAGGAGAGCCAAGCAGTCCGTCCTAAAGGAAATCAGTCCTGGGTGTTCATTGGAAGGACTGATGCTGAAGCTGAAACTCCAGTACTTTGGCCACCTGATGCAAAGAGCTGACTAATTTGAAAAGACCCTGATGCTGGGAAAGATTGAGGGCAGGAGGAGAAGGGGACGATAGAGGATGAGATGGCTGGATGGCATCACCAACTCGATGGACATGTGTTTGAGTAGACTCTGGGAGTTGGTGATGGACAGGGAGGCCTGGCATGCTGCGGTTCATGAGGTCGCAAAGAGTCGGACACAACTGAGTGACTGAACTGAACTGAACTGAAGGAGATCAGATTCAATACTAATTATCATGAAACTCACCAATGAGATGCAACTGAGGATCAAGTGACAAAAGAGAAAGAGGATCAAATTGTGTTTGATGAGGAACAGTATATTTAGATAATTACAAAGTAGTTTACCACAAAATTATTAATATTGAAGGAGAAAAAATAACTTTACAATGGAGAAGACTGACTAGATACCCCTTACTCAAATGAGTAAAATAATATTCCAGTAAGGTTACAAGTTAAAAGTTTGCCAAAATTTTTGATAGGATGAAGTAAGAAGAACAAGAGCTTCACCACTGTGTTATTCCTGCCAATTACACATATCCTGAATCTAATGAGACAAATACAAACTAAATCCTGCAAAACAACTTATTTATAATCATTAAAATTTTCTAGTTAATGAAATTTAGTGGAAGCCTGAAAAAATTTTCGAGATTAATACTAAAGAGACAGGCCAACTAAATGCAATATATGAGTCTGGGCTGATCATTTTCTTATGAATGGCTTGACTGGGACAACTGTCAAAACAGAAAGGAGACTCAATATTAGACAGCCAGGTAGTAATGAGTCAGTGTTAATTTCCTGATTTTTATGATTATATTTGAATATACTGAATATATGTTTGTGGGAAATACTAGAGGATTTGGGGGAGACATTGCATTGTGTTGGCAGCTATTCTCAAATGGTTTGGGAAATAAATTGTTTTTATTGTCATTTTAACTTTTCTATAATTTTTGAGATTGTTAAAAAAATACAAAATAAGAGGAAAAGATCCCTAAGTTAGGTAATCCTCTTTTTCTTGGCGAATCGCAAAGTTAAAAAGCTCATTTATACCATTGTAAAAATTGTGGTCAACTATTCAGTCTATTTGATTTATGTTATTAATAGCATAATATCTTATTTTCTATTTGAGATTTTTTTATTTTCCCTAAATTATGCATTTTGTTTTTCACTCTATGAATTTGGTAAAGTCCTCAGTATTAAAATAAAATAAAGATCCCTAGAAATGAAAATAAGTTCTTAGAGAAATTTATAAATGTCTACCTGCCTTTAAAAATAGAGTAAATTGTCATGAAATTTATAAGGGAAAGAAACTACACAGAGCACTCCCATGCAGAAACTCATAATGGTTGCATATGTTTATCTGTTAAGAGGTCTATGATAAACAGCAGCTATATGTTCAAACTTACATGCAGCCGTTTAAATCACATTTCATATCAGTCCATGTAACCGGACAATTCAGGAAGTAAATTAAAACAATTCTTACTTTCAATACTTTCTAAGGTCAACACTTAGAATAATGAAAAGCTTATCTTTCACTCTAAGAAACCTGGGCGGTTATTAGTTAAAGCAGATGTGTTGTCCAATTGGCCTGCACCTGGTTATAAATAGCAGTGTGATTTGAGAACACCCTGGACACAGAGTGGACTTTCTAAATATAGCTTTTCCTTTCCACAAAGGCCTTTTACAAGAATGCTACCTTTGTGAAAATGTAGCCTTTAAAGAGGATACAGACACTAAAGTCAGTGACTTTTAGACATAAAAAAGATTTGAAGTATTTCCTTAGCCTGGGAACTCACATTTTAGAGGCATAGAAACTGAAGTCCAATGAAATTAAATATTTCGCCCGGCATCAAATGGCAGACAAGTAATAATGACCGCACTCAAGCCTCTATCTTCTGAATCCATTGGATGCAGCATATAATAGTTTGCAATAACTGCTTATTGTCATTGCCCTCAACACCACATTCCTTCTGTGCCTTAGCGCTCTTGCTTCTTTAAGAGGGATGATAACATTATCAGCAAGCTTTAGTTACAAATAATTTTTTGAAAATTTTGCTGTTTTGTAATTCATTTTCGAAAAATTGTATTTCTGTGTTAAAAATGTGTGAGGACAGTTTCCTTCAATTTACCATCTTTTAATGTTAAATTATTGTGTAGCAGTAAGTACAAAAACACATATAGTAGAAGAGATAAGTATCAGAGGCAACGAAGTGTGTGTGGAGAGGATGGGAGGCAGGGGGAGGTTAGAGCTGTCATACCTTAAAGGGAGATGGGAAGAGGGGGAAGAGAAGAAAAATTTGTTTGTTTGAAAAAAATATAATGGCAAATTAGACAGTGTCTAAACTTAATACAGTATATCTTCCTTAATTTAAATCCCAGGTTAACTTCCATTGTTTGCATTGCCACAGACAAGAAAATAAACAAAGCAAAGAGATTTTTGTGTACTGTACCATAATTTTACATTAATTTCATAAAGACTTCTATGACTGTAAAAATAAATTTAAAAAACAGTAGTCTTATCTTTAACTTATTTTACCTGCTTCCTTTCACTTTAATAAGTTGGTAAATGACATTTAAATTCAATAGTTTCAATTAATTCTGTCCCACAGTTTTAAATATACTGGTGATTATGTATGTGTACATGCATGTGTACCTTTACAGCCAGTAAAATAAAGTTTTTGATCAAATAATTATTATCATCTAGACTAAAATCAGATATGATAGAGGGGCCAGCCATTGGTAAGTTTAAAAATCACCCTGGGTGATTAATACATGTAACAGGACTGCAGGTCTCTCTTTAGATGAAGCACTTAACTGCAATTATAACTAAAAATGGCTCTAATTTCATATCTGAAATTTGCTTTATTTAGAGTTCTTTTGCTTGTTCTGTTTCTATAGTCTTTGTTGTGCTATAAAAATATCAGAATTGTGAATTAATGAACTGATATGTAAAAGTGAAATACTGGACGATAAGAGAAACATGAAGTCCTCTAATTGTCATGCAAATAAGTTTGGTTGACACAAAATTGGAAATTAGATAAACACATTACATGAATGCTATGTCACTTCAGTCATGTCCAACTCTTTGTGATCCTATGCACTGTAGCCTGCCAGGCTCCTCGGTGCATGGGATTTCCCAGGCAAGAATACTGGAATGGATTGCCATGCCCTCCTTCAGGGGATCTTTCCAACCCAGGAATCAAACCCACATCTCCTGCAGCTCCCACATTGCAGGCAGGATCTTTACGCCTGAGCCACCAGGGAAGCCAAGGAAAAGACATTAATAAATCATAATGCTGAAATTAAAATCTTTTACTTACGTCAGTACAAAAGAAATCCTAATTTGTACCACAAGGTAATGAATTCAGTACTTTTCATTTGTTAAATGTGTGCCTGGTACCTTGCACTGTGCATATAAAACTTCAGAAATTTGGAGGACAAACAAGAAAAACAGAAGCTCTCTACCTTCTAGTTATTTATACTGTAGTCAATTAAAGTCCTCTACTTTGAGATTTTTTTAATTCCTCAGTTCATTGTGATATCTTCATTGGTTTTCTTTGTTAAAACCAATCTTTAGCACTTTAAATAGCTTTTTCAATGTTCCTGTTAATGAAATACAGTCATAATAGTAACTTATAATGCTAATAATATAGTTGATAGGAGAAATGCTCAAAAATGATTGGAAAGTGATTTTCATAATCTACAAAATGTCATGAGGTTTCCCAGGTAACGACTTCTCTCCTATGCAAAAATGCACTTTTTATCGTCTAAGCTTATAAAAACTGTCTTACTTTACTCAAATACTAGTTTTACAACATTCTTTAATTCATATTTTAAAGTATTTTGTTCAGTTATCTCTCTGGAAACTGTTGACTTATACATATTATATAGATATTAATATGTATTTTTCAGTGGTTTGTTAAAAAAATGGCTTTTTTAACTGCTTAAATTTGTTTAATTTATATTGTCCTTCAGCATTTCCTTTTCTCACTGAAGCCTGTCCTGATTTCAAAATGACTGGAAAATCTGAAAATTCCATTTAAAGTAAATGTATGGAAAATTTTCAAGATAACATGTAATGATGGTAGATAAGAGTATTAAACATTGTGCTGAAGATCACTCTGTTAATAAAGAGATTAATCAATAACCCTAACATTCAGACATATAATAAAAAGGAAAAAAATTAATCATAATACTGAAAACAATGACATTTTCAATAAAGGGAACTATTGAATATTATATAGGAAACTAGTATCTGCAAAGCAGATAAATTGGCAGTGATTATGCATATATTTAAAATATGTTGAAACACAGTCATAAAAACAGTTTTCTTTTTGGCGGAAAAGAGGCATATTGAAGTATTCAAGCACTACTTCAACTGGAATAGACAGACACCATGCAGAAAGTACATGATTGTAAAAGAGCAGATATTAGCATTTGTGTGAATATGTGTGCTTTTAATTAATGTATTTTCATTCATTCAGAAAGGAAAAGAATGATAACTTTATTTTAACTGTGGCATTGTGATAAGCTGAAGTTCCATTCTTCGATTTTTACTGCTGTTGCTTTGTGTGTGTTCAGTCGCTCCGTCTTGTCTGACTCTTTGCAACCCCATGGACTGTAACCCACCAGGTCCACAGTCTGTGGAATTTTCCAAGCAAGAATCCAGAGCAGGTTGCCATTTCCTACTCCAGGGGATCTTCTCAACCCAAGGATAGAACCCCTGTCTCTTGAGCCTCCTGCATGGGCAGGCAGACTTCAGTATTCACCAAAGAATACTATACTGTCATTTATCAAATTAGAAATTTGGAAGCAATCCTAGGATTCTCATTATAGAGTCCCCTGCCTTCATGCTCCCCACTCAGTAAGAATCCCTGACTTTCCTGTATGGAAAAGCTCTCTTTTCAATGCACACCTGCTCTATCACTCTCCAGGGCCAGCATTTCTGCCTCAGCATCCTAGTGAAGTCACTTCTATTTCAATGTGTGCAGGGCCATTTTTAAACCTTTCTCAGTCCTAGGTAATTGCACTTTTAGAAGCTTCACCCTAAATGCTATCAAATGCATTAAAATATGCTGGAGAAAAACATGGTCCCAAAGGATAAAGGCCCCCCAGTGTTCATTGCCACCCTGTTTACAATAGCCAAGGCGTGGAATCAACCTAAATGCTCATCAGCAGAGGAGTGGATAAGAAGATATCACACACGCACACACTCACATGCACACACACACACACACACACACACACATATATATACAGTGGAATATTAGCCATTAAAAAGAATGAAATAATGCCATTAGCAGCAACATGGATAGATCTAGAGACTGTCATAGTGACTGAAGTAAGACAGAGAAGGAGCAATATGACATCCCTTATAAGTGAAATCTAAAAAGAAATGATACAAATGACCTTTAAAAACATTAAGAGACTCACAGACTTAAGAGAATGACCTTGTGGTTGCTGGGGTGGGGTACTACATGGGGAAGGATAGTTAGGGAGTCTCAGGTGGACATGACACACTGCTGTATTTTGAATGGATAACCAGCGAGGGCATACTGTACAGCACTTGGAGCTCTGCTCAGGGTTATGAAGCGACCTGGATGGGGGAGGGTTTGAGGGAGAATGGATCCACGTGTATGTATGGCTGAGTTCTTTCACTGCTCACCCGAAACTATCACAATGGTGTTAATCTGCTATACTCCAATACAAACTAAAAGTCATCCTTATTTTTATTAAAGGTGACCAAATCCCATATTCAGTATAATTATAGATAACTATATGAAAGTTAAGTAACATTACCATTGATGAGTTGTAGTGATATTAGTTGGAAGTAGCAATTAAACAAGTTTTTATCACAGTTTTGTAGACTTTTGTTCATATTTTAGAGCCATTTTTCAGGTGTCAAAACAATTTTCTAAGTCCTTCGCAAACTCCTATTCCCTAGTGAGTGAGTTTTTACTGTCACAGCGCTAAATAGCCACAACAGCAAGATGCCTGGAGATAAAGACCATCACATGGATAAGTAGACCAGATATGTGGAAGTGGGAATACAAAGTGTTTGCAGAAAAGAATATAGAAATCAAGAAATGAATTGCAGTGTCAATGAATATGATGAGTATCTGATGATAATATTAAAAAGTTGGGTTCTGTAGGGATGTCAGTAAAATATCACCCTACATAGTAAGTCTCAACACAGTATGTGAACTGCTTACATATTTAAAATAAATGCTGAGCGCAAGCCATCAATAAAAAATTAAGTATAGTATGTTCCAAAATGAATGTTGGAAAATGTCAATTGGTTTTATAACTGATTAGATCACCTATCAGTTTCATAACAGTGTTTCAAAACCTTTATTATCCTATCTGTAAAACTGAGATAATGAGCATTCCTATTTGATACACTTGTTGATAAATTTATACAATTCGCATAAAAGTCTTAGTGACCTTTCTGGCAAATACTTGATATTTTTGTTATTATTATTGATAAATAATTAGTAAACAATATCTGTTTTATGGTCATAGTTACAACTTGGAACAGAACAGACAATATTACTGAGATTGATTTGATCAGATATAAAAGTTAATAATGAGTTATTTTGAGAAGAAATGTGTTGATGTTCAAACATCCTTTCAAAAGCTAAATATTTATTTAATGT
The DNA here is from genome assembly GCF_019320065.1 of Cervus canadensis. Classification (NCBI taxonomy): domain Eukaryota; kingdom Metazoa; phylum Chordata; class Mammalia; order Artiodactyla; family Cervidae; genus Cervus; species Cervus canadensis. The sequence goes on from NC_057397.1 coordinate 39,898,441, forward strand.
AGAAAAATAGTTTAGTGAGAAGGTACAGATTTTAAAAGTATATTTCCTCTTTGGACTCAGAGAGAGCCAGAACAGGAGGCTTTAGAGACTATTATATAATAAAGAACAGCAGCAGCACCAGGCTGTTGATGCTTTTGTGGTTTTAATGTGAATAACTCCAGGGCCCCATTCTGACATCAGTACTACCACTCACTGTGGAAGATACGGGCAAGTCAATCAACCTCTCTGCTTTAGTCTCTTCATCTGTAATGTGCAAGTAATATTACTTGTCACTTGCCAACCGGCAGTACTTCTTCAGCTAACTGACTATCTCAGCAGGGATGTCTCAAAGATCAGCTAATAAATGATTTATAAACCTATTAAAATATTAAATGATGTCAAAAACCTTAACAAAAGGACAGAATAAATCATTCCATGCATTAATAAAGTGAAAATAGAATAGGTTACTTGGAATTCTGGAGTGCTTTTTGCTGCTCTTATTTTTAAGAATCTTGTCATAATTAAGAATACACAGAAGAAAAAGTGTGTTAGAGGAAATAACAGTTCATCTCTATATTGATGAAAAGTATTGTGAGACAAGAAAATGAGATAAATAAGAATAAAGTAAAGTGCTTTCTGAGCTGCTTTTACCATTGACAATGGTATAACATTGACAAATTTACTTTAACGATTAAGATCTAGAGTAAGATAATTAAATAAATCTACAATGTACTTTTGGCAGATGTAAGAATAATATACAAAATCTTGTGCCAGGCATTCTGAGGGACTCAAAAATAAAAGACTCAGAGTTCAAAGAATATATAAGAAGAAGGGCACCATGAAGATAATTAATGCTTACATGTGTGTGTTGTTACTTCAGTCCATAGTGCCAAATAAATATTATAGTAAAATTATTCATTATATAATACCTGGAGATGGGGAGGTGGTGTGGCTTATAAACTAGGCTTGAAAGATGAGGAGGATTTTGTCATTGGGAGAGAAGATCACTTCAGGTTGAGAAGATAGCTTGAGAAGACCAGTAAGAGAACACAAGAGATATTGCAAGTGTTTACTGTGATCTAACTTTGTATGCTTGGGAGAAGTAGTATAGGAGAAAAAAGAAAGTAAATTAGGTTGCCTTCAAATTTCAGAAGGCCATGCAAAAAACCTAAAACTGTGTTTTGTGGGTTCCTAGGAACCACTGAAGATTTTTGAGTATTTTATGTTTTAGAAAGTTAATTCTGGTGATAGTGTAAAGGGTGAGTGGGAGAAGAATAAGTTTAGATAACTAAGTAGTTAGCCTGTAATTGCAATAGTTGAGAGAGAAGATAAAGGGAGTGACCAGAGAAAGAATGGAAATGAAGAATATTTAAGAAGCATTGAATGAATAGAATTAAAATAAGGAAGTTTGAGAATTGATTGAATGGGAAGAACTAGTGAGATGGAAGTTCAGTTCAGTTCAGTCGCTCAGTCGTGTCCAACTCTTTGCGATCCCATGGACTGTAGCCTGCCAGGCTCCTCTGTCTGTGGAATTTTCTAGGCTAGAATACTGGAGTGGGTTGACATTCTCTTCTTCAGGGAATCTTCCCAACCCAGGGACTAAACCCAGGTCTTCTGCATTGCAAGCAGATTCTTTACTGTCTGAGCCAAAATGATAAGGATAATAAATAGCTTTGGGAGTAGAGGTAGAGATGTAGCAAAGCAAAATTAATGAGTTTGAGTTTTTAAGGACATCCATGGGAGAATATCCAATAGGCAGTAAAAATTCCCAAGCTACGCTTCAAAAAAATATCTTGCCCCATTATAGATATCATAGCCATCTATACATAGTTGAAAATTAGGACAATTGGGACAAATGGAATTACCAAAGAGAATATAAAGAACAAAAAAGAGAATAACTACTACTTAATAGATAAGGGAGGGAAAGAGCAAGAAGAAATATAAGGAGACTGTGAGGGAATCAAGAGTACAATCACAATCAAAGCCAAGGGAGAAAGAGGTTTCAAGGAGAGAGGAATAACAATGTAAAATGTTATATGTAATTTAATATAGATGATTATTATGAAAAACCCATTGAATTTTGTGATTAATCTGTAATTTTGTGATTAGTTCTGGTAAGTTGATAGATATGTAAGTTAAACTTCAGAGGAATTAAAGCAATGTAAAGAAGAGATTCTCAACCCCTGGGCCACGGACTAGACTAGACCACTAGACTAGGCCACTAGTCGCAGTCTGTGACCCGTTTGGAACCAGGCGGCACAGCCCCTCCCCAAGGCTCCTGTTACCAAGGTGACTGTAACCAAAACGAGATTATGGAGTAGACTGGACATAAGCAATGTGCTTTAGGTATCACTGTCTCCTGTCACCCCCGGGTGGGACAGTCTACCTGTAGAAAAACAAGCCCAGGGCTACCACTGATTCTGCATCATGATGAGTTTTATAATTCTTTCATTATATATTACAATGTAATAATAATAGAAATAAGGTGCATAATAATTGTTATGCACTTGAATCATCCTGAAACCATCTCTCCCCCTAACCCCCACACTGGTCAGTGGAAAAATTGTCTTCCACAAAACCAAAAAGGTGCCAAAAAGGTTGGGTACTGCTAATGTAAAGGATGCAGGAAAATTAGTATCTAACTCTTGTAAGTTTATGAATAAATGAAAGTAAAAGGTGAGTGTTGTAAGAACATGCAGAGTTAAAAGATGAAATATATTTTATAACAGGTAAAATGTAAGCAATTTTATAGGCTTTGGAGAAGGAGAGAAAAGGCAGGAGGGCAAGGGAGGATTGAAAGAACAATAATAGGGTCACTAGTCGGGTATTCATGTTGGCAAAAGGACTCAGATAAAGACACAGTAGTTTTGATGTGATGATAAAGAGAAACTGAAGGAATTTATGTAGGATGTCCTTGACATTCTCTATAAAGTCAATAGGCAAGATTTTCAGTGGAGAGTAAGAAGATGAAATAAGACTTAAGAAGTGCAAAACAATACATTGCTGTTTTTAGGGATGGTAAACAGGTCAGCTAGAAAGGAGCAAAGAAATTCACAAGTAGCTTTGAGGTCACTTGTTGCCTAATTAGGTACTGTAAATGTTTCCTCAAGCAAGGTAGCCCGTGTTTCTGGCTTTGTAACATTTTTAGGCTCAGATTTCTCATTACAAAGTTTTGATTTGTTAGGTACTGTGGAAAGAAAACAAAAAGGATTTGAATCTGGCTAAAAGAAGAGAGAAGAAGTTAAGTAATAATACAATGAACTAGGTCATGAATTTACAAAAACAATATGAAGATATGCCCACGTCATTTAAGGAAATATATATATAATCTTAAATGAAGGCATAAGGATCACAATTATCACTTGACTGGAGATCAGAGATGATTTGATGAATAGAGGGAAAACAGAATAATCGTTAATATCAAATGTTGGAAATTCTTGAACTTGAGAATTTTTATTATACACTGAAGATCAGGGACTATGTGAAGAACTCCCCCCGACAAATGTAGATGGGTTATTATTTCTAGTAGTATTAGTCAAAATGTTACTGTGAAAAACCATCAAAGACTAGCTGTTTTTCCCTCATGTTAGGCAAAATTCATTCTGCCAATATTTTGTCATTAAAAAAAAAGTCAGTGCCTTGGATTTAGAACAAAAGAGGGTTTGACTTGGCAGCATTAATGTGTGTCGGCATCATTGTGTGTTACAACTCAGTATATGAGATTGCTTTTTTAAAGTGTACTTTTGATAGGACACTATTCAAACTCTTATAACGATAAGGGTCCCATTATAGTAAATGGTATTCCAGAGAATGCAGTATCATAATCTAGTGCAGGAATTATAATTATGCTTTAGCAGAGGAGACTTTTGTGGAAATTTTCAAATTGTTGCTATTAATAGAATGCTGTTCTTGATATCTTTACTGTCACTCACTCCAAAGTGTCACTGGGAAATAAGCCAATTCAAGAAAAAGGGGAAATTAAAGTAGCCTCAAGTTCTGTCACTCTGTTCTGAGCTCCTGAGACTTAGTTTGAAACCCTCTGATATGTCAGACCGGGGGTTTGTTTTTAGAAAAAGTTACTAGATTCCTCTTAAGCCTGAATTAGATAAATAAGTAATATCCTTATACAGGAAAAAAAAAAAAAAGATAATGCTTAGCATGGAAATAGCTGATATTTCCAAAGTATTTTAGGAATCAAAAACTTGCTTAGTTAAGTTCTTTGCTAAAGGGTTCCCTCTGTAATCTGTAGTGTTGTTTGGACAGCTTTCTGTTACTGTGTAGATCGGCAGTTCTCAAAATTTGGTCCCCCAATTCCTGCATGTCCCACAAACCCTTTCAGTCATTCCCTGAGATACTTCCAGTGGATTCACAAGTTCAAAATAATTTTCATACTAATACTGAAGTGTTTGCCTTTTTCACTTAACTGACTGATGTTCGTTTGCAGTAATGGTGCGGAACCATAGTGAGGAAAACCGCTGACACCTTAGCATGAATCAAGTCAGCAGCAGCAAACTCTGCTAGTGACCCTGGTATTCTTCACCACCACACACTCAGAGTTAATATTTTTAAAATGCGAGATTTACCTAAGAATGTACATGATCAAACAGTAAAGATATATTAACATATTAAAAATATATACAATCTCCACCCTTGAGTAGAGGTCTTTTTAATATTCTATGTGATGAACTGGTACATCACTGAAGCAGGTACAAACCGCATGGTTGTCTTAAGTAAAGTACTTGTAATGACTGCTTGGGTCAAGAGCTGAATTTGCAACTTTTCTCATGAATCACCATTTTTACTTGAAAGGCCTGACAAGCAAACTGTGGATTTTCAAACTTGGGTATTTGGCAGAGACTTTCTTGAAAATGAACAGAGTGAACTTGTCACTTCAAAAGAGGCAAAATCCAACTGTATCTGTTGCCAATGATAAAAGCTGAGCTTTCAAACAAAAATTACAATTTTGGAAAATGTGTTTGCTGCTCCTGTGAACTTGTCAGTTTCCCAATTCTTAAAAACTTTTCTGATGAGATAGATGGCATTACTAACAAATGAAATATTGTATAATGACCTATGGTACCATTTGGAAATTTTGCAGTGAACCAATATTTTTCCAAATGATATTTTTTTTAAAACATATGTGGTCAAAAGATCCATTTAAAGTGCAAAGTAGACAATAGATTTTAATAAAGCAGTATGGGAAGCATATTGATACGGTTTTTAGATTCCCCATTGCAAAATTTAAAAATCGACAATTATCTGAAAAAGCTATTAAAGTTCTCCTCACTTTTCCAACTAAGAAATCTGTGTGATGCCAGATTCTCCTCATATACTTCAACTAAAACAACATATTGAGACAGATTGAATGCAGAAGCAGATATGAGAAACCAGATGTCTTTTATTAAGCCAGACATTTGCGAAACTAAGTCAGAGAATTTCAAAATGTAAAATAATGCCATTCTTGTCACTTTTTTCCTGGCTTTGGAAAATATATTTTATTTCACTAAAAATATATTATTTATGGAAACATGTAATGGGCTTGTTATTTATATTTTAAGTCAATTAATAAATATTTAAAATTTTCAGTCTTAATTTCTCATATAGTAAATATTTGCAGATATAACCATATATACAAAATCTCATTGGTGGTCTCAATAATTTTTGAGAATATAATAGATATCTGAGACCAAAATGTTTCAGAAACACTAACGTATAGACCAAGCCCTAAGCACATAGTAAACTACTCAAGGACTTTTAACAAATTTAATGTTATTTTATAAAGTAACAATTGGGAAGTCATGGAATTGCATTTATAAATGATAGATAGGAAGTATTTTCCTTCTGTTTTGAAAGCAATCATACCATTTATATTAGAAGACTTCAGTGCCTGTGATGACATTCTCTCCATTCTTTCTTCCAAGTCTGTGAGTCTCATTTCATGTGTCCCCATTTACAGGAGTAAAATTAGCATGTTATCCAGTCACCATTTGGCTCATGACTCAATGTCACTATAAAAATCATTTAAGCAGCTTCATAGACCCAACTTCTCTTAGGATACATCTGTGTGGACGCTTTAATTTGTTTAATATAGGAGACGTAAGTACAATCTATTTAAATCTATAAATTCTACTAGGATGAAATCTTCTGGTTTCTTCTCTCAATTTGTGTAAATGATATTTAAAAGGACAAAGGGCATGAATAAGGGAAAGTCCAACTGAATTATCTCACTTTAGAAATCCATTAGACAAACAAAATAAAATTTAGAATACCAATATACTCTTTCCTTTGATAAAAAGGGAGAGTGAGATTTTTTTAAGAGGGGGGAAAGGAAAACAAGATTATTTCTTAGTCATGAGTTTAGATTGGATTTTTAGATATCAATATTTAGAGATATGCTTTAAAATTTAATTTTAAACAGTACAATACTTAAATAATAAAATGTCTTTTCCTTTCTCTAATCAGACTTTGGATATTAGTATAAATAGCTCTTTATATTGTATTATATTTTTCTAGATATTATATTTTTCTAGATATTAAACAAAAGAATATTATCCTTTCTATACATGACAAAATACTAATTCTGATTCTAATTATTCTAATTATAGCAACATAAACAGGAAGCTCTAATGGAACCAAAGCCCCCCTTTGGTAAATTTTCCAAATTTTCTTCTGATTAGTTTATTTTATATAAGGCCAGAATATGTGCTAAGTGGTACTCTATTAAACCTCTACCAGCTGCCGACACTTATTAGATATTTTTTGTTGTCACTTTTGGGTGAATGTCTGTCAGACAAAACATTTGGCAACAGTTTCCCCAGAATGTCTGAGCAAACAAGAAGTCATTATACAGTGATTATAATGCTGTAAAAGTTATTTCCAGTCTCTGGTAGTCATATCAATAAATTTAAGAGCCGTGTCTAAATGTTTAGTTGGACGAGGAAAAGATAGCTGCTATGCATGTAAAAATGACTGTTTTGAGCACCTAATGGGAACTCACTAAGGAAGTATAATCATGGAGAGAGGAAAAAAAAGATCCAGTTTATAGCATCTATATATCTTATTTCAAAATGTAATTATATTTTTCCTTCATGTATTTACATAAGCATTATTTGTCAGCTGTTGTTCTTTTAGTGAAAAATAAGTTTATTGTCTAGAGAAAGCAAATGTAAAAAGAGTGCTATACTACTTTACAATAATAACTATTATATTAATGATTATAATGGGTGCCATAATTGAACGCCCAGTACTTAGTTTCTGAGGTTTATAACTGGATGCACATCAGTCTAGCAAATATATTTCATAAATGCTTAAGGAGAAAAGAAGTTTACAGAAGTACTCTCTTACAATTCTTGTTATTGTCTTTACTCAATCCAATTGAAAACTAGGCATACACATTTCAAAGGTGAACACAATATACGTGTATCAGTACATCTCTCATAACCCTGTTTCTTCTTCCATGAGCTCATTTTTTTAGGAGTACCTTAATGAAAATTCAAATTAAGTCATTGGCTCCCCTCTTACAAGTAGAATTACCATCATCCCTAGGAATTAACATCCCCAGATATATAAATCATAGCACAGTACACCTTTTAATTCATATCTTCTCATGGAAAGTGTTAGCACTTTTTTTGTGTCTCACTCTGATATTTCAAATCTTGTTAAATCTGTTATCAGCAATGTGAATTAGAAGTAAACTCCCACATATATAAGTATTATTATGACAGTCTATATTTGAAAAAATGATAATGACAAAAAACAGGGAACTTTATTGCAGAATACAGTACTCTTTATGCAAAACTCACAGACCTAGGTTTGAGTCATAGTTCTGTGCTCCATTTAGCAGTCACTTAACATCCCTGAAACTTACTTTCATCAATTAAAAAAAGATTTGCCTGCTTCATAACCTTGTTATTAGATGAGAAATAATAGCAGTTGTGCTATTTTTAAAGCCTATGTTTTAAAAAGTCATAAAGAGACTAAGAATGAAAGACAATAACAATGGATGTGAGATTAACTTATTCCTGTAACTCTTTTATCAGATACATTTGCTGGATATAAGGTCAATGACTGATTCTTAATTTCCACAGCATGTGTCCTTATTTCAAAACATGACCATAGAAAGATATCTGTAAAGATATCCAATTATAAATCTTTAAAGTAACATAGAAACTAAGTACTATGTTTGTTAATGGTGGTGAAGTAAGTAATGAAAATATTGTTATATTTAATGATACTGAATTACTTCAAGGTCAAAAACTATCCAAATTCGTAGCTTACCTATAGACAAGCAACCTGGTAGAACAGAAAGAGTGGACTGGGAATTTGCAGACCTTCATTCCAAACAATTAATTATGTGAAAATTGGCAAATTACTTGAACTCTCTGGTCCTCAAATTCTTCATCTATAAAACTTTCCAGAGTTTTAGAATTTGGTCATTTAATATAGGGCTTCCCTGGTAGCTCAGACAGTAAAGAATCTGCCTGAGTGCAGAAGACCTAGGTTCCATCAGGAGTAGGGATGTGCTCTGTGGCTACTGATGAAAGGCTATCAATATATTTCTTTCTCATTGTTCATTTCTTTTCAACATACTTTTATTCAGCACTTACAATGTGCTAACGGCTCTACTAGGAATACTTTGCAGTTAAAATATTAACAAACTGCAGTTCCTGTCTTGTCAGAACTTGTGATATGTCTAGAAGGTGAGTCACCCATAATGCTAGTTAGAATTTTAGTGCCCTTACAGGCACAAATCAGGGCCGGTGGGAATGGTAACTGATGAGATAGGGGAAAGAAGACAAAGAGAAGATGGGATTTGGCTGAATTTTGATGGCTAAATCCATTTCAATAGGCAAGTTTGGGGATTTCCCTGGTGGTCCAGTGGTTAAGATTGTGCTCCCAATGCAGGGGGCATGGGTTCAATCCCTGGTCAGGATGATTAAGACCATGCATGCTGCCCTCTCCCCCACCAAAAAAAAAAAAAAAACAAGCAGACTAACAGACTTGAACAAATGCACCATCAGAGAAGATCTGGGAAGATATATGTATTATTCTGTAACATACAAAGTGTGAGAGTGAGTGGTTAAAGTTAGTGCACCAAAAGTGGCTTCTTCCCAGGTTATGGGAAAACTCAGCACTAATCCTGGTGAGAGTTTTTCTTATGTCTTACAGAGAATAATTATGAGTGACATCAAATAAAAACCAACATGACTTGGCAAATGATTAGACATGGATATTAAGTAAAGAAATAACTAAAAAATTGGGGTAGCAAAATGTCAGACATTACTGAGCAACTAAGCACAGCATGGCACATGATCAACATGGTGTATTAATGATGCAGATTTTCTCTGTTTGTGTTTTATTATTGTCTAACTTTTTTTTATTGAATTTGAAATGTTTCCAAAACCAGCTGGAAGTCCCCTATTCAGCAGCCAGTTCCTCTTGTGTGTGAAAGAGATTGGGAGAACGTTCTATATAGGAGATGCATACTTTTGTATTATCCATAGTGAGAAATTAGAAGCATTGAAATTAGATGAGTTATTCAAGTCAGTAAGTAAACAAGGTCGATGACTGATTCTAAATCTCCACAAAATGTGCCCTTATTTCTAAAGATGACCCTAGAAAGGGAAATCATAAAGAATATAAAGGTCAAATGGGATGGAACCAGGACAATAAGATATCATGAAAGCTAAGTAAAGTGACAGTTGTTGTTTTTTTTTCTTTTTTAATCAGCACTTTCCCACCATGTGCCAAACACTGTGTTAGGCTCTTGAGATACATAATCCAAGTAAATTTTCATGATCATCCTGGGAACTAAGTATATTATCATATCTATAAATAAAGAACTGAGTACAGAGGGATTAGACATGACATAACAAGTAAATGGAAACTCTAGAATCAAATACAGATACACCTGATTCCTATTTTGCCCCATACCTTTTAATTTGTCCTACGGGAGAGTTTCAAGGACAATGTAACTAGCAGTATCAACTAGAGAGCTCAAACAGGATGGACCCTCAGAAGAAACTTCAAGCAGTTATTTAATGTTAAAACAGATCATTTAATGATTTGTAAGAAAGTAGTCTCTGTAAAAAAAAAAAATCCTATACAAAGGCCAATGGAATAGAAAAATTCTAAAGGTTGGTTCAAGAAAAATGAGAAAATAAAAGTAGCTGAACCCTTCTGAGAAGTTTAATGAAGGAAAGAGAAGGTAGTGCAAAGATGTATGAAGGTTGAGGAAAGGGTATTGAGTTGAATGGTTGGCGCAGTTTTTTAAGTAAGGTAACACTTGAACAGGCTTATAGACTTAAAGAAGAAATCCAGAGGAGAAACAAGACACAAATTACTGAGGGAAAAAAAAAATGGATTCAGCAAGGTCCTATCGGAGGTAATAAGAAATAAAATCAATTTGTCGTTGTTGTTCAGTCACTAAGTCGTGTCTGACTCTGTGACTCCATGGACTGTAGCACTCCAGGTTCCTCTATCCTCCACTCTCTCCTGGAGTTTGCTCGAATTCGTGACCCTCCAGTCAGTGATGCCATCCAACCATGTCATGCCCTGTTACCCTCTTCTCCTCCTGCCTTCAATCTTTCCCAGCATCAGGGTCTTTTCCAATGAGTCAGTTTTTCACATCAGGTGGCCAAAGTATTGGAGCTTTAGCTTCAGCATCAGTCCTACCAATGACTATTCAGGTTTGATTTCCTTTAGGATTGACTTGTTTTGTCTCCTTGAAGTTCAAGGGACTCTCAAGAGTCTCCTCCAGCATCACCATTTGAAAGCATCCATTCTTTAGTGCTCAACCTTGTTTATGTTCAAACTCTCTCTTCTGTACATGACTACCAGAAAAAAACCATAGCTTTGACTATACAGATCTTTGTCAGCAAAGTGATGTTTCTCCTTTTTAATATGCTGTCTAGGTTTGTCATAGCTTTCCTTCCAAGGGACAAACATCTTTTAATTTCATAGAATCAGTAGCATGCCTTAAAAAAGAAAGCAGCTAATTTATCTAGAAAAAAAAATAGTGATTTGCAGAGAAATATATTTGAGATAGGAAGAAATTTAAGAACTTGTAACAGATATCTTAATCTTTTCCAAGAAGAAAGATTCAGAGTTGTTTCTTAAGGCAGGTAGTATCTGGTTGTGTGGAGCAGAAAGGGTTTGAAATGCTTCCCACAGAGAGCAGCATAGTGAAGAGTCAACTACAGTGAAACAGAAGAATTTCTCTACAACTCATAATATGTACAAATAATTGAGTAAAAAATGTTTAGTTGAGCCAACTGGCACAGTTTTGTGGCTTTTTCTGGTAACACTCAGCCACCAAGTAATGAGATCAAAGAAAGTGCACTGTGCTGTTTTCCGGGTGGTGTAGAGCAAACGCACTTCTTGATGCTAATAAGACGCTACATGAAGTGGTGGGCAATTGATCCACACTGGGCTAAGAGGAAACTAAAAGGAAAAAAGGTTAAAGAAATTAAAGATATGACCAGTGTGAAGAATAGCTTCATTGAGAGTAAGAGGAAAAGAAAAAAAAAAAAATACATGGTAATGGTCACAGCAGGGAATTTCAAATTCAAGATTCTAGAAATGATAGTTTTGAATAATCATTTTTTTTAACTCTCACTTAAAGTGTCATTAATGATTATGTCGTCCAGCTGTCCTGCTTTACTTATTAGAAAATGGAAGGCCAGAAGGTCAAGTGATTTTTTTGACTGTCACTCCATGACCCAATGGCAAAGCCAGAACTAAACCTAGGATCTTCTGAGAAGCATTTGGAGATTTTATTAAATCTCCATTAAATCACATTGCCATGAAAAAGAATGGTAAATATAGTCAAGTGATTGGAAACCAATGTTATCCATACTATAGTCACAGTAAAGCATGCATTATTCATATATTACCTATTTCAGCTTTTCCTCTGTGCTTTTTCCTCTTTCAGCTTGCTCTTACAGGAGAGTATAAAAGAGTTCCCCAGATTAAATTAATAGCTCTCTAGTTACACACTGGGAGAAGAACTAAGTCTTAAGGAAGGTGCTTGACTTCCATCCTGAATTACACTGTAAATGGCATCAGGTTTTTTCAGAGTGACAGTGTGCATGTCCATGATGGGTTCCACAATTTTAGCTTCTTCTACATTTCATATATTTTGAAAAGTTTCCTTTCTCTTGATTATTGGTTATGGGTTTTTAATTTTAAACTGTGATCAAATGTAATTTGAATCTCTAAGAGTAGGAGAGAAATTGTGTTGTTTTAAATTTCTGTTTAAACAAAATTAATCCAATAGAAATTCATTATTCATATCTCAATATTCATCTGCCATTGCCCTTCAGGAAAAGATATGAGTTTTTAACATAGGAAATGAACTTAAAGACTTACATTTGGTGATCTTTTGTAATTACATGTATCTCATATTCTACCTTGAAAATATTTCTTCATTAAATATTTAAGTATGTGTGTTACCTGGCTAAGAAAGGCAATCCCAAAGAATGCTCAAACTACCGCACAGTTGCACTCATCTCACACGCTAGTAAAGTAATGCTCAAAATTCTCCAAGCCAGGCTTCAGCAATACATGAACCGAGAACTTCAGATGTTCAAGCTGGCTTTAGAAAAGGCAGAGGAACCAGAGATCAAATTGCCAATATCCACTGGATCATCAAAAAAGCAAGAGAGTTCAAGAAAAACATCTATTTCTGCTTTATTGACTATGCCAAAGCCTTTGACTGTGTGGATCACAATAAACTGTGGAAAATTCTGAAGGAGATGGGAATACCAGACCACCTGACCTGCCTCTTGAGAAACCTGTATGCAGGTCAGGAAGCAACAGTTAGAACTGCACATGGAACAACAGACTTGTTCCAAATAGGAAAAGGAGTACGTCAAGGCTGTATATTGTCACCCTGCTTATTTAACTTCTATGCAGAGTACATCATGAGAAACGCTGTGCTGGAGGAAGCACAAGCTGGAAATCAAGATTGCCTGGGAGAAATAAATTAATAACCTCAGATATGCAGATGACACCACCCTTATGGCAGAGAGTGAAGAGGAACTAAAAAGCCTCTTGATGAAAGTGAAAGATTAGAGTGAAAGAGTTGGCTTAAAGCTTAACATTCAGAAAACTAAGATCATGGCATCTGGTCTCATCACTTCATGGCAAATAGATGGGGAAACAGTGGAAACAGTGTCAGACTTTATTTTTGGGGGCTCCAAAATCACTGCAGATGGTGACTACAGCATGAAATAAAAGACGCTTACTCCTTGGAAGGAAAGCTATGCCAACCTAGATAGCAGATTAAAAAGCAGAGACATTACTTTGCCAAAAAAGGTCCCTCTGGTCAAGGCTGTGGTTTTTCCAGTGGTCATGTATGGATGTGAGTTGAACTGTGAAGAAAGCTGAGCGCCGAAGAATTGATGCTTTTGAACTGTAGTCTTGGAGAAGACTCTTGAGAGTCCCTTGGACTGGAGGGAGATCCAACCAGTCCATCCTAAAGGAAATCAGTCCTGGGTGTTCATTGGAAGGACTGATGCTGAAGCTGAAACTCCAATACTTTGGCCACCTCATTCAAAGAGTTGACTCATTTGAAAAGACCCGTGGACAAAAGGGAACCCTCTTACACTGTTGGTGGGAATGCAAACTAGTACAGCCACTATGGAAAACAGTGTGGAGATTCCTTAAAAAACTGGAAATAGAACTGCCATATGACCCAGCAATACCACTTCTGGGCATACACACTGAGGAAACCAGATCTGAAAGAGACACGTGCACCCCAATGTTCATCGCAGCACTGTTTATAATAGCCAGGACATGGAAGCAACCTAGATGCCCATCAGCAGATGAATGGATAAGGAAGCTGTGGTACATATACACCATGGAATATTACTCAGCCATCAAAAAGAATTCATTTGAACCAGTCCTAATGAGATGGATGAACTGGAGCCCCTTATACAGAGTGAAGTAAGCCAGAAAGATAAAGAACATTACAGCATACTAACACATATATATGGAATTTAGAAAGATGGTAATGATAACCCTATATGCAAAACAGAAAAAGAGACACAGATGTACAGAACAGACTTTTGAACTCTGTGGGAGAAGGCGAGGGTGGGATGTTTCAAAAGAACAGCATGTATACTATCTATGGTGAAACAGATCACCAGCCCAGGTGGGATGCATGAGACAAGTGCTCGGGCCTGGTACACTGGGAAGACCCAGAGGAATCGGGTGGAGAGGGAGGTGGGAGGGGGGATCGGGATGGGGAATAAGTGTAAATCTATGGCTGATTCATATCAATGTATGACAAAACCCACTGAAATGTTGTGAAGTAATTAGCCTCCAACTAATAAAAAAATTAAAAAAAAAAGAAAAGACCCTGATGCTGGGAGGGATTGGGGGCAGGAGGAGAAGGAGACGACAAAGGATGAGATGGCTGGATGGCATCACTGACTTGATGGGCATGAGTTTGAGCAAACTCTGGGAGTTTGTGATGGACAGGGAGGCCTGGCGTGCTGCAATTCATGGGGTCGCAGAGTCGGACACGACTGAGCGAATGAACTGAACTGAACTGAACTGATGTGTGCCACCATGTCTGTTTGGGAAAACTCACTTTTTTTGACTCCTTTTTAAATTTGAAGGTTTTGTTTAAAAAATTCAATCAAGAAAGATTATTATTCCTCTCAAGGAATGACTTACCAAGGGGGCAGCCAGGGAGCTGTCCTCCTGCACTGGGTGGGAGAAGTATTTGATCATTGGCATAGTTTAGAATTGCTGGTGCATGGTGATAATGGAAAGCAAACTGGATTTTGGCCAGTCTCGTTATAGTTCTTAGATTCTCTGCAAACAACACCCTTGCTTACTACTTACCTCTAGGATGGAACCCTTCCACTCCACCCCCACTACCTTGGTATGCTACTGATCTCAAGTTCTTCTCTCTGGGGTTGAAGACTGACTAAAATTATATTAGAGAAGGAGAATTTTATGATCTAAAACAGGTGTCCACAAACTGTGTGCTCAGTTGCTCATTGTGTCCAACTGTTTGTGACCCCATGGACTGTAGCACACCAGGCTCCTTTTTCCATGGGATTTTCCAGGCAAGAATACTGGAGTGGGTTGCCATTTCCTACTCCAGGGGCCACAAACTATGGCGTGCTGGCCAAATATGGCTGTATGCCTATTTTTATAAATACAGTTTATTACTTTTATTTAATGTATTCTCTCTGACTGCTTTTGCACTACAACCGCAGAGTTGAGTAGTTGGATAAAGACTATATACTCTCACACCTAGAATACTTACTATCAGGCTCTTCACAGAAAACATCTGTGTTCCCTGACTATTAGTAATCAAAGTATTACTTGCTTTGTGGACATGTAAGCAAGACAGTTATTTCACATTCATATTATAGGCCAGTAATTTAATAAGTGTTTTTATTAAGTGTTTACCATTGGCCACCATTACATTTACCTATCAATTTTTCTCTTTTTTGTAGCCCCTGCTATGTGGATATTTGTTAGCAATGACTGATGTGGAAACTACATATGCAGATTTTATTGCTTCAGGAAGAACGGGTAGAAGAAATGCAATACATGATATCCTGGTTTCCTCTGCAAGTGGCAACAGCAATGAATTAGCCTTGAAATTAGCAGGTCTTGATATCAACAAGACAGGTGAGTTGTTTGACATCTCTGTGAAAATGGAGTGATTTGCAGCATTTCACTAAGTAGGATTAAGGCATGAAAAAAACACCTTTGGAAGTAACCTGATAGAGTCATGCTGCTGCTGCTAAGTCACGTCAGTCGTGGCCAACTCTTTGCGACCCCATAGACGGCAGCCCACCAGGCTTCCCCGTCCCTGGGATTCTCCAGGCAGGAACACTGGAGTGGGTTGCCATTTCCTTCTCCAGTGCATGAAAGTGAAGAGTGAAAGTGAAGTCGCTCAATCGTGTCAGACTCTTAGCGACCCCATGGACTGCAGCCTACCAGGCTCCTCCATCCGTGGGAGTTTCCAGGCAGGAGTACTGGAGTGGGTCGCCAGTGCCTTCTCCGGAGAAAGTCATGAACAGTCTTATATATGTAAGGTAAAAGGCAGGTACTAACCTCTTAATCACTCCCACTCTGCTTTACAGTGTTTGCTACTCAGATGCAGAGACCTTAATCTGATTTTACTAATGCAATCAATGAAACACATGAGTTTTTAAAAAAATCCTCATCTCTATAAAAGCTCTGAAATATCTTATGAAGAACATTTAACAAAGCTGGAGCTAGGACAATACTGGCCATCTCTTAACATTTAACAACATTAGATGTTTAACAAGATTCACAGGTGAGTCTGACAGACCTCAATTCCCAGAACCATTTCAAAATAAAAGGGTCTCGAGGACCATTTTTGTTGAGAATGGTAGTAAAATAGTCGGTTATATAAATAAGTCTTAGGTAAGAAGTTCTTTTAGTTTTTCTTGAATCATAGACTGAGTTTGAAAGGCTGTCTTATTATTGGGCCCCAAAGTCCTACCCACCAAACCTAACTTTACCAATGAAAAAGTATAACAAGTTTGACATGTCAAAATACTTCTGAATCCCCTGATAGTTCTTCCATCCATAGCTTTTGCAAGTATCAAAGCTGAATGTATTTCTCTGGGAAAAAAAAAAAAACACTTATGCAAAAAATCTTTAAAAATAAAAAGCAGTTCATGATTAAGGAACCACATGTTATACATATGAAAAACACTGGTCAGTTTCTGACTTGTGATAACAACTTGATATTGTTGTTGTAACTTCTATGCTACTAGAATTTTTATGCAAAGCCTTCCAGTTACAGTATTGGAAAACTGAGTCAGAGTATACATATATGAATGAAATAGCTCAGCAACCTTAAAATGCTTAGGGACAGAACTCTATTCAGTGATTACAGATCAGCTAGTTATACATTGGTCTTTTCAAATTCAGGTTGAAAATAAAACCATAACAATCGCTTATGTGGAGCACACAGACTGAAGTATATTTTAGTTTTCCTTGTTTCTCTATCATTACTACTGGGAGTTAATTTTCAAAATTAACTGCTAACTCTGAGAAAGCCTATAGGGAATCATTCCAATTTGGTGGCATAAAGAAGTAGATATATTTTTTCCAGCAATCTTTGAGAATTTGCTAAATTTTCCATTAAATTTGTATTCTGTATAAATATTCTATTTTAGATAATCTACATTAATTTAGCCACCCTTAACATGAGGATATTTTTATTCATAGTGTAGTTTAATTTTTTTTGTCATTGTTGTTCTCACTGAAGTTAAGACCCATTAGCCACAAGACTTTTCTTATACCAGAGATTATAGTCTCAATATAATCTATATAGATTATGTTAAAATTTAAATAAATTGAAATTTTATATTAATACAAAAATATATTTATGTTAATATACTGTAATTGAATGTTAATAATTTAAAATAACTCAGAAATCTTTATGCTTCCAGATGTTAAAATATTTCTACATGTTAATTGCAATTCAGTGGGCTCTGAAAGAATTTTGTTTCTCTTAAAAATCACAAAGTCCAGACTAAGGCAAAGTATAAATAGCACTGACTTTATTATTCTAAGTACAAAGAACTAAAAATAATAACTATGACCAAAAGTCTAAAATATTAGAAAAATGACAACTGTACAGTGACAAATTAAATAATACTAGCTGAGAATAGTGTGGGACTTCATTTGTAGTTCCTGAATATTCCGGCTTCTTTTTAAGTTTGTGTTCAACAATATTATCGTCTCATGTTTATCTTGATTTGTTAACAAGCATCTATGTAGCCACAGCTCTGTGTCTTTAGCATTATGCTGAGCCCTGAGAAGTGTCCCTGGATACCCAGAAAGTCCCAAGCTCCATGGAGTCAAGATCCTCATCTTGTATTTATGCAGTCACTTTCATCTTTAATATTATCAAGTTCTTATTTCATATGCTAATCTACACGTCTCAGATTCCACTATCTGCAAACCTTGGGGGCTTGCTCATTGCTCTAATAATGAAAATAGTACATGAACATTCTATATAATGGGTCATGGTATTTTTTGAAACCCCTTTAGCACAGAATATGATTTTTATGTGGAAAAACTGCTTTAAATTTCCCTAAAGTATGGTGTGGGCTTCCCTAAAGTAGGTGGTGCCTCAGACGATAGAGAGAAGCCGCCTACAATTCAGAAGACTGGGTTGCATCCCTGGGTCAGGAAGATACCCTGGAGAAGGGAATGGCTACCCACTCCAGTATTCTTGTCTGGAGAATGCCATGGATAGAGGAGCCTGGCGGGCTACAGTTCATGAGGTTGCAAAGAGTCAGACCCAACTGAGCGACTAAGCACAGCACCAAGTATGGTGTACGGTGAGGTGTCTTATATGTACTTGTTAAGCATAAAGAAGAAATTGCCCTCAACGTTTCCAGCTAAATAATGGCCAGCCTGCTTACCTTTATGAATTTGAGTGATGGTAATAAATTCTTAGTAAAAATTTTCAAGACCTCCAAATATTTTGTCTACTAAGCCTTATTGGTTGCTTAGTAAACACATGCAAATATTTAAATCAAGAGTTGTCTGCTGCTTGCACCCAAGTAAAGTAACCCAATATGGAGAGAAAGCATTTTTTTTATTTTGGTGTTTAGATTGTTGCTAAGGGTGCAATTATGAAGGTGGTTTTATTGGATTTGTACGTAAGTTCCATCAGGGCAGGCCAGAGGCCATCATAACTATCCAACTAGGGGGTAACCACCTGACATAATGTCCTTCCACTGTTGTTTTTAATTTAAATTAATTAAACCTCTGAGAAGTCAGCTAGGTTATCATCATGTGTTCAAAATAATGTAAAACACAATTTTAAACTATTTCTTAAAATAAGACAGTCAGTCAAACATCAAAAGGTAAGCTTGTTCCCTACTTCTGATTTCTGCCTAAAGACACATTTGATTTCTGTAACTGGTGAAATTACAAGTGCCATACCATGACCTGGCCATGAGATTTCCCAACTATTTATCTAAAGCATAGAGCATCACTAACCACTTAAGAAACTCAGTTATTTTTTGCCTTTTTGAGCCATGCTCTCCCAGAACCAGAATTAGTCTGCCCTTGAAACATTTAGGGGTTCCGAGGTGGCACTAGTGGTAAAGAACTTGCCTGCTAGTGCAGGAGACACAAGAGACCTGGGTTCAATCCCTGGGTTGGGAAGATCCCCTGGAGGAGAGTATGGCAGCCCACTCCAGTGTTCTTGCCTGGAGAATCCCATGGACAGAGGAGCCTGGTGGGCTGCAGTCCATGGGGTCGCAGTCAGACACGACTGAAGTGTCTTTTAGCACTGGCACTGAAACATTTAAGCTGTTTCTTTCTTTTTAATATTTATTTATTTATTTGTGTATTTTGGCTATGCCAGGTCTTAATTGAGGCATGTGGGATCTTTAGTTGCCACATGCCCAGGGATTGGACCAGGGATTGAACCCGAGCCCTTTGCTTTGGGAGCACGGAGTCTTAGCCACTGAGCCACCAGTGGCTAAGTCCTAAGGGGAGTCATAAGCTGTTTTCTTGATGGGGCGTTGATTACCAAGAAAATGTACTTGTCTGTATGAAGATTTAGGAATAGAGGATTTCTAAAATGTCCAATAAGATGTTGACAGTCAGTAAATATAAGCAATCATTTTTATTTTGCCTTTATCCTTTTTATGTCTCTAACAGAAGGGGAAGAAGATGCACAGCGAAATTCAACAGAACAAAGTGGGGAAGCCCAGGGAGAAGCCGCAAAATCTGAAAGTTAACACTCCACTTTGACCTTCATCAACACCTGACGATGTCTCCAATCTCCAGGCCTGGCTGGAATGCATTTATTTCCAAGAGTGAAAAGGGGAAGAAGAAAATGGCTGTACTGCTTTGCAGGAACCTGCTTGTTATGTTAAAAGTGGGGGCAGAGGCTGTGGCTGCAGACAGACTTTTCTCTACCTCTGGCATTAGCAATGGTTGAAATCATGTGGCTTGTGTTTGGATGTCATTTTTGTACGGATCCTTTCACTTGACCATATGATGAAATGCTTGTAGAGAGTAGCAGTGATCTAGATGATGATTCTTCCTGTAGCATCTGGCCCCTCACAATGTCAGAGGATTTAATTGTGTCTAATAGCAAAGGGTTGGTTGAACCCCAGAGTTTAAATATCTCTGGCCTGAGTATTCACCCAGTAAAAGAACCATCCAGAAAGTACTGTTTTTAGCATTATGTATCTGTGCGTTCCTGCTTTGTTATTTACACTGTTTTGTATTGTACAATATAGATGCTCAGCACTGCCCCCTTCTTCGATTGCTTATGAAAAACAAAAATGATGCACATTACTGTGAATTTTTATACCACTCATTTTTTAAAGGGCTGCCTAAAAATTCTGCTCCATAGCGTGGTGGTGTACACAAGATAGGACACACTTTTTTTTAAAACAATCTGTCCCCTTAATTCACTGCTGATGAATTAAGTCTAACAGATTCATCAGGACTCCTTTGCTTATTATACAGACATTTGAAAATATCCATTAATGTGAATATTACCTGAATTCAGTCTGTTTGGTGTCTGCACAGACCAGAGTTCAGTCTGCAAATTTTGTCTTATTCCCAAATGTAGAACTTTTTCCAACTAATATTTTTATTTCCAATTGTGGGACTTTTTGAGAACTGGGGATGTGGGAAAGTGAAGAGAAAATAATACTAAGCACTGGAAATATTTTCTTCTCTGGAATCAAATTTCTCACAGTGCTGTATGATACTACTAACATTTGGAGGACAGCTTATCTCCATGGAGCTAAAAAAGATGGAGAAAATCACCTTGCAATCATGTGGACACCAATCACAAAAGTAAAGCCCTTGTGTTGTATTTTTCATGTCTTTTTTCAGCCCTATCAGATCCAAATGTTATTATGCACTTTTTAATGTTTGTAAACTTTTACTAATAATTAGTGTGAATTGCATTCTGATACAATAATAATCATCATTAGAAGCTGACAAAATCCTTATTAATACTGTTGATGGCCTCTGCTGTGTTTTGACATCGTGGTTCTTATATGGAAAGTTTCTATGAGCTGTGTAATCCCTCTGGTCAGTATTATGAAATCATTTCTCAGTGGTAATAAATAAGGCACCAGTGATATGCCAATGGCTCATGAATTATTGGACACATAGCAGGCAAAAGGAAGACCCTTTACAATAAAGACCCCACTTAACTGTCCTCAAGGTCTTAGATACCATTCCATATGAAGTAGTTTAAGCAGCATTTCAACAGGTAATCTACCTGGATACACCAGGAACTCAGCCCTCCTTTGTAGTTACATGAAGGATGAAAGGTAAGTTTGCCCTCATCTCTCTCTACAGTACATTATGAATGAGTGGGATAGGGGCATGGATATCACTTGGTCATCAAGCATATAGTAAAAAAAAAAAAAAAAAAATTAACAGTGTAAGTCTTTGAGAAAATAGGAAAGATTAAATTTTAGAGTACTTCCTTCTGCTTAACCCAATAGGATCCAAAATATCCAGTTAATATTCAAACAAATCCACCTATTATTACACTCACAAGTGGAAAAAGAAGCTCCTGAGGCTATTGTAGACAATTTCTGGTAGTCCATTTAACTCATTCAACCCATACAATCACTTTTACAGTATCCTTATTTATTATACTCATAGCTTTTTTGTGAATGTAGGTAAAGCTCTCTTCATCCTTAAAATTGTGGAATTCCAAATTGATTTCATGTGATTTTGTAAAGTTTAGGACTAGTGCTGAGTATATGTGGAGGATTTCTATTCCTGTGTGATATATGATTATTAATGCATGTGGTATCATGCTCGTCTTTGAATATCTATAGTTGCTAAATTGTGAAGTCATATGGAGCTTTTGAATTATTTTTGACCTCTTACTGCTACTTTGTCTGCTATATTCAAACCCAGAGATATTCCCAAGCCAGAAAATTACACATCCTGAAATGTTGCTCAGCAAAAGTTCATAGTATCTTCCAAGTTTTACCATAATATCTTTTACTTGAAAGTCAGTAATATACATGGAATTGATTTTTTAAGGAGAGAAGGAAAGAGTAGAAAACTAAGACATTGATTTGAATATACACATTGAATGCCTGTTAACCAACTGACTTTATGCTATTCACTTCAGAGCACATATTCTCCCATTTAATCCTCAAACAATTCAGTTAAAGAGGTACTATTATTCCATTTCACAAATCAGGAAATTAAGGTTGAATAAGGTATAAGTTTTACAAGCTTAAAAAGCTAATAAATGATGAAATAAAAAATTGAACCTGTATTTATCTGACTCCTGGGAGTTTTCTACTACACATGCCATAAATCTGAAGCCGGTTACAGAGCATGTTTATCTAGAAGGGAACTTTTAAGGATGGACTAGATCAGTCTCCGTATTTTAGAAGAGGAAATAGTCCTGAAAAGGGCATTTGTCTTTCTCAAGGCTACCTAGATGAGCAATAACATAGATGTGAGTAGCAATTGTATTTTTTTTTTAAATAACAATAATAAATTTAATTAAAACATGTTTTGGGTTATACTTCCCAAAAGACATTTTTCTGAAATGAAGTCTGCTAACTTAGCATGGTTTAGATTTTTTATGTTCCATGCTACTCATTTTGTTTAACTAGAAATGTGAAATTTTCAGGTTTTCAACTGATGTGCAACAGGTGTAAACTTTTCAAATTTACCCTTTGTCAGTTTTAAGCATCCTGTGCTGACATACTGATATCATAAATTCATAGAAATGTTTTTCAGCAGGTAAGAGGCAGAAAGCCTCCAATTTTTAGGTAGCACCCCCAGAGCTGTACACAGTAAATGCTCAACACCTGTGTCTTACTCAGACACAGTGGAAATGCACTGGTTTAGAACATAAATGATATTGTTCTCTTCTGAGAAGCAATAAGAGGTAAAGAAATGTAACTGCAGGCAGTGGTTTCTGACCGAAGTCACTAATAACAGGGTGGAAATGTCTAATGATCAAGTGAAAACAGGAAAGGATCTATGTTTATGATGTCTTAATAGGCCCAAAATTGTTCTTTAATTATGAGTGGCAGTCTCTGAAGTCATTTGTGAGCTTGTATGACTTTTGTATTTAGCGATGTTGCATGCTCACATACTTGATATTAAAAATAATACATTTTTCTGAAATGTGTGCAGTCTATTAAGAGTATTTATTGAACACACATTATGTACATGATGCTCCGGAAAGTACTGCGGGTGACAGAGGAGAAGGCCAAAGCTTAGTCATCCTAGGGTGGACGTACCCAGCATTCCAGCCTTTTTCCTGGCCTCTACGCCAATAATTTTCACCTCCATCCCGTGCTGGTAGCCCACCTCCTGGACTTGATCACCTACCAGAGACATCCCACCTCTCCAAATATTAAACTCCAGTATCACTGCTGTTTTCTGACTCGCTCACCTGCAGGACAGTGATTTTCAATCAAAAGAAACACAGGTGTTTATCAGAATCTCCTGAAAGTTTTTACAGGGCTCCCTCCTCTATCTCGGAGAAGGCAATGGCACCCCACTCCAGTACTCTTGCCTGGAAAATCCCATGGACAGAAGGGCCTGGTGGGCTGCAGTCCATGGGGTCACAAAGAGTCGGACTCGACTGAGCGACTTCACTTTCACTTTTCACTTTCATGCATTGGAGAAGGAAATGGCAACCCACTCCAGTGTTCTTGCCTGGAGAATCCCAGGGCCAGGGGAGCCTGGTGGGCTGCCGTCTATGGGGTCGCACAGAGTCGGACACGACTGAAGCGACTTAGCAGCAGCAGCAGCTCCTCTATCTGCCCACATGCAAATACACTCATGCACAAACACCCTCTTGTGCATGTTTCCTTTCTCACAGGAAACATTCCCTGTGAGAGTTTCATATCTTTTTGCTTCCCTCCCACCTCCACACCTTAAGAACCACTTATCTAGAAGGTCAAGGTTTTCTGATGAACCCACCCTGTTCACTGAAAAACTAAAATGAATCAACAAGAAGGAAGAAGGAATGCTCACAGACACACAGGGTTTTACTATATTATGGATAACAGGATAGAAGAGCAAAGAGTATAACTCTTATCTTAGTGTTGCTTTCTTTTCAAAGTATTTTTCCCACATACAGAGACCAGGGCAGGGCTTAGGAGAAAACAAATACCAACTAGCACTCAGCCTGAATTCAGGCAAAGATATAAGCCAAAGAGGCAATAAAGGATGTATATTTTTAAGTTCTTACTCAGGTCACCAGGATAAAATACTACATAGTAATTTGGGACAAAATACTAGCAAACAGTGCAACCAGTTTGCATTAATCTCTTGTGTCTCTTGTAAATGTTTTGCACCTCTCTAGTGCAGGATATGGGGATTTGGGGTCCTAGCCATCTCTCATTGTAAAGTTGTAATTAACAACCTCTGACTATCACTCATTATCTTTCTAATTTGTACCACACCTACTTTCTGATTATGTCAAGATGGATATTTTCTCAGTAACTCTTATCTTTGCCTGGAATCCCTGTCAATCTTTCTCTTTAATGTTTTCAATTTTCCTTGCTTTCTTGTCTTTCTCTCTCTCCTGTCCAATCCAACACTACCAAACCATCTCCCTTCTCTCTGCTTGTTTTCTGGATGACTGTGAAAAGTTTATGACAATGTTTATTCATTGTTTGCAGCCTCAGTTTAGACAGAGTGCTACACAGCTTTTTTTTCCTGTCCCTGGGAACAGAGGAAGTTTCCCATTTCCTAAGATTATTCCTTCATCTGAGGTTTTTAAACCATTTTCTTTCTGACCTTAACAGGAGGTCTGTTAGTTATCCTTTTCACCGACTTTACCCTTTTCCACAAAGGTGCTCAGGTTCTCCAGTTCTCTTTCTTTAACTGCTTGTCTCCTCAAATAGCAATTTTCATGCTTCTCATTTCTTATTCTCTTGCAGTTTGACTTCCAGCTCTTTTTTTTTTTCATTACTAATGACATCTGAC
The DNA here is from genome assembly GCF_019320065.1 of Cervus canadensis. Classification (NCBI taxonomy): domain Eukaryota; kingdom Metazoa; phylum Chordata; class Mammalia; order Artiodactyla; family Cervidae; genus Cervus; species Cervus canadensis. The sequence continues at coordinate 39,923,401 of NC_057397.1, forward strand.
CTCTCAGTAACTGTCAAAGAAGCCCTGGACAATGTGAAAATTAAAAAGTGATGATGTTACAGAGGTCTCAGGCTTCACCTAAAACCAAAATTCATGATTTTATAATTTTGATTGACATTAGCATGGCACAGTAAAGCTATATAGTACAAGTCTTCTTGAGGATGGAATCTAAATATCCCAAGAAAAAATCTGTTTTCTCCACCAGGTTCATATCTTCGTATGTATGTGTATTTTCTCTCTGACCATATTCTCTCCAAGTTTCTCAGCTACATCCTCCGATCCTGCAGTGTCCATTTCTTCATAGGAGTGGTTGTTACTTGTCAGCACTAACCTGGGGCCCGTGCATCCAGAGATGGGCAATATTATCCTGTGATGTTTGGAGTTCTCTGTTTCATTATACCCTGGGATGACTGTCAGCGATATTACCAGTTCCTCCAACAGCAGTCACATACGTGCAAAAACACTTAACATCTTTGTACCCAGTCCCATCCTAGTCCTCTGAATTAGACCTCCTAAGCAAATATATCAATCCAAATGGCTAAATATAACGGATAGTTTATGTACATTTTATTAGCCAACCCTATGGAATTTAATCTTATTCACTATGTGAATAAGATTTTTTTTTTTTTTTTGCTTGTTTTTTTGAGACATCTCATTTGCCCTCCTTTTTTTCCCCAGGAGTATTTGGTTTGTTATCTTTTGTCCTTTTCTCTCTGGCAATTCCTCACTCTCCTTGATGAGTTCTTTTCTTTTCTACATCCCCACTACCTCCCTAGAATTCCATCTTTATTCCTTTTACCTAACCTCACTCTACACTCCTCTTCCACTCCAACATCATTAGTCACCGTAATACCCATGATGATCCCCATGTCCTCATGCCTGGCCCAGAGGTCACTCCTAATCACCTGACTTATTGGATAGCTTAACATGGGTTTCCCAAAAGCATCTTAAAATCAACATTACAACACTAACTCCAGGATATGACACCATCCCCTTACCTGCCTTCCTTCCTGTGTTACAGATCCCATATAATAGTGGTACTGGTTTCCCAGCAACCTTAAATCAAAATTCTCAGACGTTTCTTAACTCTTCTTCCTCTAATTTTTTTTTCAGTTCCTCTAATTTTAACTACCTCTTGAAACTGCCCACTTCCTTTTGTCTACACTTTAGTGCTTTAAATCATTTCCTATCAAATATATCTGAGCAATGGCCTGCCTTGTCTGACTCTCTCTAACCATCGTACAACCAGAAGTATCTTTCTAATACAAAAGTCACATGGTTTCACTCCTCTAATTTGACAAATCTTTCAATTTAGCCAATCCAATACTTTTTTTGGTATAAGTACCATATTTTATCTTTATATAACTCCTTGGTCTATATTAGCTGTTTTTCCTATCCCTACGATGTTCTTCAGGTTTGTTGGCAAATTCTCCTTGATCTTTCAGACTAGCCTAACTTCACCCTTTTTTAAGAGACTTTTGGACTTATGTCTCCATACCCAAGCCCCATCCTAGGAAACTTACTATTCTATGTATTTTGCTCCCCTAACACTTGGTCTGCAAACATATCTCACTAAACCACAGCTATTTGTTTTCATGTCTATCTCTCAAACTAGAATATGAACTCCTTGAGGGCAGCAGCCCTCTCTTATTAATGTTTGTATCTTTATTGTCTATTAGATACTCAACAAATATTTAGAATAAATGTCTGCCTTCCTGAAGCTCACAATATAGTTGAGACACATTTACACAGATCTATCAGAGAAAAATGCAATTCAGAGATACTGTTTGAAAATAGTAAAAGATGCATAAAATTGCACTGCAGAAGATAAACACTTGATTTCTATCACCTAATCAGTGCAATAAACTTTTAAAATTTAATTCCCAAATTACACTGCACACACACATACACACGAAGATTTGATATAACTTACAGAGATGAGCTGTTTAATATAGTACAATGTACAAATAAATGAGCAAGTCAGACTGTGTCATTTAGCTAAGCAGTTATCTTAGTAAAAGTATTTATTGACATTCTGTAGTATGAATTTCCTTCAGTTTTGTGGAATTGAGATTACCCAAAAAGGGAGGTTGTATCTTAGTCTCCGGATCTAGGCAACATATTAGCCAGAGAGGAAGATCTCTGGGGAGATGTTGTTGGCTTTGAACAAGGGTGCATTGGAATTTCTAAGAATATGCTTTACAGAAGTGTACTCTAATATAGACTAATAGCCTAACAAAATAGGAGTCCTGATAAGAATATGGTGAATTTCAGTGACAGAACTCCATAGAAAAAAGTGGGAAATAACGTAAGAAACATGTTTTTGTATACTCAAGAAGAAAGCGCATTGATATATACATATATATACACACATATGGGTACATGCTCAGTCACTCAGTTGTGTATGACTCTTCACAATTCCATGGACTGTGGCCCACCAGTCTCCTCTGTCCTTGGGATTTCCCAGCAAGAATACGCGAGTGTGTTGCCATTTCCTACTTCAAGGCAGCTTACCCACCCAGGGATTGAATCCACATATCTTGCATTAACAGGCAGCTTCATTACAAATGAGCCACCTGGGAAGCCCATATATACACATGTATATAACCTTAAATTATTTTCCCTGAATATTGTATCATTTGGAAAAAAAGTAGAAAAATAGTAGTAATCAAATTAACACTGGAAACCTAACAGGACTAAAGAAGTATCCTGTATTTTTTGGACTGTGAAACAAAGAAATAAAAATGGCCAAGGTAATGGTGTAGGTAATTTTTAACAGAACACATGTTTGCACTTTGGCTGCCATGATTCATTTTACACATTTCACTTGAGTAGGATGGTGTGACTATTATGACTGTCCCATTAAATTTCTAAGTTTTCTTTTACTCCGCATGCTCTTTGAAATCCATAAAACAATATATAACTGTGAATTTTAAGAGCATAAAAGCTATGTAAAAATAGCTATAGCTAGGGAGTGACAACTTAAACAGAACCTGCCTTCCCAGATGGTCCTAAATAAAATTCAGTATGTCGTCAAATTTATTTAGGAAATATTTATTGAGCTTTTAGTAAGTTTAAGTCTCTGCATTCGATGCTATAAGGAGTGAAATTTTTTAAAGACTTTTAAGAAATTTTTAAAATCTTTGACCAATGAAACTGAAATATATGATGGTGACCATGTTTTTTTCTATCAGCATTCCCAGACTTCCCATGACTCCATTCCTCACTGTAAGAACTCTCCTTCTGTTTCCACTGTCTAATGAGAAGCTGCTTTTTGCTCAGTTGACTCCCAGGCCTTTGTAACAAAAGTGGGAGAACAGATCTAGACACAGATTAGAGTGATGATAAGAGGAAAAAGAAAATTTATGAAGAATCCATACCATAATTGTTCTTTATTGAGTTATTGATTGAAGCAGACCAAAGAAAAGAACAAACAATTAAGTTATCCAGCTAACACGTTTAAGTCAATTTGTATAATAAAAAGCTAAGAATTAGAGGATTAGGAAAAGCTGTGAAACTGGGTTTCTAAAAGGGATTTGACAAGTAAGAGGCTTCAATGAAGAGAAAAAGAGAATTGTATCAGTGTAATGTGGACAAAGGACAGAAAAGAATTGTATCAGTGTAATGTGGACAAAGGACAGAAAAGAATTGTATCAGTGTAATGTGGACAAAGGACAGAAAAAAAGAGCATTTTTATAGGCTATTAGCTATAATGGCAATTAATTAGCTATGCTTTACTATTTTCAAAGAGATAAATGTAAATATTGGGAATACCTTTCAATCATTTCTGTGTTTTGGATGAGACTTCTTTTGAATATGGCTCCACACAAAGAGAGGGCCACATGATACCCTAAGTTTTATTGACATGTACTCATTTAATTGTAATGGTAAGACAAGCACATATATATTTGTAATAAATAGTTAAGTATAATGAGCAATAGTAGATGAACATGGAACATACCATATAGATTCTTAGGGAGAAATGTCACTCAACAGGAAAGATCAAGTGAAGCAGTGGAATGATTTTTTAAAATATGTATTGAAGAAAGAGAGATTATTAGACATTTTACATAGGAAACAAAATGACAGAAACCGAGGCCCACAGGTGAAAAAACATGACATCATAAATTTTTAAAAAACTATCCAAATTAGCTAGCGCATACTCTGAGGCAACATATTGAGACGGATGCAGGAGTAGAAATCTGAGACCCCCAGAAAGGAAACCTGGGAGACCCAGGAGTTGAGAAAGTCGCTGAGAACTCAGACCAGCTCCAAGAAATCACTCATAGGGAAGAGTGTGGGCATCAGCACGTGTCCCAAGCACAAAGACCCCAAGATACAGCTGGGGTCCACACCAAAGTGCCTACCATAGAAACAGAAGAATTCTGAAAGTTAGAAATTAAGTTTTTACAGGCAGGCTTAGAGCTTCAAGATAAAAACAGACACAAGGACTTACATCAAGGTTAAGAATCCAACAGCTGAAAGAAACAGACGTCAGAGGAAAAGTGAGAAGCAGGAGAGATGCGTGCAACCAGGCATAGACAGGATCCCGCCCAGGAAAGCAGCTGCCACTGTCCTTTATCCATGTTTCTGCTCATGCCCTGAAGTACTCCTCAGTTTTATAGACTCCATACCTCTCAGCTGACAACATGTGGTGCAAGTACAAGGGAGAAATGTCCTTTAGCACCATATATGGGGGAAGAAGACTCGTTGATCTTCTCTCAGGGCAGTAATAACTATCATGTTCTGAATATGCACTGCATGTTTGATTACATGAACTCCATTTTTCATGACCTCTTTGAAATGAGTATTCTCTCTCCTTATGAATGACCAGAGTAAGGCTCAGAGAAGTCAGGTGGCTTGTCCAAGATCACGTAGCTTTTGTGTTGTAAAGCCAAGACTGAAATCTAAGTCCATCTTCCCTGACATTTCCCATGCTTTTCCAACTCTACAAGTGCTGTCTAGTAGAAAAATAATACAAGCCAAAATGCATTTTTTTTACATTTTTTAGTAGCCAAATTAAAATGAAAAGAAAGCAGCAAAATGACCGAATATATCAATATTTTTTAAATGTCCATTAATATCTAATCAATACAAAACTCAGTGATACATTCTTTTTTTGCTTTGTTTTGGGGCCAATTCTTCAAAATCCAGTGTCTGCTTTACACACATATCTCAAATCAGGCTAGCTACATTTCAAGTGGTCTGACTTCCATATTGTAACATCACAAATTATTTATTCTATTCTCCTTTTTAAGGATTAAAAAGAGAAAGCGTTCACTGTGGGGACACAGGGGTATATAGCTATATATACGTATATATAGGGGTATGCTATGTTGCTTCAGTCACGTCTGACTCTGCCGCCCTGTGGACTTTAGCCAGCCAGGTTCCTCAGTCTATGGGATTTTCCAGGCTAGAATACTGGAGTGCGTTGCCATTTCCTTCTCCAATATAGGTGTATATACATATAAAGGGCTTCCCTGATAGCTCAGCTGGTAAAGAATCTGCCTGCAATGTGAGAGACCGGGATTCAATCCCTGGGTTGGGAAGATCTCCTGGAGAAGGAAACGGCTACCCACTCCAGTATTCTGGCCTGGAGAACTCCATGGACAGAGGAGCCTGTCTGGCTCCAGTTCACGGGGTTGCAAGAGTTGGATATGACTTGGCGACTAAACCAACAGCATATATATATATATATATATATATGAAGATGGTCCACCTATTCTCTCACCTGAACTTCACCTTTCACCAACCTAATCATCAGCAGATCAAATGGAAATTCTGTGAAGCCTGTAACACTGATTTCAATTTCCTCCTGAACAGGTTTTAATAGAAGTCCCAGACTTACAGGGCTTCCCTCGTAGCTCAGTTGGTAAAGAATCTGCCTGCAATGCAGGAGACCTGGGTTCAATCCCTAAGTTGGGAAGATCCCCTGGAGAAGCAAATGGCAACCCACTCCAGTATCCCTGCCTGGAGAATCCCATGGACAGAGGAGTCTGGCAGGCTCCAGTCTATGGGGTCGCAAGAGTTGGACACGATTTAATGACCAAACCGCCACCACCCAGGCTTACACTCTTTTCCTCGTTACTTAATTCCCCCAACTTTTGCTCCAGCCCTTCTCATTACCAAACATAATCTCTGGTCCAATAAATTCAATTCCTTGGAAACTACATTTGCTTTTCCTAGTCATTGCCCTTCTTGCAGATTCAAGAGATTTAAAATACATTTCTAAGAAAATCCAAAATTTGTGTCCTCCACAGGTGTTCATTCATTGGCTTAATCAAGGAAAATACATCAATTAAGATATTTCCTAACTCCAGCCAACCTGAACAAAGAAAGCAAGCTGCATCCTTGAAGCCCATGCTACAGTGAATTCTGAGTAAACAATTTCTCAGTGTGTTAAACACCCAACAGTATTCTGCCACTTGTTGGAATCACAATTGCTTCACAGTGTTGGGTTTTTTTTTCTCTGTTCCCAGAACAGTGCCTTGTTGTACTTCCAGCCCATACAAGAATATTTTGAATGAGTCTGACTTTGCAAAGACAGCACTTGCAGCTGAAAATAGGAAAACATGACCATCTGTTCCTCCCTTCATGTTCAATCTGACAATATCCTAATACAGCTGTCTTCCTCTTTGACTCCGTCCTACTCAGCCAATCTGCCTCATTCCACCAGTTTCTCACTCCAGCTTCTTCACTTACACTGTGTCTCTCCACATTCCTCTCCTCCCACTCACCTATCACTACTTTCCTCTGTTTTATCACTTCATGATTCTTAAAATCCTCAAGAATACCAAGTTAATTGCTTGCCATTTTCCATTCTTCCAACTCCAGATTTTTCTTTCCCTCAATCCCTCTGCCTAGCACTTTCTGCACTCCTCAGCTACTACCTAACATTTTGTGGGAGAAAGAAAAGAAAAGAAAAAGAGCTTCAAACCTAAGCTTCTAGGATCAACCTGAAGTTTGCTGGAAGTATGGAAATAAGCCCTACGTTTTGGGGAGGGGCAAGGGCAGTCCAGGTGGCTCTAGTGGTAAAAGAACCTGCCTGCTGATGCAGGAGGCATGAGATATGCGGGTTCGATCCCTGGGTGGGGAAGATCCCCTGAAGGAGGACACGGCAACTCACTCCAGTATTTTTGCCTGGAGAATCCCATGGAGAGAGGAGCCTGGCAGTCCATAGGGTCTCAAAGAGTCAGACAGGACTGAAGAGACTTAGCACACACACACCAACGCAAGCACTGGGGAAGGAACAGGGCACAATGGAAAGTGGAGGGGAGGAATGCATAAATGACACTGGTGACAAGAGTAATTTTCACCTCTGTGCTTAGTCGCTCGGTTGTGTCTGACTCTTTGTGACCCCATGGACTTCTTTGTACATGGGAATCCTCCAGGCAAGAATACTGGAGTGGGTTGCCATGCCCTCCTCTGGTGGATCTTCCCAATCCAGGGATGGAACCTGGTCTCCTGCATTACAGGCAGATTCTTCACTGTCTGAGCCACCCGGGAAGCCCCAATTTTCACCTCTATCACTACAGATTTCCAATGAGTCATTTATCAACTATGGGAGAGATGATGGTAGAGGATACCAACCTCCATCACCACCAGAAATCAGAAATTTCACAAGTTGCCCAACTATCAGAGAGATACCTTGATTTTTTTCATCTATCAATTCAGTCGAACTCCAAATGACTGATAACTCTAGGAAACAGTTGGCAAATATACTTAGGAGAGATTGATTTTCATATCATGGACCCAGAACTTAGAGTTCTTCTTACTGACAAAATGTATAATTTTGTCCAACTTAATTATCTACTCTGAGTACCAGTTTTTTGTCAGCAAAAGGAAGTGATATAGCATCTCTTAAGGATGTCCAATAATAATAAATAAGGGGAAAATTGAAAGATTAGTTAATACACATAAAGCTCTGAAAACAGTGCCTGCAATTCAATATAAATATTAGCTATTAACATTGATGTGTTGTTTTATGAAATATGTATTTATAGTCTAAGATAACTCAGAGAGAATAGTCAAACAGCTTACACTTCTTTACGGGCAGTCCTACTCAATGGCACAGAGGTTTTATTTATTTACTATTTGAACAAGTATGAATTAGTTCCTTCTACACGTCAGGTTCTTTCAGGATGCTAACTCTACAATGGTTCAACCATAGGGATAGTCTCCAACCATGTGAAGCTTACTGACTAATAAAACCTGGTTTAATTGGATCCTAGCAAATGAAATACTTAGAATATGTACTCTAATCTAATGTAGGAAAGTCAAATTTTGAGAAGCAAAATTTGAATTGGGAGGAAAGAGAAAAAGAGGGAGGAAAATCACTTCAGGACTGCCTTAGGGTCAGTTTAAGTTCAGCTTTAACTTTTTCTTGTAACTGATACTTCTGAAGTTTCACAGTGTCATACATAGTAGAAGGGGACATTCATACTCACAATGCAATAAAGCACAAAGCCCTCGGGGACTGGCCTTGTTAGGACAGGGGGAATCATTGGCAGGCTCAGTCATTTGACGACGTTCATTTCTTATTGGCACCTCGGAGAGATGTTTTCTTTTTTGCCTTCTAATTTAATTGCAGACAAAATTCCTTTCTCTTTGTTTCCCCTTAGTAAAGCTGAGGCCAGGCAAAGAGTCTGATAAACACCAAGGAAATAAAAAAGAGGAAAAACAGAGAGCATATAGATTAATTGGCTTATTAAAGGAAGGTTTCTTCTTTTCAATTTGGTTAACTGCAGTCCTAGATCTCCAGGCCTACCCATTACTCATGAGGCCCTCTAAAGCAGAGGTGACCAACCTCTGGCACTGTTCTGTGACCTGTTATGAACCTGACCACACAGCAGAAGGTGAGTGACAGGCGAGTGAGGGAAGCTTCATTGCTATCTACAGTTGCTCCCCAACACTCTCCCATCACCCCCAGATGGGACCATCTAGCTGCAGGAAAGCAAGCTTAGGGCTCCTACTGATTCTGCATTATGTGAGTTGTATAATTATTTCATTATATCTTACAATATAATAATGATAGGAATAAAATGATCAATAAACATAATGCACTTGAGTCATCCCAAAACCATTCCCCTCACCCTGGACTGTGGAAAAATCTTCTTCCATGAGACCAATCCTGGTGCCAAAAAGGTTGGGGACCACGGTCCTAAAGATAGATGAGACACTACCCAAAAAATTCTCCCTTTTCATCTATAGACCTTTCCTTGTATCCCAATTTCTACTAAGAGACTCTTCTTCCTCTAGACAGATATGTCAGGAAAGCTGTCTTTAATACATACCTATTTCCAGCATATAGTATTTTCTACATGATTAATATTCATGTTTTATTCATACATACCAAAGAAGTATTTTTCATTGATTTAAAAACAAAATAGGCCTGAAGCCCTCAAAATCACAGCTAGGGATTATATAGGGATTATGAAGCTATTTACGAAACCAGAAGAGCTGACTTTTAAAATGTTATCACTGTTAACAATTTTTATATAAAAAGAATTCTTTTTATCCTAAGTAAATTCTATATAATAGATATTTTGATAATAGACATTTTTATATAAAAAGAATTCTTTTTATCCTAAGTAAATTCTATATAATAGACATTTCCATAATTGTCCTTGAATAAATATTTGTGTTAAATAAGGCATGTTCCTCAGATAGGAAAATCAAGTTATTTAACAATAATTAAATCATCATTCATAAATCTCAAGTGTAAAATAAAACATAACTATATATTTTTATTTCTGTCAAATCATATTTCTGTAAATATCGATATATAATAAGTAATAGATTTCTGCCTCCTGGTGGCCATTTGTGGTTCTAAAAGAAAAAATAACCTGTGTCTCTTAAAACACAACAAAGAGATTTTGTTTCAGAATTTTGTTTAAAAAGCTACATTCTGGAAAGCAATGGTAGGTCAGCTTGGTACCAAGAAGGGAAAAAGTCAGCAGTGGCGGCCAAAGACATGAGTGCCTTCCAAGGGCACCGTGAAACACAGTCCCCCCTTTCCACTCCATTGGCTTGTAGGTTATAAACATATGCACATAAACTCAAGTCCTCAGGAAATCAGTTTTGATCAAACTAAAATGTTTACCTGGTAATTCTAATATATTTATCACAAATATCTTCCTTTAAGCCTCACAGTCCCGTTACAGTATGGTTTGCCTTTAGCTAAATGGAATAATCTTTATGGAGTATTCTTTACATGCATTTTCCTGCAGTAAGGTCTCTTGTGTCCATCAGATATGGCCACAGAAAGGTATGCTTCTTTGTTTGGTTAAGTTGCTTCACTTGGCAATAAAATAAAACCTTTGGGAAATATCAAACATGCCTTGACAGGAAAATAGCATTGCTTACTGAAACTATACATTAGAAATGCAGGAGATTGGTCAAAATCAAAATTTACTGAGGTGATGTTTAAAACCAGGATTTATCAAAAGCTGAGTCAAATTTTGAAGTGTTGCCTCAGTAGAAATAATAGTGAAATATGTTGCATGTCATGTCACTAACATTTAACTAGTAAATATTTAACTTAAATATTTATAAGCTATGATACAAAATGCTTTTTTGAATAGAAGGAACATGTTTCAATTGACAATCTTAGCAGCTAAAATTAATCTGTAAAATTCTGTAACTTTTAAATTGTTATATAAATTAACTCAAGAATAATTAGACACCTAAATCATGTTTTTTTGCAATATGAGGGTTTAGCTGGGAAAGAAAATATTTAAAATTTATTCTATATATCTCACAATATTCTTTTTTTTATATATATATATCTCACAATATTCTTTTGAATAGTGCTGGTCTGCAAAAGGGAAAGAATAGAATGAATATCACTTTAAGCACAAGTAATAAACATAATAAGTTAATTGAATCCAAATTACTAAACTTACTTGTATGCAAAATATTTTGTTAAACACTAGTGAAATTTGTTTGTCTTTTAAACTATTGTTTTGAAATAGAAAAGGATTGCATTTCCATTGAAGAATATCCTCATACAGTTAAAGAAACAATGAATTCTTGAGAAGAAATAATAAACTTGACATATAAGGACAACTTTCATTTATCAAGACAGCTCTTTAATATACTTTAATATACATTTTAATTTTAGAGTCTGGGAGTGTAGATGAGGAAGTTGGTGATGGACAGGGAGGCTTGGCGTGTTGCAGTCCATGGGGTTGCAAAGAGTTGGACATGACTGAACGACTGAACTGAACTGACATTTTAATTTAAAAAATGTTAATAGAAATATTTAAACATATATCAAGTAAGAAGTAGCATGATGAACTCCTATCTAGCCATTATCCAGCTTCAACATTATCAGTTCTTAGGGAATCTGGTCTCAGCTACACTCAGACTCTAAAACCCAGTGGGATCACTTTGAGGAAGATTCAGACATCATATTGTCTTCATTTTAAATACTTCAGTTTGCATTTCTAACAAAAAAAAATTGTTTTATGTGTTATTACTGTAGCATTATCACAACTAAAGAAAAAGAATAATGTCTTATTATCAAATTGCCGCTATTCCACTCTACAATGATCTCATTAAAATGACTCTATCGTTAGTTTGAATCTGAATTCATAAAAGGTTTATATATTATAATTTTGAGAAGTCTCTTAAAGTTCCTTTTTAATTAATAGGCTTTATTATTTAGAATAGCTTTAAATTTGCAGACTGAGCTGACAGAGAGTCCCTGTCCAAAACTGGCACAGTTTCAAACCCTGTTACTAACATCTTACATGATTACAGTTGTTGTTGTCCAGTCGTTCAGTCGTGTCCGACTCTTTGAGACCCCATGACTTGCAGCACGCCAAGCACCCCTGTCCTTCACCATCTCCCAGAGCTTGCTCAAACTCATGTCCATCGAATCAGTGATGCCATCCAACAATCTTGTCCTCTGTTGAATCTTACACTATTATGGTACATTTGTTCAAATTAACAAATATTGACATATTATTAAGGACTAAAGTTTATATATTATTCAGATTTCCTAGTTTTTAACCTAACATCATTTCTCTATTCTGGGATTTTATTCAGGATATCACATTATGTATACATATTGTCAGATCTCCTGAGGGACTTCTAGCTTTTGGCAGTTTTTTAGACTTACCCTTCTTTTAAATGACTTAATTTTAATGAGTACTGGTCAGGTGTTTTGTAAAATATCCCTTAGTTGAAATTTGTCTCTGATGTTTCTCTCAGGGTTAGACTCAGGTTCTGGGTTTTGAGAGAGAAGATCACAAAGGTGAAGTGCCATTTTCATCACATCATATCAACATATGCCACATATTTGATGTCATGTCGATGTTGACTTTGATTTCCAGGCAGAAATTCTTTCTGTCAGGTTTCTCCTTTGAAGAGTTATTCTTATTCTTTCCCATCTCTATGCTGTACCCTTTAGAAAGAAGATGTGTGATATTTAGAAAGAAGATGTGTGATCATCATGTATAAGCCCACGCGAAGGAGTGGAGAGTGATATATCCACTCCTTTAGGGCTGGGGTGTCTATAATTCACTTGGGATTCTGCATGGAGATTTGTCTCTTTTCCCCCATGCATTTATTTATTCCATATTCACGAGTCATATATATTTATCTTATATTTTAGGTTATATTCTAAATAATTTAATATGTAATGCATGCATGCATGGGTGCTCAGATGTATCCAATGCTTTGCGACTATGGACTGTATAACATATGGATTGTAGTCTGCCAGGTTCATTTGTCCATGGGTTTCTCCAGGCAAGAATACTGAAGTGAGTCGCCATTTCCTCCTTCTGGGGGTCTTCCTGACCCAGGGATCAAACCAGGGTCTCCTGCATTGGCATGTGGGTTCTTTACCCACATGAGCCACCTGGGAAGCCCTATATATAATAAATAATGCCGAACAAAACTGTTTTGTTTATTACTCAGTTTCCAGCGTTGGTCATGGGGGATTCTCTCTATTGCCTCCTGTGCCTCTTTGACCTATTTCCCCAATGTGGAGTTTTTTGAGGGCTTTCTTCCTTTCTGGAATTTCAAGATGATTTAGGGATATTTTGTGTATTTCCTGCCCTGTCTCAAAATCTATCATTTCTCCAATAATCTCTGGCTGTTATATGGGAGAAAGAGATTAGAAAGTAAGATCTGGGTGCTAGATGATCGCACATTGCCACTGTAGTCTCCTAAATTTGTAATGATTTTTTAAATTTGCATACATTAAACCTCAATCTTTGGGCTGTGAAGTTCTACCTGTTTTTATAAATGCATAATGTTATATATGCAGTATTTCAATATTGTATATAGTAGTTTTGCCACTCTAAAAATCACCTGTGCTTCACGTATTCAAGTCCCCCAGCACCTGAACTCCAAACAGCCATTGAAGTTTTTACTGTATCTATATAATTTTTCCTTTTCCAGAATGACATATAACTGAAATTGTATATTATACTACAAAGTCTTTTCAGACTGGCTTTTTATTCATTTAACAATATGCATTTAAGCACTCTGCAGTTTTCCATGTCTTTTCATGATTTGATAGCTCGTTTCTTTTTATAGCTGAGTAATATGGCATTGTAGCCAGAGTTTGTTCATCCACTCACTTTTAGAGGTCATCTTGGTGGCCTCCAGCTTAGGCAATCATGAGTGAAACTCTTGTAAATATTTTTATGAAGTTCTTTGTGTGGACAAAGATTTTTTACCTTAAGTTGGTAGACACCTAGAAGCATAATCACTAGATTATATAAACACTATATTTAGCTTTGTAAGAAATTGCCAAACTGTTTTTCAAAGTGGTTGTAACATTTTGTCTTCCCACCAGAAGTGAATGAGAGTTCCTGGTGTTCTGGGTCCTCATCAGCATTTGGTATTATAAGTTTTTTGAAATGCTGTCATTCTAATAGGTGTGTAGCACTTTCTCAGCTTCCCTATAAATTGCAATCCCCTAATGACAAACAATTCTGAGTACATTTTATATGCTAATTTACCATTTGTATGTCTTCCTTGGTGAAGTATCTATTCAGATTTGTTGCCCACTTTCTAGTTGGGTTGTTTGTTTTCTATTTTTTGTTTTCAAGAGTCTTTTCTATATTTGGGACAGAAGTCCTTTATAAGATAGGTGTTTTGCAAATATTTTCCCCAATATTTTCCTTTTTTAAACAGTGTCTTTCATAGAGCAGAAATTTTTATTTTTAATAAAGTCTAAATTATGTATAACTGAGTATTTATAATTCTTCTCTCCTTTATAATACTGTTATCATTCATTTCTTTTATTCATATGCTAAATTTATTCATATCCAAAGTTGTTGCTATTATCACTTGAAGCAGTTATCGTTAAAAATAAGAAAAATAAAATAATTCTTAAGAATATAAGTTAAAAGATAATATAAATACATTTACTTATTAAATAAATAAAAATAAGTAAAAGGAAATAAATCTTATTAAGAATAGGAAAAGTAAAAGCTTTTGTTTTGCCATCATTTATTCCTTCTCTTTCTCACATTCTTCCTTTCTTTAGGTAGATCCAAGTTTTTGTCCTTTATCATTTTCCTTCCCTCTGAATTCCTTCAGCTACTGTTTTTCTGAGAAAGTCTTTATTTGTCATTGATTTTTTGAAGCATAATTTAATTAGATATATAATTCTATGTTAGTATTTATTTTTCTAATACCTTAAATATCTTTCAGGGGTGTTTGTTCTGAAAAACTAAAAATCCCATTTCAAGCTCTAAAGAATATTGGTGTTTCAATTTCACAAGATATAAATAATAATGCATTACAATTTAACATTTGACAAAGGCCTCCTTGAAAATAAGCCATAGAGGAGAGGCTGTTTCATGACTTTCCTGAAATAGTCCCTCATTGTGACCTAAAAAGCTTGGACTGGGTATGAAATGAAATACTCTATATGCAACAGACTCAGACCAAGTTGTTCAATTTCCCATTTAAAAAAAAAAAAAATCTTCTCAGAGTTACGATTTGTCTTTAAATTCTCAGCACTGACAGAACAATATAAGAAATCACCCACAAGGAAAAATATTTCTCAGCTTTTACCCAAAATCACAGATGAATACATTGGGCAACGTTCCTTGTACACAGGCCCTCTGAATAAGTTCCTCTGAAAGTTAATATGAGGTCAGAAAGAATGCATTTTCTCAAGATATTAAATACAGTATTTCCTTCCTGGAAAGCTAGCCTGAGACATAAGTGAAACATACAGAATTTGAATAAAACAAAACAAAAACAACAAGCTAGAGATTCAGGTAAAACCAAATAAAATGGTGAAATTGAAAGGACTGCTCTGACTACCAATACCCATGACTCCAATATTCAAACAACTTCTTTCCCTAATAGGATTCTTATGTACACAATTCCACTTAGTAAGTATCATTGATTTTAACCCTGACCTATTGAATATAAACTGTTTGACACCTCCTGTGTGCTGTGAACAAAAATGTCACCTGCCATTTCAGTAAACTGGGGATGATCAAGCCATCAACCCAGCTGCCCCTTGTGGCACACCCTGGGGGGAATTCAGAATGGAGAAAATCAGGCTGCCTGCCACCAAACCATCAGCCTCTGAAGCCACCCCGAGAGGTGCACCCCAGGGGGACTCAGGATAGAGAAAAATAGGGACCTGGCCCTAGAAAGCTAAGGTGCATATCAGAAGATTAATTTCAATAAACTCAGACTCTTGCATCTCGCCATACACAGAAAAGCACTAAATTCATTAACTTGATATATATGATTTTCTTTAATTAGCGGTAATCTTTTCTTGAATGTTTTAATTGGTGGCAAATTGCTTTGCAATGTTGAGTTGGTTTTCTGCCGTACAACAATGCACATCAGTCACAGTTATATATATAGCGCCCCCTTCTGCAGCCTCCCTCCTCCCCCCTCCCACTCCTCTAGGTCCTCACAGAGCACCAGCTTGGGCTGCTTGTGTTATATAGCAACTTCCCGCCATCTATTGTACACGTGATAGTGTACATTTGTCAACCCTACTTTCTCAATTCATTCCACCCTCTCCTTCACTTGCTGTGTCCACAAGTCTGTTCTCTACCAGGTTCACCAGTGCCATTTTTCTAGATTCCGTATGTATATGCATTAATATAGGATACTTGCTTTTCTCTTTCTGACATACTTCACTCTGCATAAGAGGCTCCAGGTTCATCCAACTCACTACAACTGACTCAAATCCCTTCCTTTTTATGGCTGAGTAATACTCTACTGTATATTTGTGCCATGTCTTCTTTATCCGTTCATGTGTTAATAGACATCTAGGTTGCTTCTATGTCCTATCTGTTGTAAATATTGCAGCAATGAACACTGGGGGACCGGTATCTTTTAGAATTTTGGTTTTCCCATAGTGGGATTGCTGGGTCACATGGTGTGTGTGTGCGCATGTGTGCTAAATTGCTCCAGTCATGTCCAACTCCTTGGGACCCCATGGACTGTAACCTGCCAGGTTCCTCTGTTCATGAGATTCTCCAAGCAAGAACACTGGAGTGGGTTGCAATTTTCTTCTCCAGGGGATCTTCCCAACCCAGAGATCAAACTGGCATCTCTTCTGTCTCCTGCTTTGGCTGGTAGGTTCTTTACCACCAGCACCACCTGGGTCATATGGTAGACTTATTCCTATTTTCTTATAGAATCTTCATACTGTTTTCTTTTTTTTTTTAATTTATTTATTTTAGTTGGAGGCTAATTACTTTACAGTGTTGAAGTGGTTTTTGCCATACATTGATATGAATCAGCCATGGGTTTACATGTGTTCCCCATCCTGAATCCCCCTCCCACCCATACTGTTTTCTATAATGGCTCTATCAGTTTTCAATCCCACCAACAGTGCAGGAGGGTTCCCTTATCTCCACACACTCTCCAGAATTTATTGTTTGCAGATTTTTTTGCTGATGGCCATTCTGACTGGTGTGAGGTGATACCTCACTGTAGTTTTGATTTGAACATGTTTATTTGGCCATCTGTCTGTCTTCTTTGGAGAAATGTTTGTTCAGGTCTCCTCCCACTTTTTTGATTGGATTGTTTGCTTTTCTGATATTGAGCTGTATGAGCTGCTTATATATTTTGGAGATTAATTCTTTGTTAGTTGTTTCCTTTGCAATTATTTTCTCCCATTCGGAGGATTGTCTTTTCATCTTGTTTATAGTTTCCTTTGCTGTGCAAAAGCTTTTAAGTTCTATTATGTTCTATTTGTTTACTTTGCTTTTATTTCCATTAACCTAGGAGGGTGGGTCAGAGAGAATCTTGCTGTGATTTATGTCAAAGATTTAATTTACTAATTAGCAGTAATCTGTTTTCTTTTTTTCAAAAACTCTTATATATCCTGGCTCCTCACTTATCCCTTCAGAACAGTCCTTCAAAGCTATCTGAGAGGCTTAAGTGCTCAGTAAGTCCACTGAACAAAACATTAATTCTCAACTTTTAGGTTGTGCCTTTTTTTCAGTCAACAGTGCTCAATAAATTTTTATTCTTAACTGCCAATTATACCCTCATTTTTCACTTCATTTTTCACTGTGCCCATGACAGCCAATATAAATAGAATTAAAAGTACTTGAAAGACCCAAATCCATAGTCATAGACTTTGAAAGATTCAAATTTGTGAAGTACTAGTGAAATACATGCAAAATTTTAATCTGAGATTCATAAATCCTCTACATTCTAGAATTTTAATACAGGATAACATTTCCTAATTATTCTGTCTACCACTTCTGTCAGGTTTGAGAAATATAATAGCTAACCATGCTTTTTTTCTCTTTATCTACCACACTGTACTTATGTCACCATAAAAGCAACATAACCAGAAAATCTCACATTTCTGAATGTTATTATATGCCTTCTGTTAAAATGAAAATGGACACTCCTGTACTACTGAATAGCTTCTTTTCAAGTGCCACGGTAAACTCTGACTGATTCCAATGAAATGATCTGAATTTTCAAACAATGCACGTGTCAGCATTCCAGTGAAGAACTAGGACAGACAGGAGTCGTTTCCATTCACACAAAAAATCCACACACTTGATCTGACTTGTCTTGGTGTATTTAACAAAACCACAAGTGGTGATATCCTGCTTAGAACCAAAATACTTCCTGCTATTCTTAACAGAATTTAAATTTGTCTCCTGGCTGTCTTGCAACTGTCTTTCTCTGTGAAGCAAGACACCAAATGGCCCCTTTAGTCCCAGTTTGCTTATTACAATAGGCTATTTGCTTTGGGGATAGAAAGCAACTTAAAGAATAACAGAAATATTATTCTTTCCTAATTTTGGTTGAGAATGACCACATTTATTTCATAAAAAATAACAAAAAGCTTATGATTGAGAATAATATAGGGTTTAGTTATAAAGTTTCAGTTACATGTCCATGGAGAACAATCTCCCTAGGAAATAAACTCTTATCTACAGTTGCCTCGAAAGATTTACTATTCTGAGGTTATGGGATAAAATAATATTGAAGGTTTGAGGCAGTTATTTTGATTTCAATTGTGGTTGAAGGTACCCTGCCATACTGCTCTGAAATTATCATGGATTAAATATTTCACAAGTTATGTAGACTATAAATTTTAGTAGACTATAAAAAGATCCATACACCAAGTATTGCTAGACAATTATGGGGAGAGTTCTCCTTCTTAGTCTCCACAAGTATGCAGATAAAATTAGGCTAACGTGAAGTATCAAGGACAACTTTAAGAAAATAAGTGTGTTGCAAGTGGATAAATTTAAAAGTAAGGAAGCAGGAGAGGCTAATATGCATTAAATGTCTCTGTGCTTGGTCCTCATAGCAGCCTTGAATATTGAATCTAAAAGGAGAATAAGTGTACAGAGATTAGTTCTTTCTTCCAAAGTTATCAACTGTGAATGGCCCCCTGCACATTCAAACTCAGTTCATTTTGTTAGAAATATTCTTGTACATGCTCCACAGAAAGGAACTAAACAGCTACTTCTACCCTTGGTATAATGGTTGCACAAGCATCAGGTTTATATTTAGCAGCATCTGTTGCTATCGTTTCTTCAACTCAATGTCCTACTGTGCCTCCACTACAGACTCAGGCCCTATTAGAAGGAATCCAGGACGGACACTTAAGCATGCCGTATTAGTGCAATAGTTTGGGCAACAGGAAACCAATATGATATCCATTGATGATCTATTCCTTGTGAGCAATTCATATTTTGTTATACATATATCTCTCTGATGGCCTAAAGCAAATTAGGAAAAAACATCCCTACTGAAACTCTTCTCTCTTCCCTCATCTTCCCACTGTTAGCGTATGTTTGTTTATTACTTTGTGTATTTATGTATACATCCATCTTCCAAACTGTAAGTTACTTTGAAGGCAGCAAACATAAAATCTGATTTTGTATTCTTTCTGCTGGAAAGAAAAATCTCTTAACATACTGCGCACTCTCTCTCTCCACACACACACACACACACACACACACACACACACACACACACACATATGTCCTGTGCATGCATGCTCAGTCACTCAGTTGTGTCTGGCTCTTTGCAACCTCATGGACTGTAGCCCACCAGGCTCCTCTGTCTATGGAATTTTTCAGGCAAGAACACTGGAGTCGGTTGCCATTGCATTCTCCAGGGGATCTTCCCAGCCCAGGGATCCAACCTGCGCCTCTTAAATCTCCTGCACTGGTAGGCAGGTTCTTTATCACTGCACCTCCTGGGAAACCCTATGTGTATGGTGATGATTGTTGTCATTCAGTCGCTCAATTGTGTCTGACTCTTTGTGACCCTATGGACTGCAGCACGCCAGGCTTCCCTGGCCATCTCCCAGAGCTTGCTCAAACTCATGTCCATCTAGTTGGTGATGCCATTCAACCATCTCATCCTCTGTCGTCCCCTTCTCCTCCTGCTTTCAATCTTTCTCAGTTTCAAGATCTTTTCCAATGAGTCAGTTCTTCCCATCAGGTGACCAAAGTATTGGAGCTTTAGCATCAGTCCTTCCAATGAATATTCAGGACTGATTTCCTTTAGGATGGACTGGTTTGATCTCCTTCAGCCCAAAGGACGCTCAAGGGTCTTCTCCAGCACCACAGTTTGAAAGCATCAATGCAGTATCCAACCTGCATCTCCTGTGTTGCCAAACTGATTCTATACCACTGAGCCACCAGGGAAGCACACATATATATACATATATATATATATATATATGTGTATATATATAATTTCTTTTGGTGTAGTTCCCATATTAGTGGAAGCAGTGACAGATTTTATTTTCTTGGGCTTCAAAACCATCGTGAATGGTGACCATAGCCACAAAATTAAAAAATAAAAAGCTATGAAACACCTAGACAGCACATTAAAAAGAAGGGATATCATTTTGCTGACAAAAATCCATTTGGTCAAAGCTATGGCTTTTCCATCAGCCATGTATGGATGTGAGAGCTGCACTATGTAGAAGGCTGAGAGCCAAAGAAATTGATGCTTTTGAACTGTGGTGCTGGAGAAGACTCTGGAGAGTCCCTTGGACTGCAAGGAGATCCAACCAGTCAATGTTAAAGGAAATTGACCCTGAATATTCATTGGAAATACTGATGCTGAAGCTGAAACTCCAGTCCTTTAACCACCTGATGCAAAGAGCCAATTCACTGGAAACACCCTGATGCTGGGGAAGACTGAAAGCAAAAGGAGAAGGGAACAGCAGAGGATGACATGACTAGATAGCATCACTGACTTAATGGACATGAATTTGAGCAAACTCTGGGAGATAGCAAAGGACTGCAGGGCCTGACATGCTGCAGTCCTGGGGTCTCAAAGAGTCAGATAGGACTTAGCCACTAACAACAATATGCTAGTGCATTTTCTGCTAGCTAAACTCTGATGCAAAACCACTAGAGGGAGATCAAGCATCATTTCCTTTTCTTTGCTTGTTTTAGTTGTTAACATTATTTATATAACTTTAACATTGTATAAATGTTCCACTATGAATTAATTTATTGGTGTTCCTGAAGATTTTCCTTCTAAGCTACTAGAAATGTTTGAACAAAGCTGAATCCAATAAAATTAGTCACAAGAAGTTTAAATACTTCCACAATCCCCATTTTGTTTAGTCTTACAGCATTTGATTAAACAGTTGCAATCATCTTAAAATCTGCATCAGGTCAAATGTGAACCATGAATAGTTTATTCCCACAGTAGTGGATATTTCATTTACTCCAGGTTTATGCATTACTTAAATTAACCACAAGTTTGAAAATAAAATATGTTAACATGAAAACAATGAGGCTTAGGAACATTTCCTGGCATTTCAAAAATTATGTGCTAACATGAAGATTTTTGCTGTTATTGTTTAGTCACTAAGTCATGTTCAAGTCTTTTGCGACCCCATGGACTGTGGCCTACCAGGCTCCTCTGTTGCCAGGCAAGAATACTGGAGTGGGTTGGCATTTCCTTCTCCAGGGGAATCTTCCTGGGCCAGGGTTCAAACCCACGTCTCCAGCTTGGTGGGTGTACTCATTACCACTGAGCCACCTAGAAAGCCCAATGTAAGTATAATAAACTATAATAAACGGTCTGTTTTAAGAAAATCAACTGGTCAGTATACAGATGAATTTTTGTTTTATTCTAATTTTGACTGAATTTCATCTTGAGAAACTTTAATTATATATTAACATTCACATATTGAGGGCTTCTCACATGACTCAGTGGTAAAGAATCAGCCTGCCAATGCAGGAGACCCAGGAGACGTGGACTCGATCTCTGTGTTGGGAAGATCCCCTGGAGAAGGAAATGGCAAACCATTCCAATACTCCTGCCTGGAAAACCCCATAGACAGGGGAGGCTGGCAGGCTACAGTCCATGGGGTTGCAAAGCGTCAGACATGATTCAGTGACTGAGCGCACACACAATCACATATAGATAAATTATGCCTTTATTTACAAAGAAGTAGTTTTAGTAGTTTTGAGTCTCAAAGGTCTAAAGTTATTAATAAGAAATTTGGGGAAATATAGATTAAATTATCTATTGACATTTCTGAAACAATGAGCAACTATACAATAAAGAAGCCTTTTATTTACAGAAATAGAATGAATATTTAAATCAAGGACAACAGAAAGAGAAGTGTTAAAAAAAAAAAGTACTTATCAGTCAGTTCTCCCAGTCTTTGACTCATGGAAACTGGCTGTTAAAAATAAGCAAGCCAATGCTATCCTCTGATTTTCCAGACAGAATATGCTTCTGGAGTCAAATGACTGGGCTTTGAAATAAGCTCCGCCATTTGCTAATTATGTGTCCTAGGAAAACTAGTTAACTTCTTCAAACCACAGTTGGGAGAATAGTTTCTCTCTCATGGGATTACTCAGTGGATTAGCTGAGACACTGTGTATAACACATTAGACACCATGCCTGACACAGAGCTCTGACTCAACAAATATGGAATTATTATCATGTGAGGAGCTCTGCATCTTGTTGAACAAGTTGGACAAAATGCATCATTTTCTCAGTGTTCCTACCATTGTCTCACAGACTGATTAGTTACTGTTATAGATCATCCCCCCTCTCCTATATATCATATAAATCAGGGGTCCCCACCTCCAGGATCTAATAATGCCTGGTGATCTGAGATGGAGCTGATGTAATAGGAATAGAAATAGAGTGCACAATAAAGGTAACACGTTTGAAAAATCGCAAAACCATTCTTCACTCCCTGGTCCATGGAAAATCTGTTTCCCACAAAACAGGTCCTTGGTGCCAAAAAGGTTGGGGACCGTTGATAGAGATCATTCTTCCCTTAGATTTCAAAGTCTCCCTTTCAGTTTCTTCAAAATACACCATTTCAAGGACTTTGGACAACTGAATTCAACAAAATTTTTGGAATCATAAAATAGAATTGTAATGATTATAAACCTACACTTAAGTTCTGGCTCTATGGTGGAGTCAATGATGGATTAAAATAAATATAAAACCATGGTCTCTATCCTGGAAGATGAGAATGAACTAGAGTAGTTGATGGGGGGAGACAGGAGAAGAGCAGAGGGGACGAGAGGGGAGGAAATTAAATTTCTGTTATTTTAAGCCACCTAGTTTGTAATATACTTACAGGAGCCATAGGAAATTGATACAGAAGGACTTCCTTTCAAATCATCATAGTTACCAAGAAAGAATATATAGATGATTACAACTGGAAAACTGAAAGATTTAGGTAAGAAATGTGTGTACCCTTTGTAACAGAGAAGAATCAAATCTGACTCCGTATTGGATGGAATCCTTTAGCTCTAATCTCTGCTCTATTGCCTGTCCTTAGTTATGCTGGTTCTACACCTTTGTCAAAGAATGTTGCCTATAGCCTGAAATATACAGCCCTATCTCAAGGCTCTGCCTCCCAGTTAGACCTTTGAAGTATAACACTTCATTCTTACAGAGATAAAAAGCTGCAGAAGAGAGAATAACATTTTTCTCTGTTAACAGGAATGTCATCATGACCAGGCCTATGCAGACAGCTGCTGTTGCAAAGTATTGCCACATCTCCTCCAGGGTCTGACCAGCACGAAAAAGTTGCAACAACTGGTCACAGCCTCTACCCTTTCAGTATAAAAGAAGCCTGATTTCTAACTCTGATAAAGTGATTCTTCCGGATCCTAATCCACCATCTTCTCTGCTGGATTTTGGAATAAAGTCACTCATCCTTTTTCCAGCAACTTGGCTCAATTTACTGGCCTGTTTTGTGGTGAGCAGTACAAGCTTGGATTCAGTGACATGAGGGATGATAATCTTTGCAACTGAAAGATGATCTAATTGAAGCGTCAGTGACAGTTGAGTTTTCCAAGGTGCTCCTAGATTTTCTTTGGTTATATTTTTGTGTTTGCTGTTGGTGACACACAATAGGTGAAATTGTGATTTAACTTTCACAGTTTAAGGTATTGATTCCTTCACCTGTTTTTTTTTTTTTTTCTTTTCTCAGTTCTATCACATTTCTAATAGATATATTTGTCTTGTCCCATCCTCTCACAAATGTAGAAATGGTGGTAAATGTGTTTCCTAATGAGCCTATGATGCTATGCTTTTCAGTCCTGTGTGCTGAAAATACTGACAACTGCTCTGAATTCTCATTTATTTAACTTCAAGAAAAAAAAATAGAAATTGATGTTTAAATGAATCTAGTAATTATAAATTATTATGGACCAGGCATTCTGTTAGATATGTTCATGTATTATGTGATTTACTCTTCATCACACTTGGGAGAGACGGGAATGGCTGCCCACTCCAGTATTCTTTCCTGGAGGATTCCACAGACAGAGAAGCCTGGCAGGTTACAGTCCATGGGATCACAAAGAATCAGACATGACTGAGTAACTTTCACTTTTCACTGCCTTGAACCCAACCTTAGGAATTTGGCTCAGCCTTAAAGTATTACTAATAACACTTGAGTTTAGCATTATACTGCCCAGTGTAGCAATAAATCAAACTATGGCAAGGTAAGCTTTCGACAAGATGTTTTTGGATAGACCAAAAAGCTACCCAGAGTTATTCCTTTCATAAATGGCTACCGAATACTACTAAGATCACAAAATGTGGTGTCTTCCGATGGTGTGGGTCCTATACTTAACATAAAATTCTTGTTTTATGAAAGAAGAAACTGAGGGCAGAGTTTGTTCAATGATTTACTCAAGAATTACATAGCTAGTTAGTAATTCAACTTGGATTAGATTTACTGAAATCAAAAGGAACAAGATCACCGATGTTGAACATCTTGGCAAATACTTCTTAAAAGTCAAGTATGAATTACTCCAGAAGAATCTTGCTTTTATAAAGAAATTTTTACTAAAAATTTTTATAAAATATATGAGTTATATTAGAAAAGCCTATGTAACAAGAGACCCCAAAAGTAACCACTAGAAAGAAAAATGTTATCAAGTTATTATCAAGAAGTTATTCACATAGTTTTGCTCCTTCAAACATTTAAAAATGAATTCTTAATTTCAACATTTTGTCTAGTGGTCAACAAATTAGGTCTGTTACACTACTAGAAGAAGCAACAAGTTCATCTTTGACCTAACCTCTGTCTGCTTCCTTGTTATTAACTGCTATTCTCTAGTTAATGAAGTAAATAAAGAAATTGCAACTGTCACAATTTTTTAAAATATACATGCAGTCAAACATTTTTTTTTGTTTGTTTGGTGTACAGTTCTTTGGGTTTTAACACATGTACAGATTCATGTAACCACCATACAGAACATCTCCATCACCACAAAATACTCCCTTTTGCCACTCCTTTATAGTTATACACTCTTCCCCCACTCACTCTTACTGCAGAGCAACCACTAATACATTTTCTGTTTCTGTAGAATTAACTTCTCTAGGTAATATAAATGAAATAAATAGAATAAAACATTTTGAAACTGGCTTCTTTCACTCAGCATAATGCCTTTGAGACCCGTTCATGTTATTGAGTTGTTAATGTTGAGCTATTCATGTTGTAACAATAGTTGTTCTTTTATATTGCTGAGTAATATTCCATTTTATTATTGTATGAGCAGTTTGTTTATCTATTCTGTCAAAAACTTCTTTCTAGCTTTTGGGAATTATGAATAAAACTGCTAGAAAATTCATGTGTAGGATTTTATATGACCAAAGTTTTTTATTTATTTAGAACAAATACTTAGGAGTGGGATTGCTAGGGTCAAATGGTTAAATTCATATTTAATATTATAAGTGACTGCCTAACTTTTTTCAGAGTGGCTAGAGCACTTACATTCATATCAAGAAAATAGGAGACTTTTCAGTTGTTCTGTTTCCATCCCCATCCTTAGTATTGTCTGTCTGTTAGTTTTCATTTTAGCCATTCCAAGAAATGTGTAATATTGTGTAGTGATATCTCATCATGGTTTGATTTTGCATTTGCCCCATTGGCTATTCAGAAATGTATTAGGTAATTTCCAGCTATTGGGGGATTTTCCATATAACTTTAAAAAAATTAATTTCTACTTTAATCTCATTAAGGCAAAGATATGCTTTGATTTCTTTAATTCTTTCAAGTTTTTAATGTTATCATCTATTATTGTAAATATTCCATTTACCCTGAAAAGAATTATTATATCTGCTATTCTTGAATGGAGTATCTACAAATGTCAATTAGTTCCAGCTGATTGCTCTCTAATATTCTTGATGACTGTTTTGTCTACCTGTTCTATGAAGTTAACGTAAGTTGAATCTCCAACCCTAATTTTTAATATATCTATTCCTCCTTTCAGTTTATTAGTATTTGCTTCATGCATTTTGAATCACTTCTGTTAGTTACATAATCTGTCTATCATGGGTTTTTTTTTTCCCATTTATTTTTATTAGTTGGAGGCTAATTACTTTACAATATTGCAGTGGTTTTTGTCATACATTGACATGAATCAGCCATAGATTTACATGTATTCCCCATCCTGATCCCCCCTCCCACCTCCCTCTCTATCCGATTCCGCTGGGTCTTCCCAGTACACCAGGCCCGAGCACTTGTCTTTTCATTTTTAAAATTTGAAGAAATTAATTTTTTGACTTAAAATAGGAATTTCCAATGATAAAAATGCTGTTAATTTACTATGTGGCTCAGATATCTGTTTTAATTTCACTTGTTTAGCCACTCAGTTTAGTAGCTCAGTTGTGTCCGACTCTTGAAACCCCACGGATTGCAGCACACCAGGCTTTCCTGTTCATCACCAACTCTTGGAGCTTGCTCAACTCATGTCCATTGACTCGGTGATGCCATCCAACCATCTCATCCTCTCTCGTCCCCTTCTCACCCTGCCTTCAATTTTTCCCAGCATCAGGGTTTTTTCCAATGAGTCAGTTCTTCGCATCAGGTGGCCAAAGTACTGGAGTTTCAGCATCAGTCCTTCCAATGAATATTCAGGACTGATTTCCTTTAAGATGGACTGGTTTGATCTCCTTGCAGTCCAGGGGACTTTTAAGAGTCTGCTCTAACACCACAGTTCAAAAGCATCAATTCTTTGGCACTTAGCTTTCATTATAGTCCAACTCTCAAATCCATACATGACTACTGGAAAAACCAAAGCGTTGACTAGACAGACCTTTGTTGACAAAGTAATGTCTCTGCTTTTTAACATGCTGTCTAGGTTGGTCATAGCTTTTCTTCCAAGGAGCAAGTGTCTTTTAATTTCATGGCTGCAGCCACCATCTGCAGTGATTTTGGAGCCCCCCAAAATAAAACCTGCCACTGTTTCCATTGTTTCTCCATCTATTTGCCATGAAGTGATGGGACTGGATGCCATGATCTTAGTTTTCTGAATGTTGAGTTTTAAGCCAGCTTTTTTATTCTCCTCTTTCACTTTCATCAAGAGACTCCAGCTCCTCTTCACTTTCTGCCATAAGGGGGGGTGTCATTTGCATATCTGAGATTATTGATATTTCTCCCAGCAATCTTGATTCCAGCTTGTTTAGTAAGTTTGCTAAAAATTGTTATTTAAAGAACAAAATTTAATAGCTACTTTATATCTAAATTGGAGAGACTTGGAGAAGAGTCTTCAACTACACCTTTAGTATTTTAGTTTCTAAATTTTGTAACAAAACCTTGTGATTTCAGTATTATTTTCTTTTTTAGTGCTTATAGAAATTAAAAAGAATTCATTGTAGTATACTTGATTTACAATGTTGTAAAATAGTTCAGGTATACAGTAAACTAATTCAGTTATTCATATTTATAAATATTTATTTTTTAACATTCTCTTCTACTATAGGTTATTATTACAAGACTTTGAGTATATCTCCCTGTGCTATACAGTAGGTCCTTGTTGGTTATCTAGTTTATTTATAGTAATGTGTGTGTTTTAATGCCAAACTCAGATTAACTAAGAAAGCCAGAGAAAGACAAATTTGTAGACTCTAGGAAAAAAAAAAAAAAGGATACAAATGAACTTATTTACAAAACAGAAATAGACTCATAGATGTAGAAAATGAACAAGATTACCAAGTGGGGGAAGAGTGATAAATTAGAGATAAAATCAGTGTATTATTCTTAAGACTATGTATATGTGCTCAGTCATGTCTGACACTTTGTGACTGCATGGGCTGTAGCCCAACAGACTCCTTTGTCCATGGAATTTTCCAAGCAAGAATACTAGAGTGGGTGGCCATTTCCTACTCTAGGCAATCTTCCCTACCCAAGGATCAAACCCACATCTCCTACATTGGCAGGCAGATTCTTTACCACTGTGCCAAATCTACCATATTGTATGTGCAGGTATTTGGAATGGGAATGGAATACAGGGATTCAAAGGAAAGAGTCTGACTTCCACAAAGCACCAAGGATAAAGTTAATAATTCAGCAGAACTAGGTCCATGAAGCCAATATGACCAAGAAAATAAACAATCTATAAATTGACAACAGTCTTGGCTTTCCCACAAAAAAAGGAAAAAAAATTGAATTTAAATAAACTTCCAAAGTTCAGAGTGACCTCGAATAAGTCAATTCTTTTCTAAAGCTGTGTAAACACTGTGATGTTGCTGCAGTTTTTAGCCAGATTTCACAGAATTCCTGAGCAAAGTGCTCATTATTCAGTTGGGGCACAAGAAATAATTTTGAACTTTCTTCCTGTTTTGGTCTCTAAGCAAACACTATGAAGTATTTGCGGTAAAGATGCTAAATCCTATGTAAAGGAAACAAATTTTAAAAATTCTAAAAAAATAAAATGTCTCTTTTCATTTTTTGCATTTCTAAGGTCCACTTGTAAGTATTTAAACTTCATTTTAAATTTTAAAATACATTTTACTTTACTTTAAATGTCTTGGCTACATTGATTGGTACTAGTAGGGTATTTTTGGAAATGTGTGTTTTAATGTGCGTTAAGGTTGAACCTTGTGTTGTAAAAAGGTGATGAAATTTACCCACCAATCTTGCGATAATTAACTCAGTAAGACCTCAATATCCTTATTCTATAATCTCCCAAATACACATGGTTTGACTTGTTAGTTAATAAGCACCAACACTTTTACTATTTCATATCTTGCCACAGAAACATCTGCAAAAAATTCAATGACTTTAACAATTCATTTCTAAACAGCAATACAAACTGAAGTGTTACTTTGATGAATATCTTGTATATTATTGAAAATGTCATATTTAGTTTTATTTTTCATTTTGTAAAACTTCTCATTATAAATTACCAAACGTATATTTTTGTTTCCAATTAACACCTTTGCCAATTTCCCTTTCCTTTCATCAGAATTTGTATTCTTCTAATCCTCCAAACTAGTCATCTTTATTTTCTGATTTGACTTTTATTCTAATGTCCTAACATAAATTGCTTTATAATTTAATTTTAGGAGAAAGTTTACTGAAGGATCAAAATATATCTTAGTATCTGATAAAGAGATCATGTGATTCAGTTTATTTCTTCTCAGTTGGTGTTAACCTTTACTATTAGAAAGTCATGGATTTTACAGTGTCATACATACTGTATGTCACATTTTAATTTTTAATATTAAATCGCACATTGGAAAATATGCTGCTAATAGACTGAACTGTGTCTCTCTCTCATCCCCAAATTCATGTGTTGAATCCCGAACCCCACAGTGTGACTATATTTTAGATGTAGGAGGTAATTAAGGTTAAATGAAGTCCTAAGAGTGGGGCGCTACCCCAATATTATTGGCAGCTTTCTAAGAAGAAGAATAGAGAGATCTTTTTCTTTCTGTCATACAAGAACACAGCAAGAAGCTGGCATCTGTCAGCCATGAAAAGTGTCTTCACCTGAATTCTGCAGCTATCCTGATCTCAAATTCCAGCCTCCAGAACTGTGAGAAAATTATGGTATTTTGTTATAGCAGCCTGAGATGACTAACATAATACTTACATATACTTTATTATAGCTATACAATGGAGTTATTGGACATTAGCCCAGCTAATAATAAAGTGACACTATGTTTTATATTTTGCTACTATTTTTCATGTATAATCTACTTAAGGTAGCCCAGTGGTGGCTGGAGTAATGGAAAAGGGAAGATTCACAAACTTGCGCCCTGTAAAATGATAATATCAAATGTCATAAAACCACACCCTTGAATCTACCAACTCTGTTACCAGCAATATGCGGAACCATTGTCTTATTAGGCTTAGGTCATTTCAGTGTCCTTCCAAAAGATCACCTTGCTCAATGTCTTTACCAGATATAGTCATCTGAAATTACACATTAAAAAATGCTTAATCCTGTTCAAAAATCATCAATGCTGAAGATTCTTCAGTCTATGAAATAAATTTTAATCTGAGACCCTAGCACTCATGATCCTCTGTAATCTGGGCCCAATTTAAATTTCCTACATATAATATTAATAAATGCTCAGTAAATACTTGTCTAATTAATTTTCCATCCTCAACAGGTTCTCACTCTCCCCTGAACTTGCATTGTCATTCCTGCTTTTACGACCTTGGTTCATCCTGTAATCAACTGCCTACTCAAAATACCTGTCATAATCCTATCCATCTTAAAAGAACAAATACAAAATCCACTTACTACAATCCATTTTCCAATTCCAAACCATAGGAATATTCTCTTCCTATAACTCCTCTGCCTTTTGGACTTAAATTTTTAATTCTAGAATTTTACATATTATGTATGTAAGCATATATTCCTAGCATTTAAAAACTATCTTATTACCTCATCTAGATTGTAAACTTCTGTAGGACTTTCATTCTTAGTGCCTCAGTTCAGTTCAGTTCAGTCGCTCAGTCATGTCCAACTCTTTGCTACCCCATGAACCACAGCATGCCAGGCCTCCCAGTCCATCACCAACTCCCGGAGTTTACTCAAACTCATGTTCATTGAGTTGGTGATGCCACCCAACCATCTCATCCTCTGTTGTCCCCTTCTCCTCCTGCCTTCAATCTTTCCCAGCATCAGGGTCTTTTCAAATGAGTCAGTTCTTCACATCAGGTGTCCAAAGTATTGGAGCTTTAGCATCAGTCCTTCCAATGAATATTCAGGACTGATTTCCTTTAGGTTGGACTGATTGGATCTCCTTGCAGTCCAAGGGACTCTCAAGAGTCTTCTCCACACCACAGTTCAAAAGCATCAATTCTTCAGTGCTCAGCTTTCCTTAGAGTCCAACTCTCACATCCATACATGACTACTGGAAAAACCATAGTCTTGACGAGACAGACCTTTGTTGGCAAAGTAATGTCTCTGCTTTCTAACATGCTGTCTAGGTTGGCCATAACTTTTCTTCCAAGAAGTAAGCGTCTTTTAATTTCATGGCTGTAGTCAACATCTGCAGTGATTTTGGAGCCCAAGAAAATAGAGTGTGTCACTGTTTCCACTGTTTCCCCATCTATTTGCCATGAAGTGACAGGACTAGATGCCATGATCTTAGTTTTCTGAATGTTAAGTTTTAAGTCAACTTTTTCACTTTCCTCTTTCACTTTCATCAAGAGGCTCTTTAGTTCTTCACTTTCTGCCATAAGGGTGGTGTCATCTGCATACCTGAGGTTATTGATATTTCTTCTGGCAATCTTGATTCCATCTTGTGCTTCATCTAGTCCAGTGTATCTCATGATGTATTCTGCATATAAGTTAAATAAGCAGAGTGACAATATACAGCCTTGACATACTCCTTTCCCTATTTGGAACCAGTCTGTTTTTCCATGTCCAGTTCTAACTGTTGCTTCCTGACATGCATATAGATTTCTCAAGAGGCAGGTCAGGTGGTCTGGTATTCCTGTCTCTTGAAGAATTTTCCAGAGTTTGTTGTGGTCCACACAGTCGAAGGCTTCGGCATAGTCAATAAAGCAGAAATAGATGTTATTCTGGAACTCTCTTGCTTTTTCGATGATCCAACAGATGTTGACTATTTGATCTCTGGTTTCTCTGCCTTTTCCAAAACCAGCTTGAACATCTGGAAGTTCACGGTTCATGTACTGTTGAAGCCTGGCTTGGAGAATTTTGAGCATTACTTTACTAGTGTGTGAGATGAGTGCAATTGTGCATTAGTTTGAGCATTCTTTAGCATTGCCTTTCTTTGGGACTGGAATGAAACCTGACCTTTTCAGTCCTGTGGCCACTGCTGAGTTTTCCAAATCTGCTGGCATATTGAATGCAGCACTTTCACAGCATCATCTTAGTACCTAGAATTCTTCATTAATCTTTCCCTGGAAACTCAGCCTGAAATAATCTCTCTACTTTGACTATTTAGTACTTATTTTCTATAGACTTCATTAAACCTTGATTATATCCAATATGTTGTTATTTGTCATATATTATTATTATTATAGTCTTCATAGGTTCTTGCTCAGTGAAATAGAATTTAAGTTCCTTGAAGTCACAGGCTTTTATTCTTACAATGTCTTGAACTGCAGTATGTAAAAATTTGTATATAAAGAGTCACGAAGGGCAAAGGACCAGAAGTAAGAAGACCTGGGTTCTAGTTCATGGTTTAGTTAACCAACCATTCATGTTGGGCAGTCTTTTAATAAACCTTTCTGGGTATTTTTAGAGGAAAGTTGTGGTGGGAGATTGTTAAGATATTTTATAGATTTATTTTCTGATATTTGGGCCATAGTTTGCCTCTTTCTATGGTGTCCAAATTGAGACACAAAGAGAAGTATCTACCTCTGAAAAGAGGATAGGAACAAAGAAGAACTCTGACATTTGGAAGCTGCCAGTGGGATATTTGAATTGAGTCAGGGTTATATAAAGGTCTGAATTCTTCCAGAGAATATTTTTGGTTTTACTTTGCTGCTTTCCAGATGTTGGTTACTCAACTACTTGTGCAAGCATAGTATATTAATTAGGGTTCTCCAGAGAACAGAACCAATAGGATCATATCTATAGCTATAGAAAGGTAATATCTTTCTATAGAGAGATTATATCTATATCTAAGAAAGAGATAGAGACTGATTGATTTATTGATTGATTTTAGGTAACTGGCTCCTGTGATTGTACAAGCTTGGCAAGTTTAAAATTTGTAGGTCCTTTCAGGCTGGAGACCCAGGGTAGAATTGGAGTTTGAGTCCAAAGGCGCTCTGCTGCCAGATTCCTTCTAAGGGGAGGTAAACTTTCAACTGATGGGATGAAGCCCAACCACATTACCAAGCTTTTGTTGCTAAATCCTGTCCAACTCTTTGCAACCCCATGAACTGCAGCACCCCAGGCTACCCTGTCCTTCACAATCTCCCAGAGTCTGCTCAAATTCATGTTCTTTGAGTCAGAGTGCAATTATGGAGGGCAATTTGTTTTACTCAAAAATCACCAATTTAAATGTTAATTTCATCCAGAAAACACCTTTGCAGTATATCTAGAATAATATTGACCTCACCAAATCGCCATATTAAACTAACCATCACACATAGATTCTGTCATTGAAGAAAATAAAGAATAATTCAGATGGCTTCCACTGATTTCATTCCATCGATAGTTTATCAGTCCTCTCTTTCGTGATCTGAGAGAGAACATAAATCTAGTGCATTCCCTTTTGTCATTCTCATCAGACTTAGTGTCCTTACTTAGAAAAAGTACTTATGCTACAGTCATGTATCTCAAATTAGATAATCTATTTACATATTCTAATCCTGCCACTTCCTAGGTGGCTCAGTGGTAAAGAATCTGCCTGCAATGCAGGAGATGCAGGTTCAATCCATGGGTCAGGGAGATCCCCTGGAGAAGGAAATGGCAACCCACTCCAATATTCTTGCCTGGAAAATCCTATGGATAGAGCAATCTGGTAGGCTGCAGTCCGTGGGGTCTCAAACAGTATGACATGACGGCGACTAAACAGCAACAACCACCAGGACCTGCCACTTACTCACTATAAATTTTAAAAAGTCACTTACTCTCATTGACTCTCTGTTTCTTTGAAATGAAAATGAAAAGGATAAGGCAGGTTATGAGGATCACATGAAATTATATGGGAAATGGTTTTCATATTATAAATGGTATTCATATTATATATTAAATGGCCTTCATATTAACTATAACCATTGTGTATTAAATAAATACTCTCTGCCTACCTAAAAGAACTATTTTGAAAACTATATCATTCATTCACATCTATTCACTCATTTAGCAAATATTTATGTTTTAAATAAATATTTATTAAATATAAAAAACCATCTATTGAAATATTAAACCAAGTTTCTCTAAAACAACAGTGTCCTACAAAAATGTGGAGAATTATCAAAAGCACTGAATAAATAGCTGGTATTCTGTATAGTTGTTATCAACTCAGGTACTACTGGACATGGGCTGGAATAACTTTTAATAACAGCACTTTTTCATTAAATTGGCACTGCTATCTATCTATAAAGGAGTCTTTGGTCAGGTTCCCTACAAGCAAGGACTAAGAGGGAGAGTCTTGCAGCAGTGATTTGTTAGGAGACTCTTCTTGAGTGAAGGAAGCAGGTAGGGCAATAGGGAAGAAGAAAGGTAAGCAAGGATATAGTCTTACCTGAAGACTACCTTGAGTCAAAGGTTAATTTGTGGTACCCCAGAGTCAGTCAGTCACTGGCTGTGGGCTGCCTCCCTGATGGTGAGACCATAACCTCTCAGGGGAAGAAAGTAGCCATGGGTTACCAGCCAACATAATTAACAAGTGGGGCTGGGTGCACCTTCCAGTATAAACGGAATCTGAGAACAGGGCAACAATAACCTTTAGTATAAAGTGCCAGCGATGTTCATAAAAATAACAGAAGCACTGCAAAGGTGTTCACAACATTCTGACTCCTCAAGTCAGACTTACTAACATCCACATAGTCTTTTACAGAATTCAAATGCTCTGAAAACTGCTTCTTCTTAATATATAAAAATTAAATTTCTATGAATACTAATATCTTGTTATATGGAATTTCTCTTTCTTATATAAGTTTTATTATGTTTTGAAAACAGAACCAGAGAGATTCTTATTTCTGTTTTGTTGATTATCTGTCAGCTGCTAAGAAACATAAATGTGAATAGGCTTAAGCAATTCTGTTTCTTGGAAACAGCAAGCAAACAATTGTTGGATTTATATGATAAAATTAGGTCAACAATATACTCAACTTACACTTTTGAAATGTATTCTAAGTAAAAAGTAAGTAAACAGAATAATGTACTTTCATTGTAAAACTGTAAAAAGCAGCTTTTCTTGAAAGATAGGTTTGCACAAGTGGGAGTTTTTATAGATAGTTAAAGGCAGATAATTCTAATAACATGTGTATCCACAATGAAAATTAGAACTTTAGTTTTTTACTTTTACCTGTTAATTCTTAAGGCAAAACCAAGTGATCAACTATATTAATAGTTAGCATGTGTTAATAGGGTGAATTCGTAAATAGTTGTTTCCATTAAAAGGTAGCTGCAGAAACTAGAGGATCTAATTGTTTTAAGAAACAGAGCCATAAAGCTTTTAAAATCATGAAGAAGTGCCAAGGTACTCATTTAGGTGATTTAAAAATGTTTCTTCTTTGTTCTTAGTATAAATACCCTGACATCATCATCATCATTATATAATATTTATTTGTAATACTTTACAACACTTAAAGGAAACTGTTTTAAAGGTTGTGAGACGCTCCTATGATTATGATTAATAATAAAGCAAGGGGAAAAGGACTCAATATTTTTCTTTTTCTTCTGTTTTTCTTCCAGGTGGGAAAAGGAGCATTTAAAAATACTTTGTTTTCCTAGCAACAAAGAGAAAAACTGGATAAGGCTGAAATTCATAAATTCTCAAAATGTTCTGGGCATTGGTTCCTATTTGAATTTTTAGAGTTACCTCATAACTTAAAAGACACTAGAAAAAAATGTTGTTGTTGTCCTCTCTACTCTGAATTTAAATTGTCTCCATTTTCTTAGAATTAGGTTTGGCTACACTCAGAAAAGCGTGTAAACACATACCCTCATAATCTAGAGGTGACGAGAACTTTCATGAAAACTCAAGGGCACATTTCATAAAGAAAATATATTGATGGACTTTTGACAAAATTAAAGTTAAGGATTTCTGTTCAGTGACAGGCATCATAGACAAAGATATCCAATATTTGACAACCTAGAAAAATATTTTTGAACTAATCAAAACCAGCAAGGCTTAAAATCTAAAATATACAAAGAAACTTACAAATCCATACCAAAAAGATGAGAATCACAACATAAAACAGGGACACGTGTGCATGCTCAGTGAATAAGTCATGTCCAACTCTTTGTGATCCCATGCACAGTAACCTGCTAGGCTCCTTTGTCCATGGGATTTCCCAGGCAAGAATACTGGAGTGGGTTGCCATTTCCCATTCCAGGGGATCTTCCTGACCAGGATTTGAACCCTTGTCTCCTGCATTGGCAGGTGGATTCTTTACCACTGAGCCACCAGGGAAACCCCATAAAACAGTGATTAAATTAGACAATTCCTTGAAAGTCAAATATGAATTAGCAAATACATGACGACATTCCCAACTCTTGATTCTCAGTAGACTGGCAAAATTTAGCACTAAGCCAGTATTAAATAGATACAGAAAGATGGATACTCTTAAACAGTGCTAGTGGCAGGATACACTGGTACAGACATTGCAGAGAACAATCTGGGCATGCTTACTGGAGATGAAGGTGAGCCAGTAATCCATTCCAGGGATGCATCCCAGAGAAACCTGAGCCCAGGGTCATAAGGGGACAGTCACAAAGATGTTCATTGTAACTGCAAGTTAGAGGAAGCTGGGCGCCTATCACTGCAGGAAGGAGTAAATAAAATGTGGTATATGTATTCGGTAAAATACATTTCAGCACTTGCAAGCAATAAACTAGTGTTTTATACAGTAGAATAGGTAAATCTCTAAATAAGTGTTTATTTAGAACCAATTACTTTTACAAGCTGGACCTCACAATCTAAGACTTAATAGCCCATTGAATATATTGTCCTCTATTGCTCTGTATTATGTCTTGCTCAGGCTTCCTCTACTAGATGTTATCTTCCTGGAAACCAAAGAGACTTCTTCAGACCTCCCTGTTGTGCCTAGAACAGTGTTACATATGTAGGAGTATCTCAATAAGTATTTGAATTAATAGATTTTAATTTCAGATTTGGAATTGTGGTGGTCAGAGACGGAGAGAAGTGATCCTAATTGAAGGTTTAAAAAAATGCATCCTTTTGCAGCCAGGAATTCGTTTCGAAAGTGGAGGAGAGCAGAGAATCCTGAAAGAAATGGAGTTCTTTATGGAACTAGAGGAGAACGAAGTAGAATAATCACTTTCACACTATGAATGGAGTAACCCTCCAATCAATGAAGGCAATTAAGCCTGCCTTAGGGTCGTCTTTTCTCCTTCTATTAATGTTTTCTTCTTCAGTACTATGTCTCTGAACACATACAACTTTTTGTTTTACTTTAGTTTAAAAATAAAACTAATACGAGCTAATTCAGAATATGGTTCTTCAATCTATAATACTGTTCAGTCCTTTCTCCTCAGATTTAAGAAAAAATATGTCCCTTTTGTTTTTGTTGAAAATTATCATTTTCTTTATGGTTGCCAAATGTATAAATGAATTTTTATATATTAAATTGTGGTGGGTCATTTCCTTGGAGACTGTGGAGGGTATACATAGTGGGTATATAATCTGAGATTCCGAATCTCTTTCTGAAAATGATTTGAATGAGAGACAAAGGATGTCTCTGAAAGGGAAATTGATCTTTGTGTAAGATCCAACAGGAAGTTGGAGTTTTGAAACAAGAAAATATATGTAGCTTGCTCAGCTCTTTGGAAGGTGCAAATGAGATGTGGATGGACTCCAGGGAATGGTGGTTGAAGGGAAAGTAATGCGAAGTGGAAAGAATCAGGGATATGATGTAATCAGACAAGGGTGCAGTATCTATTTCAGCTACTTAGTAGTTTTGTAATCTGCATAGAGTCAGTAAACATCTCTGAACCTTTGTTTTTTTTTTTATTTTTTATGATAGGGATATGGGAACACCTTTAATTCACACTCCTCTAAGAATGTTATCATTAGCTAAAAAGATCACTGGCGAGATAAAAAAAATTATAAGTGATAAAAGCTTTGGAACATAGAGGAGAAACTGAGCTTTGTTCATTTTAATGACTGGCTTGAAATGAAATGGGCCTGAAACATAGTAGGTACTCAACAAATATTTGTTAAATGAATATATCACAGAAAAATGGAATAGATCAAGGAAAAAAAAAGCCAGGAGAGTGCATTAAGACCAAATAGATTTTTGGGTCAGGCACGTAGAGGGCAGAGGAGGGAAGGCAGATAAATTGTCTTCTTCATCCAGGGGTCAGGACCAGGGAAAGCTGAAGAAGCCAGGGTAGATAAGAGTGTTGAGAGAACATTACTCCTAAACATTGGCAGGCACGTTTTAGAGAGTTAAGATTCACAGTAGCTATGCCTACACAAATATACCTTGAACAACCAATCTGAATTATCTGAATTTACATTTAAGGTAATTAGAAAGCAAGATGAGGAGGAAGTGAGGAGTCACATGAAATCCTCCATTACAGGTGGAATCAGACAGACTAGAGTTTAAATCCAAGTTAATGTAGCTCAGCTGGTAAAGAATCCGCCTGTAACGCAGGAGAACCTGGTTTGATTTCTGGGTTGGAAGGATCTGGTGGAGAAGGCAATGGCTACCCATTCCAGTATTCTGGTCTGGAGAATTCCATGGGGTCACAAAGAGTTGGACACGACTGAGCAACTTTCACTTTCACCATTCACTAAGAGCATAAATATTAGCAAAAAATTAATCTCTGAGACTTCTAGAAATCCAAGACTTCAATTCTAAAAGATGAAAATTATACCTACTTTGTAGAGTTGTTTTGAAGATTAGATAAGTGACTATATGAAAAGGGCCTAAAACGTGCCTGATATAATTTTTTCAAAATCATTACTATATCATTATTATTGTCTTTACTGTAGCGGTCGTTGTTACTGTATTGTTGTTACTGTAGCAGTTATACCCAACAGGGTGTGTATCAGCCGATTCCATTTGTGACTTGACTTCAGCTCAAGAACTTGGGATTTGTAAAGTAAGTTAGTAAGTTTTTTCTCTATTTTGGGTTTTTTTTTTTCCCAATGGTGGTTTTTCCCTTTTAGTGCTTGTTTAAAGCACTCCCATCCCCCTCCCCTCCCCGATTCTAACTTTAGTCTTAGCAGCACCAAAGGAACTTCCCCCACTCACTCCAGGGTGGCTAAGTGGCAGGCAAGGCTGTGGGCTGGCCATTTAGACCTAGGATCTCAAGTCTCAGAGGAATCAAACAACCAGAGCAGAACTAGGGGGAGGCGAGGAGTTGAGACAGGCGTGTCTCAAGAGTCCATATCAGAGACAGACTGCACCACATTCAGACACAGTAAAATCACCTTCCCAATAAGAGATGGCCTAGTCCTCAGGTACTTGTTTGTGCCTGCATGCTAAGTTGCTTCAGTTGTGTCCCAACTCTGCCACCTGTATTGCTGATCCTGTACCTGACACCGGTTATCTCTCTGTTCACACTGTTTGCACTGTTTGCTGAACCCAGGGTAGGCAAGGCGCCAGCTGAGGCTGGAAGGAGACTGGAGGAACCATGGGAACTGCAGACAGGTTTATTCTCTCTTGTCTGGCACAGTAGCCATATCGCAGTCTCTCTCCTGGCTGCCGCAGCAGCCATAGCAACAGCCACAACATAACCATAATGAAGCCATGACATAACATAACCTCATGTAACATAACCATGACGTTTCTCCAATGTATCCCTAATGCAGCAGCAGCCGGGGCTTTCATGTTGAAGCCCGCATAGGCCCACCATACAAAGTAGCTCAAGACCAAGTGAGTACCTCCTGATGCAAATGTGCAGTGCTATATGTGATTTTGGCTGTTACATAATCATGCAAAGTCATTGTTTATAGAACATGGGTGAGAAGGCTCTGAGAACATGGGGAGAGAGCCTAACTGACACCATCTTGTTAATTTCCCCACACCACCCTATGGACTGTAGCCTGCCAGGCTCCTCTGTCCATGGGATTCTCCAGGCATGAATACTGGAGTGGGTTGCTGGGCCCTCCTCCAAGAGATCTTCCAGACCCAGGGATCGAATCAGTCTTTTATGTCTCCTGTTTGGCAGCTGGGTTCTTTACCACTAGCACCACCTGGGAAGCCCCAAGTGCTCAGATCACTCATTTACAAGGTATTCTTGGATGGAGAATAGAACTCTTGCTTCATAAAGTCTTCTGGTTTGTAAGTTACGTACTTTTATAAGCAGACAAACTTAGATATGATGTCAACATTTTGCAACTGAACAGAGTAATACGAGAATTCATATAAGATTTGTTACGGAAATTACACTAATACTGACAAATTGCTGAAACTCCAATACTTTGGCCACCTCATGCGAAGAGTTGACTCATTGGAAAAGACCCTGATGCTGGGAGGGATTGGGGGCAGGAGGAGAAGGGGACGACAGAGGATGAGATGGCTGGATGCCATCACCGACTTGATGGGCATGAGTTTGAGTAAACTCCGGGAGTTGGTGATGGACAGGGAGGCCTGGCGTGCTGCGATTCACCGGTCCCAAAGAATCGGACACGACTGAGCGACTGAACTGAGCTGATTTACTAGAGTTAGCCAATGAGATGGCTTATTACTGCTAAATCAAATTTTCAAAGACATTTAGTTCTGGGGAAATGTGTTAGACTGTTAAGCCAGAGGTTTTAGCTAGTTTTGCAGTTAGCTTTATCCTAAAAGGTTTTGACAGAAACAGGTTTCCATCTGTCATATATAGATTAGTTTTCCCCCTAAACTCCCTGATCAAAAACCTAGTTTTATGTCACCTCCTCAGTTGGGGCGCCGACCGACTACTTTAGTTCCAAGTCTGGGGCCCGGGAAGGCCAAAAGTAGCCTAAGAGGAAGGTAGCTCTGAGTTTTCCCTTTAATTTTCGGCCCAAGCTTTTCTGCGGAGGAAATTGTTTCTGAGGGCCGAGAGAAATCTCAGTTCCACAATTCCAGATAGAAAGTACTATTTCTGTAGGAAAACAGTCCTAAGACTCACATATCCATGTGTGAAGAGAAAGTCTAGGAAATACACTCCGGTGAAGTGTGACTACATAGCGGGGAATGGAGAGGGTGCTGCTCAAGAGTGTGTAGGACTTGGGGTCTGTTTGCGTGTTTGCTTCAAGTCCTCAGAGAGGGACAGATGGCAATTCAGAACTGCACTTCATTGAGGGACTGCTGACGGGAACACTGAGGTGCTGAGATATTCTAAACAAAAGGCTAAGGCGTGAGAAAAACAAGGCGAGAGTCGAACAAAGGCCGCCGTTGGGCGGCAAGATGCAATCCAACACGGTGCAGGCTCACCCAGAGAGCCGCCGCTGAAGCGCGGAGCTGGGCGTCCCCCTTGCCGCGGCTGCAGGAGGCGGGCCACTAGAGGCCCCGCCCCCTCGTAACCCCCCGCCCCTCCCGCGCCGGACCAATGGGAGCTCGGGATATTAGCAGGTGGGAGGCGCGGCCGGGTTGCTACAGCCGGAGCTGGGCGGTGGCGGCGGTGGCGGCGGTGGCGGCGTTGGCGGCGGTGGCGGGTGCAGCTCAAGGAGTCCGGCGGATCCAGAAGCGTTGGCGCAATGGAGGGACTGGAAGGTGAGGAGATGAAAGGATGTGGGCGGGGCGCTTGGCGGTGGGGTGGCGGGGGGAAGGGTCTGCCCTGGACCTCGGTACCGGGTAGGCGAGGGCAGGTTCCATAGTGGTGGACCCCGCCGCTCCTTCGGAGGCCGGGATGATACGGCTCTCTGCAGCCCCCGACGCGGTCGAGCTGATGATCCTTAGGCTACCGCTCCTCAGATGGTTTATACCTGATGCGCTCCCCCGCCCTACCCCACAAGCCTGATTTGCCCTCTGGTAAACGTCTGCAAATTCCTTCTTACCATTTTCTGGTCTGCCTGACTCCTTGAGTGTCCTATTGGTAATAACAGCCTCTGGCCAAATTTTATTTTCCTTGCAAAGTGGACTCTCCATTCATGTCTGCCGCCTCCCCACCGCCAGCTTTTGCTGGAGCCCCGGGGTGTGTCTCCCGCCTTGAGCTGCTGATACTTTCCTTGGCCACTTTCCTTGGTTTCCCTAGGTAACCTTTTTTCCATTTCTGCAGCGTCTTTTATGGGAGGGGTGCCGAGAGCATCTCCCGAGGAAATGTCACTGGCCAGTTTTAGAGCTGGGACAATAGGTTAACAGAAGGGTTTAAGGGTTTATTCTCGAGGACTCTGTAAGGAAAAGCCGACATTGATTCTTTATCTTTGAGTTTATCTTTGTGCTGTACCAGGACGCCAGATTTTGCTTTGTTCCCCATTCTTTCACTTCTCTGTTCTCCTTACCTATGTTATCCTGTGTGATACAGCATTTGCTTAAAGACAACAAAGGAAAAGAAGAAAACAGCATTAGCAATAGCGGTTTCAGGATTCCTTTTCAAATTGTGTTTAATCCTTCTGATGAAGAATAACCCTAACAGAACTGAGGAATCCTGTTGCAATGATTTAGCTTTTTTTCCTCCTCTTAATTTACATAGATTCAGATGGAATTAATAAACAGTCATTGAGCCCTGTGTATTGTTGCATGCTGGAGAGTAAATTATTTTAGGTTGTGTTATGAAAAGAAAAGTAATAACTGATAACTTTCTGCAGTGACCTAGTCTCACCAAAAAGCAAATACAGTAATGAGTATGATATTATTTCATGCTTTTGCTCCTAGGTGACGCTGTCATACTAACCACCTTGAGGATGATAGATCATCGAGACCTGTGATGATTTTCTATTTGTGTGCAGCTGCAGTGTACTATAACAAATGAAGTTCTTGTTCTTTACTTATTTAATTTATTTTAGGCAGATCACTCAAAGTTTCCATGAAGTAGGGATTGTAATGGTTTTCCTTACTCAAGGTGTTTTTGTTTAGAGAACTCCTAGAGACAGCTTATTATTATTATTATTAATGAATTTTCAAACATATGGTGGTATTCTAGCATAGGATCTTGGGTCCTGGATTTCTTATGAAGTTATTTTAATACACATACAGTGCTTTAGAATGGTTTTTCTGAAGCTTTATTTTTCTATTATTTCATTTAGCATTTGTAATTGAGGCAAAGATCTTCATCTGACTTTTCATTTATTTATGCTAAGCATCTAAAGCAATGTCTGATACAAAGTAGGTATTCAATAAATATTTGTTAGATAAATGACTTTGTCCATGAGAGGTCCTGGGGATGCAGGAAAAAATAAAAAGTCAAAGCGCTCTTCTCATTGAGCCTACATTTTAGTGAATCTTAAGTTTTAGCAGTGCTGACATTACTTTTGAAATCTTACCATTAATGCTTTTAAAATACAATGAAAACCTATTATAATACTCAATTACATGGGTGAAGAAATACATGAATTCTGCTGTAATATGTTATCATGGGTATGTTTTAGGGGCCGAACTTGTGATGTTTCATGTTAAACAGTACTTCTTTATGCGTTTAATTTAAACAAAATTAAGTTGCTACCATTAACAATGTTATGGTGTGTTAATTGTAATGAATTAGTTACAATATATGAAATTATTCTTTTTCTAGAGCAAAACAGTTGAATGTTGGTAATTTCAAATGGTAATGAATTTTTTTATTTTAATAAAATAAAAGCTCTCAGAGAGTTTTGTTGAAATTAGTGCCTTTCCTTTTCTCCTCCTCCTTTTAAAAAATTAGCCCTTGTTAGGTCTCACTTTATAAAGATGAAATTTGAGTCTTAATGAGGAATTCATTAATTCATTCCTCTGTGACTTCGTTTAATAAACAGTGGTACATTGGTACAGTGATAGAGTTTTCCCTTATTGGAAATTAAAATCCAGCATATCAAAGGTGTCTAATGAACCTCATATTGCAGTATTCAGTAGAAAATCTTTGAGAATTTGCTTAATACATACCATGTGTGCTTGTGTGGTTAGTTGCTCAGACATGTCTGACTCTTTTCGACCCCAAGGACTGTAACCTGCCAGGCACCTCTGTCTAAGAAATTCTTCAGGCAAGAATAATGGAGTGGATTGCCATTCCCTTCTCCAGGGGATCTTCCCGACCCAGGGATCAAACCCGTCTCCTGCATTGCAGAAGGATTCTTTACCATAATAATTGAGCAAATATAGTACTGCTTGGCATTAAATTAAAAGGAATTAAACCCATGTTTTTAATTGAAGCCAGTTAGCATGACTGAAGTGACTTAGCAGCAGCAGCAAACTAAACTTGATTGTAAAATCAGAAAATATATGTACTCCTGAAAAATTTTATTGAAGATTATCATACTCTTGGGGCTTCCCTGGTAACTCAGCTATTAAAGAATCCACCTGCAATGCAGAAGACCCCAGTCCGATCCCTGGGTTGGGAAGATCCCCTGGAGAAGGTATGGGCTACACATTCCAGTTTTCTTGGGCTTCCTGGGTGGTTCAAATGGTAAAGAATTCAAGTGCAATGAGGGAGATCTGGGTTCAATCCCTGGGTTGGGAAGATCCCATGGGGAAGGGAATGGCTACTCACTCCAGTATTCATGCTTGGAGAATTACACGGACAGAGGAACCTGGCAGGCTACCGTCCATGGGATTGCAAGAGTTGGACACAGCTTAGCGACTAAACCACCACCATGCGCTATAGGTA
The DNA here is from genome assembly GCF_019320065.1 of Cervus canadensis. Classification (NCBI taxonomy): domain Eukaryota; kingdom Metazoa; phylum Chordata; class Mammalia; order Artiodactyla; family Cervidae; genus Cervus; species Cervus canadensis. The sequence continues at coordinate 39,967,956 of NC_057397.1, forward strand.
TGTCTAAAGGCAATAAAAGTCATTCTAGACCTGGGAAAGTTCAATCTCTTTTAAGCTTTTCATCTGTGAAATGGAGAGAGGACAAACCCTAAGCAGGTTTTATCCATATGTATTGTCATTCCTTTCGTGTGTTGATAAGTCATTATTAACAATTGTGACAGATCTTCCTGCCTAGTCCTCTTTTGGACTGCTAAAATTAGTAGGGCTTAGGGTACTGCCCTCTAAAACTTGATTAAAGTTTGATTGCTCTTTGCATATGTAGATCTTGATGTAGTTGAAGAAAGCCATGCTGTCCCTTTAGGAGTTTTAGTTTGTTTTTCCCTAATCTAAGCACTGGTTTAACTGATAACTCATCATCTTTACTAATTTATCTTGATTCATTTTTTTTTTTGGTACTGACTTTAATGCCATATTATTTTAATAGCCAATGTATTGGATGGATCTGTGCTTGGATCCTTGCTTTGTTTCTTTTTAGCTTTGGAGCTAATACACTCCAATCTACCTGAACTATATTAAGTATTAAGTGATGTAACATATATTAAGCATTTGGCAAACTGCCTAGTACATAGGAGGCCCCCTTTAGTGCTTGTTTATTGGATGGATAAAAATCCCAGGAAGTGTGTTAGAACCTTAAGAGTGGTTCAGTAGAGGTACAACATAGCAGACTTGGAAGGGGTTGTGGGCCGTCTCACTAGATAATTGTGGCAGCAAAAAAGGTTGGAGAAGGGAGAGGCTGGAAATGTGTATATGTGATAAAGATTTGAACTAAGGCGAAAGCAGCAGAAATTAAGGGGAGATAGGCATAGAAGACATTTCTGTGATGGAGAGATGAGATAGAACTGCTGGATGTGGGAGGGAAGAGGAATCAAGGAAGGATAAAGCAGTTGTGTAGCTTGGACTAAGACGTAATACTATCTTTAACCAAGAGAAGGACAAGTTTGGAAGATGAGGTAATGATTTTGGCTTTAAAAATGTTGTATCTGTGTGGTACTTGGGGCATATCTGGTAGAAAAGTTTTACAGCTGCCTGTAAATACCTATCTGGAGTTTTTAGTTTAGTAGTCATCAGCTTATTAGTGACAGAAAATAGGTATGTTTGCTCAGCGAAGCTATATTTAACAAGATGAAGAAGAAAAAAAACTTGGGGGGACTGATGCTTTAAGGTTGAGCAGGAAAGGAAACTAGAGTAGGGGGCAGGCAGTCTTTAAAAAGGCTTAAAAATTGTCAAGAAAGGGAAGTGGGGGAGAGTGAATATTTACTGAGTATGCTGGAAAAAGCCTGTCGCACTTTGTATTCTTAGAGACCTAGGTACTAACCAGGTGCAACCCTGCTGGCTTATGAAATCTGAAACACTTGGGCTTAGGAGAAAGAAAGATCACTGAAGCCAAGAGAGAAAGGGCTTTAAAGGTAGAAGGGATTGGTCAGCAGTGCCTCATGATATAGGAAGGTCCAGTAAGGTGAAGATTCAAGAGGCATTTCAATTTGACAATTAATAGATTAATGGTAATCAGTTGCTTCTGTTTCTTAAGGTCTTTGTCTCCTTATTGAAGAAACTTTACCTGATCGTATCTACTTCCCAGACACACGCATAGTATTATGACTGTCTTCTCTCTGCTTACTCTGTTCTGTTTTTCTGTCGTTGCACTGTGCTTTTCACTACAAAACATTTTATAAACAGTGTTAGTAGCTCAGTCGTGTCTGACTTTTTGCGACCTCATGAACTGTAGCCTGCCAGACTCCTGTTCTTGGGATTCTCCAGGCAAGAATACTGGAGTGGGTATCCATTCCCTTCTCCAGGGGCTCTTCCTGACCCAGGAATGGAACCTGAGTCTCCCACATTGCAGGCAGTTTTTTTACCATCTGAACCACTAAAGAAGCCCATATAAACAGGTAAATATATAAAATGTCAGGTAGTGGAAAAAAGTGATTTTTTTTTTTCCCCAAAGAGTAGAAGCTTGGTAAGATCAGGGTCTTTGATTTCATCTTGTTTGCCTAATTTCATCCCTGTTTGCGTCCTATTTTCATATTTCATCCTATTTTCATCCATTTCATATCTAATTTCATTCCTGTTTGCCTAATTCCTAGAACAGTTCCTGTCTCATCATAGGTGCTCAATAAGTACTTGTTGGATCAACATATGTGTCTATTTTAATACAGTGTTTAGTCCTGATAAAGCTTGCCTGTATTTCAGATTGGGAGTGAATGAAAGGTAGAGACGAGTTAGTCAGTAAATGTAAGCCAATGTTTCAAAAAATATGTTACGCAGGATATTGGTCCTAAATAACTTTTAGGCACAGAAAGGGTTTCTGTTGGGGAAATAACAGCATACTAAATCTCTCTCTTTCTCTTAAGACTGAGGAAGTTCTACTCTAAGAAAACCTGTTTGTTTAATCTAGCGTTTTCCAAACATTTAACCATAAGCAAAGGATTTGAGTGAGGGTGATTGGTAGAGGTAGTGGAAATGACTAGTCAAGTTCAGACTGGATAGGAATGGAAGTACAGCCAGGAATGGGTTATCAGAAAAATGCAAGTCACTCTGAGATCAAGAAAGTGACCGAGAGGTAGATTGTAGAAGGCTGTAGTTAGAGCACTTGTGTATTTTAAGAGTCCAGAGGTGGAGCTTTCTAAGTTCTTTTAGCAGTGGTTGTTTTTGCTGGAGTGCAGGTCACTAAAGTGGACGAAGGGTGAAGGCTGCGTGCTGAGTAGGTTAAGGGTGACTGTGAAATACTGAAATCTAGGGTGAGCTGAAAGAGGAATAGCTTACAAGATATTAGAGAGCATTGACCTGGAAGTAACTTGATTTTAAAAAAGGGTTGTGGGGGAAAGTAGTAAAGCAGCTGCCATGTACTTCAAAAGAGAAGTTTTTTTTTTTTTTTTAACTTTTATATTGGAGTATCACTGATTAACAATGTTATGATAGTTTCAGGATAGCAAATGGCCTCAACCGTACGTATGCATGTATCTGCATACTGCCCTCCCATCCATGCTGACGAATAACATTGACCTGAGTTTCCTGTGTACATGTCAGTCCCAAAGGTTGGTTTCAGATAAGCAAGTGACCAGTGGTGAAGGGACAGGCATGTTACACAGAGGCCAGAACTATTCTTAATTTATGAGAGTTTTGTTTTGGAAATGTCCCCTACTATTTCTTAACTGTATACATTTTAGAATGTCATAACTATTTTAGATAAAAGCATATTCTTTCCTATATGCTATATATAGTGTTACATAAAAATGTCATTTCAAGCCGCCTTATCATGCAGAGCAGATTTTGAAATTGTTCAGTACAGTAAGTCATTACAGAATCAACAGTGTGTTTAGGATAAATTTTGTAAGGAGAGGGTGGCTGCTTTAGAATATTAAGTGCTTATTCACTTGGTTCTGTCCTTCAGTTTGAGTGCTTCTTTCATCAGTGAGTTATCATCTCTCTCTGCTGTATTTTTATAAGTCACACAGTTCCCTAGCTTTTGCCACTCAGGAGAGAGTAGTAGAGTTTGCCTCATGCCCTGGAGAGTAGTATTTTTTATTTTATTGCTTGTGAAGCATTTTTATGTATAACATCTCAGTTGATCCTCTTGAATTTTAAGGTAGATTGAGCAGATGCTATCTTCATTTAACAGATGTTAAACTTGAGGCTACCTATGTGACTACTCATATATTTTCTTATAGTTCATTTAGTGAAAACTTTTCCAACAAGGAGAGAGACATCATGTTCTTTGCTCAAGGTCCTCGCAGATTGTCAATTCTGTGTATAGACAAGTGGAAGTCACTTCCTCGACATCTTGCAGTTGGTCAGTCGGTTTAATCATTCTTATTTATGACCGACTTTCTTTTTTAAATATAACACCAGTAAGGGAGGTGTCTTATTATCCATATACTTTTAAGGGAGATTTTATTAAATAAATATGCTATATTTATTATGGTGTATTAGAGTTAGAAGGGGTGCTCCTAGGTCATTTAATCTTAACATCCTTATTTTATATAAGAGGAATGTGAACCTTAGAGAGTTTAATATCTTGCCCAGCAAGTCATAGTTCAAAATGACAGAGCTGAGACTTGACTTAGATAAGATGAGACAAATTCCAGTGCCTTTTCTATTGTAGAGAATATTAGAACATTGCCATTAGGACAAACTGTGGCTTCGTGACTCTAAAGCCTAAGCTGCTTATCATGACCTCTTGGTAGACATTCTTTCCAGGGGATGTTGATGCCAACACACGTGACATATTTTGTGGATTATAGGGCTATGCTCTAAAAGAGAAAATTAAATTTATATATATATATTTATTTTGAATAACATAATGACTTTTCATTTTTTAAAATAATTTAAAATGTTTTCTCTTTAATGCTATTTCCTCTTTTTTATGCCTTTGGTGATAATAATTTTTTTTTTCTTTAAATACAATTTGAACTTGTTGGAAGACTTGTAGGAATTAATCCCAGGAGTTGATTTTATGGTAGTATTCTTGTTGCCATTATATTAAGTTTTAAGCTTTTGTATTAAAAAAAATGGAAGAGGATTTGGTTCTTAGATATAGAGCCAAAGAAGTAAATCATGTAGACTGTTGGCTTAATCAAGCAGTGATTGTATATCTCTACCCTGTGTCACTATTGCTTGGTACATGCTTGGCAAGTAGTAGGGACTCAAGTAGGCACTCACATTATTTCCATGTGTTAACTGATTTTTCTTAATAGTTAATTTTCAACAGATTTTTCTTTGTTATCTATTTAACAAGGAAATACTAAAATATACTTTGAAGCAAGTAGCATCTGGTACTATTCAGTATTTTATATTGATACATTTTTAAATCATTGTTTGGAATTTAAAGGAAGACATGAAAACTATAAATAGGCAAGCAGTATGTAGTATCACTTTGACAGTCCTTCTGAAGACATTCTAATCTTCATGTATCTAATGGATTCAGCTGCCAGCAACTGCCTCAGCTTTCTCGATAATTAATGGAATTAAGTGATCTAGATAAATGAAGTTGCTTTGATCTCCCTAAATAACCTAGTCTTTGGTACTAGAAAAGACAAATCAGGCAAAGCTTAGCAATGCTTTTGTACTGTTCACAGCTTAACTGCCACCGTACAGGCATTGACTTCCATCTGAAATGACAAATAGTCACTCTCTGCCACTGAAATAGGGCAGAGGAATACCTAAAGTATGCAAGAACAAAGCTTTCTTCTGTTACTGTTTGATTGTCTTCCCACCAATGTCTGTTTTGATTCTCCTGATAAGTTTTGTGTGGACTCAATAAATGCCTTGCAACAACATATATATGAACTCAATAACTGTACTTTTTTCATGAGTTTATTTGTCACTTCTAAAAGATAATGGTTCTCTGACAAAACAATTTTAACCATCAATAAAATCAGTTCAGTTCAGTCTCTCAGTCATGTCTGACTCTTTATGACCCCATGGACTGTAGCACGCAAGGCTTCCCTGTCCATCACCAGCTCTTGGAGCTTGCTCAAACTCACATCCATCGACTCGGTGATGCCATCCAACTGTCTTATCCTCTATCGTCCCCTTCTCTTCCCGCCTTCAGTCTTTCCCAGCATCAGGGTTTTTTTCCAGTGAGTCAGTTCTTTGCATCAGGTGGCCAGAGTATTGGAGTTTCAGCTTCAGCATCAGTCCTTCCAAAGAATATTCAGGACTGATTTCCTTTATGATTGACTGGTTTGATTCCCTTGCTGTCCAAGGGAATCTCAAGAGTCTTCTCCAACACCACAGTTCAAAAGCATCAGTTCTTCAGCACTCAGCTTTCTTTATGGTCCAACTCTCACATCCATACATGACTACTGGAAAAACCATAGCTTTGACTAGATGGACCTTTGTTGGCAAAGTAATGTCTCTAGTTTTTAATATGCTGTGTAGGTTGGTCATAGCTTTTCTTCCAAGGAGCAAGTGTCTTTTAATTTCATGGCTGTAATCACCATCTGCAGTGTTTTTGGAGCCCCCCGAAATAAAGTCTGTCACTGTTTCCATTGTTTGCCCATCCGTTTGCCGTGAAGTGATGGGACCAGATGCCATGATCTTAGTTTTTTGAATGTTGAGTTTTAACCCAGCTTTTTCACTCTCCTCTTTCACTTTCATCAAGAGGCTCTTTAGTTTTCTTTGCTTTCTGCCATAAGGGTGGTGTCATCTGCGTATTTGAGGTTATTGATATTTCTCCCAGCAATCTTGATCCCAGCTTATGCTTCATCCAGCCCGGTCTTTCGCATGATGTACTCTGCATATAAGTTAAATAAGCATGGTGACGATATATAGCCTTGATGTATTGCTTTCCCAATTTATTCAGTAGAAAATATGGTCAGGATACTATGTTTGTCTTTTTAATGAAAGTTACAGATATAGAAATAAATTTAGGTGTGGTATTTGGCTAGGAAATAAAATGACGAATTGACTTAGTTATGTAGATCCCAAGGAATGCAGTGAGTGTGTGTGTGTGTATGATGAAATTTGTTATGTGAAAGTACATGAAAGATGCATTACGATAACTTGATTTTGTGAAAGTTGAAGAAACTTCTTTGTTTAATGAATTGTGTCAGATTCATTAATGTCAGATTATCTCAATTTGCTGGTCCAGTGAATCTTAATATTATGTGTATGAACAAATGAACAGTTCACAAAATGCATAGTAACTAGGTGATCTTTTCCTTAAAGCATAATACTTCTGAGTTTGGTGGGGACAACATTCTTTTTATTCTAGGCTCCCTAATCATATTAGGAAGCCACCTCACTAATCTCCAGTATTATTTCTTCCTTTTTTTTTTTTTAGTTTAAAACTATTATATTGTGGAAAAATAGACATAACATAAAATGTACAGTTTTAACCATTTTTAAGTGTACGGTTCAGTTGTATTAAGTACATTCGCATTGCTGTGCAGCCGTCATTACTGTCCATCCCCAGAATGGCCTCATCATCCAAATTGTAGCATCTGTTTTCTTCTTATTTTCCTTCCAGCTTTGTATATGTAACTGACATAGAGTGCTGTGTGTAAGGGATACAGGATAATGATTTGACTTACATATATCATAAAATGATTACCACAGTAAATTTAGTGAACATCTTTCATCTTACATAGATAAAAAATAACAGGAAAAGAACATTTTTTTTTTCCCTTCTGGTGAGAAACTCTCAGGATCCAATCTCTTAACTTTCATATACAATATAGAACTGTTAATTATCTTTATCATATTGTCCATTACATCCCTAGTACTTAATTTATAACTGGAAATTTGTACTTTCTGATGACCTTCATCCAGTTTCCCATCTTCCTTCATCCCCAATTCTGGTAACCATGCATTTGATCTCTTTTTCTATGAGTTTCTTTGGGAAGTATAAAATTATTGGGAAGTATAAAGTATTGGGAAGTATAAAGACTAAAACTGTTAATGTTCCTGGTGCAGAGTATAGTGATTTGATGCTTCTCTACATTTCAAAATGATCACCATAATAAGTTTAGTTACTGTCTGTCATCAGGCAAAATATTATATTATTGCTGACTGTATTTCCCATGCTGTACCTTTCATACCTGTGACTCATTTATTTTGTAACTGAAAGTTTGTATCCTTTAATTTCTCTCACCTAATTCCCACCCTTCCCCGCCCCCACCAACCCCAGAAACCATCTGTTTGTTCTTTGTGTCTATGACTATGCTTCTTTTACAAGTTTGTTCATTTGTTTTGTTTTTTAGATTCTGTATGTAAGTGAAAGTATACAGAATTTGTCTTATTTTACTTAGCATAGTATGCTCTAGACTAATCCATTTTGTCACAGGTGACAAGATTTCAGTATGAGCACTGATTCAGTCTTGAGATATTGTATTTGTCCATATATCCATTTTATTGGCATTTAATTGTTCAGGGTAATCTCTTATCCTTTGTATTTCCATGGTGTTAAATATAACATCTCCACTTCCATTTCTAATTTTTTAATTTGAGCCCTCTTTTTTTCTTGATGAGACTTGCTGAAATTTTATCAATTTTTTTTATCTTTTCAAAGAACCAGCTTGTATTTTAATTGATTTTTAAAATCATTTTTAGTCTCTATTTAATTACTTCTCCTATTTTCTTTATGATTTCTTTTCTGCTAATTTCTGAGTTTTGTTTTTCTTTCTCTAGTTCCTTTCAGTGTAAGATTAGGTTGTTTATTTGAGATTTTTCGTATTTCCTGAGATAGGTTTGTATTGCTATAAACTTCCCTCGTAGAACTGCTTTTGCTGCAACTATAAATTTTGGATCATTGTGTTTTTTGTTTTCATTTGTCTCTAGATATTTTTTACTTTGGGATTTTTTCAGTGACCCACTAGTTGTTTAGTTCTATATATTTGTGTGTTTTTTTGGACAGTTTTTTTCCATTGTAGTTGATTCCTGGTCTCAGCATGAAGTTTCTTGGTATGATTTCAGTCGTAAATTCATGGAGACTTGTTTTGTGGCCTACCACAGAACAACCACTCATTATGTGGTTTGTCCTGGAGAATGTTCCGTGTGCACTTGAAAAGAGATGTATTCTGATGCTTTTGGATGTAATATTCTATATATGTTAAGACCATTTGGTTTAAGGCCAGTGTTTCCTTATGAATTTTCTCTCTGAATGATATGTTCATTGATGTAGGTGGGGTGTTAAAGTCCCCTACTGTTATTGTGTTATTGTCCATTTCTTTTTTATTTGTTTGTTAATATTTACTTTATGCATTTAGGTGTATCTGTTGAGTGCGTATATATTTACAATTGTTATAGCTTCTTAGATTGATCTCTTTATTAGGTAGTGTCCTACTTTGTCTTTTGTTACAGGCAGTGGTTTAAAGTCTGTTTTGTCTGATATAAGTCTGCTACTTAGGTTTTTTTCTAAATTTCTATTTGTGTGGAATCCCTTTGTCCATCCCTTCACTTTCAGTCTCTTTTCCTTTAGATCTTGATTGAGTCTCTTGAGCAGCATATATAAGGTCTTGTTTTTGTTTCCATTGAGCTACCCTGTGTCTTTTGATTATAGCACTCTATGTCTATATACATTTAATTATTGATAGGTATGTATTCACTGACATTTTTGTGAAATTGTTTTCAGGTTTATTTTGTGGTTTTGTTTTTGTTGTTGTTCTTGTTTTCTTGTTTGGCTCTCTTTCCTTGCGATTTGATAACTTATCTCTAGTATTATGTTTAGATACAGGGTCGAACAGGACTGAAGTGACTTAGCAGCAGTAGCAATAGATTCCTTTCAGTGTTTTCTGTTTGTGTCTGTTATAGATTTTTTAGTTTGTGGTTTCAATAACAATCTGTCTGTGGTTATTTTAAGCTGATGTGATGTCCTCTTTAGTTTGAGTGTATTTTAACAATCCTGCATTTTTATTCCTCTTCTATGTTAAATGTTTTTGACATCATATTCTAGATCATTTGATTTTTATATTTCTTAACTGCTTACTCTGTCTATGGAAGGTATTACTAATTCTGTCCTTTAATCTTTCTACTGGCTTTATTAGTGGTTGGTCTGCCACCTTTACAGTGTATGTGCTTTTACCAGTGAGATTTTTCCTTCCCTAACTTTCATATTTCTAGGTGAGGCTTTTTGGTTAGAGAAGTCCATTTTCATTTCTTGTAGAGCTAGTTTCATGGTACTGAACCTTTTAACTTTGCTTGTCTGGAAAACTTTTTATCTTTCTTCAAGCCTGAATGATAGCTTTGCTGAGTAGAGTATTTTTGGTTGTAGATTTTTTTTCATCATTTTAATTTTTTTTTATTAGTTGGAGGCTAATTACTTCACAACATTTCAGTGGGTTTTGTCATACATTGATATGAATCAGCCATAGATTTACACGTATTCCCCATCCCGATCCCCCCTCCCACCTCCCTCTCCACCCGATTCCTCTGGGTCTTCCCAGTGCACCAGGCCCGAGCACTTGTCTCATGCATCCCACCTGGGCTGGTGATCTGTTTCACCATAGATAGTATACATGCTGTTCTTTTGAAACATCCCACCCTCACCTTCTCCCACAGAGTTCAAAAGTCTGTTCTGTATTTCTGTGTCTCTTTTTCTGTTTTGCATATAGGGTTATCGTTACCATCTTTCTAAATTCCATATATATGTGTTAGTATGCTGTAATGTTCTTTATCTTTCTGGCTTACTTCACTCTGTATAATGGGCTCCAGTTTCATCCATCTCATTAGAACTGATTCAAATGAATTCTTTTTAATGGCTGAGTAATATTCCATGGGTATATGTACCACAGCTTCCTTATCCATTCATCTGCTGATGGGCATCTAGGTTGCTTCCATTCCCCTGAAATCAGGAACAAGACAAGGGTGCCCACTCTCACCACTACTATTCAACATAGTGTTGGAAGTTCTGGCCACAGCAATCAGAGCAGAAAAAGAAGTAAAAGGAATCCAGATAGGAAAAGAAGAAGTGAAACTCTCACTGTTTGCAGATGACATGATCCTCTACATAGAAAACCCTAAAGACTCTACCAGAAAATTACTAGAGCTAATCAATGAATATAGTAAAGTTGCAGGATATAAAATTAACACACAGAAATCCCTTGCATTCCTATATACTAACAATGAAAAAACAGAAAGAGAAATTAAGGAAACAATACCATTCACCATTGCAACAAAAAGAATAAAATACTTAGGAGTATATCTACCTAAAGAAACAAAAGACCTATACATAGAAAACTATAAAACACTGATGAAAGAAATCAAAGAGGACACAAACAGATGGAGAAACATACCGTGTTCATGGATTGGAAGAATCAATATTGTCAAAATGGCTATTCTACCCAAAGCAATCTATAGATTTTTTTCATCATTTTAAATGTATCATGACATTCCCTTCTGTTGTGCAGGATTTCTGCTGAAAAGTCAATTTATGATCTTATGTAAGTTCCCATGTATGTAACTATTTACTTTTCCCTTGCTGCTGTTAACACTCTGTCTTTAATTTTAGCCATTATAATTACACTGTTTTTTGGTGTGGTCCATTTGGGTAGATTCTGTTTGGGGCTACTCTCTGTGTCTCCTGAACCTGGATGACTGTTTCCCTTCCCAGGTTAGGAAAGTTTTCAGCCATTTGTCTTCTAATATGTTCTGTGCACTTCACTTCTTTTTGAACTCCCAAAGTGCAAATGTTAGTATGCCTGATGTTGTCTCAAAGGTCTCTCAGACTGGCCTGATTTTTAAAATTCTTTCTGTTCAGCCTGAGTGATTTCTTCTACTCTCTTATCTTGCTGTTCCAGTCTTCTATATCATCTTAATCTACTGTCGATTCCTTCCAGTATGTTTTTTATTTCACTTAATTGCAGTCTTCAGCTCTCTTTCATTCTTCTTTGTGTTTTCTCTTTTTTAAACTTCTCTCTGTGTTTTGCCATTCTTATCCCAAGTTCTTTGAGCATTTTTGTGATTGTTATGTTAAACTCTTTACTGGGTAAGTTCCTTAGCTCCACTTCCCTTAGTTCTTCTGGTCTTTTATCTTCCTCCTTTGTTTGAAACATACTCCTCTGTCTCCTCATTTTGCCTAACTTGCTGTTTTTATTTCTATTTATTTGGTAGGTTGGTTACATTTCTTGATCTTGTTGGAGTGGTCTTTTGTAGGAAAAGTTCTGTGCCTCCCAGCAGCTCACTACTCTGGTCACCAGGGCCTTATGTTTCAGGAGTGCCCCGTATGTGGCCTCATAGGCCCTCCTGATATGGTGGGCTGATTGTTATGAGTGGTCTAGTTGGCACTGATGGTCACTGGTCCAGTTGATTGCTAGGCTTGGCCTTTGTGGATGCTGACTGCACTGGTGGTAGGCCCAGGTTATGAGGTGGCTGTACCCTGGGCTTACAGGGCTAGTGCTGGTCCCCTGGTGGGCAGAGCTGGGTGGATCTGATGTGGCTGCCTGAAGCGGATTCACAGACGGTGTCAGCCCACAGATCTGCAGCTCTGGGGCCAAGGGCGTCCAGTGGCTGATGCCTGGCTGTCCACCTGGCTGGTGGGTCAGGCCAGGTCCTGGAGTTGGTGCCAGCCCTCTGATGGTTGGAGCTGGGTCTTGGGTTCTATGGTGAGATCTCTGGGTCCGTGGTAGGCAGGGGGAATCAAGGCAGCCGGTGGTCTCTGTCAGCCTGCTGTTGGGTGAGGCTGTGTCCCTGCAGTTAGCTGCTAGCCGGTGGGTCCCTGGGACTGTAACAGACGGTAACAGGTGGGCAGGGCTGAGTCCTGGCACTAATAAGCTAGAGGTAGGATGCCGTAACGTTTTTTGCTGGCATTAGCATTCCTCGTGGTAGAGGGAGCTCTAAGATATGGTTGCCACTGAGTCCCAGTTGCCTGCTTTTCTCTGGGAGGCTCTCCAAGACGAGCATGTGCGTCTGCCCAAGACAGTTTAAAATGACTGCTTCTGCCCTATGTTTTGGAGAATGCAGATTTTGTGTGAGTTCTTTAACAGTGGAGTCTCTGTTTCCTGCAGCCCTCTTGGTCCCTTGAAAGTTAGCCCCCAGCCTTCAAAGCTAAACATTCTTGGGTCTCATCTTCCCGTTGCAGGACTCTCTGGATTGAGGAGTCCAGTGTGGGGCTTGGACTCCTTGCTCCTTGGGGAGAACCTCTGCAGTTGTGATTATTCTTGTGTGGTGGGTAGCCTACCTGAGGGTATGGGTCTGGACTGCACCATGTCCCCACCTCTCCTGGTTGTCTCATTATAGTTCCTTCTTTTATCTTTAGTTGTGGAAGATTGTTTCTACTAGTCTTCAGGGTTTCATGATACCTGCTCTGTAAGTAGTTGTAATTTTGTTGTGCTCACGGAAGGAGGTAAACTCAGGATTTTCCTACTCATCTTCTCTAGCCCACTGTAGCCACCAATGTTATTTTTTAATGCTTTGATGATAAGTAATATATATTAATCTTCAGATAAATTTTGTTTTTAAACTTTAGTAATTTACAATAGAGACAGCCTGTAATTAATTAAGAGACTATGACAAATTGATTTGGTTAAAATAGAACAAAACCAATTTCAGCAGTATTAGTTTGTTTCTTTTTAAATTATAAATTCTGTGTTCGGTATTTGCCTTTTGACCACTGATAACTTTAAGTCTTGTGCATTTTAATTGGTAAAGTTGCTTATCTCAAAGTAATACAAGAGATTTTCACAAGAACTGACCACTTATATTGGAGAAGGAAATAGCAACCCACTCCAGTATTCTTGCCTAGAGAATCCTGTGGACAGAGGAGCCTGGAGGGCTGCTGTCCATAGGGTCGCACAGAGTCGGATACGACTGAAGTGACTTAGCTTGCATGCATGCACTGGAGGAGAAGGAAATGGCACCCCACTCCAGTGTTCTTGCCTGGAGAATCCCAGGGACAGAGGAGCCTGGTGGGCTGCTGTCCATGGGGTCTCACAGAGTTAGACACGAGTGCTAAGTCGGAAGTGACTTGGCAGCAGCAGCAACAGACCACTTATATATGAAATTAAGTAAAGACTAAAATGTAGACATTTCACAATAAGAGCCACTGAATATTTTGACTACATTCTTTTCTGTTCTAGAAAATGGAAGTGTCCAAGTTGGAGAATTGTTACCTTGCAAGATTTGTGGAAGAACATTCTTTCCAGTGGCATTGGTAAGTACCTTTTTCCTTTGGTGTTTGATAGAGCTTTAGTGGTTTAATACTTAAGAACAGTGGCAAGATACATAAAGAGATTCTGGCTAATGTTCTTTGCTCAAGAGTACCAGTTCCATCTATTCATTCTTGCAGAATATTCTCTTTGCTTCAGAGATTGATTGGTCTTCAAAACTCCTCTGTTAGGGTATTAAAGTATTCCTTCCCTTGTGGGACTGTTAATGAAACCAAAACAAAAAACTCTTAGTAATACTCTTAAAAATAACGTGTATAAAGAAGCAGAAGGATATGATGTTTTGGATTTGCTTTAAACCTCAGGAAAAAAGTTGGGGTTTGAGATAGATGAAATAAGATTGTTTTTTTTTTTTTTTTTAAATAAGATTGTTAAAATGTTGGTAATTATTGAGGCAGGGGATCAGTAAATGGAGCTAATTATACCATTTTATCAGTTCTTATGTATGTTTGAAATATTCCAAAGAAAATGTATTTTAAATAAAACTGTTCCTAAAATATATTATGCATTCTTTAGAGTGCAAATACATTTGTAGGCAAATACAAAGAGAAGCACACCTTACATTAAAATAAAATATCTAGCTAAATAGAGAATAAGAAAAAAACAATATATCTTATATATTTTGTTTTAAGTTCAAATATAAATAGGTATTTATGAATATTTTCATTTAGAATAAAGATTTTTCTTTGCGTATGGATCTGCTGTTTAGAGTTCTGTCACATTTTATTTTACATCCGTACTGTTCCCAGTTATTCTTTAAAGCAGTGAGAAGGAATTAATGATCCAAAATGGCCACCTGACTACAGCCTTCTCTTAAATATTAACAGCTTTTTAATCCTTTCTTGCCCATACTTACTTAAGTAACTTTTGTTGTAACTTAAGTAACATTTGTTGTCATTGAGTCACTATTTTTCAAACCATTTTCAAAGCTTTAAGCTGAGTTTTCACAGGGGGGATATATCTTTTTTGGTGCTCATTTGTTTAATGTTTAATCATTGTCAGTTTGTATAATATATCAGTTTTTGAAGTAGGTGCTACATTCTTTTGATATATACTATTCAGTATGAGGACAGCCATTTATAGAAAGTTCCCTGTTAACCATGCTTTTTTTTTTAATATTTAAGAAATTTTATTTTAATAGTTATAATTATTGCGTTTGTCAGAATGAAATCTGAAAACAAGTATGTTTTACAAGTATGTAAAACAATTGAATATTGATTTTGTATTGAAAATATTAGCGGCTGTATAACATGGAATCAGATAGTTCTGTTTCTTGTTCTCCTAGATAAAGCTTAATATTTCCAACTTGTTCATTGTGTATCAAAATAGAAAAGAAAACAGTGCATTGAGTATACTCTGTGTTGTTAGTCAACATGTTTTATTAAGGGGAAGGATTATTATTTATCCAGTTAATTTGAGATCAGTTAAGAGAGCTTCCATTGTAATGGCTGTAAATGAGTTGGAAACCATATTTTTAAAAAATTGCACATACAAAAGAACTGTAGGAATGAAACACTAGATAGCACAAGAAAAATCCTTGATAAAAATAAGGTAGAAAGTTTCAGTTCCAGAAATGGGGAGAAAAGACAGAAACATGACCACGTTGTCTTGGGCCGTGTTAACAAACTGCTATCACATGAGCTGAGTAGAGTGATACAAACTGTTGTTATTACGTTAGCTTTTGTAATCCTAAGGCTAAAACATTTTCCATTTACATTCCTTTTTCTAGTATCTATTTTCAGGTATTTAGTAATAAAGATATAACTTTTTGCCCCCACTTAAATAGCTGTGTCTTTTACATGCATTAGCTTCCTTATTCTTAGCAGTGTGAAAACCAGGAGAATGTTAAATAACTTACAATAAAATTTTGGGAGAATATTTATATTTTCTTGTTGTGAGAAAGATAACTTATAGCATGTTTATATATATATATGTTTAGCTATTTAGTTAAAGCAAGCAATGTCTTATTTATGCCTTATTATTATTGAAGAGTTGACTCACTCGAAAAGACCCTGATGCTGGGAGGGATTGGGGGCAGGAGGAGAAGGGGACAACAGAGGATGAGATGGCTGGATGGCATCACCGACGCGATGGACATGAGTTTGGGTGGACTCTGGGAGCTGGTGATGGACAGGGAGGCCTGGTGTGCTGCGATTCATGGGGTCGCAAAGAGTTGGGTACAACTGAGCGACTGAACTGATTATTTATCTTCAGGTTTTAAACTGGTCTCTAAAAAAAATAAATAAACTGGTCTCTAATGACAATTAAAATTTTATAGTCTTTTTGTAGAAAAGAAAATGATATGTTGTATTTCTTTATTTGAACAGAAAAAACATGGACCTATTTGCCAGAAAACTGCCACTAAAAAACGAAAGACTTTTGATTCAAGCAGACAAAGAGCTGAAGGAACTGATATTCCAACAGTAAAACCTCTTAAACCTAGGGTAATTCTATGACCTTTTGAATAGTATAAACCTTGCTGCTATGTGTAATGAAAAAAATTAATTATCTGTTATGCTAAGATTGAAGAGTAAGCAGAATTCTATGTCATGTTCTCAGTTCAGAAGTTATCATAAACTTGTTTGTTTTGAATTTCAGCAAAAGGGGGACCAAAGTACTCTCCAACTACAGTGAGGTTTTTGTAGCATTGGAGAGTCAGTTCCTGAGCTATAGGCTGGAAATAACTGAAAAGTCTTTACATGTTCTTTGTAACTCATTGTTCATTACTTGGCTATAGTTTATGTCTCTGTTCCTAGTAGTGTAATCCATGTAGTATATAAAAGGAAAGCTATTAGTTACAAATGCTTTAGCCTAATAAATATTATCTTAATTGATTTTTTTAGCATTTGTGATCTTAGTATGCCTTCCGGGGAGAAGTTTTATCCATTGCTCAATTGTTCACAAATTGACCACTGTCAGCTTACTTTCTTCTTTGTAACAAAGCAAGGAATCTCCTATGCTAGCTAATCTCTCCTTAATACCACCTGTCATGATATTTTATTTGCTAAGAATAAATCACATAAATACTTAGACATGTTTTTAAAGAGTCATTTTAGTGCAGTAGTCAAAATTTGAGTGCCTGATTTATATGTTTTTGAAACAAACTGTTTTCAGTAGTAATAGCTTTTCCCAGTGGTGCAGGAAAGCATTTCTCTATGGGACAGTTAATCGTACTAGTAAAGTCCTTTGATAATAAAAAAGAAGTCAGTTCATCTTTGTTTTTCAGTCTATGAATATTTAAGGGGAGGATGGAGAAGCTTGGACAAGGTGCATACATTATTTAGTTTTCCCTGGTAACCTGTCAGATATGTGATTATGTTAACTTTAATTAGCCTACATAAACTAATCAAATCTTTGGAGGCAGTATAAAGTAGTGAGTTTGAAAGCTGGCTCAACAGTCAGACTGCCTGGATTTATCCCTGGCTCTGCTACTCTGTTGTAATGGGCGAGTTACTTAATCTATACTTTTGTTTTCTGTAAAATGGTGATAGTAGTTATCTATCTTGTGGAATTATTAGGGGAATTGCATTAAGTTTATCCATGGTGATCTCTCAGTAATTTTTTTTTAAATTGTTTTTTTTTTTTAAACACTTTACAGTGTTGTGTTGGTTTCTGCCATACAACAACACATCAGCCATAGTGTGTGTGTGTGTATATATCCCCTCACTCCGGAGTCTCCCCTCCCCACAGGGCTGGGCTCCCTGTGTTATAAAGCAGCTTCCCACTAGCTATCTGCTTTAACATGGTAGTGTATATACGTCAGAGCTACTCTCTCAGTTCGTCCCATCCTCTCCTTCCCCTACTGTGTCCACAAGTCTGTTATCTATCCCTGCCCTGCAAATTGGTTCATCAGTACCATTTTTCTAGATTCCATGTGTGTGTTAATATGGAATGTTTGTTTTTCTCTTTCTGACTTGACTCCATGTAAAACAGACTTTAGATTCATCCACCTCAATTCTACTGACTCACATTCATTCTTTTTTGGGGGGCTGAGTAGTATTTCATTGTATGTGTATACCACAGCTTCTTTATCCATTCATCTATAGATGGACATCCAGGTTATTTCTTTAAAGAGGAGGTTTGTATACTTTAAAAAACTTAATCTTTAAGAAAAAGCCAAGTAAAAACTTACTTTACGATAAGTAGTTTTATTTTCTTGCTCCTTAAAGTGTGGTCCATAGAGCAGTAATAGCAGCACTGTTTTGGAAATTTGTTAAAAATGCAGTCTCAGGTTCCTCCCAGACATACTAAATTTGAATCTGCATGTTAACAAAATATTTGAATGAGTCATATGCATGTTAATTGGAGAAACAGTATATTAGAAGATTTTAAACATTGTAGTATGGGCTTCCCAGGCACAGTGATAAAGAATCCTCCTGTCAGTACAATAGATGCAGGAGATGTAGGTTCCATCCCGGTTGGGAAGATCTCCTGGAGGAGTAAGTGGCAACCCACTCCAGTATTTTTGCCTGGAGAATCCCATGAACACAGCAGCTTGGCATGCAACAGTCCATGAGGTCAAGAGTCAGATGCAACTGAGCACACACAAATGTCATGGTGAGGTTCTCAATACAAAAATCACAAGCAGAGTGGAGCAAAGCAAATACAAACTCCCATTTTTGGAGAAATTCAGGCGTACTCCAGGGACTACAAACAAAGTATGTCTCTTTCTCCTCTCAAAGTCGCTTTGTCATGTCTGTAGCCGTTCTTTCTCCAGGGGATCTTTGCAGCCCAGGGATCAAACCCGGGTCTCCCACATTGTAGGCAGTTTCTTGACTGTCTGAGCCACAAGGATATGTCAGAGCTGCCCAAAGAAACAGATCCAGGAGAAGCTACCACAGTAGAAAAGCAGGAAGTTGCTGGGGCACCCATGGCCTAGAATCTGAGAACCTGCCACCTTACAGTTGTGGGGTCTCCTCACCCTCAACGGTGACTCCTTAAAGATGAGGGTGCTTATCTGAAGGTACATATCCCTTGTTTATCACAGCACAGGCAGGAACTGGGGTGAGCTACAGGAACTTGGAATGAGCTGAAAGTGGAATGAGCCTGTCTGAAATTGGACAAAAGCCAGGAGGGAGGAAGTGGGAAGAGGCACCGAGATTTGAAGAGGTTCAGAGCAGAGGCTCTCAGAAAGCACTAATGGAAAAGATAATACCCTTTCTGAAGGTGAGGGGGCCACTTTAAAGTGTCCTGTTTTTGAAGTGATTAGTTTAAGAATTGAGGGAAGTATAGATGGCAGCACCAGCCCTCCTGGACATATGTTGTTTTAGAGAAGCAGAAGAGGAATGTCTGTGTAATCAATTTTGTTGCTTTTGTAATGACTAGTTGGGAAGTTGTTTTCTTGTTTTCTATTTTTTGAAAGAATTTTTAAAAGATTGGTGCTTTTTCTTCCTTAAATGTCCTCATGTATTTAACAGTAAAGGCAGCCATCTAGGCCAGGAGTTTCCTTGGTGGTTCTTTTAATAATAGATTCATTAAAAAGAAATAAAAGGCTATCATTGTTGTAATGGGATGTAATGTTAATATGCAGAAAGGTTTCATATTTCAACAAACAACTCATTGAAATATAAAAATGATTAAAAGATTCTTACAAAAGAACAGCACAAAATATATTTAAGAATTAGTAACTCAGCTGTGTCTGGCTCTTTGTGACCCCAAGGACTGGGGCTCGCCAGGCTTCTCTGTCCACAGAATCCTTCAGGCAAGAATACTGGAGTGGATTGCCATTTCCTTCTCCAGTTTAGGAATAAACCTTATGGTAACAAAGGTGGAAAACTTTCACAAAGAATACTTTAAAAAACTACTGAAAGACCCAAACAAACCTGTTTTCTAGTGGAAATACATCACATTCTTAGATAAGTAAATTTCAGCTAAATAGAGATTTTAAGTTAAGTTGTGTATGAATGGAATGTTTAATTTTTCCAGTTAAAATGTAGTTTTAAAAAACATGCTGACTTTAAAATGGAAAAATAACACATATAAGAATAACCAGAAAATATTGAAAGAGAAACAGAATAAAGTAGAGTTAACCTTTGTTGATTAGTCTCTCAGTTGTGTCCAACTCTTGCAACTCTTCCAAGTGTCATGGACTGTAGCCTGCCAGGCGTCTCTGTCCATGGGATTTCCCAGGCAAGAATACTGGAGTGGGTTGCTGTTCCTTCTCCAGGGGATCTTCCCGATCCAGGGATTGAACTGTGTCTCCTATGTCTCCTGCATTGGCAAGCGGGTTCTTTACCACTGAGCCACCAAGGAAGTCTTTACTGAATATTAAAATATTATAAAATCTCAATATTTAAAACATGAGTATTGACACATGTAGTCGAAACAGTGGAACACAGAGTTCAGAAATAGGCCCGAATGCCAAAGAGAATATGATAAAGGTGTTGTCTCAGTTCAGTAGGCAGAAAAGTCAATAAAGGATGGTGAGGCAGCTGCATAGCTATATTAGAAAACAAAAAATAAAGTTGAGTCCATATGTCACTCCATACATGAGGATAAATTCCAAATGAATAAAAGATTAAAAATCTTAAAAATGAATCCATGAAAGGACTAGGTAGAAACATGGTAAATTTTTATTTTACTTTCGTGTGAGGTTGGACCTTGCTAAGTGACTACAAATATGGAGACAATAAAAGAAAAAGTAAGTTCAACTGCATTTAAAAAATAATTCTGCATATCAGAGGACACTTAGACAAGGTTAAAAGAGCTATATTGTGGGGGATGGGTGAGTCTAGTCTGTAAAAAAAAATTACTTGAAGTTGTTAAAAACAGAAAAAAGGCCAATAACCCAATAGATATGTTGACCAGGCTTTATAAACACACCACAGAAAAGGCAATACAAATAATTCTTAATGATACAAAAAGATGTTAGTTTTCACTCATTATAGGGAAAAAGCCAGTTAAAAACCACAGAAAGAAATGTTTTTCACCTCTCTTATCAGTTAAAAAAAAAACACCAAAATTTCAGTATCATACAATGTTGGAGAAACTATGGGAGAATAGGGAAATACACCCTTAGTGGTGGGGTTAAATGTTTGTAACATTGACAGGCAGTTTAGCAGTGTCTGACACAATTTACAGTTATAATTAAAAATTGCATATAAGTACAGTTGCCTAAAGTTTCTTTTTAAAATTATAACTTTGGGAAGAAGATCATATAAGGATCCTGATAAGAGAACACTTAAAATATTTCCTTGAGTTTTGTTTTAATATATTAAAAACTGTTTTTGAAAACTAGTTTTTTTTTGTTTTGTTTTTTTAATTTGTTTATAGCCTGAACCACCAAAGAAGCCATCTAATTGGAGAAGAAAGCATGAAGAGTTCATTGCCACAATAAGAGCGGCTAAAGGCCTTGGTCAAGTGCTGAAAGAGGGTGGCAAACTTCCCCCACCTCCTCCACCGTCTTATGATCCTGGTATATGGCGTATTTTGACTGAAAGTGTTCATATGGGGACAAAATACTGATCGTATTGATAGAGTTCTTATAAATTTTAAGATATTACTAAATTTATAATAATTGAACTTGATGAAGCATAATCTTGGTAAGTTTCCTGTAAAATAATGGTGACAGTCCAGGCATTTAGGCTTATAAAGACACGGCAGTGTTGAACATAGAAATGCATCATATTTTTATGTCAGTACTTTTATTTAAACTTTTTCTCTCAGTACTTTTGTAAGGCATTTAATATAATTTAAGAATTATTGTAGTAGTGTAGTGTTAGTCGCTTAGTCGTGTCCGACTCTTTCCAGCCACAAGAACTGGAGCCTACCAGGCTCCTCTGTCCATGGGATTCTTCAGGCAAGAATACTGGAGTGGGTGGCCATTTAGTATTTAATATAATTTAAAAATTATTGTAGTAACTATTAAATGTTCCAGGAAAACATTTTAATCATGCATATTGTCAATTGAAATGTAGTCATTCAATAAGATTCAGATAGTTACGTTGCTTAGTTCTTTGGTATCATCTCATCTAGAAAGGGGAATTAAATAATAACTTTGCTTCTAAAAATGTATTACTCTAGTGGGATAACCACCATATAAACAGATTTTACTAAATTTGCCCTAAATTCATGTATTTTTATGTTTTCTTCATTTGGTGGGTAAAAGTTGCTTGTTTATCCTTACCAAAAGCAAGGCAAGATGCTGGCAAGATGCTATGAGATAATTGAGATACTGAAAGATTTAAAATAGCACCATTGACATTTTGCCATTGGGTACAGAGTAGCCTCAAGAAGTAGTTATTTTAATATAGCAAGTTAGCTGCTTTAAAATTGTGTTAGTATTCTAGATTGGGATTAGTTTGTTAGCAAAGGGAAAGTTAGATATGATCCTTTGTAACATTTTATTGTAGAAGAGAGGTTGATAAACCATTTGTATAAAGGGTCAGTAGTTAATCTCTTAGGTTATCGCAAGCCATAAGGTCTCTGTTGCAGCTGTTCCTTTCTGCCACCGTTTCTAGAAGTCAGCCACAGAAAATATGTAAATGGCTGTGTTCCAATAAAATTTTATGAAAACATGTTGCAGGCAAGCTGGATTTGGCCCATGGGTCCTCGTTTGCCAATTCTGTCTGAGCCTTAGTAATTAACTTTAATGCTTTGAGTATCTCTGGAATGTTCCATCTGGGTGTGAGTCTCTTCTATTTCTACCTTAATTTTCTCCATGAAGTTGAATTCTCTCTTTGTTTCAGAGGTGTTTGTATATTGTATCTGATTCAACATAGGTATATTTCTCATGTTTGCATAAGTCAGAGAGAGAGAGTGACAGTTTTCAGGATATTTTGAACTTTAGAGAATTTTTTTATCTCTTGACCCTAACAAAACAACTACTTTGTTACTAGAGGTTTTAGATGTATTTCACTAGTTAGCAGGACACATTTCTGAGCTTGAGATGAGTGTAAATTCTAAAAGGCAAACTCCACCTCAAAAAGTAAACCTGTTGAAATAAATTGATTTTTTTGTGACCTTGCTAAGTTGTTATATTTATTTCTCCTTGATATCTCATAGATTTGAAATCTTTTACACTGCTACAAAATTTGATTTTTTCTGGGATAACTTTATTTAATTTTATAAAAAATTTTGTTTATAGTATGCATTCCATTTGGGAACCCCTGGTGGCTCAGAGGGTAAAGCATTTGCCGGCAATGTGGGAGACCAGGGTTTGATCCCTGGGTTGGGAATATCCCCTGGAGAAGGAAATGGCAACCCACTCCAGTATTCTTGCCTGGAAAATTTCATGGATGGAGGAGCCTGGTAGGCTACAGTCCATGGGGTCGCAAAGAGTCGGACACGACTGAGCGACTTCACTTTCACATTTGGGAAGCATATTTAATCTTTGAAGCATTTGCAGTTTCTTAAACTTGAATTAATTATGTTAATGAGATATATTTTTATCACTTCTTCCATCTGTTGGGACCTCTAAAGAAAATAAAACTGTGTAAAGTCTTTTACACTATTTCTTGACAGCTTTTATCTAACCAAAATTAAAGATTTTAACAGATGAGCCCAGTTTTTGTATATGTTTAATGTAATGTGTTATTAATAATTAACCTAGTCTACCATATAAAAAATATATGTTTGATGAAAAGATATGGTATTATAGAGGCAAAAATGAATTAACATTTTTCCTTATTTTTTTATAGTGAGGATTTATTGTTTTTCACCCCTCAAACTTGATTCTAAGCTGGAAGAAAATTGTGATTTGGCATATGCTAGCAGATGTTTTTTCTTAAATGTCTTTACTAAGTTCCTATAAGTCAGGTTGGGTGGTTATAAAGAAACAAGTTTTTGCTTCGCAAACATTGTTTATATGTCTTAAGTTACTGTTTATAAAACTTATAATTCTTTATGTCTCATTTCAAGTATTTTATTACTAATCTGCTTCTTTTTTCTGTTTTAGACTATATTCAGTGTCCATATTGCCAGAGAAGATTTAATGAAAATGCAGCTGATAGACATATAAATTTCTGTAAAGAACAGGCAGCACGTATTAGTAATAAAGGCAAATTTTCTACTGACACCAAAGGAAAATCAACTTCTCGGACACAGGTAATCATTGTAATCATTCCTGCAAATAAATAATGAGGTGATTTAAGTTCATGGTTTTGTGTTTGTTCTTTACAGAACATTTAAGTACAGTTTTCTCACCTGCTAAAATTTATATATTAATGTTCAAGGATTTAGTAAGAAATTTGAATGGCTATGTGAGAACAAAATTTGAAGTAGACTTGGGTTAGTGAAGACTTAAAAAACATACAGATTAAAAGAGGTATTAGGGAAAAGGAAAGGGTTAAAAATTGGTATAGTAGATTCACAGGAAACTAGAGGGGTTAGATGAGTGAGAAATTGGCAATAAAAATTCACGTTTGAAAATCATGTGAATAATGAATATTTTCATGTGATATGAGTAATATTTCATGTGAAATGAGTAGCACATTTCAGGAAATGAAAGCATAGGTGCACATCCAGACTTCTACTTTTGAACTTTTAGGCAAAAGTGATGTTAATATGTGTAAGCCTTTATTTCTTCACCTGTGAAGTAATCTGCATAACTATTGTGAGAAACAAATGAAATGATGTATGTGAAAGCAGTTAGAGAACCATAAATCATAAGAGAATTTTGTTATGTGTACTTTATTTTTGCACTACTGTTGTTTTTCTTTAAGTATATTGTTATGTTAAAACTTTGACAGTATTATACTTCTAAGCAAATTTTATTTTTCACAAAGCTTTCATTTGTTAACTTTTTTTTTTGGACTGTAAATTTAGCAAATGGTAATAATCAAATTCACTTGTTACTTATGAATAAAATATTGGATTAAAAGATCCCATTGCAATTGAGACCTCCTTGAGAGAATCCTGCTATTGAATTTCTGTAAATATTATTGGAAATAGAGCATATGATTATTATCATCATCATTGTGGAGAAAGAACAGCAAAGAAAACTCATTTTGAAGAATTTCCAAAACAGATGGCAAACAAAGCTTATCTTTTAAACAGTTTAAGAACACCCAAAAAGATTTTTAAGAATAAAATAATAGAGCAAAGGAAATAAAATAGGATGTGTATATTTCAACAGCGTGGTGTCAAATGATTCATAAATGTAAAATCCAGCTAGTTTTTAGTTCCCACCTTAAATTTTCAGTTCTGATTCCATGCCCAATGATGTGTATTTATTTCAGTCTAATTCCATATTTTCTCATTGTGTTCACTCGTTTTTGAGTAATACTGTACCAAGTACTGGATCTATATTAGTAAACTAAGTAGAATACTTTTCCTAAAGATTCTTAAATGCTTCCTTATCATATTTAGTGACTATACTCTGGTCTTATTGCAGCCCACTACAAATACAGTAAAGATCAGGTTTTTGTAGTTAAAAGAAGTTCTACCATTCAGTTAAGCTTTCATAATTCTTCATTAGGAATTTTATCAAGTTCAAGCATGGTTGTATTAAAGTAGACCCATGAAATGCCATGGCATAGCAGACCAAAAAATGTCATTTAATGTATGCTAAGTTACATATTGTTATTTTAAAAGAACAAATTAAATAACCCATGCATAATTTAGATCCTGCATCAGATTAGGTTAGGCTGAGTTACCTTATGAGTTTCAAGCAACACAGTAAGTATTTTGTGTTTAGGAATTTTCAGTATTCTGATTGATTCTTACTTACCCTACTTATTCTAAAGTAGTGAAGTTTTAAGTCTGAAAATGTGCCATTCAATTGTTAATAATGTTTTCTGATTATTAAAGGGCTTTCTATTCTCTATGGAAAATTAAGTATACATGTATATATTTTAAAAGTTATCACCATAGTTAATATTTTAAATATTTATCTCTAAGCTCTTATTTTTTACAACACTTATACTCTGACTTTTTTCTTATAGTTTTCCCCAGTTGGTTTTTTTTGGTAAATTACATGCAGAAAAAAATGCACAGCACATAAATTCATGTGTAACCACAGGAACATTGAGAAATAGACTATTCTTAGTGTTACAGAAGCCTCACTGCACTGTTTCAGTCCCAGTATGTAATGTTCTCCCACTCTCAGCCCCAAGCATCTTGAAGTAGTCACTATTTTGATTTTACATACAATCAATTTTTGCCTTTATTTATAGTCTTCAGATCATGATGATATTTTTATCTATGATAGCTTTATAAATACTTTTCTTAAAGTATAGTTGGTTTCCAGCTTGTAGCTCATCCAGCCCGGGATTTCTCATGATGTGCTCATTTCTCATGATGTAGGTTAAACAAACAGGGCGACAGCAGATAGCCCTGTTGTATTTTCTCGATCTTGAACCAATCCATACAGGGTACTAACTGTTGCTTCTTGACCTGCAAACAGGTTTCTCAGGAGACAGATAAGATGGTTTGGTATTCCCATCTGTAAGAGCTTCCCACAGTTTGTCTGTAAGAGCTTCCCACAGTTTGTCATGATTCAAACAATCAAAGGCTTTAGCTTAGTCAATGGAACAGAGATAGATGTTTTTCTGAAATTCCCTTGCTTTCTTGATAATCCAGTGAATCTTGGCAGTTTGGTCTCTAGTTCCTCTTTCTTTCTTGAACCCAGCCTGGACATCTGGAAGTTCTTAGTTCATATAATGCTGAAGCCTAGCATGCAAGATTTTAAGCGTGACCTTACTAGCATGGGAGATGAGTGCAATTGTCCAATGGTTAGCACATTCTTTGGTACTACCCTTTGGAACTGGGATGAGTATTAACCTTTTCCAGTTCTGTCGCCACTGCTGGGTCTTCCAAATTTGCTGACATGATGAATGCAACACCTTGATGGCATCATCCTTTACGGTTTTGAATAGTTCTGCTGGAATTTCATCATATCCACTAGCTTTATTAACAGCAGTTCTTAAGGCCCACTTGACTTCACACTCCAGAATGTCTGGCTCTGGTTGACTAACTGTACCATCGTAGTAATCCAGTTCATTAAGATCTTTTTTATACAGTTCTTCATGTATTCTTTCTATCTCTTCTTGATCTCTTCAGCGTCTGCTAGGTCTTTACCCTTTTTATCCTTTATTGTGCCCATCTTTGGGCTGAATGCTGCCTTGGTCCAAATAAATAAATACCTTCTCCCATTTTATCAGAAATGAAAAGTCTTTGTGAACATAAATATTTTACCAAGGAAATGTATTAGGTTTGTGATCTGTATAAAAACACATGAAATAATCATGTATTGAAACATGTATTGAAACATGTATTGAGTATAACTGTAAAAATAGACTGTTCTTCTGATCATTAAAATGAATTTATGCAAAATCGTTGCTAGCTAGAGTCATCCTGAATGCCTAGTAGTAGAATTTCAGCTTGATGTGTAGACTAGATAAAATACAGCTCAGTAAGGAAGGAGTCGTATTATCTAGGTCAGGGGAACAGCCAGTTACTGAGAGATACATATGTTTTAAACTAGAGGCATTCAGAGTAGTATGAGAAGTCAGTAAGGAAACTAACCTGACTTGTTCTGACAGAAAGTAATAGGAAATACTGTAGAAGATAGATACAGTTGGGCTAGATTCTCGTCATCTCAGAAAACCTGACCAAAAGACTGAGTAAAATAATAGGAGGTCTAATACAGAGCAGAAAAACAAAGCACTTTTTGAAAGAAATGTTCTGCCTTTTTCTGTTTATAAGCCATTAAATTAATATAGAAATTCCTAATATATACCTAGAAATCTTTATTCCCAGTTTATAATGCTGCGAGGGCTCTTCCTGCCTAAAACTTGACCTCTCAGGGTATATTGTTCTGTTTTGATAATTAGCAAAATGTGAAAGAGTAACCAAACCTGTTTCTTAATCCAATTTTATTGACTGTATTTTTAGTAGGCATGCCTCTAATATTTTGACAAGTCTGTGTTAGGTCTTGTTTTCCATAGTGTTAGTTTTAAAATCTTTCCTAATATATTCAAGAGTATTGATATTTTCATGGGAAAGACTGATACTACCGGAAATACCTCTTAGGTTTTCCAAGAAACAGTATATTTATATGGCTCCATATACATTTCCAAAGTCTCCTAGTCATTTTGTTCATTTGACAGACAGTTATTGAAGGTTTTCTAGTTGCCAAGTGGTTAAGAAATGGAAGTTTCTGGCATTATAGTGTCAAATGTGCTTGTTTATGTGTGTGTGTATGTGTGTGTGTGTGAGACCCACTTATAAGATTTATTTTTGTAAAAGGTCAAATACTGAATTTTGAAGAGTGTGTGATTTTAATGTTTGTGCTTAGCCAGCAGTTTTTAATAGCAGAGCATCTTAAATTTTATACTGATAATAGGTTATAAATATGATTTGATTTTTAAAAGTTGGACTTAAAACCAGTTTCTCTCATAAAGTCCTAAGAATAGGGCTCAGGTACACAGGCAAGCACAATAATCACCTTACAGTTGGCATACAGGATGAGGACTGAGACAGTATGAGTCTTAATTCCTGTTCTGTGAAGTGGATGTAACCCTGGGCAAGTTTACTTCTTTATATTGGGGTGGGTGATAAATAAGATGCTTTATATTCCGTAATAGAGAAGAATTTTGTTTAAATAAGAGACAGTAAAACAAACTTGATGGTGATATTTCTCTGTAGAGAAAAAAAGGAGAATAAATGAGATAAGCTGAAATACCGTATCTTTTCTCAGCCCATATCCCATTCATGTAACATGCTCTGGTGAGGTTAATGAAGAATTAGCTCTTTGTTTTCACATTGGGGCAACAATCTGTTAGACAGCTATTTAAAACTTGTTCAGGCTTATATGTGCTCTTAGGAATTTTCATCAGTAAGATATGTGCCTGGATTATATATATGAAATATAAAACCATACCAAGGAACATACAAAAATCTTGACCTTTAGAACCACACCACCGAGGGAGCATCTTTGGGCGGTTTTAAGTTTTTCTAATAATATGGTTGGCATTTAAAATCTTAACATTGAGGAAATTTTTTCCACTTGATCCATTTTGTTTTCTTTCAACTGGGAAAATTTACTCTCTATTTTAGCAGCAGAACATCTGAGCCAGAATTTTAGTATGCCAATTTGGAGAAGGAACATTTCTTGGGTAACTTCTTTCTGAGGTGATGTTTTAACCTACTCTTTCTAAATTTGGATAATTTGAGTAGGTGGTAAAACATCTGACACATTTAAGGGAATGTGTGCTTTTGAAATACTGGTTTGTAATCATAATCAAAATGTAATGTTGATAAAACATTGTGTTTTCATTGTTTTAGTATAAGCCGCCTGCACTTAAAAAGTTAAATTCTCCTGGGACCACCTCATCAGGATCATCACGATTACCACAGCCAAGTGGCACTAGCAAAACTGTTGTAGGTAATGAGATCTGTAAAATAACTTGATTTTTTTTTTTTTTAAATATCAGAATCAGTAGAGAAGGAAATGAAGACAGTATTCTGTTTTGGATTATTTAAAACTAGGTTTATTAGGAGTTGATGTGGAAGATAAGAAATTATTTTGGGTAAAAATAAAGTAACTTTCAGTAGCTTATACTTTAGATGTTTTGTAGTCCTTTTTTAATGTAAATGTCTATCCTTGATGTAGTTACCGATATATCATCTCTTCAGAGTAGTCAACCAAAGTCCTTTTCTTGATTCTTTGACCACAGTATTTTTTCCCCTTGTTTCTGTCTATACCTGTCTAAACTTGATAATTATCCTTAATAGGCAAATATTTAATGGTTTAAAGAAGATCTTGATTGCTGAAGTGTACCTTCATTTGTATGTAAATTGTAAGAAAGAAGTACAGAAATTAGAAATGAAGGATGCTGTGTGTTGTTCCATAAAAATTTTACTTAATTTTGGATTTGATCGTTCATTTTGATTTTTTGTCATGAAGATTTATTGCCACGAAAGCATTGTTTTGTCAGATGCTCTGGTTAATGTGATTTTTCTTTTTCAGAGTGTTGTTAAAACTAATGCCTTTTTTATTAAAAGGTGCTCCCTCAGGTAAAGTGTCTTCAGTTGGCAGCTCTTCGGGAAACAAACTTCAGACCTTGTCTCCCTCCCATAAAGGGATAGCAGTCCCTCATGTAGGGTAAGTCTACACAGAACTTAATCTCTTAGTGATGTATATATTCATACATGCCTGGTACTAAGGTTTTGTTCTATTTAGGTAACATGGGGTCGCACAGAGTCAGACACGACTGGAGTGACTTAGCACACACAAACACACACACAGTTGGCTTTTTCATTAATCTCAATTTTCTAAGTTTGTCTTTTAATATATTGCTGATCAGGAGCTCACACACTGCTTTTAAGAGTCTAAATTAGTATAACCAGTTTGGAAGAAGTTCTGGTGGCATTTCTCAAGAGCCTTAAACATTCACATTTTCCATTTCATAATTTTACTTCTGAGAATCTAGTCTAATGAAATTAATTAAAATACAGTAGACCTTTTACACTAACAATTTTTTTTAAGCATGTATCAGGCACTGTGCTAGACATTTTACATTATTTTTATTAAAACCACCCCGCTGCCATAGGAGGAGAGGATCAGAGAAGCAAAGTAATTTCCTCAAAGCCACACAGCTGTCAGAGTTAGTAGCATGATACCAGCTGACCTCTCTTTGGTGATAAGCATCAGTCTCTTTACATATGGTTTTATTATAATGTAAAAAAAAAATGTGTAGCTATGTTTGAATATCAAATTGTGAAAATCTACAAAGTGATACTATACAATCATAAAATATATATAAATTTTAAAAAGATGAGTCTACTGTTATTGGAGAAGTAGGTTGGCTATAAACTCCGTGTATACTTCGATAGAAACTATAACAATTTAATACTATTTATGTTTCTATAGTTTTATGTATATGCTTTTTAGTAAAGTAGCATAATTAAGCCTTCAGCAATTATTTTAATGTGGGAAAATTCATTGATAACACTAGAGTTTTTAATAGAAATCTTTCTATTCTAGTAGAAACTCACTTTTCATTTTGATAAACAAGAAAACTAAGGGATGGCATATGATTATTAGAATGTAGCCTTATTCTTTATATTTACAGATACTGTTTATAAAGTTGGTTTAGGAAGCCTGACACATTATTTTCAGATCTAGAGTCTCAGTCTTGCTTTTATATAGGAAATATATAGGATGGTAACTATCTTTTTTTTTTTCCATTTATTTTTATTAGTTGGAGGCTAATTACTTTACAATATTGTAAGGATGGTATCTATCAATAGACAGTAATTGCCTTTTGTTTCC
This sequence comes from Cervus canadensis, assembly GCF_019320065.1. Taxonomy (NCBI): domain Eukaryota; kingdom Metazoa; phylum Chordata; class Mammalia; order Artiodactyla; family Cervidae; genus Cervus; species Cervus canadensis. The sequence goes on from NC_057397.1 coordinate 39,998,772, forward strand.
TAATTTGGATTATATATAAAGTGTTTAAGATCTAAAGATAGTTTATTGTAATTAGCATTGTAGAAAAAGAACAAGATCAGCTAACAAGATCTGATTAGTTAAATGCTTTTCTTTTTGTCATGCTTCCAAAAAAAAGAGACAGGCTATCCTTAAGAAAGAGACAGGTTATCAGTAGAACAGCTGGTTGAAGGTAAAAGGTTCTCATCTTCCAGTGCTAAAAAAAAAAAACTGATCTGATTTTCTTTTTATAGCTTTGACTCATTAGATACGTAAATATAGAAATATCAATATGTTTTAAGTTTATAAATGGGGGTTTCCGTTTATGGTTGACTGTGAATTATAGGCTGGTAATTTTTTTTAGTACCTTTCCTATCATACTGGTAATCTTAACCAGTTGGCACTATTAAGTTGCACTGACACTCTTTTTAAGGGGGCATATGAAGCTGGCTGGTAAAATGAAAAGGGTTACTGGATTTTGGATTAGAATACTAGATTTCTAGATCCTACTTTACCCCTAACTAGTAGCTACCTGACTTTGTTCTTATCTGTTTTCTCTTTCTTGCTCTGACAACTTTAAGTCTGCTTACACCTTGACAGCTGATGAACATTTATTAATCTTTAGGAGGAAATTTTTTTACTAATGAGAAGAAACTTTAGGCACAAGAATTTTAAAAGTTGTGCACTGCTATAGTGCTATAAAGATTTAAAAATTTTCATTTGTCCCTTATTAAACTGTCAGGCATGACTGTTTAAATCTCATTTGTCCATACTATATATGATGCTTATGTGTTAAAGGACTGTTTCTAACTGCTGGAAAGAGAGTGGCGATGTATGCTTCTGACCAATATATTACTATGAGTTAATATAATTACTGTATTAATTGATAGTAATATGATTATTATACTGAATAGAATCATTCATAGCTGTCAGAGTTCATTCCTTTTTTAGAATTACTGAGGTAATGGTTTGTCTCTTTTCCTTACTAGATTATAAAATCTGTGATGGCAAAGCTCTGTTTCTGCTTTACTTACAGATGTAACTACAAAATGTAGAATTTTTTTGTGAATATATGAAATAATAGTGAGTCAATAAATTCAGTTCCTGATTTGTTAACTTTTTGCAACATCACAGAATCATGATTCTGGTACTTGTAAGGTAATTACTTGAGATTTGTATGACTGTTCTTTTGTCTTTTCATACTGAAAAATTGAAGGCAAAAAGTGAAGGCGGTGGCAGAGGATGAGATGGCTAGACGGCATCACCGACTCCGTGGGTCTGAATTTGAGCAAACTCCAGAATATAGTGAAAGACAGGGAAGCCTGGTGTGCTGCAATCCATGGGGTCGCAAAGAGTCAGACATAACTTAGTGACTGAACAACAACAAAAATGATTATCATGATTTTTATTGACACAGATAAATCAGAATTGAGTAAAGACAGAAATAAGACATCTAGAATTAAGACATCTGGTTCAAGAAGTTGAGCATCTTTTGAGATTAGTAAAATGAGTCATTTTAGTGGTTTGAAATTATTTAAAGCCTGGTGTGTATAATCTTTATTGTGTTTGCCTGCAATCATACATATCAGTGATCTATAATATTTAGCATATATTGAAATCACACCACAGAAAAATTTATCTTTTTACTTGAAAAAATTCTAATATGTTTGATAATTCTAGACAACCTGTGGGTCAGCTGATTTTAACAGAATTTTTTAAAGCAAAATACACCCTAATAGAAATTTTTTTTCTTGTGCCAAAAATAGTTTTCTTTATTCCTAGAGATATTAGAAGTATGATGAAACCCAGAGGTTTTTTTTTTTCTTTCTTTTTTTTTTTTTTAATTTATTTATTTATTTTTTCAGTGGGGAAACCCAGAGTTTTAAATAAATATTGCTGTGCTTGAATTGTGTCAGATAGTTTACACAGTTGTACCTTTAGAATTATGTTTTCTTAATGGTTAATTATTAACTTAAATGGGTATTTCAGCTGATAATTTTCAGTAGTTAAAGTATCAAATTGCAGAGATTTACTTCTGTTCAATTACTCTGAGAACTAGAAGTTTACTTTGGAGATAGGATATAGTAGGTGTGTTAAAAGTAGAGAAACAGTGCAGGTAAGGAGCATTTTTTTTTTTTTTTTGGATGAAAAAAGAAATTGGTTTCTCATGCTTTATATTAACAGGAGTGAGGAATGAATGTCTAGGTTTTGAGTATATGTTTGTATGAGTGGAAACAGGCTTTTCTTATAAGCCAATCTTTTGATGTGTGTGGTTTGTGTGTACCATTATTTAGATTTTTATGAACTTCTCTACTTTCATTATTGGTCTGGAAATGCCTCAACCTAGAATTGCACAGTTTGGCTTCCTATGTGGATAACAATTATTTCAACTGTTAGACTAAGGAAGCTCACTTTGCCATGGAATTGAGTTACTACGTTATCTGTATAGAACTTAATCAATGAGTTTAGGATCAAAAGTAGAAGTATGGAAGGCTTCGAAACTTTGAGTGCCTCGAAACATTATAGCTATAGATGTCCACAAAGATACAAAATACCTCTTGGTAAAATTTATCCTCAAATTATTTCAGAAGTCGTCTTTTTGTTTTATCTCTTCTGCTCTGTTATAGTGTACAGGACTGAGTGGCTTATTTCCTAAGAATTCACTCTCATGGTGTCAACAATAAACAGGGACCTTTCCTAGGTTAAAGTTTATCTCAACTCAGAAATAGATGGATATGTTGCCAAATACTTGCCGCATTGCCAAAAACGCTCATTTAGCAATGAATATTTGGAAAGCCTGCCGAAGCATTGTTCCTTTCTAGATATACTATTCATATCATGGCAGTTACATACAGCTAGAGATAGTCCTTTTAAAAACCCTGGGTCTATCATTTATGTAAATGTATCAGCTTGACAAATTGTTACGTATTTTTGTCTTGGACTATAAGATAGTGATTTTGATCATAACTCTTTATGGTAAAATTTTAGATCATCATTGAAATTTGCCTTTCATTTAGATTTTCAAAAATTTAAAATACTGGCATCCTCTCAAGTATGGAATTTTGATGTTTTAGAGTAGGTGATCTTTTTGAACTATGGTCTGAGGGCCAAATCCTGCCCAACAATTGTTTTTATGGAACGTGGCTGCACATGGCCAGTGGTGAATTGTCTATGGCTGCATCCATGCTATAGTTGCAGAGTCGAGTGCGACAGAGACAGTATAGCCTGCAAAGCCTGAAAAATTTACTTTTTGGCTTTTTATAGGAAAAGCTTGCCACTCCCGGTTTTAGAATGGGTAAGTTGAAGGTAGGGATTTTAAGGATTCTTCATTTATTTCCAAAGATGGAACTATTTTTAAAGTCATATGGACCATCTAAGAAGTTAGACCACATATTAGTGTTCCAGTGAACCAAAGGGTATTTTTTTTTTAACTTTCATTAATCCATTCAAACACATTTCTGTGATTGAATTAAAAGAATAGTAACAGATTAAAAGTATACTTCCATGTTGACTCTGACCAAATCTAAGTACCAATGTAAGGATATATCCTGGAACTTCATATGGGAATTCTGTGTTTTGTATGTCAGTGGGAATTCTGTTTTGTATATCAAATTGCTTAGTCTACACCAAATTTGTGCTGTGTAGATGTGCTTGGTTGGCTTAAAATATGTTCCTTCTTTTCTTTAACAGCAGCAAGACTGTTAAATGAACTTCTTTATTCCTGCCTTAATATCTTAGGCCTTTCATGTAGCATTGTCATTACTGAATTGGACCCTTTGAAAGAAAAATAGCATAGAGGCACTCTGAAAACATTGATGTTGATAGTTCTGTAATGATTACGATCACACTGAAATTACAATTCTCAAACTTTGTAAATAAGGTAAAAATACATAATACAGTAGTAGATTTTTCATTGTTTTTCTCCAAAATTTATTATCAGAGTAACCCCAGATGTAGATAGATGTATAAACTAAATATTAAAATCACCAGTGGTGATGTTTTTCATAACTTGAAACATCAAAGACCCCTGAGGGCAGGGCAAAACATATAATAGAGAATTCCTGCTTCCTTTACTTGTTTTATTCACTTTCTTAAGTCAGTTATCGGTGGTTTGCAAGACCAAGAAACACAGCAAGAAGAAACTTTGACCGAAGAGCAATTAGTTGGGTTTAAAACTTAAAATTCCTTTTGAAAATATGTCGCCACTTTTGCAAAGAATTCAATTTCTTTCCAAATATCCCTTTATCTTGTTGCTACTTTGACTTATTTTTAATGCTACTGAAGGAAGAGGGACAGAAAAGAAATGGTTTAATAGAGAAGGAAAGGTGGATAAAGAAGCATTCTTGTTCACTAAAATAAATGTGAAAATGGTACATGAGAGCTGGTCTGGATCCAAGTCAGTTTAGGAAAATATTTAAGTATTTGAAAGATCTTTTGTTGTAAACTGATAATCTTAGCTTTTTAAATTTTTTATTGATATATAGTTAATGTACAGTATTCACAATTTTTAAAGGTTATAATACATTTAAAATTCTTAGGATATTTGGGTATATTCCTTGTGTTATACAATATATTGTTATAGCCTAATTATTTTATACATAGTAGTTTAAACCTCTGTGTCCCCCACCCCAAATTGCCTCTCCCTCCTTCCCTCTTCACACTGGTAACCACTATCTTTGAGTCAGTTTCTTTTTTTGTTCCATTCACTAGTTTATTTGTTAGATTCCACATATGTGATGTAATAGTATTAGTATTTGTAATGTATATACTTTATATATTTGTAATTTATATACAAATACTATTAGTAATAGTATTTGTCTTTCTCTAAGTGATTTACTTCACTTAGCATGTTACCCTCCATGTCTATCCATGTTATTGCAAATGGCAAAATTTCATGTCTTTTTATGGCTGTGTAGCATTCCATTTTCCATTTGTGTGTGTGTGTGCATGTATGTACATATATATGTATAAACCTCATCTTCTTTATCCATTTATCTGTTGATGGACACTTAGGTTGCTTCCGTTATCATGGCACTTGTAAATAGTGCTGCCGTAAATGTAGGGGTGTGTGTATCTTTTTGAGTTAGTGTTTTTTCAGATGTATACCCAGGAGTGGAATTACTGGGCCATGTGGTAATTTTATTTTTAGTTTTTTGAGAAATCTCCATATAGTTTTCCACAATGATTGCACCAATTTATATTTTCACCAATAGTGTAAGAGGGTTCCCTTTTCTCCACATCCTCACCAACATTTGTTATTTGTGTCTTTTTGATGATAGCCTTCTGACAGTTGTGAGTTGGTAGCTCATTGTGGTTTTAATTTGTATTTCTCTGATCATTAACTACAATGAGCATCTTTTCCTATGCCTTTTGGCTTTGGAAAATATCAACTTTGGAAAATGTCTAGTGAGGTCTTTTGCTTTTTTGATGTTGAGTTGTATGATCTGTTTATATATTTTGGATATTAACCCCTTATTGGTCATACCAGTTGCAAATATTTTCTCCCATTCATTTGGTTGTCTTGTCCATGGTTTACTTTGATGTCCAAATGATTTACTTTCATTTTAATTAGGTCCCAGGATAATTTTTAAATTTATTTAAAACCTTAGCATTGACTATCATGTCAAGGTTTTTCAAATATGTATGTTAGCAAAATTTTATATGTAAAAGCACCTAAATAGATATTAATTTATACAAAGATTATATTTATTAAAATTATGTAAAATGCATTTATGTGTAAACTTACATACTATATAACCTTGATTACATTGAGAATTTAAAATGTATTTTTATTTAGTTAGACCTTGAAAATAACATAGCATAACAATAGAGATCTACAGTGGAACGAAGTGATTTGAGCTTAATAACAACATTTACTAACATTTAGCCTAAGTAGCATTTGAACTGTGATATACATACATATACACAGGTAGACCTAGACCTGGGTCTCCTGCATTGCAGGCAGATATTCTACCATCTGAGCCACCAGGGAAGACCAGGCTAAGTAACATTTGAATTGTGTGTGTTTACACACATTCATATACATGGTAGACAAACCATTGAGTTGAATTTCATAACACAGGTATGTGGTAGTAAAATCATCATTGAAATATGCCTTTTAAACAAATTACATTTTTAAAATCTGAAAATACTAGCAATCCTTTCATATATAGAAAATATGTAATATTCCCAATAGAGAATTGCCTTTACATTTTTATTAGATTCTACTCGTCTCCTTTGTTTTATCATTTGTTAGATTTTAGTAGTTCTTATCATGTGAGAGGAATCCATGTTTTAAATGTTTCTAAATTTTAATTCTGAGTTTTAATTTCAGTAACTTTTTTTTCTGAGGAAGAAAGTAAAATCTTTTCTTTTTCTAAATCCACAGACACCGTTTGTAAGAAAAATACTGTTTGGAATGATAGTGCTTTGATTGTTATTACATAATTTAAAGAAGAATCTGATTTATTAATTAAAATTCTTAATAGGTTAATTTTCTACTAATTGCTCACAAATAAAATGCATAAAATGTTAATCTCACAAATTTTAGAAGTTTTGTTATTTTATATGTAATAAATATGCAATATATTTATTGGAGGCATTTAAAAAAATCCTTTAAAATGTTTTAATGAGTGTGATGTAAACACCTAATGTGAAGCAGCACCGCCTGCAAAGGATTGATATCAACTTTCACAGCAGAATGCCTGCTGCGTATAGGATATTGAAGGAACAGAAGCAGGATAAAATGAGTCCCTCTGTGGAGATCCTTATTATCTGGAGGGATGACCAGATTCTTTTGAGACACTAAACTCTGTAATAAGAACAAAGCTTCAGGTCTGTCTTATTTACCACAGTATCCCCAGAATTTAGCACAGTGCCTGATACATAGTAGGTGCTCAGGATTTAAATGAGTAAACAAAAATCCCTTAAAAAACTCTTTGTTATCACGCAGTGATGTGTCATTCAATAGTCATTGACAGTAGTACTCCTAGTTTTCTAATTTAATTTTCCCTGCTCCCTACTATGAATGGATATTGATTGATGATAATATCATTTGTTTGATGTAAAATAATGAAATCTTTGCAAACCTGCAGTTTTCTGTTATTCAGTAGCTGACAATCCTTTCTAATTTTGGTTAAAAATATTAGCTTCAGACAGCATGGTCACTTATAATTTTTCCATGTAGTTTTTAGAATTGCCATCAGTGTTTTCATAGGATCATGCTTAATGTTTCTTTGGATAAATTTCAGAAATAGGAAAGTTCTGTGAATTCAGGGAAAGGGACAGTTAGATTATTTGTGAGCTCCATAAGAACAAGCATCATATGTGTATTTATTTACCAAAATAATAACTTCCAGTTCACTGCTAGCTTCAGAAATTTTAAACAGTTGTCCTTCTTAAGTTTTGTTTTGTTTTGTTTTGTTTTTTTATTGATTCCATTGCCCTGATATGTGTAAGTGTGGATTATGTTAGTATGTTTGTCAAAACTGGCAGGGTGGCCTGTGTAGTCAGATTTTCATATTTAATAATGGCAGTTGTATGAACTATCTGAGGATTCTTTTTGACATTAGTCCTTACCCTGGCAGTCAGATAATTATGAAAAGAGCTTGGGGGGTAGATTTCTGATGAATCAGAATAATGTATTAAATTTTTTTTTTGAATATAAAGAAACAGTAGCATTCTCCTTATGGGTACACCTTTATATATTTTAATAGTAAGATGGACAAGTTAGGCCCTCCACTTCGAACTGGAAGACATGTGCAAAAGTTGTATGAGAGTGATACAAAATCAGACAGTGCCATCAAAAGACATGAGTTATTACCCATTTACAAGTAAGTATTTGTAACTCAGTTTGGTTGATGTTTTTCAGATATTTCCTTAAAGGCTTTATATAATGAAATACTATAAATTTGTACATTCCTATACCTAAAATTTTTTATTTAATCATTTTTAAGCCAAGAAGTGTTGAATAATCTTCTAGGATTTATACCACTTTGATTTTTGATGAGCATTTTTACTATCCTGTCTATTTTTAGAGCACTCATTAAACAAAATTTACATTTTAATTTTAAATTAAATTTTAATTTTTCCGAGGGTTGAAATGAGTTACCTTAATAATTGTTATTTTTATGAAACTTTTTTAGGAGTAAAATTTTTAAAAGAGTATAGGGAATATTACATTATATATTATATAAATAGAATATTGCCAGAGTATCTCTTAGTTAAGTAGATGATAAATTATTATAAAAAAGCAGGAAAAAGATCTTAGAACACATTCAATCCAGGGATCCGTAGTCTTTGTGTTAGATAGTTACAAATTCCACATAACACAGGGCAGTAATCTCATTCCCTTCTTTGTACTGGCCCCGCAGACTAAGAGGAGAAGCAGGATGGCAGTGGCAGTCTTGGGACTCTCCACACGAGTCTTCCAAGCTTACAAGTTTGTGCCCCCAAAGCAAGTCTTGCCCTCTCATCTTCAAATGATGAATTGAGGGTCTCATAAGTTAAATTACTTAATAGAGCTCACCTAATTAACTTTTAAACCAAAGTCTACCACAGCATTCTTTTTTCCATAAATAATACATTTAGCTAGATATATAATAAAACAAAGACGGGAAAAGTCTCAGTCTTTAGCAGCCGTCATGTGTTGTTTTTAAGTAGACAGTGATAAATCCTAGAAGGAAGAATTTGTGCGCTGAGCTTTTTTTCTTTGTACTGTTGCTGCTGTCTGTACCCTCCAAAGCAGATCTCAAAGAAACAGTGTTTAGCAGTGGGGTGGAGGAAGTGCCGTTGCAAAGTTAGACCTTCTTTTATTATTGGCTTTAACTCTAGCAGGCAGATTGTATTAATGGACACATAATAAGGTAGCACTTTCAGACTCTGACCAGGAAGAAAAATGTGTTGATGGTGTGAGACCTGGAGTAACATGTTTTAAGTATTGATCAAAATGGTTCTTGGCATTCCAGTTCTACCTTATAGATGTTACTAAAAATACACAATAGGCATTGAATAATGACACCTGTTGTTGATAACTTATATTTTATGTATTTTTTATTATTTTATAATTTGAATAATTATTGATATGAAGTTGTATGTGTATATGCATTGGTATGTTTGTACTGTCTATATATCATATGTACGTTATATGGGGGCGATAGTGTTTCTAACAAGTTTTCATTCTTGAGCCAAAAAACCAAAAACCCTGTTCATCCTGTTCCTCTATGACTCTTACTTGGAGGAATTGCCACCATTTGGCAGGGAGTTTTCAGAGACTGAATTCCTAAAAAGGCATGTGATAGTTCTGCAACATCCCTAGAGGGGCCATGTGAAAGTAGAGTAGCATACACCTCATGGGTGGACTTGCAGTGAGTGTTTGAAGGCCATTTGAAGAGGTTCAGGGTAACCCATCCATGCACCAGGGTGATTCTCGTCAAAGTTTAGAAATAGTTTAAGTATTCAAAGTTGCCTCCATTTGAATGATATCATTACATATTGAATATAAGATTTGGAATGAGACCCACATAAATTCAAATTCAAACACTCTGGCCATGTAATATGAGTGAAAGTTGCTCAGTCAAGTCTGACTCTTTGTGACCCCACGGACTGTAGTCCATGGAATTCTCCAGGCCAGAATACTGAAGTGGGTTGCCTTTCCCTTCTCCAGAGGATCTTTCCAACGCAGGGATCGAACCCAGGTCTCCCGCATTGCAGGAGGATTCTTTACCAGCTGAACCACACGGGAAGCCCCCAAGAATACTGGAGTGGGTAGCCTATCCCTTCTTAAGTGGATGTTTCTGACCCAGGAATCGAACTTGGATCTCCTGCTTTGCAGGCAGATTCTTTACCAACTGAGCTATTAGGGAAGCCCGGCCATGTAATAGCTTTGCACTTAATCTCTCTGACTATGAGTTTTTTTCAACTTTAAAATGGGAATAATATCTTCAGAGATTTTTGTGGAGATTAAAGAAAGCGAAGTATGTGTAGTACCTGGTATCATATCTAGCATGTAATGGGCATTTGGAAAATTTGGATGTATTTTGGAGACAACTGTTTAAAATTTGGGGAGACTCTCTCCAGCTTTGCTATATAAGTAGAGAAGGAAGAATTTCAGCCAGAGTTTGAGAACTTATAAAGGTGTTTTTTTTTTAATAGAATTCTGCTTGATCGTGTAACACAATATTGCTTATCTCTGAAATGAAAAGATTTGACTAAATTTCTAAAGAGAGGGAGGAAACTAACACTATAGAACATCTTACACCTAGTTCTGCATTGACTTATCTGTCACCTTGGGGAAATTACTTAACTACTCTTTGCCTCAGTTGCCTCCTTTGCAAGATAGAATTAGTAATCTTTACTGTTTCATAGGATTATTATGAGGATTAAATAAATTTTATATGAAGACGGTTAGAAATGTAGCTATAGGAATTCCCTCGTGGTCCAGTGATTAGGACTCTGCACTTCCACTGCAGGGGGCATGGATCTGATCCCTGGTTGGAGAACTAAGATCCCTCATGCTGTGAGGTGTGGCCAGGAAAAAAAAATGCATCTACATCAAATGTAGTAAGCACTGTTAATGTAAGTGTTAACTTGTAGTAGCAATACTAATAATAGTAATACCATATCACCCTTAGCTATGCTAAATGTAGTATCAATTACATTTTATATATCTGACTTCCTATAAGTGATGATGGTCACGGGTTATACACAAGGGAACTTGGACTCAGATTGCCAGACCCAGAGTTGTTCAGTGGCAGTTGAGATTTGAATCCAGATTCATCTGAATTCCAAAGCCTATACATTTTACCATTTTTACCTCATACATAAGTGTTCTTTGATTTCGGAATTTTCAGAAAGTGAATTCAGAAAGGTATGATCAGCCACTTTACTGATAACAGATAGCCCAGGTTGTATAGTTGGTGAAATTAAAATCTTTAGAGGCAAGAGTATATTATTAACCAATTCATTCTAGTTGCTTTTTTTAAGAACAAGCTTTCATAAATGGAATATTATTCTTCAAAAATGGTTAGCAAAATTTTTAACCCCATCTCATACATCTAACATTATTATTTAACTCTAGGCACTCAACAAGACTTATCTCTAGTTTGAGGGGACTGTAGATTTAAACTTTAAAAAATTTTGAAGTGTTTTAGAACGACTAACATAAATTTCATGTCAAGAATATATAGACATTTTTAAATGATTTTATGTACCATCAAGATATTGTTAGTCAATGCAAAATGCTTTGGCTTTTACTTCGTATTAAGGATTTCAGATGTGAAATAATTATGGATTTTAATCTATTGAGTTTACCTCTCTATAGCTTCTAGTTATTTTTCTAATCATTCTAATAAGCAATTTGTGAAAGAAATGCTTACTATTCAGTAGTTTTTTTTCCATTATGCCATCTCTTTCTGTCTTCTAGGACTAACATCAAACCTCGAAATTCCACACCACCTAGTTTGGCCCGAAATCCTGCCTCAGGTGTGCTTACAAGCAAAAGAAAAACATACAGTGATAGCTACGTGGCCAGGTATGTTTAGCTCTGATATTGTAATAACTAAAATAAAAATAAGTATTCATTGTTTTCCAAAGACCATGTACAAAATTTCTATCAGGTTATTAATAGAAAGTCTAATTTTTCCTGTGTGATTTAATTTGACTTTGTTATACAATAAAGACCTAGTTTTGAGTGTAAATAGTATTTTCTTATACCTTGTAGATGTAATTTTTGTGGTAAATACTCAGATACAGTTTGCTCAGTACCACTGGATGCATTTGTGTTTTTTATGTCTTAATTTTAACTGCAGCATGGTTATTTTTACCTCTTCAAATTGAATAATAGACTTTTTACACTACTGCTATTATAATTTTCAGCAGCATTTTAGTACATTTAAATTCCTCTGATGAGATTGTGATTATCCATGTACGTCCGTTTCTAATATGTCACAATATTTGCATAGCTTTGACATTGGCTCTGTTTTTCAACCTATAATAAAATCATTTCAGTTGTAAATACTTTATTTTTCATATGTATCCCAACTTATTCCATAAAGTTTTAAGGAAAGGTACAGAAATGTATAGTGAAATACAACATCGTTTTTTAAATGAAAGAAAATAGGAAAAGGAAAGGTGACAATTAAAAGATAAAGTGGAAAAAAGAGTGTGGTTAGTTCACAAAGTTTGTATCATGAGACCTGTAGATAGGCCAGCCCTGGGCCACAAAGTGGCGTATAAACTTCGTTGTAGTAGCCAAAGTACAGGAGAATGGAAGAGTAGTTACATGATTCTTGTTATCTGAAACAGAAAAATAAATCACTTTTTCTGAGAAAGTACAACTAGTCCTGAGACCTTAAAAGTTCTGCTGTGATTTCTCATACAGAAGCACTGTGTAATTTAGTGGTTAACTTATTAATTAACATCCTACTGAATCCATACGAAATAGGGCAATGGATTTCATAGGGTTTTTTTTTTTTAAGATGCCTATAGTGCACGCCTATAACATGACCATCCTGTGATACACCGAAACCAGTGTGATGTGGTTGTGTTATATGAAAGTATATATATTGTCTACTCTTGTTATAAGTATGTAATATGTACAGACATTCATTATTCATATTTAATCTGGGGATAGATTTTTAAGTATCTAAGATGCTAGCTCTCCCTCTTGGTTTTGCCCACTAGAGGAAGCATCTGTGGAGATTTCCAAAACCAAACATGTGGAGGTCTCTCCCAGATGGAGAGTGGGGTCTGGCCGTCTGCCATTTAGAAAGTTTTAAGGGTGATGCTTATGCTTAAGATGAGAACCATAGAGGAATTGATAAGTTGCTGTCTTTTCAGCTAGATTGTTTAATAAGTATTGTTTGTTTCACCTGAGGCTTTGATACATATTTTTGATTTGTATAAGGAAGTGAGCTTCTGTTTCTTAGAGTCCTGAATTGTGGCTGTACTGTGTTCTCTATGTGTGGAACCATGTGCTTTGAATCAGCGCTGAGTTTAAGATTAACATTCTGCTATAAAATGTAAAACTTAATAAATACATATGCTTGAGTAAATGAGTAATTTTATCTTTCCAAAGAGGTAGACAGAGTGTTAACAGGCAGGAGCAAAAGTCACATTAAAAAATGTTTGGGATATTCTTTTTTCCTTTTCAGACCTTGTTATCTGATAGGAAGCCCTGAGCCTTACTTACCTGAGTTAAACTCAACCTCCATCCTGGACAAAAATACTTATAAGTGAAACAGAAGGAGAATTCTCAGAGATTTATTTTTCTGGAAGTCTGATAGATTACATTTCCTGGACAACCCCTTCCAAATAGAACACCTAGAAATACTGGATAAAAGGGAAATATATGTATTTCTGAATGTATAGCTTAGCTTTCAGAAAAGAAAGGAAATTTCTAAAGAAAAAAAATACGAAGAAAGTTAGAGATCAATTTGGTGAATTAACTGTGACACTGCAGCTACTTTTGAGGTTTTCAGTGTCTTCACTACAGAGAGACTTGGGTTTTTTTTTGTTGTTGGTCAGAAGGTGCTTTATTGGGGGGTGGGGGCTCCGGCGTCTCTCGGCAGCTACAACTGGATCTCTCGGAATGCCCGCTTCTCCACCAGTTTCACTTTGTACTTGCGCTTGAACTTGGCTCGCTCCCGAGGCTCGATCATGTTCCTCCTCTGGAAGCTCTTGAACCGGTCACGGAGGATGTTGCCCTCGGGCCGCGGACCAGCCCTGAAGAGGCGGTTGGAGAAGTGGGAACGGGCGGGTCCGGCAGGACCACACAGGGCCCATGGCCTTGGGGGGAGCTGGGCTTCCCGAGGGAGGGGAGGGGCACCAGGGAGCCACAGCAGCTTGTGAGCGAGGGAAGAACAGGCTCTGCTCTGAGCTTTAGAGAGACCCCTCTGGGGCCGAAGACACGGAGGGTGGGGCTGGGAGACCAGGGACAGCCCAGGAGGAAAGACCTTCTGAGGATCCCAGGCTCCAACCATCGCATCACCCAGCCCGTCACCCTGGGGGACCCCGTGCCCTCAGCCCCCAGGCAATAGCCCAACCGGCCCCGCCTGGGGCAGCCGTGATGTCGGAGACTTGGGTTTTAAGGTAATTTGGGGAGAGAGGAATTGACTTCTGGGACTTGTACAAGATAGTGTTAAAAACAACTTGTCCTCACCCTTCCCATCATGCCTCTTGCTCTAAGCCAGGATTCTTGAGTGGTTCAGCAAAGATTCTTAGGCTCAGCCAGAGACACTTATATGACTGTATATTACATTCGTCACTGGGACTGTTTTCAGAAATAGGAGGTGATAGCAGGGCAGCGTCAGGTGTTTTCTCTTTCATGGGAGGCTTTGCAGCATTCCTGAAGCTTGTCTTCCTCAGCTATCCAACTGACAGCTTAGGTATAAGAGAATAAGATCTCATAGGTGGGTATAGGGTCAGTTTAAGAAGTCCTTTTTCCCAAAGGGAATCGGTGTGTCATAATAACAGTTTCATAGACATAGCTTCCTGGTTATCCTGAGGGATATGTCCGGTTTCAGTGAACTGCTTGCAAACCCTGTTGCCTAGAAACATAGCTGGCATTTCACCTCTGCTGGGTTTTCATTAAACAGAGCTGAGAAGTTATCCCAAGGTCAAATGTGTCCATAGAAGAGGAGAAAGGTTGTGTTAACCCTTCTCTCACAGTATTCAGAGAGTTATCTCTTGAGTGAAAGCTGGACTAGGGGAAAAAAAAAAAAAATCAGGAATAAGAGATTCCAAGGATACTTGGTCTGTCCTAGCCATGGCTCTGAGGGATGTGAATTCCCACTGATAATTCATAACTATAGGTGGGCCTTCATATGAGTTTAAGGTTTGAAAGTAAAACATCTGCATATTCTAGTAAATTCTTAACTGAAAAAAATAACTTGGATACTCTTGGTTTAAGAGCTTCCTGAGAGCTTAGAAAAGCAAAAGCAGAAAGAGCCAATTGAAATGCTGTTAAGCCAGGCCTCCTGATTCTCACAGGTGAACGCACATGAGCTTGCAATTCTGAACTACAAAACATATTTCAAGCCATAGAGGGAAACAGGGAATCAGTCATGAGTGACAACAGAAAACAAACACATATGCCCAAGACTTAAGATACTGAAATTCTTCAGACATTACTTATAAAATAAGTCAGTTTGAAGTATATAAAGGAATAAGACAGGGAATTGAAGTCATCAACAGTGACAGTATAATATCACAGAAAGATTAGAGATCTTTATAGAAGAACCAAACAACTCAATACAAGAGGGAAAAAGTTCAGTTCAATTCAGTCGCTCAGTTGTGTCCAACTCTTTGCCACCCCATTCACTGCAACTCACCAGACTTCCCTGTCCTTCAGTTTCTCCTGGAGTTTGCTCAAACTCATGTCCATTGAGTTGGTGATGCCATCCAAACATCTCATCCTCTTTTGCCCCTTTCTCTTTCTGCCCTCAGTCTTTCCCAGCATTGGGGTCTTTTCCAGTGAGTCAACTCTTCTCATCAGCTGGCCAAAGTATTGGAGCTTTAGCATCAGTCCTTCAAATGAATATTTAGGGTTGATTTCCTTTAGGGTTGACTAGTTTGATCTCCTTGCTGCCCAAGGGACTCTCAATAGGCTTCTCTAGCACCATAGTTCGAAAGCATCAGTTCTTTGGCATCAGTTCTTCAAGAGTATTAATGATGAGATTAAGAACCTTTTAGTTATACTTAATAATACTATTTTCTGTTTCCCAAGGGCTACAGATTGAAAATTACTGTCATGAACTTTGTGTTTCTACTTTCTCTCTGTACCTCTCCAGGCCAGATGGAGACTACATCTCTTCATTTAATGGTGGAAACACTAAAGGCGTTGAAGGAAATTCAGCGGGACACTTACCAAAATTCTGCCATGAATGTGGGACTAAATACCCTGTAGAATGGGCAAAGTTCTGCTGTGAATGTGGCGTTCGAAGAATGGTTCTGTGAACAGAATCCAAAAAAAGAAAAAGCTTAGTCCTGAATATTATGATTATTGCTGCTTGGACATCTGGAGCACTTCCTCTAGTGATTTCGTGCTAAAATTACTCAAAATACTTTTTTTCAACAGTTTTTGGAGCATAATTCTTTGGCCGTGTAATGTGCGTGTATATATGTGTGTGTACATATACTGTATATAATAAATACCTGGTAACCTAAGCTGTGCCATTCAAGGACATACCTACTTATCAGTCAGAAAATAACTTTAAGTGGAATCATTTACCTTAGGTATACCTTTTCTTTTGTTAAAGTACATTAAGTATACTTCCACAAACAATCCAGCATTAGTGCTTAGTGCTCTAAGCTTTCAGATGATCATTACTTTGAGCAGAACATAAGAATAAACATTTTTTATTATTGACCTATTTTCAGATAGTATCATTGTAGGATGGAATGCTTGAACTTTTGAAACTGAGAGAATAGTTTAGTTACAATTAGTTGTGTCGTTTTCCTGTAGAGCTCTTTAATAATTTATAAATATTTTTTAAAAAGAGAGGGAAAAACCCCTATTGCCTATGTTGCTCTTGACTCAGTGTATTAATTCTATAGAAATTTTTACTCAATTCTTTAAAACGTAATTAAGCAGTTCCCTTTTCAGAGACACAAAGCTGAAAATACATATGTTTCTTTTTCTAGTTATAACTGAATGATTATTTTTTTTTGCTCAGTGTATATTAGTTGAACATACATTCTTTCTACTTCTAATTGTCTTCAGATTTCACTTTTGTCCTTTTTTCCCATTATCTCATGTCTGAAGAGTAGTTTGCTACTTCATTTTTGCAGTTTGCAAGTTAATTATTTAATAGAAGATGCACAAAGTTCCTTGCAAAATCTTGCATTTATATCTATGTATTTGAATTTAGAAGAAATTAATGGATTTTAAGATAGATCATCTCACCTAATAAACAATTAACTTCAATAATTAATCGTTAGTGCAGGGCATGAAGGTAAAAAGGATTGAATTTTAATCACTCGAAGTATAGTTATATGTATTTATGGGTAGGTTAAGAGAATGTTAATATTTAATTTTCCCTACTCATGTTTTTCTTCCAGTGTTTAGTGCTGAAGCACCATTTACTTCACAATAAAAAGCCTCTGAAAATGCATTGCTTAATGGATAGCTGCTTTATTATGTAATTAAACATTCACAAAAATGTAATTATACTTTCACCTTTATTTTGACTAAAACACAGCTTTTAATCATTGTCACTTTCAGTGTAACATTGTATTTAGTAGTAAATGCCTTTGGTTGCTTGTGCAGCCAAATTCAGTAATTCAGTAGTTATTTCTGTTGAATCAAACCTAACAAACCTTGATCTTATTATAAAGGTACAAGCAAATCATTTATAGGCAATTTCTAACTTCTTGTTTATGATTCTGATCAACTGTGAGGATCAGCGTAGAAATTTGTGACTTACAGCTTTCTCTGAAATTCATTTATACTTAACTTTATAATTTTATTCATTAGTTGTTCTGTTTTGTTTTGTTTGTGTTTTTCATTTGGGCAGAGGATAACTTAGTGGTAATGGAAATTTAGGACTTACCTTATAGTTCCTTTCCTGACTGTCAATAATTTTTTTTCTGGTTGCCTTTATTTAGTCATATTGGCCAAAAGGAATGGTCATAGGTCAAAAAAACTATACTACAGCTTATTCCATCAACTAGAATAAGCTCTAATAAATTTAGGAGAATAATGTACATATTAGAGTTCCATTTCAATTGTTTATGTTCTTCTGTTCTAATTATTAGAAACCATATAAAGAAAGAACTTTAAACTCTTACTTTATCTAGAATTGAGCACTATGTTCTTCCAAGTATGTTTTTAAAGATCACATAAAAAAAAAAAAAAATCACATAATTTTTGTCTGCCCAAGGAAGGGATAGGTAAATGATCTTAAACAAAGTGGCATATGTTTGTTTCTCACTGAATTTTACTGTAGCAAGTAAATGTTATAATGTACTATGTGGAAATGAGTTGGTAAGAAATCATCTAATCCCAAAACCCAGAGATTGTTATAAACAGTAAGTAGGTGAAATATATTAATGAATTATGAAACATATCGATTCAGTGTATTTAAATGCATTTTTATATTACTTGCATATATTATTTTCATGTTGATTTGTTGTGCAATAGTTCAGTTTTTAAGAAATTTTCCTAGATCTATGCATCATTTATTTTATTTTTATTTATTTTCACAAGTATTTTCCAGTGTGGTAGAATGAAAAGATGATTTAAACTTAAAACTGTAAAAATTGCTTATATAACATTCTGAAAGTTATTAGCTTGGAAAGTAAGAGGAGTGTGGCTGCTGTTGCCTCTTGTCCGCTCTGTTTTTTTAAATTACAAACAATGTCTTCATTTGTGAACCTATTCAATAAAGACATGAAGCAAAAAAATGCCAGTTGGTTTTCACTGATGTAGTGTCTTTTTTCCAGACACAGGTAGAAAGACAGGAATCTACTGAAATAATAAGAATATATTCAGAGTCAGAATACAGACTTTTTAAATGAGAAAAGAGTTTTCACTGGCAGTTTTTTTATGTGCCGTCAGCTTTTTTTTTTTTTGCTGTCAGCTTTTAAGAGGAGTTACTACTGTTTTATTTTGAAGTGTTTTATAACTTCAAAGCATTATAAATCTGTTTCTTCACAAGATTTTTAAGGCATAGAAATTCTCTTTTTAGGCAATAAAATTTAGCAGTTGAAAACATTAGAGAAATGAGGTTAATAAGGAAACACTATGAGCATTTCTAATTAGGTAATACACAGGTCAGTGGCAAAAAGTATTTGTGATGAATACTTAATTAGATATCATATTTAAAGCTTTAAACTGTAGCTGTCTGTAGTGAAAATATTAGACATGTTTAATTTGTACTCAATTTTCCTTAGGCTCGAGGTGGATACTTTCTACCATGAGTAGAAGCTCAGGGAATGGAAAATAATGGAATACATACATAGCTACAGAAAGTCAGCAGGACTCATGTCTTTATTAGCGTTGCACATATATATATTTTATACGTTAAGTGTATTTTTAGTTTTAAGATGGTTAAGTGTATTTTTAGTACTAAAAATAGATTGATTTGTCCAACTGATTGTGCTGTTGAATATAGTAATGGAGAATCATTGAAACAAAGTTTATAATAGCCATATTCATTTTTATTTTCGTTTAGAAAAATTTTAGTTAAATATTGTCACAATATTTCTATACAACTTTTCTTTTATGTGTGAATTATGTTTTTGCCACTAGAGGGTGCTTTTGGATAATTTAAGATTACTATCCTCTAGTAATGGCCTCTCAGGAATAAGGTGCCGAGAAATATTGAAGGCCGGAGAAGAAGGGGATGACAGAGAATGAGATGGTTGGATGGCATCACCGACTCAGTGGACATGAGTTTGAGCAAACTCCAGGATTTGGTGAAGGACAGGGAAGTCAGGTGTGATGCTGTCCTTGGGATCACAGAGAGTCAGACACACTTAGCGACTGAATGACAAGAATAGCAGTAATAAGTATTTTTTTTTTATTACATGAAATGACAGAAATTTATAAGATGTAGTTTTTTGTTATATTTTGCTCTGATTTTAATAGCCTATGTGTTTTTTGTTTGTTTTTAAGAAACATAGTTTAGCTTCTTTGGGGCGCCAGCCAGGTGATATTTGATTAAAAAATCTTTCATATTAACACCTCACATAATTTTGTTAGCAAAAATTATGCTTCTCAAGTGTATTACTCATGCACATTACCATATAATTCTTATGCTATTACTTTAGCATTTCATCTTAGGACAGGAAAGCTTAAAGTTATAATCTTTAAGATGTTTTTATTTCCTTTGATCAGCTAACCTTATCTAATGAATGCAAGTGAGATCAATTTATATAGGAGCTAAATAAATGCTTAGGCCAAATATTAGATGCACAAAGCTAAAACTTTATAAACATTTTAAAGGATTTTTTTTTTTGGTCTTCATTCTATGAAATGCTGGGAATCAAGAGTTATACGTAAGGTGTGATTTAGTCCCTGTCCTATAGTTGATCATTTATTTGGAGAGGTCATTATATAAACATACAGTTTAGGACAAAACAAAGGATTTTTAATTGAAGTATAGTTGACTTAAAACATTGTGAAAGACTTTAACAAAACTTAATTGTAAAAATACCAACAAAATGCTTTGTAAGTGTTGAAACTTCTTATCACAGGTCATACACTTCACCATTTCCTATTTTTTTTTCTCCTTACCTTGTCCCAGTGCTTAGGAGAAAACTTGCTGGAATATAAAGAGCTGCAGTACCTTTTAGTGGGTAGAAGTGGTAAAGAGGATATGTGTATGATGAGTGTGCACGCTAAGTCATTTCAGTTGTGTCTGACTGTGACCCCCTTGTAGCCTGCCAGGCTTCTCTGTCCATGGGATTATCCCGACAAGAATACTGGAGTGGGTTGCCGTTTCCTCCTCCAGGGGACCTTGATCCAGGGATCGAAGCTGAGTCTCTTATGTCTCCTGCATTGGCAGGCAGCTTCTTTACCACTAGTGCCGCCTGGGAAGCCCTATGTGTATGGTTGTTGTTCAGTTGCTCAGTGATGTCCGACTCTTTGCGACCCCATGGACTGTAGCATGCCAGGCTTCCCTGTCCTTCACCATCTCCCGGAGCTTGCTAAAACTTATGTCCATTGAGTCAGTGATGCCATCCAGCCATCTCGTCCTCTGTCGTCCCCTTCTCCTGCCTTCAATCTTTCCCAGCATCAGGATCTTTTCTAATGAGTCAGCTCTTCTCATCAGGTGGCCAAAGTATTGGAGCTTCAGCATCAGTCCTAATGAATATGTGTATGGTGGGGTCTATAAAATGGGAGCTGTCAGAGCTGTGAAAAGTGAACTGCTTGGATTGTCCTGAGGACAGAGGACAAATCATCACTGAGTAAAAGTTACTGACAATTGCAACTGTTCAATCTTATCTCACAGAACTCTTCACTTTCACTGTCCTTTTTTTTTTTTTCACCTCTCTACTCAAAGCCTCAGTTTCTATGCCTGTTTTCAATTCGCAACTATGGATAGGAGGCTGCCAGTAGTGGTGAGTATACTTGACAATGAAATACTGATTTTCATTCATTGAATCACCAGTCTTAAAATCTTAAATTATAATACACTTGAAGACTGCCTGGAGCATTAAGATGAATGCCCTTACCCACCAATGGTGGAGATATAAATTTATGATACTTTTTGAAGAAGTTGACTAAATTTTCTTTAAAAGCCTTTAAAATACACATGCCTCATAATCCAGTAATTTTATTCCTAAAATGTGTTTCTTCTTGAAGAAGTAATCTGAAGAAGAATTTTTATGCAGAACACATTTAATAGTACTATTATTTGTAGTGATAAAAATTAATTTAGTAAGTTAATAAAGCATTTTTCAAATAATTTTTAATGGCATGGTGAGGTTATGTTTTGTTATTAGAACAAAAAGCTAGCCTAAAATAGTGAATGTGTGTAAAATACAATTCCAGTTGTATAGAAGATGAGACAGATAAAAGAGCTTTTAAAGTATTTATATTCCTCTTTATATCATGTTTATTTCTACTCTTAAGTAGTTATGATGTCACATATTCTTTATATTTTTGTATTACCAGTTTTTAAATGAATATATAATACTTTAATACTTTTTAATCTTTAAAAAATGAAGAGGTTTATGTTTTTCAGAACCACTCGCATTTGATGATAATTTATGGAAAATCACTACCTCCTCTTTGTTTTCTGATATTCACAAATGTAGTTGATAGCCCTATATTAATAGTAAGTATTAATAATATATTTAAGCTAGTTTCTGTGATACTTTTGTTAAAAGTGGTTTCTGTCAACTCTGCGTAATTTTAATAAGATAATTTTTCTTGAATTTTATTGAATACTCATATTCTGATATAGCCCTCCCTCAACTGTTTTACCACCTATGATTTGAAGAATTTTGGCAAGTATGAGAAATGCAAGTGAATTTTTGATTTATAGAGCTAAAACAAGAATTAAACTTGTTCTAAATGTTTTAGAGTTTTTTTTTTCTTTCTGCTTTTGATCTTTGAGGGGCAACTATATATACGTTTACTTATTATACTGTAAAATTTTCAAAGTTATCTTATTTCTCCCTCTTGTTATTTTATTCAAGAGGAATACTTTAAGAACCAAGAAGTTTCAATAATATATTTCCATTTTTGCTAATTTTCCCAAACTTAGGAGTCCTAATAAGGAAAAAAACTCATATGGACCACACAGGAAGCATCAGAAATTCTTCATTTTGAACACTAATCCTTCAAGGGTGATTTCCCTTTAAAAACTTGCTATTTAGTTAACTATTACAATTTGAAAATTTAAACCTAAAAGTTTGTTTTCCAATCTCTTACTATAGACAAAAGCAAAGCACCATTTGAATGAGCAACATGTGTTCTAGATCAGCTCTGCATTCTTGGTGAGGCTCTGTATTCTCACGGTCTTTGTTTTTGATGAACAGTGTTATGGTTCTCCCTCTGGTGTTACTCGAAAGATTGTTTGTCACTGATGCAGTTACCAGAAAGCTGTTATGTGAGGAGGGGCTTATCACTTACTGCCTTAGATACTTTATTTAACTAAACTTTGAACAATATTAGAAGTTAAACTGCTTAAAACATATCTAGTAGTGAAAAATTGTCTTGATCTATTTTAAACCTGAGTTTTCTTACAATCTAAGGGTCATTTGTCATGTTTGTGGCTAGCATCTTTTGAAAACCCTGTTTGGTAAATTTTCTCTTTCAAAATCTTAGCCAGAATGTAGTTTCCCACTCTTTCTTGCAGCTACGGAGTAGATATGTAACCTTGGAACTATGGAACAGACTGCGATTCTGAAACAAACAATGTGAGGAAGCAGACACTGTAGTATGCATCTGTTTTCTCTTGAGGATGGTGGTGAGACACTGGGCTTTGAAGGCAATTGTGACAGCGTCAAGAAGTGACACCCGTTTTGCAAGATGCGACCTGTTACTCGTTGACTCTGAACCAGTGACTACGCCAAGGGAAAAAGCAGGAAGAACACACTGATTTATGTGAGGAAGTCAAATGACATCAAATGAATTAAAGGTAACGGGTTATTAAAATATCAGTGTTGAATGATGCTTTTGCAAAGGTAACTGGGATTCCTTCTTACTTTTTATGTTTGTATACACAGTATCTGTGACAGCAGCCCTGGAGCCCAGAGCTTCCAATTTAAGTCCAAATACTAAATGATTTTAAGTTGTTTTACTTTTAATTTTAAAGTCACATGTCCCCATGGTGGCCCTTTAGCTGACTGTCCTCCACTGAAGTAGTCTTTCATTATATGGGCATTGTTTCTGGCTGAACAACTGCCTAAATTGATTAGCTGGCTCTTCCAGAGATTTCTGTGAATTATCCAGTAACTTTTAATAAATTCCTTTTTGCTTAAACTAAGTAGGCTGGGATCTGTTATTTGAACTCAAAATGTTTTCAGTGGTAAAATTTAGTATGACTTTGTGCTTCCCCTTCATAATGCCAATACTATTGAGAAAAGTGCTTAAAACCATGTTCTACAACAGGAAATCTTCAGTACATTGAGTTAAGACACCTTTCCTCATCCCACTCGTTGGTGTGAGATAATTACAAACTGAATTTTAAGAAATATACTTTAAGTTAATATAATTATATTCATCTGCCAGGCCCAGTTTGAGGCTTATCAGTAATGTATGTAAAATCTTTGCCACAAATGTCTGACACTGAAGTTTTTATATAATTTTAGATATATGTACATGTTATATATTCCTCAAATATTTAGCTGCTATTGATGTGCCAGGCACTGATCTAGGGGCAGTGAACCAACCAGTCAAAAGCCCCTGCCCTTTTGAGGTTCACATTCTAGTGGATGAAGATTGACAATAAAGAAGATAAATCAATATATTTTACATTAGAGTGTGATGAGTGTTATGGAGAAGAAGTGGGGAAGAGGTGGTTAGAATGAGACTGGTTGGAGAGTGGAAGTGGGTCTCAGTTTTAAGTAGGGTTTGAGGGATGATGGCATGAGAAAGTGACATTTGAGCATACAACATACAGAGGGCTGAGCCCTTATTGGTTATTCTTTTTGTTTACTTTGTTGAAATTGTTTACTGGGTTTAAGTGCTCTGTGTTATGAGCATTTAATATCTTGAAGCATGTAAGTGGACAGCAGAGGAAAGAGATTTCATGCAGAAGATAAAAAAAGACAAAGGCTCTAAGGTAGGACCCCTGTAACTGTGGAATGGTGTGAGCCAAGAACAAAATATTAGAAACTTAAAAGTTCCCAGATTGTTCATGCTGTGGAGGCCACTAAAATGGTTTTGACTTACTTACAGGAACAGGGAGTGATGTGATCTGGTTTAAACGTATAATCTGAATGTGTGTTCTTTGGCCCTGAATATGTATTCTGTGGGTTTTCCCCGTGGCTCAGTGGGTAACGAATCTACCTGCAGTGCAGGAGACACAGGCAGATGTGAGTTCGATCCCTGGGTCGGGAAGATCCCCTGGAGAAGTGCATGGCAATCCACTCCAGTACTCTTGCCTGGAGAATCCCAAGGACAGAGGAGCCTGGTGGGCTATAGTCCATAGGGTTGCAAAGAGTCAGACACGACTGAAACAACAGCACGCACACACAGCCCTTAAGTTAGTGAGAAATAAAAGGTAAAGTTGATACACATTCTACCCTAAAATGTCACATAAACTTATTTTTTACCTTCCCTTAACATTTGACTTTCAGGAAAGAATTACCTGATACAAGTTACAGTTGAAACAAACAGAAACTTTCCAACCCCACCTGAGTATAACACAGAAGGAGCAGTGTCCTCATTTTGCAAGACTTCCCTACAGTTCTCTAATCTCTGTTCATTAAAGTTGAAGCCTGATTTCCTTATTGACTCAACTATTTTCTCCTACTTGGGGAGGCAAAGTTTAGTCATTAAGTTTCAGTGCAGTTCAGTCACTCAGTCATGTTAGACTCTTTGTGACCCCATGGACTGCAGCACGCCAGGCTTCCTTGTCCATCACCAACTCGCTGACCTCACTCAAACTCATGTCCATTGAGTCGGTGATGCCATTCAACCATCTCATCCTTTGTCGTCCCCTTCTCCCGCCTTCAATCTTTCCTAGCATCAGGGTCCTTTCCAATGAGTCAGCTCTTTGCATCAGGTGGCCAAAGTATTGGAGTTTCAGCTTCAGCATCAGTCCCTCCAGTGAATATTCAGGACTGATTTCCTTTAGGATAAACTAGTTGGATCTCCTCGCAGTCCAAGGGACTCTCAAGATTCTTCTCCAACACCACAGTTCAAAAGTATCAATTCTTTGGTGCTCAGCTTTCTTTATAGTCCAACTCTCACATCCATAAATGACTACTGAAAAAATCATAGCTTGACTAGATGAATCTTTGTTATCAAAGTAATGTCTCTTCTTTTTCATATGCTGTCTAGATTGATCATAGCTTTTCTTCCAAGGAGCAAGTGTCGTTTTAATTTCATGTCTGCAGTCACCATCTGCACTGATTTTGGAGCCCCCCAAAATAAAGTCTGTCACTGTTTCCATTTTTTCCTCATCTGTTTGCCATGAAGTGATGGGACTGGATACCATGATCTTAGTTTCTGAATGTTGAGTTTTAAGCCAACGTTTTCACTGTCCTCTTTCACTTTCACCAAGAGGCTCTTTAGTTCTTCTCTACTTTCTGCCATAATGGTGGTGTCATCTGCATATTTCTCCCGGCAATCTTGATTCCAGGTTGTGCTTCATCTAGCCTGGCATTTCTCATGATGTACTCTGCATTTAAGTTAAATAAGCAGGGTGACAATATGCAGCCTTGATGTACTGCTTTTCCTACTTAGAACCAGTCTGTTGTTCCATGTCCAGTTCTAACTGTTGCTTCCTGACCTACATACAGGTGTCTCAGGAGGCAGGTCAGGTGGTCTGGTATTCCCATCTCTTTAAGAGTTTTC
Source organism: Cervus canadensis (assembly GCF_019320065.1). NCBI lineage: Eukaryota > Metazoa > Chordata > Mammalia > Artiodactyla > Cervidae > Cervus > Cervus canadensis. The sequence goes on from NC_057397.1 coordinate 40,024,744, forward strand.
CACAGTTTGTTGTGATCCACACAATCAAAGGTTTTTGTGTGATCAATAGAGCAGAAGTAGGTGGTTTTCTGGAACTCTTTGGCTTTTTTAATGATCCAACAGATGTTGGCAATTTGATCTCTGGTTCCTCTGCCTTTTCTAAATCCAGCTTGAAATCTGGAAGTTCACGGTTCACGTAGTGTTGAAGTCTGGCTTGGAGAATTTTGAGCATTACTTTGCTAGTATGTGAGATGAGTGCAATTGTGTGGTAGTTTGAGCATTCTTTGGTATTGCCTTTCTTTGGGATTGAAGTGAAAACTGACCTTTTCTAGTCTAGTGGCCACTGCTAAGTTTTCCAGATTTGCTGACATATTGAGTGCAGCACTTTCACAGCATCATCTTTTAGGATTTGAAATAGCTCAACTGGAATTCCATCACCTCCACTAGCTTTGTTCGTAGTGATGCTTCCTAAGGCCCACTTGACTTCCCATTCCAGGATGTCTGGCTCTAGGTGAGTGATCACACCATCATGGTTATCTGACTCATGAAAACCTTTTTTGTATAGTTCTTCTGTGTATTCTTGCCACCTCTTCTTAGTATATTCTGCTTCTGTCAGGTTCCTACCAGTTCTGTCCTTTATTGAGCCCATCTTTGCATGAAATATTCCCTTGGTATCTCTAATTTTCTTGAAGAGATCTGTAGTCATTCCCATTCTATTGTTTTCCTCTATTTCTTTGCACTGATCACTGAGGAAGGCTTTCTTATCTCTCCTTGATATTCTTTGGAATTCTGCATTCAAATGGGTATATCTTTCCTTCTCTCTTTCGCTTTTTGTTTCTGTTCTTTTCTCAGCTATTTGTAAGGTCTCCTCTGACAACCATTTTGCCTTTTTGCATTTCTTTTTCTTGGGGATGATCTTGATCACTGCCTCCTATGCAATGTCATGAACCTCTGTCCATAGTTCTCCAGGCACTCTGTCTATCAGATCTGATCCCTTGACTCTGTTTGTTGCTTCCACTGTATAATCATAAGGGATTTGATTTAGGTCATACCTGGATGGTCTTGTCATTAAGTTTCCCTTCCTAATGTAGTACCTGATATTCATAAACTTACCTTTCATCAATGTAAAATCATCTCAATATAACCTTCAAGTATAATGGACAAGAGATCCTTCTAAGACACCATGAAAGGAAGGATGGAGGATTAATAAAAGATGCATGTGGATTAGAACTGGAACATCTTTAGATCCTGAGGAAGCTGTCAGGGTTGGTCCCTCTGCCAGGCTGTATGCTTCTCTTACTCATCCGCATACTTCTCTAATTGTGTATCTTCTTCACTCACTACCTGTTCCCCCATTCTTTAAATTTGCCAGTGCTCAACTTAATAAAACCTTAAAAACATTCTATTTCAGTCTTACTTTGGGTAAATTTATTTGAGATTGTGGCTCAGATTTCTGGAACAGGGCACCTTAACTAGTTCATTTTCTCAAGCTGTGTGACATTTATCGCAGATTGTTAGTCTCTCATTAATTGTACTTCGGGCAGATGCCCTAGAGGGCCCCATTGGGTGGGTTGAGAGGCATGACCTCACACGGCTAAGAACACTTAGCAGAAGTCATGGCTGGTACAGACTTCCTTAAAGCAGGTGTGGATGTGTCAGGGAATGGCTGACATATTTAGAAAAAGTATTTGATTATAATAGCCTTCATTTAAAACATTTTTTTAAATTGGAGGATAATTGCTTTGTGTAGGTTTCTGTTGTATAACAATGTGAATCAGTCATAAGTATGCATGTGTCCCCTCCCTCTTAAGCCTCCTTCCCGACCCACCCCCGGCACACCCCCTCTAACCCGTCAGAGAGCACCAGGCTGAGCTCCCTGCATTATACAGTAACTTCCCACTAGCTAGCTATTTGACATGTGAAGGTGAAAGTAAAAGTTGCTCAGTCGAGTCCAACCTTTGCGACCCCATGAACTATACAGTCCATGGAATTCTCCAGGCCAGAACACTTGAATAGGTATCCTTTCCCTTCAGGGGATCTTCCCTACCCAGGGATCGAACCCAGGTCTCCCACATTGCAGGTGGATACTTTACCAGCTGAGCCACAAGGGAAGCCCAGCCACAAGGAAAGCCCACTTTACATATGTTAATGTATAAATTTCAATGCTGTTTTCCCAATCCCTCCCACCCTCTTTTTTCCCCTCTGTGTCCTCAAGTCCAGTCTCTACGTCTGCGACACTATTCCTGCCCTACGAATGGGTTGATCAGTACCATTTTTCTAGATTCCATATATATGCCTTAATACATGATACTTGTTTTTCTCTTTTGGACTTAACTTTACTCTGTGTAACAGGGTCTAGGTTTGTCCACCTCAGTTCAACTGGCTCAAATTTGTTGCTTTTTATGACTGAGAAATATTCCATTGTATAGCCTTCAAAGTAGCAAATTTGAAAAACTGAAGTGAAATGTTTTATGTAGATATTTGTTAATAGCTATTAGTATTAATCTAGTGCAAAGATTCTAAGTGACAGTAGAGAGACAAACCTCTTGGAAATTTGTGTCCAAATTTTGTGATGATGGAAGTAGAGCAATAGTTTACAAAAGCAAATACATTATACCTGTTTTTTTAAATAATACCTCAAAAAGTAAAGCCTGATGGAATTTTAGCTACTGGGACTGTGCTGAAGGTAAATGAAGAATTTTAAAACGTGAGATCTTAGAAATTTTTACCTTCATGGAAAACGTGATTTTTATTTACAGCTGATAGAATTTGGAAGAACTTCATAAGGAGTAAGACCATAATGACCGATAGCATGAAGATTTCATGGATAGAGTACCATAAAGACCATCCAAATTTTAATAGAGGATGTGTGTTTCCACAGAAAAATTTACAGTAGATTTGATGAAATGTCCTTCTTAAACTGACTGTAAATGAAAGGATGGCTAAAAGAAAAGAAACACTTCTAGTTGTGATAGAACTATCTTAATCCTGAAAGGAATATCTCTTACTTCAGTAAATTCCTTTAAAGCTTGTTTTAAAAGACTCTTAACTGAGTCTCTTTGTATAAAGTAATATTCCTCTAAGTGTGCTAGGTTCGTGGTTTTTACATAAAAGTGTTCTGTAGTCAGTTTTGGAAATGGTATCTTGATGTTAAACTTTTTAAAAAACTTTATGAGTTTACAGAGCTTTTAATATATGAATTGTGGATCTCCAAGAGAAAATGATCTGATCTCAGAACTCAGGTTTGTTTCTTTTTTTTTTAGAATCTATAGAGGGTTTCTTGTGACAGTCTTTAAAAAGTGCTGATTTAAGGCATCCACATACATATCTGAAAGACAGTGTCCATTGAAATGAAACAAATCTAATTAGGGGATAGAAATAATAAAAAAATGTAGTATCCAAGATCATTACTAACCAACCTGCCGTGTCTTTACTTACCTTGCTAGTAGCTAGGAAACAAGAGAAATACAATCATAAAAGCCTGGTGGTTTTTTCCATGAATTTGACACACTATGCTGAATAAGAATTTTGGGGTGTGAGTTTTCTCTCCAATTCAATTCTATCATAAACAAATGATAAAAATGAAAGTCAGTAGTTAAAAAGGAGGAAAATTTTAATAATTTTTAATGAATTTTAAAATAATCACTCCTTATTTTGTCACAATCTCAACCTTGTTAGGAACATTATAGACAGCCTTCATGGAAACACTTTCAAGAACACGTTTAAAAGTTTCCCTTTTGAAGCTTAAAATGTCCTTTTCATAGCTGATGGTTTACCAACAGCGCTGCTTCGTCAGGGTGGAGGTGTACCACATAGTTGACCTGTTTTGTGGTGGATGGAAACATAGCCTTCTTTGATAAGTCTGTCTGGAGGAAAAGCTTGGTGGAGAATCAGTTGCTCCCAAAAAGTGTTAGTAAACTCCCTTTTCTGGAATTAATAATAAAAACCAAAGAGAAAACTTAGTTGGCTCACCGCCTCATTACCGGGAATCAGTGAATATATACAACTGTGTGTACAACTCGATACAGCCGTCTGCTCCAGTGAGGAGGAAACTCTGTGTGGGTTGGGGACCATGAGAAAGAGAAGCTGAGAGACAGACGTGAACTGAGAGGAAGGTCTTATTGAGGATGGCACCTGAGCATTGTCTGTAGATTAAATAAGTCAGTCAGCTCTGAACCAGGTGATGATGAGACCACAGTGGCTATTTTAGAACACTTGGCCCGCCTAGAATAGTGTTTTCAGTTTCCTTTGTAAGTGAAGACTATTGGCAAATCTAAGCCTAGAAGGATTTGCCAATAGTCTTCACTTATAAAAATGGAAGATGCCTGCCTTATAAGCTAGTTTTCAGGCCCTGACAAAAACAGGCAGTAAAGTAGTATTCCTATTCTTACGTAGTTTGGGTCCCCAGTCTCATGTACATTCTTGACAGTTAAGAGGTTAAAGACTATATTTCAATGGAAGTGAAAAATCAAATAGTGGTGCCATATTAAAAATCTTGGGCTTAAAAACTTGTTTTGGAGGACTTCCTTGGTGACCCAAGGGTTCGGACTCTGCACTTCCACCACAGGGGGCCCAGCTTCAGTTCCTCATGGGGGAACTAAGATCCCATAAGCCACATAGCATGACCAAAAAAAATCCTGTTGGGATTAATTAAATGAATCTGACAGTGTTAATACATAGGTCATTTATTATCAAAGGAGAAATGTTATCCAAAGTAAGCAATTGTAGTACTGTATGAAAATATTTTTATATACAGATATTGTGTCAAAATTAAATATACACATTCCATTAATTAAAAGGCCAACATATATTATTCTCTTAAAAATATACTTCCCGAATTGCAAACTCATGTAGACAAATTTTATTACACATAAATGACAAAAGTAACCCAGTGCTATGGTTTAGCATCCTTAGGACAGGTGACTTTCTGTTTTGTGAAACTATTCATTATTTTAATTTTAAAACATCTGTAATATCATTTATCAAAGGCACTGTGTTATACATTCATGTTTAATTACATCTCTTAATATCTTTCAATTACCTTGGACTCCTTGATGCTACTGCTTCTTTATATGACTCATTCTCATGGGCCTTATCCATATCTCACTGTTAACTCTGAAACATTTCCAGCACAGACGAGAAAAATTTCTACTCTCATTGCAGCATACTGATGCATAATGGGCATAAAACTATATATTTTGGTAATAATGAAATGTTAATTTTTAATCCTCATAACCTTTATATACTTCACAGAATTTATATATCTTCTGAAAATTTTAAACACATTTAAAAAGTATTATTGCAACTAATACCTTATATGGATTGTCTTAAAAAAAAAGGTTCAGAATTAATACCAATTAATATATGTCCTCATACATGTGAAATAGTTTTGTTGATTGCAGCATTTGGTTTCCATTGTTTAGGTCCATCTTCTGGAACTACAGTAAGGATTTCTCAGTTGCTGTAATCTGTTTTAACCAGGATGCATTCAGTAACTTCCAGGAGGCGTTCTGCCTTCGAAAATCGCATGAGCAGATAGATTCTTGGAGGATACAAATAAAACTCAAGGTTTTATATTGCTACTCCATATTTTCAATGTTCTTTAATGCCCCTCAAAATTTTATTCCAACAAGTTTTTATCTTTTGTAGTAGTATCTTTAGGAAACACAAGTCATTCTGTTTTTTCTGTTCCTTTAAAGATTTATTCTCTTCCTAGAGAAATACATAAAAAAAGTTTTTAAGTGCACATTTTAATAAAAATACACATTGTAAAACATTCAGTCTTAGTTTCCACTATACTAGGTTATAGTAAAAATTTGGTAATTAAAAAGAAGAATTTTGGGACTTCCCTGGTAGTCCCAGTGATTAAGACTTTGCCTTCTAATATAGGGTGTGCACGTTTGATCTCTGGTTAGGGAGCTAAGATCCTACAAGCCTTGTGGCCAAAAAACCAAAACATAAAACAGAAGCATTATTGTAGCAAATTTAAAAAATGGTCCATGTCAAAAGAATATTTAAAAAAGGAGAATGTTGAATGACATTTTTAAAAAATTATGGTTCCTAGCTACAATCATTGATGTGTAGGATATACAAGGTTGTTACGATTTAAAATTTAGGATTAAAGAGCCATGTCAGGTGGCCACCATTTTTAGCAATGCAACATAAGTGGACATAAGAGTGCTGTTTAAACTTTTGTGAGAAAGATCTGTACATTATTCAACTGAGTTTTTTTTTTTTTTACAATGGAGAAATATTTTTATGGAAGAAATAATTAATACTGAAAATATTTATTTTGGCAAAGATGATTAATAAGAATATACCCAATTAAGTTTGTTCCCTAGTCTTCACTAGAGAATGGAAGATGTCTGCCTCATAAGCTAGTTTTCCTACTCAGTCAAAAATCTTCAAAAGGGCTACTTGTACAACCTACAGAAAGTGGAGAAAGAGACACCTCAGATATAATAGACATAGAAAAGAATAGTGATGCGTATCCTCAGTTATATTTTCATGAGTCCCAGAGATGTGGACTCTGGATGCCTGAGAAGTGAGTTACTACAGGGTAATTTCTTCATTTCAATAACAACCGATTATTAGGTGTTTCCTAGGTCAGGTACTGTGCTCAGTGCTACACATATATTATTTCATTTTATCTACTTAGTAACTATAAGATTGGTAATTTCACCTTTCACATTTGAGGAAACTGAGATGCAAAGAGGATAAGTAATCTGCCATGGTCATATAATCAAGTAAATATAATAGATTGGGTCTTGAGCTTGTTTGTCCTATTTTTAGTGTGGTCACATTCAGATTTCTTTCAATTATATATTTAGTAACACTAACACATACTCTTAAAATAATTCATTTACAAGATTAGAGGACAGATTTCAAAGGTAAATATGAAGCAGGATTTCTAATATTCTTTGTATTGAGGATCCCAGAACATTTGTTTGTTTGTTTGTTTTTGAGGCAAGGAGTATGACTTTATTTTGAAAGTCAGAAGACCACGAAGATGGCTCTGTCATCTTCAAAAGGGCTACCTGTACAACCTACAGAAAGTGGAGAAAGGGACATCTCAGATGTAATAGAGATAAAAGAGAGTAGCTCTGCGTATCCTCAGTTATATTTTTGTGAGTCCCTGAGTTGTGGACTCTGGATGCCTGAGAAATGAATTAATGTCTTAATTAACTAATGTCTCAGGGTTTGGATGCCAGATTCCTTTACAGAACAAAGAGGGAGGGGTGTGAGGAAGTAAAATAAAAAAGTCATATGCCAAAACATCTTTAAAAAGTATAAACTGAAGTTTATGTGACTAGCAGACTTGAAATACATAGACATGAACATTTCATGACTTTTCTACATAGACCAAGACTAAGCATTCATTAAAAAGACAAACATGATTTTATGTCTGTAATTTCAGGAATACAGGTGTTACCTCCTTTTTCTAAACTTTCTTTCCAAATTCCCTTAGCCAGAGGCACTCAGTATATTGATACTACTCAGGTATTCATTTCAACTATTCCACTTCAGGTTGGAATACCTAGGGTTTCCTGAGTCCCAGGGTGTGCAGACTCACTCTGCTTCTCTAAGAGGAGTAAGGGATTTCCATACTCCTATCCTGGGCTGGGAAGATCTCCTGGAGAAGGGAGTGGCAACCCATTCCAGTATCCTTGCCTGGAAAATTCCATGGACAGAGGAGCCTGGTGGGGCTACAGTCCATGGAGTCGCAGAGTCAGACACGACTGAATGACTAACACACACAGAGTGGTCAAATAACATAATAATGGAAATGTGATAAAAGAATCTATCACTCTCATGAACCAGGTGTGTTCATTTTTCCATGCCTCATTCTAGTTAATATATCATTGTCACATTTAGTGAAATATGCCTTTTCATTCATAAATATTTTGCATATTGCTATATAATTTTATGCAACAAGCTAATAGAATGTGTGTACATATAGAGTATTCATGTACTATTTCACATATACAGTATATAGTGTATGGGCTTCCCTGGTGGCTTAGTGGTAAAGAATCTGCCTGCCAATGCAGGAGACATGAATTCAGTTCCTGGGTCAGGCAGGAAGATCCCCTGCAGAAAGAAATGGCAACCCACTCCAGTATTCTTGCCTGGGAAATCCCATGGACAGAGGAGACTGGCAGACTATATAGTCCATGCGGTTGCAAAAGAGTCAGACATGACTTAGCAACCAAACAACAACACTAATATATTGTATAATCTATGTGAGTAAAATAGATTTAAAAAGGGTCCTTATTTTTAATATGTATTCCTTCACTAAGGTCGCTTTTTTTATTTGTATCTTGTTTTCTAGTTTATTTTTTTCTATATAGTTTGGTCATGTTCTTTGCCTATTACCTATTGAGGTTTTAATTTTCTTTGTTAAAAAATCAATGCTCTGATATTTTCCCTAGCTTCTTTAATTTTAAAATAGTGGTTTTTTAAAATGCAGTTTAAAGAGATCCAATTTCTAAGTCGTATCTCCCTTTTCCTTTTACCAATATTATAATGACTATTTTCAAAACCAACCATATAAAAGGAAACAGTTCAAAGAGAAACATTCAGAAATTGTTGAGCAAAAAGCTGATAAAAAAGATGTCTGCCTTCACCCTCTGCCTTCACATTAGCCTCTGCTGATTTGCATGGTCTCCAGCCCATGCGTGCGTATGTGCTCAATCACTCAAGTTGTGTCCGACTCTTGTGACCTCAAGGACTGTGGCCTGCCGTGCTCCTCTGTCCATGGGATTCTTCAGGCAAGAACACTAGAGTGGGCTGCCATGCCCTCTTCCGGGGATCTCCCTGACCCAGGGATCGAACCTGCAGTCTCATGTCTCCTGCGTTGGCATGCAGGTTCTTTACCACTAACGTCACCTCAGAAGCCCCCTCATGCCTGTAGACAGTACCAAACTACTAAAATGACATCATAGAACACGGAGTTGGGAAGAGAGGTGCACACTGGCTCCAGCCCACAACCAAAGGTTACAGAGCGCAGCTTTGGGGAAAGGCCTGGCCTTCCAACCCTTCTGATCCATTTATTTTGAAAGCTCGTTGTGTATGAGGACTTCTACTTTGTTGTTTCCTTAACAGGGCTGATCTTTATCAGGATGCTGGAGTTATTTCAAGCTGTTGAAGGCAAACATCTGGAGGGTGCAATAACTCTTACCAAATTCTTAGTGGGTTGGGCTTCACCCAGGGAAGGGGGTTTTCTTCCTTTACCCTTAAAAACAAAGTCATAATATTGATTATTAGTCCTTTATTGCTTCTTCCATTATTATAACTGCTAAATTTCATATTACCTTCAGCTCATCTAATCTACTTGAGAATCTATATATTGTTAGTATGGCAGAATACTAATTTCACTTAGAAATATTATCAAATATCAGGGAAAAGGGAGAAACAAGAAAGGTTAGGTTAGTCCTCCAAATAACCTAGACTCATAATTTTGCAGATGTGTCCAGCACTGTGTTAATTGCTGTGAGGTCTGAAAAACAAACATGGAAGGGTATACTCACAGAGACAAAACTAGAATTTCAATCAACATGAAAATAATATTGCACTAAGTTGTTAAATCCTAACCATAAATTTTATTAAACTTTACCCATCAGAAGCAAGGTGAAATGCACAATAGTAAAAAGTTTGTAGCATGCCTGACTCATGAAGAAAATTCAATGTAGTTGACCATCTTTAACATCTTGTCTTCTCATTACAAGAAAAAGCTGGATTGTATCAGTTAATTTTGTAACCATTTTAATATCAAGATTTTAATTTTCATGTTATTTCTCTAAAATTAGTTGATTTTGGAACATGGTGATCCATGCAAAGTTCCTCACATGAGAGAAAGAAGTGCAAACATACAGCATACCTATGACCTTTAACCCTTCTATTCGAAGAGGTGATATTGATAGTTTGCTCTTTTCAGTTAAGCCCTGACTTGAAACTTATACTCAACATAAGGCGTTACTAAGCAATTGCATTTGTAAGCAACATGAAATGAACTTCCTATTCCTGCATAAGATAGTACAGTAATCCTTCTGTATTTGTAGGGGGATTGGTTCTGGGACCTGGGTGGATACCAAAATCCAAGGACAGATGCTCAAGTTCCTTATATAAAATAGCATTGAATTTGCATATAACCAGGCACATGCTCCTGTAGACTTGAAATCGTCTCTAGATTACTTATAATACCTAATACAGTGTAAATGCTGTGTAAATAGTTGTAAACACAATGTAGATGTTGCATAAATAGTTGTAAATGTGGCTCGACAAATTTTAAGTTTGGCTTTTTGGAAGTTTCTGGAATTTTTTTTGAATATTTTTGATCCACAGTTGGTTGAATAAGAGAATGCAGAACCAATGGATATGACAGGCTGACTGTACCTTTTTTTTTTAATGTCATCCTCTTTATTTTTTTGTTTTTTAAGTGTAGAATAATTGCTTTACAATGTTGTATCAGTTTCTGCCAAACAACGTGAATCAGTCATAATTATATTTTTATATATATGCACACATATATATCCCCTCCCTCAGAAGCCTCCCTACCCCTTCCCATCCCACCCTTCTAGGTCATCACAGAGTGCCAGACTTGGGCTCCCTGTGTTGTATCGAAGCTTTCCACTAATTACCAGTTTGACACATGATAGTGTATATATGTCAATGCTACTTTCTCAATTAGTCCTTCCCTCTCCTTCTCCCGCTGACTGTAATTTAAATCATTATAAATAAGGATTAAGAGCTGAAATATAAGCTCTTCATGAATCTTAAACTTTGCCTTGAAGGATGTATAGATAGAACAGTAGAGATCAGATGTATAGAAAACAGAAGAAATTCTATATAAGAAGTTAACATGAATAAGGGGACAAGACTGGAAATAAGCTTGGCAAAAACACACCACCAGGAGGAGGCTGGCTTGCATGAAGTAAATAACCATAATGATAAATGAAGTAGTCCAACTTATTAAGGTCCAACATGTATTTTCATCACTGTCTATAGGGCTTAAGGACAATCTTGCCATTTTACCTTCTGTGGGCAACTACTAGTATTAAAATTTTTTTTAAACAATCCTTTTTCTATCATAAAAATGTTAACTTTTTAAAATATATAATAAATATTTTGGCATATTGGCTTTATATGGCAGCTAGTAAAATTCCTAAGGAGAGAGTAAAGTAATAATAGTAATAATAAAAATTTATTGAAACTTTTTAGTACTAAGCAGGTTTCCCAGGTGGCTCAGTGGTAAAGAATCCACCTGCAATGCAGGGGATATGGATTTGATCCCTGGGTCAGGAAGACCCCCTTAGAGCAGGAAATGGCAACCCACTCCAGTGTTCTTGACGGGATAATCCCATGGATAGAGGAGGCCTGGCAGGCAACAATGCATGGGGTTGCAAAGAGTTGGACATGACTGAGCTCGCATGCATTCATGCTATATGAATTATATCATTTAACACTTAACCTTTTCAACATCCTATAGTGTAGATACTATATTTTTCTCCACTTCGCAGGTGAAAGAAATTGTTGTCTAGTCCCAAGGTAATGTCTTCCATATTTTGTTTTGTTGGTTACATTTCATAACTGCTAGTAGAGAAGTAGAAAAAATTAGCCCTGTACTTATCAAAATTATTGAGGCAAAAAACCTGAAAATTGTTGGACATAAATACACTCAAATTTTATATAAAAAGATATTTGTTAAATATTTGATTAATTTTTATAGGTTATGAGTTCTTACAAATGTGTACATAAATGGGTTAAAATTAAGATATTTTAGAAATAAAAATTTACCATCTTCATCCAACTTATCACCCTAGCCTCCTTGAAAATTACTATGGCAATATGAAGTGAAAGCCACTCAGTTGTGTCTGACTCTTTGTGACCCCATGAATTATGCAGACCATGGAATTCTCCAGGCCAGAATACTGGAGTGGGTAGCCTATCCCTTCTCCTGTGGGATTCCTTCTTCCCGGCCCAGGAATCGAACCGGGGTCTCCTGAATTGAAGGAGGGAAGCCCATGGCAATACTATTTATTAGTTTCTTTCATGTATTTGTTATCCTTTTTTAATTGAAGTATAGTTGATTTACAGTGTTGCCCTTTTTTATTTTTAGTTCCCTTTTATAAATGATTTCTTTGCCCTAGCCAAGAGAGGAATAGGTACTTTATAAGTTGAAATTTTCCTCTTCTAGAATTGAGTAAATGCATTTTAGTTTTCTTATAAGCACTTAGATTTCTCTGCTAATGCTTATGATCATCAGAGAATACTAGGATCCTATCCCTGGAGGAGTTTATATTTTGGTTCAAAGTAAATAGTCCTCAGCTTACCTTGCTGGTGCAGTTTAGCAGTGTCAATGTGCCCTGTGAAACTGTTGATAGGTGAAGCTTGAAATCGTCGCTGATATTCATTTTAAGGAATTGCTTCAACTTTCGAGCAGCACGATTCAAAAATGAAGCTTCCTATTATAAAAAAAACATCAGAAGGGCTGTGGTTCAAATAAAATATTAAGAAGTAATAAGCTTTTCTAAAGAGCCTAGAGCCAGAACTGTATTGCTAAATAATGCCCCACCTCCACCCCACTTTTCTTCTATTCCAGTTAATCACATGACTGATGAGCAACTAAACTGAAACTGTTTAGCTCCCAGGTGATAGCCTCAAGTGCCTAGAACTCAGTTTAATGATTATGTGACACTTTAAACTCTTTTTTTTTGTTATGTATGATCTTATCGCTTATGAGTAAGCACATAACAAGTTTATTCAGTATTAAACAAGATAACTAAAGGAGAGTGCTTCTGAAAGCAGCAGTAATAAAAGGTATGTGTGATTTTTATTATTATTATTTTTGCCCCTTTGGCGATATGGATGAATAACTGGCAATAATAAAGGGCCTATTTGCCCAAAACAAGTTTTCAAAAATAGGAATTTTTTTTGGAATTTATGGATACACTCAAATGCCATGAGGTTAACTCAGTTATTGTGAGTTTCCAAAAGGCTTGAATAGCACACTAGTTTCTGAAGAAAGAGATGACACAAACTTTTATTCAAAATTCTGTAAATTGTAACATTACACCAAATAGAGGAGGTAATGATTTGAAGATAAGAAAATATTGAAAGAAAAAATTTAAAAATGCCTACAACTAAATTATGCCCATTAATTATGTCTGTATATGCAAGCAATCATTCTGACAAGCATTTTCCTGAATAAATGTTTCAGAACGGAGAGGTATATCTTTGAATTCAGCAGTTCTACTGTTTTCAAGGTGAAAAATGAAATGCTAAAATTGAAAGGAATATTTATCAAATAAGCATAGGAAAATTTGTAAAATAAAAGTATAAAAGACCACAATATAACAATATATCAATGGGAATTGTCAGGTTAGAACCAAAAGACTATGTCATTAATAATCAATATAATAAACAGATACAGGAAATATAAACTTCTATGATATCAAGCTCAAATGACATATAAATTCCAAATAATTATCATTACCTTATTATCATCACATGAATGTTTTTTAAAAAAGTTAGGTTCGTTATTCAGGCAATTGCTATCAAAGTTTATCATGTTGTCCTGTAATAAATAATATAAAATAATATGGTTAAACTGGGGACCTTTCTAGTATGTTGTAATTATAAAAATAACAATGTTATAATATTTGGTATTTATATGTGCATTTTTAGGAAAACAGCCTGGCTCAGCTGACTAGGCAGAATAGTTTTCTATAATTGAAGAATAAACAAGTATATACACAAACCCTTAAAAAGAGCCTCCCTAGACTCCATAGTTTAATTCAAGAAATGAGAGAAACTGGTTCTTGGGAGGGGGTAATGAAAGTATCTATTTTAGTAGTTGTACTATATAGGAGTTGTACTATATGGGAGAAGGGAATGGCAACCCACTCCAGTATTCTTGCCTGGAGAATTCCATGGACAGGGGAGCCTGGCAGGCTGCAGTCCATGGGGTCGAAAGGAGTCTTTCACTATATAGGAAACACTATAAATTTAGAAATCATGAAGTTGAGATTCATTTAAGCAGTTATTTGGCCCAGTTTCCTGACACAATCAAACAGTGACAAAGAATTAAGAATGATTTACTTGACAGAGTAAAGTTGAAATTCATTCTACAGCATTTTAAACAAACCAGTTGGGGATGTTTGAGGTAGAATTTTGCTGTGAAAAAGTGAGACTGAATGTGTGTATTGTCATATAGGAGTGGGAAGGCAGACTGGCACATTCTCATTTTTCTTATCTAAGATATTATCTTATCTAAGGAATTTCTTATCTTTAGAAGGTGGGGATTTAGAATGCAGTTGACATATTAGAATTTCCTAAGGATTCAGATTCTTTATTCACAGGATTGGACTAGCTCTGTCCAGCAAACTAGCAATTCCATGATATCAAAGCTTCTATCGAGCAATCTTAGCCTATGTGTTGTCATCAAAGAAACACAAAAAGTGGGGTAAGGGCAGGATTTAATCATGGGCTTCTAATCTTCATCTGCCTCTCAGAAAAATATGCATTAGTCTTCGCACCTGTGAAAAGCATAAATAGTCTCTGGGTTTATCCTGACATTAAATGTATATATTATCTGTTTTACCTGTAAGAATTATACAGCCTGAATATGTAATCATTCATATAACCATTCAACACTTCCTACAGGTCAGTGTGCAAGGTTCTCTGCCAAGCTTAATGGGAAAACAAAGATAAAAAAAAAAGTTGCATTTTCTTGTGCCCATAAAGGGCAGATGCTGCATCCTTTGACGCTTGTACATCATTTCTTATGTTTGTGAAAGTATGCTTACATAAACAAGATTTGTTAGCACCAACCATCCTAGTCATACTGCAAATATCTCAAGTGCAAATAGATATATTTTTCTATAACTATCCTCATGTTGCCATTATAATAATACACATTCCTGAAAAGATAGTGGAGAATTAATGTTCTCTGCAAGGAGATCCAACCAGTCCATCCTAAAGCAGATCAGTCCTAGGTGTTCATTGGAAGGACTGATGCTGAAGCTGAAACTGCAGTACTTTGGCCACCTCATGCGAAGAGTTGACTCATTGGAAAAGACCCTGATGCTGGGAGGGATTGGGGGGAGGAGGAGAAAGGGATGACAGAGGATGAGATGGCTGGATGGCATCACTGACTCGATGGACATGTATTTGAGTAAACTCCGGGAGTTTGTGATGGACAGGGAGGGCTGGCGTGCTGCGATTCATGGGGTCACAAAGAGTTGGACACGACTGAGCGACTGAACTGAACTGAACGTTCTCTCATTTTCCTATTGACTTATATTTAGCCTCAAGAAGGACAATAAATCATTCATACATTTCTCTCTGATAAGACATGCATTTTGTTTTTGCCATGTTATTACTGTTGTTTAGTTGCTAAGTCACATCCAACTGTTTTGCAACCCCATGGACTGCAGCCTGCCAGGGTCTCTATCCATAGGATTTCCCAGGCAAGAATACTGGAGTGGCTTGCCATCTCCTTCTCCAGGGGATCTTCTGACCTAGGGATTGAACCTACGTCTCCCACATTGGCAGTCGGATTCTTTACCACTGAACCACCTGGGAAAGCCCTGTTTTGGCCACACAATGCCTCCAAAAAAAAAAAAAAAACAGATTAACAAATATGCAGCTATCTGAATGACATTTTTCAATTTACCAAAAATTATAATATGGAATAGTACCTATTTCTTGCAGCATTTTAATAAATTGCATGAGACATGAATATTTGAAAATCCATATTAATTAAGCCACTGCTCCAGGTATTTTAACAAGACTCATTTTTGGCAGATACAGAAAGGTAATATTGTACCAGGTGATTTGTTTGTCAAATGTTTGCAGCAGTAGATAAAATTGTTACTTAGAAGGTTGACATAAAAGGCTGACTCCTATAGAAGTCACAATTATAACTGAATAGTTAACTTTAGTTTGCATTTTATGACTAAATTTAACATAAACATAAATGAGTAACAACTACAGTTGCTTTCTGCAATTGTTTTCATTTAAGCCCTATGAGAAAGATGGTTCAGACTAAGATTTATAGAATCATAGAGTTGGAAAGAAGCTTATACATCCATCTTTTGATTTAGAAAATAGCACAATTACTTTATCAGTAGTTTATTAAAGGAATCTTGACATATTTGAATATTCATATTTATTATGAATATGAAAAACAAGAGACAATCCAAGATCACATTGACTATGAACTCAATATTCTCCAGTAAAAACATTATGTTATCTATGTTGTTCCTTAAATACCTAATGTCCTTTCCATTTGTAGAATTACATATTCTTTCATTGCAGCATAGTTTTCTTCTATCTTTGAAATTTTTCTATTGCATTCATAGCAGTCCCTTCCTCAGAAACACTAACTACTTACAAAATTGATTTCTATTTCACTTTTTATTTTATATATTTTCTTTGATTTTTTTTTTTCAAGATTCACTTTTGTGTGGTTTTTGCCAACATGCCTTTGATATGCCTGTTCTAATTGGACACTCATGGTCACATGTGGTCTAAGTGAACTACTGTCTATTTACAGCTTATAAATGATTCTCATCAGCAGCTACATAACTGATGGCTCCCTCCTTTCTATTCTTCTTCTATTTTGTAGGTCTGGGATTAAGGATTGGGGTTTGGACATAGAAAAGAAAGATATAGTCTCATGGCTTACTATTCTTTGAAAATGAACTTGGTCCCTACAGAAATTTTCTTCCATTTCTGATTATCCCTATTACAACCCACTCATGGCCCAAAATCTTATGACATAAAAAGATTCATTTGGAGGACCCTTTGAAAAGTGAAACTTCTTTTTAATGCAATTTGTAATCTGTATGAAATTTGAAAAAGTCTATATTGTTCTTGGAATACTATTTGAAATGTTACAGATTTTACCGTTAGTCAGGTAGCTTATCGGATTATAGTAAGAATTGGTAGCTAATTCCTAGCTTAAATGAAAAATCATTCATTTATTCTTCAATCAACTACTTGTTGAACATCTACCATGTACCTTATAGTAACTGGGGATAGAACTGTGATCAAGATTACAGATGGCTCCTTCCTTCAAGAAATTTACCTCTGGTGTTAAAGACAGACATCAATCCAATAACCGCAATCAAATCTCAAGTTGATAATTGTCATAAACTAAAAGTATATGCTACCATGAAAGCCTATAAAGAATTTTATTTAGGAAGTTCAGTAAAGACTTCCCTGAGAAAGGAACACATCAACTGAGACCTGTAGCGTGAGTAAACTAGAGAAAAAGGAAACAGAGGAGGTGAAAAGATACAGAAAACAGCATTTATGGCTTCAGGTCAATAAGACGGAACAACAGCAAATATGCTGCTGGATGAAAGAGTAAGAAAGCTAGTATACAGCAGAGAAAGCAAGAGAAATCACTGGTTCCATATGAAACAGACAGTCTAGAGGATACCAGATTATGCAGGGGCTTAACATGTTAAGGACCTTGATCCTCAAATTAATTAATGACTAAATACTTTTTTGAAGGATCATGTTAATATCCACATGATAAATGGTTCGAAAGGGTTCAAGAATGTAATAGGAGGCTATTATATACTCAGTGCTTGAAATAATAGTTTATTGGACTTGGTAGTAGGAAAGAATGTAGCGATAGTTAAATTGACTCAAGAAATATATAGAAAGCAAATAAAACATGATTTGAGAATTAAAGTTAATGAAGACTGACAGACCAGGGATGATTCCTTGGTCTCTGGTGTGTGTGACACAATACACTATGTTGTCATTCACTGAGATAGGGCATAGTAGAAGAGATGGTGTGAATAAAATGTTTGATTTTAAATAGATTAAGTTGACATTCAGGATCCAAGAGCATACACAGAGAAACCAAAAAGTTGGAAAAACTGGCGAATAGATAGTTTTAACAAGGTGGTGATCCATAATGTACAATGCCAACCAAGAGGTCAAGTAAGTTGTCTTGTACAAAATCTATGCCCATAAAAAAAGCAAAACGAAATTAGAAAAACAAAACCTAACCTGCTATGATTTTATCAGAGTCTAACCTATCTGGGGTAAGAAAAATACTCAATATCAGTCCTTGCTCCACATCCTTTCTCACATAAGTTGGTAGGCATTAGAAGCACTAGTAAAGTTTACAGTCCAGGAGCACAAACATATCAAAGGACTGAGACTTAATTGACGGACTATAAAATGCTTCCCACCTCCCCACTTTAAAGCTGGCTTGGAACTAAACATTCAAAGAATGAAGATCCTGGCATCTGGTCCCATCCTTCATGGCAAATAGATGGGAGAAAATTGGAAACTGAGAGACTACTTTCTTGGGCTCCAAAATCACTAGAGATGGTGACTGCAGCCATGAAATTTAAAGATACTTGCTTCTTGAAGAAAAGCTATGGCAAACCTAGACAACGTATTAAAAAGCAGACATCACCTTGCTGACAAAAGTCTATATATTGTTTTTCCAGTAGTCCTGTATGGATGTGAGAATTGGACATAAAGAAGGCTGAGCACTGAAGGATTGATGGTTTTTCTTTTTTTTTAAGAATTGATATTTTTGAACTGTGGTTCTAGAGAAGACTTGAGAGTCCCTTGAACCACAAGGAGATCAAATCCTAAAGGAAATCAACCCTGAATATTAACTGGAAAGACTGATGCTGAGGCTGAAGCTCCAATACTTTGGCCACCTGATGCAAAGAGCTGACTCATTGGAAAAGACCCTGATGTTGGGAAAGATTGAGGGCAATAGGAGAAGGGGCCAGCAGAGGATGAGATGGTTGGATGGCATAGTTGACTGAATAGACATGAGTTTGAGCAAAGTCTGGGAGAAAGTGAAGAACAGGGGAGCCTGGCGCTCTGCAGTCCATGCGGTCACAAAGAGTTAGACACAGCTGAGTGACAGAACAAAAATAACAAAGCAGTTCAACCATCAATTACCTTACAGAACTAAAGCACCAGGTCCAGATGGGGTTGCTGATTATTTCTATCAAACATTTAAGGAGGAAATCATAGCTATTCTCTAATATCTTCCAGAAGACAGAAGCATAGTGAATACTTCTTATTTTGTTCTATGAGACCAGGCTTGCTGTAATACCAAAATCAAATGAAGATAAGAATAGAAAATCACACTTCAATATATCTTATGAAAAGAGATGCAAAAATCCTCAACAAAATATAGGAAATTGAATTTAACAATGTATAAAATAATTATACACCATAACCAAGTGATATTTACCCATACATGCAAGACTGGTTCAACAGTCAAAAAATCAATGAGTGTAATCCATCCCTTTAACAGGGTAAAAAAGAAAAATGATCAAATTATAAATAGCAGGAAAAAAAATAGAAAAACTCAACACCCATTCATTTACAAAAACCTCTCAGCGAGGACTAGGGGGAAACTTCCTTAACTTGATAAAAAAAAAGCATCTACAAAATCCTATTGCTAATATAATACTTAATGGTGAGAAACTCAAAACTTTCCTATAATTAGGAACAAGGAAAAGATGTCCCTCTCATCATTGCTTATCAACACTATGTCAAAAATCTTAGGTGATTTGATAAGAAACGAAAAGGAAATAAAAGATTTACAAATTAGGAAGGATGAAATATAACTGTCCTTTTAACTATATGACATCATAATTTACATAGACAATCCTAAAGAATCAACAGAAAAAAAAAAAACCTCCTGGAACTAATAAATGATCATGTGAGGTCGCAGTATACAAAGTTAGACAAAATTAATAGTTTTCCTCCATACCAGCAATGAGCAAATGTAATTTGAATTTAAAAACACAACAGTGTTTACAGTACTTAGGTATAAATCTAACAAAATATATACAAGATCTTTATGAAGAAAACTACACAACTCTGGCGAAAGATCAAAGGAGACTTAAATAAATGGAAAGATCGTCCACGTTGATGGATTGGAAGATTCAACCTTGTCAAGATGTTTGTTATCCCAACTTGGCCTATGGATTTATCATAAACTCAATTTCAGCAAGTTATTATGTGAATATCAACAAACTGATTCTAAAACTTATATGGAGAGGCAAAAGATCTAGAATAGCCAATTCAATTTGGATAGAGAAGATTAAGTCATAGAACTGACTCAGAAACTATAGCAAAAAACTGACTGATAAACCACAGCAGTCATGATTGTGTGACAGTGGTCAAAGAATAGACAAATAGACCTGTTTGCAACACAACAGAGAGCCCACATAAACCCACAAACTCGGTCAACTGGTCTTTGATAAAGGAGTAAAGAGAATACAATGGAACAAAGCCCCTTCAGCAGTGCTGGAACTGGATATCCACATGCAAAACAATTTATCCAGACCTTATACTCTTCATAGAGTAACTCAAAATGGATCACAGTCCTAAATCTAAAATACATAACCGTAAAGCCTAGATGATAACATAGGGGAAAATCTAGGTGATCTTGGGTAAAGCTCTGACTTTTTATATATAATTCCAAAGGCATGATTCTTGAAGGATATAACTGATACTGTACTTCACTAAAGTTAAAACTTCAAAACACATACATATACATACATATATACATATATATACTTCCCCTGATTACAATAATTATAGTAGCACTATTCACATCCATATATATGGATAGGTGTGTGATAAAGTATATATTATATATATGTAGTATATAAAACATATATAAAATGTATAATATACATGATAGCAGCATTATGCATATCCATACCATAACATACTTTTTATATAGTACAAACACATGTACATACAAACACTTCTCTTTGAAAACAAAATTGGCAAAATAAACTTTTTATAGGGACTTGTTTACATAGACAGTGGGGCACCAACAGAAAATTAACATGCTGTCCATTTAATGGCTGCATCTGTGATTAGTCTTGCATGCACAGTATCTGATTTCTTAAGAATTTAAATGTTTTAAAATATCATTTAATATCAGCATTCCAGCCAGAGGTTATTTTAGCCAGACAAGGTGAATACCAAGACAGGAGTGTAACATTCTCTTGCCACCTAGGATCCCATAAAGTGGCCCAGTATACACTGAAACCATAGATTCTTGCCTTAGCTCTATTAAACCACAGACATTTTAAAAACTGAGTCATAACTGACATATAATATTAGGTTTAAGCATTCAATAATTAGATATTTGTGTATACTGCAAAATGATCACTGCTATAAGTCTAGTTCACTAAGTTTAACACCTACCACTACATATAGTTAAAATGTTTTCTCCTATGATGAGAACTCTTGAGATTTACTCTGTTAGCAATTTTCAAGATATATATACAGTATTAATAACTATAGGCACTGTGCTGTATATTATATTCCCAAGATTGAATTCCCAGTTTTATGGGATCATTCTGCTTTATACCATAATGACAGCTTGTTTGGTTAGCTCCCCCTTGCATTCTTAAGTCTTCCAGTTTGGGAAATAAAGTATTTTCTCACCCTACTTGTATTATGGCATTTTGATTTTGGTTTGCATGATATAGTTTTCCCATCTGTTGACTTTTTAAATTATTTTGAACATAAAAATATTTTTATGTCATCTATAGTGCTTACATGTCATTATTCAAACAATACTAAAATGTATAATGAAAAACTTTCCAATTTTTCTCCACTGTCCCGACTAGAATCACCTCCCCAAGGTGATTCATATTAGCAGTTTGCTAAGAATATTTTTTAAAATTGGTTTTAATTGGAAGATAATTGTTTTACAATATTATGCTGTTTTCTGCCATATATCAACATGAATAGGCAATAGGCATATGTATGCCCCCTCATTCCTGAACCTCTCTCCCACCTCCCACCCCATCCCACTCATCTAAGTTATCACAGGGCACTGGATTTGAGCCGCCTGTGTCATACAGCCAGTTTCTGCTGACTATCTAATTTTACATATGATAATATATATGTTTCAATGCTTCTTGCTCAAAAAAAAAAGCTATGCATATGTGTAATGTGCATTCAAAATTCACAGATATAAATGATATATAGGGTTTATGAAAGCATGTTCCTCTACCATTTAAAATATAGGATCATAAAATATATATTACTCCTCAATCTGTTATGTATTATTTTCACTTTATATTATGATCTTTATGATCATCATTCTAAGTTAAATATATCTTTTTAAAATAACTGCATAATCTACATTAAGTGTATTCTGAGGTTTATTCAACACTTCTCTCATTGATGAAAAAACTCAATATTTGTTCAACAAACATTGCTACAATAGACATCTTTGTATGTGTATTTGTATGTGTATATTATTGTTATTTAGTTGCTAAGTTGTGTCCAACTCTTTTGTGACCCCATGCACGGCAGCCTGCCAGGCTCCTCTGTCCATGGGATTTGCCAGGCAAGAATACTGGAGTGGGTTGCCATTTCCTTCTCCAGGGGATCTTCCCAACCCAGGGATCGAACCTGCATCTCCTGCGTTAGAAGGAAGATTCTTTACCGCTAAGCCACTAAGGAAGCCCATATATATGTTATCTCCTTTTATATTAATTTTTGCATTTTTATAGAATTAGTTTACATAATTGAGACGCTGAAGGGAATGGTATATCCATTTAAAAATTGTTATGTTCAGTACAAATGATTCACATTTCCACCAGCAAATGTGTCCATTTTGTCACATCTTTGCCAGCACCAGATGTCATAAGCCTTTAACAATTTTACCAATCCTGATATGTGAAAATTTGTGCCTCATTATAGCTTAAATTTGCATCTTCATGACTACTAGAGGGTGAGCATAATTTTATGTTAATTGGCAATTTGCATCTCCTTTTCTATGAACAGCCTCTTCTTAGCCATTTTCTTAAGTTGTTTGTCTTTTAATGATCAGTTTCTACATTTTATATTAGGAATTTTTAAAAACTTTCTCTATGTTTTGTTTCAGGTGCGTCTCTCATATAACATACTTTTTATACAATTAGTTTAAAATTCAGAGATTAAAATAATACAGATATTTATTACTATTTTATGCTCCTTTTCATCTGTTTTGTAATTTTGGTATGTTGTTGGCTTTAGCATTTATTCTTTGTTATAACTAATTAAGCTCTGATATTCAAGAAAGGGAAGATACTTAATACAGTAATTTAATAGCTAAAGTGTTTTCTAATAAATTTTATGCTATAATTCTAAAGTCAATATATAGTGCTACTAATTAACAACCGAAAGCTAATTAATCAAAGCTCTGAGGTTACCAAAATATAATTATGTTCATTCCAGTCCTTCCTAAAACCAAGAGTAGCTAAAGCAAAGCAATTCTAATAAAATTTATTGTCACTTTGCTTCTTATTTAACTTACATTCATGAAATAATGTTTCACATTGTTTGTCTCCAAGAGCTTCCCTGGTGGCTGACACAGTAGAGAATCTGCCTGCAATGCAGGACACTTGGGTTCAGTCCCTGGGTCTGGAAGATCTCCTGAACAAGGAAATGGCAACCCATTCCAGTATTCTCTCCTGGGAAACCCCACAGACAGAGGAGCCTGGTGGGCTATAGTCCATGGGGTTGCAAATGTTTGGCCATGACTGAGTGACTAGCATAGTACATAAAAGCAGAAATACAGAGTTAAAAGCTTTAACAATATTGACAGTCATTCTGTAGAGAACGGTCCAGGAATAAAAGCAAAAAACACCAGTCCAAAAACAATATTGAAAATGACTATATTATCAAATACAGAGTGTCAAAATAATATCATAAAACTACCCTCCATATACTTTTCATGCAGAAAAGCTAGAAAAGAGTCAAACATGACTGAGCACACACGCACGCATGCACATACACATATATGTATAACAGAATCACTTTGCTATACACCAGAAACTAATACAACGCTGTAAATCAACTATACTTCAATAGAAAAAATTTAAAAGTCAATCGGCCAGCAGAATTCATTAGAAGCACTTATAGTGTTATGTATACAGAACAAAGGAGGATACCACAAAAGGGTAACAAGTAAATCTTAGTTTCAAACCCATCCTTTATCTTGTGTAAAATTGTCTATGCATGGTATGCCTTTTCTGGAAGTGAATATATATGTTTTATTTATGGGATGCCTTTCCAGTGTTAAAACACACCTTAGATACATAACTTGATGTTTTATTCAGTTGTGTTAATCAAGTTGTGGCTTTGTAAGCTTGGGGATAAGAAACAGTGTTCCGGGAATGGTATGATTCAGCAGTTGGCAGATTTCAGTAAATATCAATGTTCATGTCAAATAGAAATACATAATAGTTACTGAAATCTGGCGTCATATCCATCTATAGTTGGTGCAGTGCCATGGATCAAGAAGTTGTGCATATCCACTCTGGATATGTAGGAAATGTTATTATGAGACATATATAAAAGTTTCATACAGGGCATCCATTCCGTGTGTCTTCTAAATAGACTGCAGTCCTACTTCAGTACCATGGAAAGAACACTGCAACTGAGATGTGGGTAACTACATCTTAGTATTTCCATTGCTGACCTTAAATAATTTTCCAGCAGTAATAAACTTACAGAGATTATGTAAGCCAAATTTCTAATCTTATGAATTATAATAGAAAAGTGAGGCAAAACAGCAGTCAACTGACTTGTCCAAGTCTCAAAGTCAAAGTGGCAAAGCTGGGACTCTGACCCTAACATTTTCATTGCAGACCAGTGGGCCTATTAATACAGCACTGTGCTAACCTAAGGTAGCTTCTCCTTGAATTTCCTTATCTGTAATATGAGTTTGTTGAACCTGAGCAGTGGTTTTCACACACCATATTCCATGTAATCCTAGGGTTCCACAGGATGACTTGAGGACCACTTGGAAATAAGCATGAGATGATGCATAATAGTCAAGACTCAGGGCCTCACTGGAGTTTTACGTAGGATTCATTTGAAAAAAAGTTTCATGGATAAATAGAAATTTGAAAAAACACAGTTACTGGTGATTCACTTTTAAGTTCTATAAATGCAGAGTCATCATATATATGTTTAAATTTTAATAGAATTTCACCCTCATAAATCAAGTAATTTATAGTCTCCTCTTTTTCTCTCCAGCTGCTGGGAGTCATTTCAGTCCCACTACTCCTTTTGGAAATTTTCATCTAAGAACTCCATTCACTTACTATTTACTACTTTTTGTTTACTTGTTTCCAGTGTGAGAGCTACACTTAACTAGTCTTTAAGTTTTCCATTGTATCTTCATGTAATCAAAATTTACTGATTGAAGAATGATGATTACACTTATCACACATTACCAAAATTTCAGAGAACACCAGTCATATGTAAACTCTGAATTCAGAAATAACTCATCTTTCTGAATGCTTCTCAACTCCAGTTTATTTTATGAGCCGTATGAGTTACCTTTCTGAATCCAGACCTAATTCTACTGTTGTGCATATTACGGTGCTTCAGTCATGTCCAACTATTTGCAACCCAAGGACTGTAGCCCACCAGGTTCCTCTGTCCATGGGGATTCTCCAGGCAAGAATATTGGAGTGGATTGCCATGCCCTCCAGGGGTTCTTCCAGACCCAGGTATTGAACCTGCATCTCTTATGTCTCCTACATTGGCAGGCAGGTTCTTTACCACTAGCGCCAACTGGGAAGCCCAATTCTACTGTTAGGGAGTTTAAAAAGTCATCAGTGGCTCCTTATTACCTAGTCCTAGAAAGTCAGGTTCACATTCCTCAGGTTGCCATGCAAGGCCTTCCAAGATCTGATCACAGCCTAACTTCCAAACCTTATGCATACATCTCAATCAATGCTCAAGCCACATCGGCTGTTGGCTGCTAAATGTGACTTCCTAGCCCCCATATTTAATAAGTTACTGTCTCTATGTATTTTATCTTAAATTATCAGCACTATCCTGTTGTGTTGTAATTCTTTATTTAAGAGTTTGTCTTTCAAAACTGTTCTTTCAAGACTGGAACTTGGTCTTGTGGACTTTTTTTTTTAATACTCATGTTCAATATCTAATAGATTAACAAGAGATTAATTTCCAAAATATACAAACAACTCATATAGCTTAATATAAAAAAACAATAAAAATGGGTAGACCACCTAAATAAACGTTTTCTCTAAAGAAATCATACAGATGGCCAACAGGCACTGAAATGATGGTCAATTTCACTAATTAACATGCAAATCAAAACCATAAGGAGGTATCGCCTCACACCAATCAGAATGGCCATCTTTAAAAAGTCTAAAAATAATAAATGCTGAAGAGAGTGTGGAGAAAAAGGAATACTTTTACACTGTGGTGGAAAAGTAAACTGGTATAGTCACTATAGAGAGCAGAATGAAGGCTTCTAGAGTTGCAGTAGGATCCAGCAATCCCACTCCTGGGCATGTATCTGGAGAAAACTCCAATTCAAAAAGATATATGCAGGCTAGTGTTCATAGCAGCATTATTCTAGGACAGGGAAGCAACCCAAATGTCCATCAACAGATGAGTGGATTAAGAAGATATGGTACATATATACAATGGAATATCACTGAGTCAAAAAAAGAATGAAATAATGTCACTTGCAGGAACATGGATGGACCTAGAGATCATCTCATGAAGTGAAATAAGTCAAAGACAAATAATTAATATTACTCATATGTAGAATCTAGAAAATGATACACATGAACTTATTTTAAAACATAAATATATTTACAGACATAGAAAACAAACTTACGGTTACCAAAGAGTAAGGAGGGAGGTGAGGAGTGATAAATTAGGAGTTTGGGATTAACAGATACACACTACTTACTATATACAAAATAGATAACCAACAAGGACTGACTGTATAGCACAGTGAACTATACTCAGTATCTTGTACTAACCTATAATGAAAAAGAATCTGAAAAGGAATGTACATACATGTATAACTGAAAAAAATAACAGGTTGCATATAATCACCAGCAGACATTTTATAGATTCATATCAAATTGTATTAAAACCCCGGACTCTCTTCTTATTTCCTTAAGACCTATCCATTTTTCAAAGTTCTATTAAAACTGTAATTCTCTCTTTACTAGTCACTAGAATTCTCAGAGTGCACATCATACATCTTTGAATTGGCAGAATATAATAAGCAGATGTTTAATAAATATTTAACTGAACTATTAAGGAAGAGAAGTTAAGATTTTTCCAGAGATCTAGAAAACCTCATTGCTAATCTGCCAAAGTATGCACAATGATCATCTTAGGAGATTTTAATTATCAGTCTTAAGGTTAATATTGCAGTAATGGTTACGTAGGATCTCCTAAGCATGGCAATCAGCAATTAACAAATGTGCCAAATATAAAATTCTAATTACCAGTGCTTATATACTCTGCTCTCTAACTGCCTTGCCATTTGCCTGAACTTTATGTACAGTTGTCCAACTATAGGGCCCATAGGATTTTATGAATAAGAGAATATGAGGAGCCAAGTACTAGACTAAATATATTTAAAGATTCTGGTGAGCTGAAGTGAGATGGTCACAAATAAAACAAGATAGAGATTTACTGAAGAAAAGTGTCCAGCAAAACAATATAACCAAGTATGGTGGACCAAATTATTGTGCAGAATCACAAGGGGAGTACTTTATTCTGAGAGTACTGCTGTAAACACTGTCTAGTCAAACAACAATAAGCAAGACATTAGGTAAGCTACGTGTGCTTGTATTGGTAGCACATGAACCAAGAATGATAAGGAGTCATGAGTATTGCCAATATGGTAAAAAACTATAAGTCATATAATAAATTTTGCAATGTCACTCATGTATATTTACATCTTTATCCTAAAATTTAAAAATGACATTTCAGGTTTTGTATATAAATATAGTAAAGTACATAAACTCATTTATTCAGTCATTTTGAGGGGCCTACTCTATGCTAGGTAATATTCTATAGATCCTGGGAATACAGTCATTAATAAAAGTGGCATGAAGGTAATGAAAGTATATAATGCATTGCAGGGAGAGGATAGGCTACTCTAATTCTAGCAAGGAGTGAATTTTATGCTCATCAATTCACCTTTCTGTTATTTTGGTTGGGTGGATTTTGTGGCTGGTAATTATTTTCTTCTTTTTTAAGAAAAGGCTCATGAGTGCTCTGCCCTGTTCATTTTGACAAGGATGCATAGTTTTCTACCTGTGCACTCTACACTTAAACAGTATCTTTGTTGTCACTGTTGTTCAATCACTAAGTCATGTCTGACTCTTTGCAACCCCATGGACTGCAGCACTCCAGGCGTCCCTGTCCTTCACTATCTCCCAGAGTCTGTCCATTGAGTCAGTGATGCTATCTGTAGCTCAGATGGTAAAGAATCCATTTGCAATACAAAAGACATGGGTTTGATCCCTGGGTTGAGAAGATCCCCTGGAGAAGGAAATGGTAACCCACTCCAGTATTCTTGCCTGGAGAATCCCATGGACAGAGGAGCCTGGCTTGCTCCATGGTTTACAAAGAGTTGGACGTGACTGAGTGACTAAGCACACAGGTGAGTGTATCAAATTGAGTAAAAAAAATATCTTGGCTAGGTATAGGATTCTTCAAGTCACATTTTATTTCCTTCAGAATTTTGTAGCTATTATTCCATTAGCTTTTGCATTTAGATGTGTAAAATTTGAAGCCACTCTGATTCCCATCCCTCCCCTGGATGAGGTACCATTTATACTTAAACTCTTTATTTTTTAATTTAAGTGTAATTGCTTTACAGAATTGTGTTGGTTTCTGCCAAATATAAACATGAATCAGCCATAGTGTACCTGAACTCTTGAATTCTTCTTTTATCTTAAAGTTCAATCCCACTACCAAGATATAATGTACTGAAAATCATTTTATATCAGTTTCTATTAGTGTATGAAATTCTATTTTTTTCAGTCACTTGGAGGAAAACTTTCCTCTATCATAGGTTACTTTACTTTTCCATTTGCAGTTTATCTTTTATAAGAACATTTATCCATAAATTGCTTTATTACTGTCTATGGTATTTCTATATGGTTGCCATGTTGTTTTCATCTGAAATTTACAGTAGCCAACTCTGTGCTGATATTTATTCAACTCCATATCTCATGATGCCCTCTTACCTACCAGAGAACACTGTCTTTTCTTAGCACTTCTAATTGGGAGAAGACATGATATCACCTGTTTATCTGTTCTTACAAAGCCTGAGAACCCAGGGTGGATTTATAGGGGTTTGTGGAGATGGTAGTGTGACGGGAATGGAAGAGGGCAGAATTAAGGTCAGTTGTATTGGTGAGCAAGGACTGTGCTCCTTATTAACTATTTTTTGAGTCCACTGTGGGGTTTGATGATTTGCCTTTTTTAGTGAGAGAACGGTCACTTGGTCTTCAAGATTTCTTTCCAATTCAGAGTGATGTGTTTTGCTTTTGATGGAGACCATAATGTTCAGGGGTCATTTGCCCACTTTACTTTGTCTTTCCCCAGCAGATATGTCCACTGCCTCTCTGCCACATGGAGTACTGAGATCTTTTTCAGAATTTTGTCCACTTTTGTGACCATCTGTAGAAGTTTTCTATGGCTGCCATAACAAATGACCATAAACTGGATGGCTTAAGACAAGAGAAACATATTCTTTCACAGTTCTGGAAGCCGAAGTTCGAAATCAAAGTGTTGACGGAGTTCCATGCCTCTCTCCAAGCTTTTGGAGGCTGCTGGTGTTCCTTAGTTTGTAACTGCCTAACTTTGATTCCTACCTCTTTCTTACATGCCATTTTCCCCTTTGTCTCTTACTCCCTTTCTTCCCTTCCAAGGATGCTTTGGATTTAGGACCTACCTAGTCCATGGCTATCTCATCTAGAGAGTCTTAAATTAATTATATACATCTGCACAGGCCTTTTTTTCGACATCAGGTCACATTCACAGGTCCTGGCTGTGCATAGCACGTGGGGTGCCACCACTAAATTCACAAAACCATCAATATTATTGTTTGGGGGAGGGGCTGTTGTTTTAGAAGATTTATTCATCATGTGGGTCCTTGAAAGTTTTTTTCTCATTTGCAGGCTGCCAGCTTTTAATGACTTTTTTGCATAAAGAACTGCCTTTTACTTAGTTTAATTCTCTATTTTATACTTTTGTAAGGTTTTAGGCACCCGGTTTTAGCTCGTTTTAATGTGCTTCCATCTGTCATCTTACCCTACTAGTATGTTTTAATTTATGGATAACAGCAATACAGATACCTTTAGACTGTATTGTGGGGCTTCCCATGTGGCGCTCAGTGCAGGAAATGTAAGAGACTTGGGTTCAGTTCTTAAGTCAGGAAGATCCCCTGAAGGCACAGCAATCCACTCCAGTATTCTTGCCTGGGAAATCGCATGGACAGAGGAGCCTGGCGGGCTGCAGTCCATAGAGTCGCACACAACTGAAGCGACTTACCATGTGTAATTATTAAAATTATGGTAAAGTCCACTTTGAAGTTCGGAATCTATGTTATGTCATTTCTTTGCTGTCGTGAGATCATTGTTCAGTCGCTTAGTTGTGTGCTATTCTTTGCGTAATGAGATCGCAGTAGTTTTAAAAAGAGTGTGATATGCCATCAAAATAGGTATGACACACTCCAGCAGATAGACAGCACTCATGATCTCCTATCTTTTCCATTTTTCCAGTTAATGTAGTTTTATCTCTACCTGCTAAATTTCTAGAAACCTCTTTTCAGTCTACTGAATTGTCTGAGAATACAGTTTATTCAGGCTTCCCTGGTGGCTCAGCCAGTAAAGAATCCGCCTGCAATGTAGGAGACAGGTTCGATCCCTGGATTGAAAAGATCTCCTAGAGAAGGGAATGGCTACCCACTCTAGTTCTCTTGCCTGGAGAATTCCATAGAGGACCTTGGTGGGCTACAGTCCTTGGGATTGCAGAGTCAGACACGACTGAGTGAGTAACACACACACACACAGTTTATTCAGTGTGAACAAACTAGGTTTCTTTTCAAATGCCATATAGAGAAAAAAAAACCAGGGTTATCTGAACCATCTACAGATTTTGGTCCGTGCATTTTTTCCTGTTTGTTTTTATTTCTGTTGCAGCTCAGAGGTATCAACAGAGAAAACCAGTGCAACATAGTCTGATGTTCTTGCTAGTCTGGATATTTGTATAAGCTCTAGTTGTCAAGCCTGGGTCCCAAGTTTGTAAATATCTAATGCATATTTATATGCCCAGCATTATCTCCAAAGAGATCTGTGATGTCAGGGTACTCGGATCTGCAAGTGATGCCAATCCATACATTCTTTTCCAAAGTAAACTTTCCCCAACAAACATCTTGAACCTGATGTTGAGCCCAGGTGACCAGTTAGTATTCCTTTTTCTTCTGATGAATTCATCCTGTCAGTGGATATCAGTCAAGAAAAACCTCACTCTTTGATAAAGAATATCATGAAACCTTAAAAAAATAAGAGGTTGGGTTCTTAATCTTATTCTTCCCAGGAAACTATCTATGGAAATGTAATTGTTTCCTCTTTAGCAACCAGTCATGCATGAAAATACACATTGGATTTCTAGAATTTATGTCACCATAAAATAAGTATTACTAGCCTTATTTTTAGTTATTTTATTTTGCATCTTTTGTAAAAATAAACTTCACTGTTTTAAAAAATTGTTGTTGACTTATAATGTTGTGTAAGTTTCTGGTGTACAGTGAAGTCATTAATATATATCTATATTTTTTCATATTCTTTTCCATTATGGTTTATTACAGGATATTCAATATAGTTCCATGTGCTATAGGACCTTGTTGTTTATCTAAAAATAAACTTTCCTTTTAAAAACAGTTTCAGGTTTTCAAGTAAACTAGAAAAAAAGGACAAAGTTCACATATATCCCTTCCTCTTGATCCAGCTTCCTTTATTATTGATGTCTTGCATTAGTGGCAGCTTTGTTACAGCTCATGAATCAATATTGTTACATTATTATTGACTTAAGTTCATCATTTCCACTTGGGTTCACTCTTGTATGATAAAGTTCTATGGGCCAAAACCCAAAACACAGAAGTGTATGTGATATATCTACCATTGAAATATCATATTGAAGTTTCTCTGTTCTAAAATTATCCTGTGCACCATCTATTCCTTCTTCTCTCCCTCCCTCCCCGATCCCTGTCTTTTTATTATCTCCATAGTTTCGTCATTTCTAGAATGTCATATAGTTGGAATCACTAGTATGTAGTCCTTTAACATTGGATTTTTTTTTGCACAATATTCCTTTGAAATTCCTTCCTATCCTTTTGTGGCTTCATAGTTCATTTCTTTTTATCACTGATTATATTCCACTGAATGAATATACCACATTTGTTTATCCATTTACCTGTTAAAGGACACCTTGGTTGGCTCATTTTTGGCACTATGAATAAATAAAACCTCTTGAACTTTAGCATGACAGTTGGAAGGATTGATATCTTAACAATAGTAAGTCTTCCTATTGATAAATATGGAATATCTCTCTATCTAATTCTTTTTTATTTCTTTCATCAGAGTTTTATTGTTTTTCATATATATATATACAAGTATATATGTATATATATATATATACAGTACCTATTTCATTATTGTACTTATTTTTACCTGATTACTTCATTTTCATGCTAATGTAGGTGGTGGTGTGTTTTTAATTTCAAATGCCAGTTGTTCACTACTGGTATATAAAAAGCAATAGATTTTTGTAATTACCCTTGTACCTTGTAACCTTACCTTTCATATAATTGCTTAATAGTTTCATGAGTTCTTTTGTTGATTCCTGTGAATTTTTTATTAATACAGTCATGTCATCTAGAAACAAAACTCCTTTTTTCCTTCTGTATTTATGTTACTTTTTTCTCTTTTTATTGGATTAGGTAGATTTCTCAAATGATGTTGAATAGGAGAGGTGAACATTAACTGGTTCTTAGACTTGAAATAAAGCATATAGTTTCTAACAAATAAGCGTGGTGTTAGCTGTAGGATTTTTGTAAATAAACTTTATTCGTTGTATAAATTCCTCTCTATTCCTAGTTTGCTGAAAGTATTTATAATGAATCCCTGTTAGATTTTGTGAAATCCTTTTTCTGTATTTATTGTTATGATTTTTTTTAGCCTATTGATGTTATTGATGAAAATTAATTGATTTTCAAATATTAAACCAATCTTACATAGTTGAAATACATTCCAATTAATCATGTTGCATAATTAATGCATTGTTGAAGTTAATTTGCTAAAATTTTGTTGAGGTTTTTCCCCACCTATGTTCACAGAAATATTCATCTGGAGCTTTGCTATCATATTATGCCATCATCAGGTTTGGTTTTAGGGTGATGCTGGCCACATAGAATGAGTTAGTAAACAGTCTCTCTATTTCTAATTTTGCAAGACTTTGTACAGAACTCACATACTTTCCTCCTTAAATATGTGGTAGAATTCACCAGTGAAACCATCTGGACCTGGAATTTTGTTTGGAAAGTTGTTAATTGTTGATTCAATTACTTTCATAGAGAAAATAGACCTATCCATATCATCTATTTCTTCATGTGTGAGTTTTAGTTACTTATGTCTTTTAAGGTTCATTCATTTAAATTATCAAATTTGTGGACATAAAATTGTTCATATTTGTATTAGGCAAGATTCTCCAGAAAAAGAGAACCAATAGGGGGTGTATATATATATAATATATATGTATATATATACACATATGTTATTATATGTATTATACATATATTACACATATATTTATATATATATGTATATATACTTATATGTGATATTTAAATATATATTTGTATATGCATATATAAGTGTGTATGTATATATATACACACACATATAAATATATATACATTATATATATACAATATATAGATATACATATATAAATATATATACATATATATAAAAAAGTAAAGGGGTCATGTGATTATGGGAACTGGGAAATTCAAAATCTGCAGGACAGGTCAGTAGGCTGGTGGTCTAGGGAAGCTGATGTTTCAGTCTTGAATCTGAAGGCAGCCTGAAAGCAGAATTCCTTCTTACATGGAGAACACGGTTTTTACCCTTACAGCTTTCAAGAGACTGAATGATGTCTTACTCTGCTCAGGTTGCTATATTAAAATACCACAGAATAGGTGGCTTAAACAACAGATATTTATTTCTCACAGTTCTGGAGGCTGGAGCATCTTAAGATCAAGGTGCCAGTAAATTTGGTTCCTGGTGAGAAGAACCCTTCTGGTTTTCAGAGGACGATCTTCTCACTGTGTCCTCACACGTTGGAGAGAGAAAGCTCTGGTGTTTCTTTTCTTGTGTGTGTGCTCAATAGTTCAGTCATGCCTGACTCTTCTGCAACCCCACAGACTGTAGCCCCCCAGGCTTCTTTGTCCATGGTAGTCTCCCAGGAAAGAATACTTCAGTGGGTTGCCATTTCCTTCTCCAGGGGGATCTTCCTGACTCATGGATTGAACCCGCGTCTCTTGTGTCTCCTGCACTGGCAGGCGGATTCTTAGCACTGCGCCACCTGAGAATACCGCTGCTGCTTCTTATAAGGGAACTAATCCCATCATGAGTAGTCTACTCTCATGACCTCATGTAAATTACCTCCTGAAGTCCCCACCTAGTACCATCACAGTTTAGTTTAGGGCTTCAATATATGAATTTTGGGAATAATATAGGCATTCAGTCCATAACAAATGAGATCATCTGCACCATGAAGGTAACTTAACCTATTTTCTTCACAGTCTATTGATTTAAATGTTAATATCATCTAAACTATATCTTCACAGCAAAATCTGGACTGCTGTTTGATCAAGCAGCTGGGTACCAGAGCCTAGCCAATTTGACCCACAAAATTAATCAGCATAGTAATGTTCCTTTATTATTCTTTTAATATCTATGGAATTAGTAGTAATGATCCCTCTTATTTCTAACATTAGTGATTTGCATCTTCTTTCTTATTTTTGTAGTTAGCCTGACTAGAGAGTGACTTACTAATTTTATTCATCATTTCAAAGAGCCAGATATCAGTTTCATTGGTTTTTTCTCTATTAATTTTTTGTTTTCAACTTTTTCTCTAAATTTTGTTAATTCTTTTCTTCTGATTAATTTATTTTTTTAAATAAAAATAAATTTTTGGAGTGTAGTTGATTTACAGTGTTGTGTTAGTTTCAGGTATACAGCAAAGTGAATCAATTATATATATATATACACACATTGCTCTTTTTTAAATACTCTTTTCTCATATAGGCCATTACAGAGTATTGAGTAGAGTTCCCTGTGCTATACTGGAGAAGGCAATGGCACCCCTCTCCAGTACTCTTGCCTGGAAAATCCCATGGACGCAGGAGCCTGGTAGGCTGCAGTCCATGGGGTCGCTAAGAGTTGGACAGGACTGAGTGACTTCACTTTCACTTTTCACCCTCATTCATTGGAGAAGGAAATGGCAACCCCTCCAGTGTTCTTGCCTGGAGACTCCCAGGGACGGGGCGGGGGGCGGGGGGGGTCTGGTGGCTGCCGTCTATGGGGTCGCACAGAGTCGGACACGACTGAAGCGACTTAGCAGCAGCAGCCCTGTGCTATATACAGCAGGTCCTGGGTGTTCATTGGAAGGACTGATGCCGAAGCTGAAACTCCAATACTTTGGCCACCACATGTGAAGAGTTGACTCATTGGAAAAGACCCTGATGCTGGGAGGGATTGGGGGCAGGAGGAGAAGGGGACGACAGAGGATGAGATGGCTGGATGGCATCACCGACTCGATGGACATGAGTTTGAGTAAACTCCGGGAGTTGGTGATGGACAGGGAGGCCTGGCGTGCTGCGATTCATGGGGTTGCAAAGAGTCGGACACGACTGAGCGACTGAACTGAATTGAACTGAGTGAGTATATTTCAGTCCCAATCTCTCAGTTTATCTCCCACCCCATCTCCTGATAGCCATAGTTTGTTTTCTGCATCCATGGCTCTATTTCTGTTTTGTAAATGAGTTCACTTGTACCCTTTTTTAAAATCCCACCTATGTGATATCATATGCTATCTGTGTGTGTTCTCTCTTTTCCGTTTCCTAATATGAAAGCTTAGAGGATTATCTCCTATCTTTCTTCTTTCTATGTTAGCATTCAGTGCTCTAGGCATTGTTTTACTGTGTCCCACACATTTCATTAATCTGTATTTTCTTTTCATTAAGATCAAAATATTTTAAAATTTCTCTTGAGATCTCTTCTTTGATTCATGTGTTATCTAAAAGTATATTTCTTAATCTCTGAATACTTGGGGACTTTCCATCTCTGTTTCTGTTATTTATTTTCAGTTTAATTACATTTTGGTTTGAGAGCATAGTTTCCATCATTTCTATTTTTTAAAAACTTAAGGTATATTTTTTGACTCAAAATGTCTTCAACCCTATTGAAAATCCCGTGTTAGCTTCCATTTAATGTGTATTGTGTTGTTGTTGAATGAATTATTAATATTTTACAAACATCAACTAGGTCTGGTTAATTTATTGTGCTTTTAGTTCAATTACATTCTTACTGACTTTCTGCCTGCTGAATCTGTCAGTGCTAGAGAGGTGTTGAAATCTCTAGTTATAATGGTGGATTTTCTATTTCTTCTTGCATTTTATCAGTTTTTGCTCTCAAGATTTCAATGCAGCTGTTAGGCACAATCACATTAAGAATCAATATGTTATCTTGGAGAACTGTCACCTTTATTATTATGTAATGCCTTGTTTATTCCTGAGAATCTTCCTTCCTCTGAAATCTGCTTTGTTTGAAATGAATATAGCTGCTTCAGCTTTCTTTTGATTAGTGTTGACATATCATTCTCCATCTTTTCACTTTTAATCTGTATCTTTACCCATTTAAAGTAGGTTTCTTGTAGACAATATATAGTTGGGTCTCATTTTTTTTTTTCTATCCACTCAGAGAGTCTTTTAATTGATGTATTTTATTTTACTTTTATTTTATATTGGAGTATAGTTGATTAACAATGTTGTGTTAGTTTCCCATGTACAGCAAAGTGATTCAGTTATACCTATACATGTATTGACACTTCCCTATTGCTCAGCTGGTAAAGAATCTCCCTGCAATGCAGGAAACCTGGGTTCGATTCCTGGGTCAGGAAGATCTCCTGGAGAAGGAAATGGCAGTATTCTTGCCTGGAGAATTCCATGGACAGAGGAGCCTGGTGGGCTACAGTCCATGGGGTCACAGAGTTAGACACAACTAAATGACTAACATACACACACATACACACATATCTATAGTTTTTCAAATTCTCTTCCCATTTAGGTTGTTACATGGTATTGAGCAGGGTTCCCTGTGCTATGCTGTAGGTCCTTGCTGGTTATTCATTTTAAATATAGCAGTATATACATGTCGATCCCAAACTTCTAACTGTCCCTCCCTAATTGGTGTATTTTTATTTCATCTTTACAACTTTAAAAAGTCATTAATAAAACAACAACAATAAAAAACTTACCTCTTAAAAGGTTACATTTTGTGTTAAATTGTAACAGATTCAGTCCTGTTGCTAAATTATATACACAGGAATTTTTGTTTATCTTCTAGAATAACTTAATTAATAAAGAACTACTTTAATTTTTATTTTATTCAATTTAAATAGCTTCTCTGTTAATTATAGTTATTTAAACATAATCTGGGCTTCCCAGGTGGTGCTAGTGGTAAAGAACCCAACTGCCAATGCAAGAGACACCAGATATGCGAGTTTGACCCCTGGGTTGGAAGATACCCTGGAGAAGGGAATGGCAACCCACTCCAGTATTCTTGCCTGGGAAATCCCATGGACAGAGGAGCCTGGTGGGCTACAGTCCATGGGGTTGCAGAGAGTCACACACAACTGAAACAATTTAGCATGCAAGCAAACATAATCTATTTGGAAATATTTATAAAGTAATATTTGACTAGAATTTGATCATTTATTTTCTTAGCAAACCAATCAATTGTAGGATAGGTATTAGGGGAGCGAGACTTTAAAGAATTAAGGTTTTTGAAAAGGAGAGAGAGATTTGAATTTTGGAAAGATAACTCAAGTGGCAGTGAAGAAGATGGATGTACGCAAAAGGTGGTGAGACGAGCCAGGGGCCTCCCCGAATGCTATAGAAGTAGTGTAAGGGAAGTTTGATGACTGCCTGAACTAAGACTGCTGTGCTTAGTCATTCAGTCCTGTCTGGCTCTTTGTGACTCCATGGACTGTAGTTCCTTTGTCCTTGGGGACTCTCCAGGCCAGAATACTAGAGTGGGTTGCCATGCCCTTCTCCCGAGGATCTTACCAACCCAGGGATTGAACCCAGGTCTCCCGTATTGCAGATGGATTCTTTACCATCTGAGCCACCAGGGAAGCCCTGAACTAAGACTAAGATAGTGGAAATCATAGAGTGACTGACTTGACTTTTACAGGTGTTAAGAAGATATACTACTCTCTAGGATTTAGTGAGGGATGAGATGAAGGAGCAAAGGTCTTAAGAGTATTTCAGGCTTTGGTGACTAAATAATTGGGCACATGCTGTTCTCTAAGACAGAGAATGTAGAAGGAGGGGCAGGCTAAAAGTGATGATAATTAGCCTTCCATTGTGTCACAATACATCTGGGTGGAGATTTCTATGGTGTTTGAATTGAACGGTTCTAAAGTTCATGAGGTAGGTGTAGACTTAAGGGTAGATTTGAGAGTTATCTATGAAATTTAAATCTGTGAGGGCCCCTGGAATAGAGACAGAGACAGTGTTAAAGATATTAGAAATGATAAAAGCCAATTATTAGTCATTAGATTATATAATTAAATAATTTAAAGGACAATCCTTTATATGGCTGCAATTACACTGAATCATTCCTAGAAAGTATTTGGCCATATTTAGCAGCCTTTATATTTTTAACCAGACACTGTTCTGGTGACTAAGAGTCACATCATTCAATCATATGAGTCATGTTTAGGCAAAACAACTTTTTAATGGATAAAATAATGTGGTATAATGTAAAAAAATTGCTTATGTTGGATATCAGAAAAGTACTTGACATTTTATTCATAAGAAATTTTCAAACAGACAGGTGGTCAAGAAAAAAGACGTCTGAGCATATTTGAAACAAGTTCTGAGTTTCCATTAACTTATGGTGTTGATTTACAGTTCATAAGTTATTTATTATATTAGATTGGCCAAAAACTTCATTTGGGTTTTTCCGTAACATCTTATGAAAAATCCAAACAACCTTTTTGGTCAACCCAATATATTATTGCAATTCACATTATTATTTATATGAAAAACTACAGTGTGAAAGATACCTTTGCTGGGCATTCTGTGCAACACAAAGATGAATCAAACTTAAACTGTCCTTAAGATATTGATACCTATAGTGCTGTATGGGGAACTAAGAAAAAAACTTAGTTATACTTACAAGAAGCACAGAGTTAAGACTCACAGACAATTTTTAAATAAAATTAAGAGAACAATCTCATTTACAATAGTATCAAAGACACATAAAGTACTCAGGAATAATTTTTAACAAAATAGGTTTAAAACTTACAGCCTCAAAACTACAAAACATTGTTGAAAGAAATTAAAGATCTAAATAAATGGGAAAACATCCCATATTCATGGGGCAGAGGCATCATTATGTATTGTTAAAAAGACAGTACTTATCAAATTGATTTATAGGTGCAGCAAAGTCCCTAGCAGAATCCCAACTGACTACTTCTCAGAAATTAATGAGCTCATCCTAAAATTCATATGAAATTGCAAGGGACTGAACAGCCAAAACAGTCTAGAAAAAGGACAAACCAGAAGGATTCACACTCTGCTTTCAAAACTTACTCCAAAGCAATGGTAATAAAAGTCTGATACTGGCCCAGCATAAATATGTATGTATGAATGAAATGTAAGCCACACATATGTGATCAACTGATTGTTTTTTTAAGAGTACTAGGACTAGTCAATGGGGAAAGGATCATCTTTTCTTCTCCAATATGGTTTATTTATTGCTTTATAAATTGCTGAATACATTTCACTCCAGTCCTTGATTATATGTAGATTAGAGACAGATAGCTTATTAATTACTACTAATATTATTAATTTAGAGGTATAATGTTTGACACAGAGCATTCCACATAGTAGAGGATTGATACATGTTTATAAAAGGAGGAAAACAATCAATTGTTCAGGTTAGTAATAAAGAAAGGGAGGAAAAGAAAGAAGAAAATAAAATGTGGTTTTTGTTCCCTGTTTCAAAAAGTTGGGGCACTATGATGGACCCCTAAGATAATTCAATGTTCACAGTTTGTAGGGGATTGGAAAGTACCAAAGTGGTTAAATGAGGTATCCAAGATTGAACTGGGGTCTCCTGAATTGCAGGTGGATTCTGTAAGTATTGAGTATCAGGGAAGCCCTCCAAGATCACAGTGCTTGCTAATAATAAAGCCAGTAACACATTTAGGTCTTCTGATCCTTCACTCAGTGTCCCTTGAACTGCACTGCAATACTATTTCCCTGAAAAGCAATCTACTCAAGGCTATCAATGAAAGGATATTTTTTCTTGCTGCAGAAGATTGCTTGATTTATCCATAAAATAGATGCTTAATCA
Organism: Cervus canadensis; assembly: GCF_019320065.1. Taxonomy (NCBI): domain Eukaryota; kingdom Metazoa; phylum Chordata; class Mammalia; order Artiodactyla; family Cervidae; genus Cervus; species Cervus canadensis. The sequence goes on from NC_057397.1 coordinate 40,065,252, forward strand.
TGGATGCTAAAATAAAATGAGGAAGGAAGTGTTAGTTGCTCAGTCATGTCTGACTCTCTGCAACCCCATGGACTGTCGCCCACCAGGCTCCTCTGTCCATGGGATTCTCCAGGCAAGAATGCTGGAGTGGGTTACCATTTCCTCCTCCAGGGGATCTTCCTGACCCCAGGGATCAAATGTGTTTCTCCTGCATTGCAGGCAGATTCTTTACCATCTGAGCCACCAGGGAAGCTTAAAGTAACGGCTAATTGAATTTATGATGTGTTGTTGTTTATTTTTTTTGTTACTGTGGTTGAATTGAACATTGAAAAAGAAACAAACTTCATAGGAGCTGATACCCACAGAGCGAATATATGCCTTTCGAGATCTGAGGCAATAGGATTTAGGTATCAGACTAACATCAGGGTACTATTCTAATTTTTCCTTTAAGTTTATAAATTCTTTCCATATGAGGCAAGGACATACATGAAATTATCCAGTGGGATTCCCAGATCACCAAAATTCCTTAAAAAGTCTCTGGGAGTAGGCCCAGTAATCTGTGTTTCAACAAACCTTTCAGTTCACCTCAAGTATCTTAAAGTTATGAATCACTGCGTTGCTCCACAGCCATCAGCAATTGTATCTAAAGCTCTCTGAAGTTGTTCCACACTCTCTCCTTTCTTTCCATGCTAACCTACAAATTATCTACATTGCCAGAAAAAAATTATAAGATATAAATCTGATGATGTTATTTCATTCTCCATTCATTCATCAAATATTTATTGAGAGTTCTAGGCCTTCAGGGAATAGCTGTGAATACAAAGGACAAAGATTTCTATTCTTGTGGTGCTTATATTCAATGTCTTTTATTCCCCACCAAATTCCCCAATGACTTCAGGATGTGTAGAAAAGAGGTCCAAACTCCTATGTATAATGAGCCCAGCACTCAGTGGTCCAGGCTTTCTCTGAGGATTTGGTTCTTGTCTTGCGACCCAACCACGCCATGCAATTGGTTTCTTAATTATATTCATTTGCAAGGTGATCCATTCCTTCCCTAGGGGAGCCCCCCAACCCTGTTATGTTCCTTTTGGTAAAACCTTCATGTGTTTTAACATTCAAGAATTATGTGTGACCCTGCTATTTTTAAAATGGATAACCAATAAGGACCTATTGTATAGCACACGAAACTCTGCTCAATGTTATGTGCTGGCTTGGATGGGAGAGGTGGGGTTTGGGGGAGAATGGATACATGTATATGTATGGTTGAGTCCCTTTGCTCTTCACCTGAAACTATTGCAACATGATTAATTGGCTATACCCCAATTCAAAATAAGAAGTTCCAAATATAAAACAGAAAAAGAATCATGTATGGCCAAAACCCACAAGAAGAAATAGATGATCTGAATAGGCCTATATCTATTGAAGAAACTGAATCAGTAATTAATAACATTCCAAGGCAGGAAGCACCAGGTCCAGATGGGTTTACTGATAAATTCTAGCAAACACTTAAGAAAGAAATTAGACCAATTCTCTACAATCTCTTTCAGAGGGCAGAGTAGAGGGAACACGTCCTAAGTCAGTCTATGAGAATACCATTACTTTAACACCAAAACCAGAAAGCGACAAGAAAAAGGGTGGAGGGCAAAAAGAAAAGAAAACTTCAGGCCAGTTTCTCCCATCAACACAGATGCAAAAATCCTCAACAAAACATTAGCATATCAAATCCAGTAAAATACAAAAAGAATTATACACCACAACCAAGAGGGGTTTATTCAAGCAGACAAGCCTGATTCAACAGTGTAAAACCAATTTAATCTACCACATCAATACAGTTTTTTAAAATCATATGATCTTATCATTTGATGCAAAAAAAGCATGTGACAAAATCTAATACCCATTCATGAAAAAAAAAAAAAAACCTCTCAATATACTAGGAAAAGCGGGAACTTCCTCACCTTGATAAAAACTGTGCAAAAATACAACAGCTAATGGCTTCCTTGCTTCCCTGGTGGCTCAGCATATTAAACAATCCACCTGCAATGCAGGATATGCAGGTTTGATCCCTGGACGGGGAAGATCGCCTGGAAAAGGAAATGGCAACCCACTCCAATATCCTTGCTTGGAAAACCCCATGGACAGAGGAATTTGGTGGGCTACAGTCCATGGGGTTGCAAGAGTCAGACATGACTTAACAACTAAACAACAACAATAATAATGTCTTACTTAGCACTGAAGAATTCGAAGTTTTCCCACAGAGATCAGGTAAAAAACAAGGATGGCCTATCATACCACTCCTTTTCAAAATTGTACTGAAAGTCCTTGCTTAGGCAATAAGTCCTTGTTAATGCAATAAGGCAAGGAAATAAAAGGTATACATATTGGTAAAGAAGGCGTAAAGCTCAAAATGGCAAAGCGATGGAAACAATATAAAGATGATTGGTTGCCAGAGGTTGGTGGGGGAGGAAGGATAAATAGGCAGAGCATAAAGGACTTTTAGAAAAGTGAAAACAATCTGTACAATAATGGATATATGCCATTATACTTCTTCCACATCCATAGAATGTACAACACAAGTGTGAACCCTGAGGGAAATTGTGGACTTTGGGCAATTATGATGAGTCAATGTAGGTGCATCCTTCATAAAAGTTGTATTTCATAAAAAGTGAATGGTGTTGATAATAAGGGAGGCTATATATATAGGTGGGAGGATTGGGTATGTAAGAAAAATGTACCTTCCTCTCAATTTTGTTGTAAACCTAAAGCTGCTCTAAAAAGTTGTCTTTAAAAAAAAAAATCAGGAGGAAAAAAGTCATGTGTTCCATGAAGACTTGTCTTCTCTCCTTAAAATGTGAAATGGCAGCTTCCACTTTGGTGTCCATATTGTATACTAATTTATAGGTAATCCTATTTTTATAGATGTGGCTACATAAAATAAAATCTGTATATCAAGAAAACAAGATAAAAAGTAAATGTAAACTGGCAAATGTTTTCAACAAATGTGATAGTCATAAAGTTATACGTATATAATATCTTACTGAATAATAGCCAATAGGAGAATGGCAAAGGATCTTGAGGGCTATAAGGAAGAAGATATTCTTAAACCAGTCTCCATCCTGTCCACTGTCATCTCCTCTGTCCATACCACTGACATGGCCATGATTACAGGTGTGTGGAGTCACACTGTATAATTATTGCACAGAGGGATGGCATCACCAGAGTTTTGTACTACATTTAAAATCTAAAGCTTTTAAACAACAGGATCCCTAAAAAAGTAGAATAAATATCAGCAACAGACTTAAATAAGTGATGAGGATCCATAAAGGCCAAAACAATCTTAAAAAGGAACATAGTTGGAGACTCCCACTTCCAATTTTAAAACTAACTACTGTGCTACAGTCATCAAGACTGTGTGGTATTAACATAAAGATGGGCATATAAGCAATGGGATGGAATTAGAAATTTAAAATATACCTATACATTTTAGTACAACTGATTTTCAATAAAGGTACTAAGACAATTCAATGGGGGAAAGTAGTCTTTTCAACAAAAGGTGCAGAACAACTGGAAAAGAATAAAATTGGACTCCCTAGCTCATATCATATACAAAAATTAACTTAAAATAGATCAAAGACCTAAACATGAACTAAAACTATAAAGTTCTTAGAAAAAATAAAAATGTAAATCTTTGTGACCTCAGATTAAGTAATAGTTTCTTAACTATGCTACCAAAGGCATTACCAAAAAAGAAAGAATAAATAAGTTGAACTTCATCAAGATAAACTTTTGTGCTATAAAAGACACCAGAAAGGAAAATAAATGCAAAGAATGAGAGAAAATATTTGCAAATTGCACATCTGATAACATTTAGTGTCCAGAATATATTTCAAAAACTCTCACAACCAAACAAAACACAACCCAATTAAAAGTGAGCAAAAATTTGAAAAAAATTTCTTCAAAGAAGATTCACAAATGGCCGAGAAGCATGGTCAATACTGAAAAGATGCTTGACATCATTAGTAATCAGTGAAATATAGATCAAAGGAACAACGACATACTACTTCACAACCACTAGGATGACTATAGTAAAAAAGTCAGACAGCAAGGAGAATTGGAAACCTCAAATACTGCTGATGTGAGTGTAAAATGGTGTAGTCACTTGAGAAATAGTTTGGCATTTCTTCAAAAAGTTAAACACAGAGTTACCATATGACCCAGAAATTCCATTTGTAAGTGTATATCAAAGAGTATTCCACAAAAACTTGTATAACCAAGATTTGAAGAAGCATTACTCATAATAACAAAACAGTGGAAAAAAATTATGCATTCAACTGATGAATGGATAAACAGAAACACAGTATATCCATTCAACAGATTATTAATCTATAAGAAGAAATGAAGTACTGATTCATGCTATAATATGGGTTAAGCTTGAAAACATCACGCTAAGTGAAAGAAGTCCAATACAAAAGGCTCCATATTATATGATTCCATTTGTATGACTCGTGGAGAAAAGGCAGGTCCATAGAAACAGAAAGTAAGTTAGTAGCTACCAGAATCTAGTAATGAGGAATGGGAAGCTATTGCTAATGGTTTTATCATTCTTTGAGGTGATGAAATGTTCTGGAAGTAGATTATGATGAGGATTGCACAACTTGTGACTATACTTAAATTCACTAAATTGTACACTTAACAGTAGTTTGTGTTTTATCTCAATGCAAAATAAAAACATAAATGATGAATACATGTAAAAAAACAATGTCACAAGCAATCAAAGAAATGTAAGTCAAAACAAGTTGTTTTTCTACTGCCCTGCTAGATATTATCAAAAATAAAAATAATGCTGACAAAAATGATGACCTCATATATTGCTGTAAGAACTGTAAATTTGTGGGCCCTTTCTGGAAAAGAATTAGGAAATATGTATTAAGAAGCCTAAAGTGCTGATTCTATTTAACCTAGACATCTGAGTTTTAGGAATCTAAATTCCTTACTTACTAGACCATATAGAAAAAGGACCTTTATATCTATTATGAACTTTCCATTCCTTTTGAGCTAAGTAGAAAAATGAGTCTCGCCCTTTCCCTGAACCTTATATGGACTCTATGTCATGGTTTCCATCATCTATTTTCTTACTTCCACAACTCAGTTCTACTTTATTGATGTGCTCTGGATGATTTTAACATCCAGATGTATTCAAAATGTTTGACAGCTCCCCTTCATCTTTCCCTACAATACAACCAGATCAGTTACCATCTTAGTGTTCCTGAATCCTTCTTTCATTATGTTATTACCATAACTCTCTATCATGTGTTCTCCTCCCCCCTCAAAAAAAAAAAACAGGCTATTGCCTGCTTTGCCTCATCATAATGCGGACTTTTTCTGGAACTAGACTGTTTGAATTTGAATTCCAGCTTTGCCACTTGCCAGCCAAGTGGTTCAGGTCTCACTTTCCTCATTACATGGAATTATCATGAGAATTATATAATTATTACATGAAAAGTCGTCAGAGCAGTGCTGGCACATAGTAAACCCTGAATTTGTGTTGGTGTTATTATTATTATTATAACTAACAGAGGATAAGATGGTTGGGTGGCATCACCAACTCAATGTACATAAGTTTGAGCAGGCTCTGGGAGTTGGTGATGGACAGGGAAGCCTTGCATGCTGCAGTCCATGGAGTCACAAAGAGTTGAACATGACTGAGCAACTGAACTGAACTGATTATTATTATTATCATCTCATAGAGATACTATGAAGCTCAAATAATGTGTATGAAACCGCTTTGTAATGCACTGTCCTCATAGAGGACCAAGGACTATCTTATTTTCTAATGACTTACAGTGTACACAGTAAATTTTCAAAAATTTGCATTGAAATTAAATGTTATTTTATGACCAAATCACTGTTGACTTTTGGGTATGTCTAAATAACATCACATCAAGATAACTCACAATTTTGTTATATATACACTTGTGTCTTCCACTATGTTAGTGGTCTTTTCAAAGTAGAGTCTACAATGGACAACCCACTGCAAGCAAGGAAGGAAAAGTTTTAGGAATTCTGTCTACATTTTTTCTTCATCTTTTGTAAATTTTTACTGTCTGGAATATATCATTACTAACATGTATAGAATTGCTATGCAAATTCTATAACATGTAAGTAAATGTATACTGGAAGTGCAGGCTTAAGACAGTTTTACTAAATGGTGTACTGTCTCAAAGGTCTGGAGATCAGCACACTAACCCACAGTATGGTTTCTCTCCTGGTGTCAAACTGATCTATTGAAGTCCTCCTAGCACACAGTTTGTATTTCTTTGTTTCCAAATCTGACTCACAACCAATTTGTTTAAAATGAGAGTATGACAGCCACTCCTTTTCAAGCTGCAACTTGCATTCTTCACACCAAGACTTAGCCACCACCAAATGTAAGTTCCTTAAAAGACAGGTCTGTATCTGGCCTATTTTTGCATCTACCCGCACACCCCCACCTCCCCACCACACAACAGGGTTTTCTATAGTAACTGGCACATAACAGGCTCCACATAAATGTTGGTTGAATGCATATAATGACACAGTGATTGATTGCTATTGGAAGGCAGGAGAGTGTGCTGGTGAACAGCAGAAGCTCAGATCCTGGCTCTGCCACATAACAGGGTGACCCTGAGTCTCAGAATTGTCCTTTGAGAAATGAAGCTGATTAAGTAAATGGACTCCCCTGGGGTGTCCAGTGGTTAAGAATCGCCCGCCAATGCAGGGGACACGGGTTCGATCTCTCTGATCCAGGAAGATTCTACTAAGTCCCTGCACTGCAGTTATTGAAACCTCCATGCCCTAGAACCTGTGCTCAGCAATGAGAGAAGCCGTTGTAATGAGAAGCCCTTGCACTGCAACTAGAGAGCAGCCCTTGTTCATTGCAACTAGAGAAAGCCTACAGGCAGCAATGAGGACCCAGCATGACCAAAAATTAAATAAATAAATAATGTTTTGAAAAGTTAGTAAAGAGTAAAATCCATTTCTTGACTCAAAATATTAATTTAGTAGCGTAATTTAATGGAGAAAATGCCCTCAATTCATGAAATAAAAAACTGGGCAATTACCATGTAGTGTGCATTTTTCATCAGCAGTTCTATATACTGAAGTGGTACAGCATGCAGTTATATAGCATCTTGAGTTTCCCGTATCCCCCCAAGAGGTAAGACAATGATTTCGCAAGGAGTTGTGCCCCTTCAGTATGAGTATGCAGAGAAAGAGTGAGTGGGAGGAAGGGAAAGATTAGATAATTATTTCCATCTTATGAACATGTGAGAGAGATTGCTTTGTCATTTGGCATTTCAAATACTGATTACTGTTAAATCAACACATCCTATTACATTAATATAGCTCTTAAACTGTAAAAAAATAATTTTGGTCAATGAATTATTTGTCTATGTTGAAAATCCCAAAGAATAGCAACAATACCAATACCACCTCCTGGAACTAAAACGCAGTTCTAGCAAGATTTGAGGCTACAAGATTATATACGAAAGTGCTTTCCTATATACCTGCAATGAATAATTGGAACTTGAAATTCAAAACACACCATTTACAAAACTACCCAAAATACAAAATCCTGTGCTTAAGTATAGTTCTAACAAAATATGAACAAGATCAATATGAGGAAAAGCACAAAATTCTGATGAAAGAAATAACAAATGGAAAGATATTCCATGATCATGGATAGTAAGATTCAATATAGTTAGGATGTCAGGTAGGATGTGAGTTCTGATACCTCCCCAATGAAGATATGCGGATGGCAATAGCATGTGAAGGATGTTCAACATCATATGACATTAGGGAATTGCTAATTAAAAGCACAGTGAGGTACAATGAAACATCTATTGGAATGGCTAGAATTTAAAACACTGACAACAGCAAATGCTGGCAAGGACGTAAGGCAACAGGAGCTCTCATTCATTGCTGTTGATAATGCAAAATGGTACAGTCACTTTGGAAGACAGCATGGCAGTTTAATACAAAGCTAAACATAGTCTTACCATATGATCCAGCAATCATTCTCCTAGGAATTTATCCAAATGAGTTGAAAATGAATGTCCACACAAAACCCTGCACACGAATGTTTGTAGAAGTTTTATTCATAATTGTCAAAAGTTAGAAGCAACCAAGACATATCCTTCAATCAGTGAATGGAGACACAAACTGTAGTACATCCATTCGATGGAATTTTATTCAACAATAAAATGAAATGAGCTATCAAGCCACAAAGTCAGGGAAGAACCTTAAATACCCATTGCTAAATCAAAGAATCCAGTCTAAAAAAGCTACAAACTGCATGATTCTAACTATATGACATTTTGAGAGGCTAACCGCAGAGACCATAAACAGATCTGTGGTTGCTGTGGGTTCAGAGGAGGGAGGGAAGCATGAATCAGTGGAGCACAGGGAATTTTTAAGGATAGTGAAACTATTTGCATGATTCTGTCATGGTGGATACAGGACATTACTCATTTGTCAAAACCCATAAAACTGTGCAACACAAGAAGCAAACCCTAATGTCAGCTATGGGATTTAGTTAATAATGATCTATCAATATTGGTTCATCAACTCTAACTAATGTACCACACAAATGCAAGATGTTAATTACAGGGGAAATTGTACAGAGGGAGGGTGGGTATGTGGGAATTCTCTACATTCTCCTCAACTTTTCTGTAAACCTAAAACTACCCTAAAGAATAATAGCTGTTATCAAAAAATGTCCAAAGTAAGTGAAAAATGCCACAGCAAATTATACATATATATATATATATATGTATAAAATACTTAAGTATATGCCTATACATGCATTCAGATAAAATAACTATACATCTCTTTCTCTTCATGATAATTTTTCAATCTTAGTTCCCTGACCAGGGATCAAACACATTCCCCTGTAGTGGAAGCATGAAGTCTTACCACTGGACTGCCAGGGAAATCCCTTCATGATAAATTTTAAACATTATATTCTGCTATTTTCCTTCTTCTAATATAATGCATTTATATGGACTGTCAATGGAAGGTGAGGAAATGCAGAGAGTTATGCTAAATTAAGTTCAGAAAAATTTTGGTAGTGAAGGGAACTAGGATTGATGAGTCTGAGGGCTAGGAAAGAATTCTTTTTAAAGGATATAATGATGCCAACTCTAAAAAAAAAGATACTGTTAGCCCCCATTCACTTTTATTCTTTAGTTATTTCACTGTCTTTCAAGGAATATAAGTAAATACTAAAAATATAAAACTGCATACCAACAGTACATATAAAATTTTGCCAATGAGTTAAAATGTGAGGAAAAGAAACACATACCAAGTCATCGATGTTGACCATTAGAACATTCTGATATGCTCCACCGTCTTTACCGTTAATGTCACAATCAGATGATGCTACTGGCAACAGAACAAGGATCAGGGGAGGAATTCCAAAGATATACCTAAAAGAAACTGAATTCAACAGTAAGTAAGAATCAGCCAAATGTTTTAAGTCATATTATATCATCTGATGGCAGTGTTTCAACTGGCCTGACCACTAATTTCTAAGAATTTTTAAAATGTATCTTGCTTCTGCAGAGTGTAGGAAAAAACTCCAAAGTTCAGTATTATGTAACAGCCAAAGTAAGACAATATTTTAGAGTCTAGGTTTCTTTCATTTTAATTCAGATATAACTTTGGGATAGTGCAGAACAGGTGTGATGACAGCAAAGTCTCTTTGCTCCGTCGACAGAAAAACAGGTAAACTATAGGTTAAAAATTAGAAATTCTTGAAAGTTTATGATCTACGGCACATGACTGTATATTTATGTAAAACTTGGTGGCTGATCAAGTGTCCAGCTGTTTCCTGGAGGCAACATTGCAGGAGGTTTATCTCCACGGTACGACACTATGATTATATTCTTTCTTTTTAATAATGGACCTTAGAAGACTTACCTTTCCCAGAACTGGCACAAAGTTGACATTTATATTATAAGACTCCTTATCTTTTCAGTATCTTCTATTTCTAAATGCCCAGAGACCCATATTCTCTTCAAACACAGCCCTGTTTAGCTTCTTGACATGTTAGGAAAACAATAAATGAATTCATACCCTGTTAATGAATTATTTATATCTGTTTTTAAATAAGTGTTCTTAATTAGGGGCATTTTTTAATCAAAAGGGATGAAATTATAAATGACATCATTTTTGGCAATAGTAATACACTGATAGAAAGCCAGTGATTCCCTGAGGCATTAAAATCTGGTTTTATGGGGACTTATTGTATTTCTTCACAAGCTTTCCAGAGTGCCTTGTTTGCATCTTTCTGTAAACTATTGAGTATTGATGACAATGTATTTCCTGTGACTTTCACCAGTGAACTTTAACTATTCTCCTTGAGTGGAAGACTACTCCTGATTAAGATTACCAACAATGCTGCTTGGCACCCAAGGAACTAAAGACTGTCAAATATATCATAAACTTCCTGATAATCTATTACATCATTATCTGTCATACAAAAGTGAGTAGCTCTCCCCATTAAATTATGCGCCGTTAGTGACCCATATATTTACAATAGAGAATGTAGACTGGGTAGCAGATAGAGGAACAAACATGAATCTCACATCGAATCTTCATATGTCACTGACATTGAAAAAGGTAAGAAAAACGAAATGAGAGGCAGAATCTACTCAAGGCTCTGACACTAAGTTTCTGTAGGCATGATGAGCAAGAATTCACTTAGGACATTAACAATGATGATGATGCTAGTTACCTTGAACTGAGTACCTGTCATGTACCATCAGTGCCTTATACTTACTGTCTCTAAAGATCAAAGGGTCCTCCAGGTAGTTAATCTTTTTGTTAAACATAAATAGGAGGTGCCAGGTCTGGATTCTCTCCTGAGCCGATTGATTCACCAGGATTTGATCATAAATGCCCATAACCTTTCTAAAAAATAATTTTATCTATTTATTTACTTTTGGCTGTGTGGGTTTTCTTTGCTGCGTGGGCTTTTTCCTAGTTGCGGAGCACAGGTTTCTCATTGCTATGACTTCTCTTGTTGAACAGCACCAGCTCTAGGGTGCACGGGCTTTAGTAGTTGTGGTCCCCGGGCTCTGGAGCACAGATTCAATAGCTGCAGTGCACGGGCTTAGTTGCTCTGAGACATGTGGGATCTTCCCAGATCAGGGATTGAACTCATGACTCCTGCATCAGTAGGTGGATTCTTTACCATTGAGCCACCAGAGAAGCCTACCCATAATCTTTTGATAACATGTCATCATTTTGGTCTAAATGAAAACTACCTCCATGTTCTATTATCTATCTCCACCTCTCCTTCTTCTACTATTGTCTCTCCCACCTTAAGATTCTCAGACAATGAGAATTGCTAATTATTTAGCGTCCTAACTTTGTAATGAGGTTTGTATAGATAGTGCAGAGCCAAACTTTTTCTTTTCTCTGTCATCTTAAAGGTGTCTGGCAGGGATACTTCAGGAGGAATAGAGGATAAGGAAAGTTTATACAGCATATAACTTGAAATGAGCATTAAAGGAATATTAACAACATAATTAAATATTAGAATGAAAAAGAGACATTTTTACTATTGTATATAAATGTTATTTCAAAGGTCCACATTTTACACTTTGATTTAGGAGGCAGTTTTATTTTTTCTGAGCACTAGTTATTGTGCCCTCTTCACTCCAAATTTCAGTAATGAGTGCTCCCAAAATTCACATTGATCCATTTGGTCATTGGATGGTATTTTATCAATGCTTTCAAATGATGACTTAGTGGGAAATTAAGTCTTTTTTGTGCAATTCTAAAACAATATTTGCCTTATCTGTAAACAGTGTCTTTGGTTGCCACTATTGTTGTTAAATAGGTCAGCCCTGGGCTTCCCTGGTGGCTTGGCAGTAAAGAATCCATCTGCAATGCAAGAGACATGGGTTCAATCCCTGGGTTGGGAAGATCCCCTGGAGAAGAAAATGTCAACTCACTCCAGTATGCTTGCCTGGGAAATCCCATGGACAGAGGATCGTGGCAGGCTACAGTCCACAGGACCAAAAAAGAGTCAGACATGACTTATGAATTAAACCACCACCAGCAGCTCAGCTCCAGATAGCCTAGGGCAACACAAAGCACAGAGGGAGACTTGGGGGTTAGTCTTGGTGCAGAAATGGGTTAAGAGACCAATTGAAGGACAGAGCATCTCAAAATCTTCACTTGCCTAATTTGTGAAATGAAAACCTCAAACTAAATGATCCCTTGATGTCCCTTTCAACTCATAAGCACCTTAACTCTAAGAATCTACTTAGCCATCCAAACACAGCAACTCTTTAAACTTGAAATTCCCTGGTGAACAATGTTGCAAATACATTCCTGTGTTTCAAACCCATGTCTCAGAAGTTCCTAGATTTCTCATTAATGACTTGCTTTCATCTGAAGTCTTTTCTCCATACCACATAGAGAATAACTTATTAACATTGCCTAGTTTGAGCCTGCTTTTGACATTGTTGTCACAATAGGAAAGGGCTCTGCTTTTATTTTTAGATTATGCATAGAATACCAACTCCATCTACCACCACCCGCCCCCCCACCTTGACCTTTCCCTTAGGTTACAAAAAAAGATAAACCATAAAGAATAATGCAAGGCAAGCTTGGGCTTGTGGAATTTTCTTTAGATTTCCTGAAGGGATTGAAACTGGAGAATTTGTTTTCAGTAGGGAATTTGGTTAAACCAGAATGATGGCTGTCTAAAAAAGTCTTGTTGGTTTTTAAATTAAGCCAAATAATACATTCAATCCTCAGATGCTTAAGTTATGGGGTCAGAGTGAACATAAACAAATTAGTTTCTATAATCCTTCAAATCCAATCTTTAATTACTGTTTAAGACCAATCAGTGTTTATTGACTATCTGCTGTACACATTACATAGACCTATTTTCACTGGAATTTTTAAGACACAGTCAACAGATATTCAGGATGGAATGAAAGACATTATCTGAATATATAAGATTTGGCTTTAGTATAAGTAGTTGGCATAAGCAAATGAGTGAATAAAGAAAAAGTTAATAAACAGTAGGAAATAACCATATGTTATATGAAAACCAGCTTTTTAAGGTTCTAAAATGAATTTTATGTTCACACAAAGAATTCTAATATTTGCCACAAACATATTGATTGGATTATAAATTCTATCCATAAGTCCTGTGATAAATAGCAGATAAAGACATTTCTGAAGCCACCCTATAATACTATATACAGTATTTCATTTAATCCCATAACCATTTCTTGAGGTAAACACTATCAATTGCTAAACATTTTGGCAGATGGAAAATCTGGGGCCCAAATTTTTCCCCAGATAAAACGAGTTTTGTAAGAGGCAGGATTCAAATCCAAGATTGTTAGGTTGAAAAGTCTAGAAACTAAGCTTTTCGCCACTGAGCTACACTGCTTCCTATAAAAACAACTGCATGTGTATCCTCAAGGGAAATGTACAAAAACCCCATCTTTCTCCACATGAAACTCACTGTGGTGCTTCCTTGGCCAAGCTCTGAAACATTGCACCACATACTCCTATTTCAGGGGAAAAAAGACATTGATTGCTTGGTTTTATTACATTAGGGTATGTGTCACAGGTGCAGCCAGAAAAAAAAAAATCTCACATCTCAGTGAAATCAATATGTAAGGTGGTCCTACAAAGTAACCTCTTCCATTTTTGTCTAAGGTATTTGAGCATTGTTATGATGCCCTGTGTAATTATCTTTAAATTTGTTCAGGCTTTCTAATCTTCCTTAGTTCTCCATTTGTACCACTTATTCCACTTTTGGGTCCTCAAATAATTAAATTATCAAAACTAGAGAGCACAATCATCAAGGACTACAAAGGAGGTCCTCAACTACTTCAACTGCCAAAAGAAGTGTCAAAGTGAAAGGATAAAAAGTAATGAAACCTCTAATGAAATCTATTGGAACAAACTGCAGATAGCCACTTAGAGTAATTATTATTAGGAATTTAGAATTCTCATATTTTGGTTGCTAATAACTTATGCTACATGATTAGTGTAGATATTCAGGAAATAGAGGCTCCTTGTCGGTAATGGACACCTTAGCTTCCTCCCCTTGTTTTACCACTCACTCTAGATCAGAGGTGATGGGAGGATCAGAACTGGGAGCCATCCAGAAAGAAGCAATTGCAGGAGATCCGTGGGCATTGTAAGGAAAACAGGAATATACCTAATTCCTAATTCTATATTAAACTTCTAGAGGAGGCCCATTAAGAATTCTCTATACTCTAAACCCTACTCCTTTATTTTTGTTACTGATCAGGTACTTCTGGGCTATGTCAATTTTGATGCTTGAATACCTGTGAGTGGGCAAAAATTTCTTCTAATCTAAAAGTGCAGCCAGGAAAGGCATCAAACACGAGAACAACCTCCTGTCTATTCTGGCCCCCTCTCCCATTCGTCTACTTTTGATAGAGGAAGTATTTACTGTAAAACAGCAGAATTTTCCTCAGCCGATCCCTCCCTAATCACATCTCCCCTCCCCCCAAACTCCCCAGCACACCTTTTTTTTTTTTAATTTTTCCTAGTCAACTTTTGGACTCTTTATACTAGCCATATGGTTGCTAATGCCATCGCTTCAACTCTGTCCCTGTCCATTTTAAATTCGTATTCCACACAAGTAAAATCTAGTCGATCTCAGCAAGGGTCTAAAATGTAGAATTATGCCTGTTAATTCTGCCTCCGTCAAGAAGCACCCATACAGAAAAAAACAAAACAAAACAAAACCCAAAGTGGCCCTTCTCGGTCCCAGCCCGGAGCACTTGGTTTCCCAGCAAAAGACACTGGGTACAGCCCCAGTCGGAAACTCCCAGCCTCACTGGGTGAAAACGGGGTTTTCCGGAGACCTGTCCCTCTGGGGTTTAAAAGCGTGTCCCGTGGGAGCTTCGCTTTCACTTCTCTAAGGACTTGGAGCTGCAAGAGCCCACATCCTCGCAGATCCCGGGGCGCCGGTGAGTATCCCGGCGCGGCCAGAAGCCCGGGGTGGGTGGGTTGGGCGTTCGGTTGACAGCGGGCGGCGCTGGCTCGGGGAGAAGGACGGGGCGCATTGCTACCCCGGGACCTGGGCGCGGACTGCCACCGCTGAACGGCCCCGAGGCTGCAGCGCCGGGTCTCGGGGACAGAGGGCCGGCGTCGGGGACCAAGGCTCCCACGCAGCCTGCCAGGTGCAGGTGGCAATGGGCCAGGGTACTCGGGCGCGGCCGCCGGCTGCCCCGGGGCAGAGCCCGGCTCTCCGCAGGTCCAAAGTGCAAGGCCAGGCTGTTCCCGGACGCGCCTGGGCGCGGGGCCCCGCAGCGCGTCCCAGAATCCCCGGGCGTGCCGGGCGCGCGAATTTCTGCGCCCGAGAAAGGAGCGCTTACCATGGAACATGGTCTGCGGGAGGCGGGCTTGGTCATGATGACCGCAACTGCAGCAGGAGCACGCTCTCACCGCCCATAGTCACTCCCAGGACCCTGGTCTTCCGCGGAGTTACCGGGAGTCCGCGCCGGGTAGGGCCGTCTCTGTCGCTGGTTCCTCCTACCCACGCCGAGCCTGCTGTTTCATCCATCCCAAGGGGGGCGGCACACACCAGGGCCCGGCTCTGCGCTTTGCCTTTCCCATAACTTCCGTAGGATCAGCCGGCAGTGTACTTTCAGTTTCTACTTTGCGCTTGGTCTGCAGGTTCGATCTCCAAGTTAATCACTGGGGCGCCTTCACAGCACCCCCCGCCTCCCTTCTCCTGGTCACCTGCGTCCTCCCCGAGCGCTTCCCGTGCGCCTGGACCAGAGGAGCGCGCGGATTCCCAAAGCACCGCAGGAGCAATGACTTGGTCTTCTGATTCCGGGCGATTTGAGGCAAAAGACTTCCCAGATGACCTCTAGCCGCCTTGGCAAAGTTAGGCGACTAGGATCTAAAAGCATCGGTTGCTAATGAGTCCACAGAAGCCGCAAATGTGTGGGGCGAGAGCTGGGTTATTAGCGGGAGCCAGCGAGGAGGCGTAGCAGCTCTTGCCGCAGATGTGGTGGTGGACGATGCCAAGCCCTCTTGCTTAAAA
The DNA here is from genome assembly GCF_019320065.1 of Cervus canadensis. Taxonomy (NCBI): domain Eukaryota; kingdom Metazoa; phylum Chordata; class Mammalia; order Artiodactyla; family Cervidae; genus Cervus; species Cervus canadensis. The sequence continues at coordinate 40,081,327 of NC_057397.1, forward strand.
AAAAAAAAAAAAAGGAAGTAAAGAATGATGAATGATTAAGAGGGCCATGGGCCACTCCCTCGGCCTCTCTAACCTCTCTTGGTCTCTTTCCTCTCTGTCTTTTGTACATGCACCTGCCCAGGTGGGATCTCAAAGGAAAATAAAACGGTGGGTCAGTCTCCTCTGGTGAGAGCTATCTTTGGACCTAGAAATTAAAGCCCAAATTAGGCAGAGAAAGTGGAGACTGATAATAGCTCCTAATAATGTCTCCCACTTGTGCTACCACTAAATTGGTTAATAAATCAAATTATCCATCTTGACTGTGTGTTACAGAAGCGATCTTTTTTTTTCTACACCTGAATTATTTAGATATTTTCTGTCTTGGTTCGGTTTCTGATATTCTGCAGAAACCCTGCTTAAATGAAGGTGGGTGATGTAAAGAAATAACAGTGATAATAATATTATGGCTATCATTTACCTAGCATTTGTTCTGTACCAGTATTGTGCTAATCCTTTTATATATGTCATCTCAGGCAAACTTTTCTCTGTGGTAGATAATTTTGTGGGAACTAAGACGTCCTTAAGTATCTGCCCGAATTCACTCCGCTGGTTAGTAACAAATGTGGGACACAAACCTACTGTAAATCAGCTCTAGAGTCCCCACTCGGAAACCTTGGCTTAGAAGTCCTGTGAACAATGTAGAAATTGATGCCAGGACAGAAACAGAGTCATGTGTTGTGTGGGTATGACTTTGCCCCTGTGTGGGGACCTCAGGACAAGTTTCTGGAATTTGTGAATTCTCAATTGAGATCCAGGCAAGTCAATTAACTTGAGGATGTGAGCATTTCAGATTCTTTGATAGCGTGAACAAAGTAAAGAGGGAAAGAAAGCAGAGAGAAAGAGGAAAAAAAAAAGGAATAGAGGGTGAAGCAGTGTTGCTTAAGGCTGAAACTTGGATTTCTATTCCTCTTTTAGCCTCACTTCTCACATCCAGTCCATAGGCAAGTCCTGTCAGCAATACCTCTAAAATAAATCCTGAATCTATTCTGTGAATTGCCTAAGGTTAAACCATTAAAACCCTGCTGTCTAGGGACCTTCCATTTTCCACTCTTGCCCACAACCTCTTCATTCCCTTCATAGCAGCAGGATATTGATTTACATGTGCCATTTTCTGTGACCACCCCCTGACCACTTCCCAGGGAACACGGGGCTTTCACGGCCCTGTGAGTGATCTGGGCTCCTGCTGCCCTCCCCGGCTCTCTGGTACCCATGACTTTTTTCCTCCCTGTGTCCAGCCAAGCTGAATTCCACTTAGATGAGCATCTAGGACTTCCCTGGTGGTCCATTGGTTAAGACTCCTCCCTTCTAATGCAGGGGTCGTGGGTTCGATCCCTGGTCTGGGAGCTGAGACTCCACATGCCGTGTGAAAAGAAAAAGAAAGTGTCTAGCACACAGCCATGCAGAAAGTAAAAGAATGAGAGAGGAGAATTGAGTGAGATGCATGAATGAGAACATGTGTGGAAGAGTCAGTATGTGAAGGCAAGAGGAAAATAGGAGGAAAGGGGAAGAGAACAAGGGAAACAAACAAGAACAGGAGGCAGAATGTGGCGGGGGTGGGGTCAGATGTCAAGTATTTCCATCTGACTGGAACTTAGGGTGGAGGTGGGGAGTGGAGAAACAGGAGGCCGGAGTGACAGGTAAAATTGAATTGTGTAATTAAACACAACTATGTTGGCCATTGATTTATTTAAAATCCCTGACAGCAGAATTGAGGTATGTAACTGCATATAGCCTGCAAATTTCCTTTTTATTTTTTTAACTTTTCAGGGACAGATAAAAGAGCATCCTTCAATAACTTGCTCAGCAGGAAATCCGTCTTCCTTTTTCATGCAATCACTGTAAAACCTGGTTGAACAAGAGCTTGTGCATAAGTGAACTTTTGGGGAGCATGAGGGGAAATTATTCAGAGCTCCAGGAGAGGAGATATAAATTCCCCACCAGACTCTGACCCTAAATGTGAAGAATCTCTGCAGAAAATATTCATAAAGCGTTGAGTATTTTTATCATTATATGCAAATGGGCACTTTCTAACTTCAAGTTATTATTTTTCTGTCTATGGCAGAATTAATACCAGTTGGAAAAAAATTCCAAAATGTAGTCTTAAATTTGTGGTTGATATTTTGGTAAAGTGAACATTATTTTTCATCAGATAGATAAGGATAAAAGAAATGTCATGAATTTTTATATGCTAATGTTTTGTGATTAGAAAAGCTGGGTGGTTACCATCAAGTTCACTTATAGACCCAACTGGTGCAGAAAAGCCAATATGGAAACAAAATAGTATATACAGTTTATGAATTATAACCAATAAATATTAAGAAAGAAGACAACATCCTCAGAATGATTAATACAATGTACTTGAAAAAATGGAAATAAAACAATATAAATGTCAGCTTAAAGAGAGAATCATTTGAGGTTAATGAATGTCTTTTTAAATGTTCCACAATCTTTAATCTAAATAGTTCATTATTGGTAATCTGAAAATCTTTTCTTGATAATTATCTGAACTATTTTTACCCAACATAATATGACCATTTTTTGTAGTCTGAGATCTGAATGCTAGCTATCATTCTATCAGTATTTTCTGAAGTTCCTGTAGCTTAATTTTCCAGACATAATATTCAACATATTTCAAACACACAACACACAAAACAGATTTATGGCCATGTGTTCATGTAGAACACATGGGACCTATGCTTAGAAGGGCTACAGATTTGGTTTAATGGTCTGCAGTCACTGTCTTGAAATTATTAATTATTTTTGGACAAAGGAACTCTCATTTTCACTTTGCATTGGGCCCCACAAATTCTGTAACTGGTCATGCATACTCACACATATTAAGCTACACATTGAGGACAGCAACACATGTCATCAAGGTGATTTCAGCTTAGTGGAGAAAACAGATGTTAAATGTAGAATTTCAAGGATAGTAAGTATTATGAAAAGGAAAATTTGAGATGTATTTCAATTAGAGTTTTAAGGAAGTCTAGGCCTGTTTTAAAAATTAGTGAAACTGGGATCCAAAATAGGTTAATTTACCTGGTGGCTCATATGGTAAAGAATCTGCCTGCAATGTAGGAGACCTGGGTTCAATCCCCGAGTCAGGAAGATCCCCTGGAGAAGGGAATGGCTACCCACTCCAGTATTCTTGCCTGGAGAATTCCATGGACAAAGGGAGGAGCCTGGTGGGCTATATTCCATGGGCTTTCAAAGAGTTGGACACGACTGAGTGACAAATAACAACACACCCATTCAATGGAAAAATAGCTATAAGTGAATAACCTTTAATTCTAAAGCAGATCTGTTTGATTTTCACGCCTGAACTTGACAATGAATTTTCAATTTTATCAAATGACTACTTAGAATTTTTTTACACGGTCATGTTTTTTCTTGTTGCTCCTGCTGCTGCTGCTAAGTCACTTCAGTCGTGTCTGACTCTGTGTGACCCCATAAATGGCAGCCCACCAGGCTCCTCTGTCCCTGGGATTCTCCAGGCAAGAACACTGGAGTGGGTTGCCATTTCCTTCTCCAATGTATGCATGCATGCTAAGTTGATTCAGTCGTGTCCAACTCTGTGCAACCCTATGGACAGCAGCCCACCAGGCTCCTCTATCCACAGGATTCTCTAGGCAAGAACACTGGACAGGATTGCCATTTCCTTCTCCAGTTGCTCCTGAATAAACCACAAATTTACTATAATGCTAAATTCAAGTTGCTAACATTTTACTTATAATTTTTCAATTACATTCATAATTGGTGTGTGTTTGTTCTTCATATCATATTCAATTGAGCTGGGGCTATTTTTGTCCAATTTTCTTAGCTTCACAAAGGGATTTGGGAATTCTGTTGTTTTCTGGAAACTGTAATGTTTAAGCACTATATGACTGATTTGAGCTCAATAATGAAACCTATTTTATTGTGTGGGGTGCAGCCTAGGGATAAGATGAGACTACCAGTTTCAAGCATTGCAAGAATCAAAATAAAAAGGATTCTTTTGAAGGCTTAATCAAAATGGCCACTTCAAAGTATCAGGAACTGCTGGAAATATGCATATCAGCATGTGAATGATTGCTTGAACCATGAAAATGAATGAAATCACCCAACCTGCAATTTCGGAGAAAGGAAAGAGTCAGTCAGTGCCAGGAGGAAACTTGAGACCTGGGCATTCAGGGCAGGTGGAGAACTGGGTGCCAAACAACAAACTGACAAACGATAGGGCACGAAGTCAGAGAGATGTTAGCTTAGCATCCCAGAGGTCAGAGAGAGAGAGAATTTCAAAGCAGATTAACTAGTCAGTATTTCCAAACGTCACAAAGAGATTGAAGATGAGGATTGAAAAGCATGTCCACTGAATTGGACAGAGTAGAAGAGATTTCTGTGGTCCTCATGACGACAGTTGGAGAAGAGCAGTGTAGCGAGATACAGTGTTCTGGTTTGTGGGATGTAAGGGAAGATGCAAATTAAGTGAGAGGGGACAATTTTTCAGGATGTCTGGTGAAGAAAAAAGGAATCTGATAATGATTTGAAAGGCATGTAAAGCATAATGGAAGTTCTAGTTTTCATATATGAGAGGTACTATAACATATTTATATATTAATGGTTAAAATTAGGTTTTTCTGAAGAAGTTAAAAAGGATGGAACCAAGAAACCCAAGATAGCAGATTAATATTTTTCTTACAATCCTTCCTCTTTCATCTCATTCCCTAAATTCTGTAATTGTAAACAATTAGAATCTACTATAATCCACAATGCCTAATTTTATGTTCCTTGTTGAAATGTTCCCTATGATACTCACTTGTCTACTTCTGGATTGAGTACTGGCTAGTCTGTGGAATCTAGAAAAATGGTACAGAACCTATTTCCAAGGCAGTAACGGAGATGCAGATGTAGAGAACAGACGTGTGGACACGGTGGGAAGAGGAGGAGGGGAGGTTGAAATGAGTTGGAGATTAGGATTGGCTTATACACGCTCCCATGTGTAAAATAGCTCGGGGGAACCTGCTATAAGGCACAGGAAGCTGAGTTCAGTACTCTGGTGACCTAGGTGGGTGAGATGGGGGCGGAGTGGGAGAGAGGTTCAAAGAGAGAGGATGTGTGTATACTATAGCTGGTTCACTTCATTGTACAGCAGACGCTAACACAAGATTGTAAAGCAATTATATTCCAATAAAAAAAATGCTGCCAAACTACCTTTCAGAAGGAGCAGCTGTAGCATATGTAGCCTGCATTAACCAATCTGTTTGTACACTAATGGGTGTGTTGTTGGCAATCAGAGGTCCAGTTATTTCCGCTTACTGATATAGTGTATTGAAGTAGCTATACCTATACAAGGGGAAAGGCACTTAAAGAGTACTGCCAAAGAAATCTACTTGCTAGAACAGATTTGCCATAAGTTTTATTGATTTCCTTTGACAGCTTGCCTGTGTGTGCTAAGTCACGTGTTGGACTTGTTGCAACCCTATGGACTCTATCCTGCCAGGTTGCTCTATTCATGGGATTCTCTCCAGGCAACAATACTAGACTGTGTTGTTATGCCGTCCTCCAGGGGATCTTCCCAACCCAGGGATTGAACCTGAGCCTCTTACATCTTCTGCATTAGCAGACAGGTGTTTTACCACTGTGGGCACCTGGGAAGCCCGTTTTACAGTTTAATATTTGATAAATACTCAGCAGGAGAAAGAAAAGAAGGAATTGTATAAAGTCAAATATAGGACAAATTTGAAACAAGTATTTCTTAAGGCCCTCAAAAGACCTGAAGAAAACTAAAATCATAAGATGGTGGATCAAGATTAATACAAAGCAACTGTAGTAATAACAGCACCAGCAAAATATGAATTTGACCTACTCCCTATCTCCCAGCAGTTTTCTAGATTCAACTTCCCAAAATTTCTTTGAATCTCTACTCTTTTTTCCCTTCTGATAGTGATCTTTGTGGCTATTGAAAATCCTGTTTTGTTTTGTTGTGATTGTTTTTGGATTTTGCTTTAAAGTCACTGATTTAAATCTGGGTGTTACTGGAGAATGCCTGTGAACACTGCTAGTTTCAGAGGTTGATTCTTAAATGAACAGTGTATTAGTACAAGTAAACACAATATCCATTTTTTGTCTTATTTTTTAATTAGGCCTCATTGTAGGCCAGCCACATAAAATATGCCCTACAAAGTGAAAATATATCTACTGAAAACTTAAAAAATAAATTGAAATAGCTTAATACATTAAGAACATGTTTGTATTTGGTAAACAGTCCTAATTTCATAAAACTTACTTTAGAATAAAAAAGTTATGAAATGGGTTAGTTTGGAATTAGAATATAAGGAGCCTTAGTTTTCTGATCTGAATAAAAGTTTAGAAAGCTCAGAGAGTGAAAATGACAGAATATCCTTTTTAAAGGAGGGAAATAGCAAGAAATAGAATGTATCACATTTCACTGGTAATAAAAGTAATGTCTTAAGACAAATCAGGGTGAAAAGTGTTGGTCAAAAAAAATCTAATGAGGAAGACATGGTTAGAAAACCTGTTAAACATTAGAGAGAATTAGTAACAGTAAAACAAACAAGGAAATCAAAGCCTATATCTACCATTTCATAGGCTATGTTACTCAAGGAATACATAATACTTCACTGCATTTTTCGAAGGTATCATTATGTCTTCCTAGAAATAGTGAAGGTCAGCACATAAGTGTGTTGAAATCTCTCTCAACCCTAAATAACCCCATTAAAAAAAATTCAACACACAATTATCAAGTAATATGCCATACACTATTCTTGATGCTTGGAATATATCAGTGCACAAAACAAACAAAAATAATTTCTGTTGAGCTTACATTCTAGTGGAGGAGATAAACAATAAAAAAATAAAAATTATATTAAATGTTAGAAATTTATTAAGGTCTATGGAAAAACGGTAGGATCAAGATAGAGACTTTGTGTATGTGAAGGGTGCTATGATTTTAAATGGGCTTCAGTGGGAACCTGACATTAGAACAAAAACTGAACAGTGATTGAGTGAATCACATGGATGGCTATAGGAAGAATCTTCTGGAGAGAGGAAAGCCAACGCAAAGTCCTGTGGCAGAGAGAATAACTGGAGATTTCAAGCTGTCTGCTTCTAATTATCCTTTCTCCTTCCTTTTTTGTGTACCTGACTCCTTGTGAAGAGCTTACACTCCAGTTCATTTTCTACTACTGCAATCTGACTTCTGGCTACCACATCCCAGTCATCAGTGAACTAGTTGGCTAGTCCTTGTTGATGGTGTTACTTCTTAAATTTCCTTTTAAAAAAATTATAAAAACAGAGCATGCAAAGTATAAACATTTTAAAATTATTTATTTTTAATTGAAGGATAAATGCTTTACAATGTTCCCTTGGTTTCTTATGTACAACAGTGCCAATCAGTCATAACTAAATATAAATTTATATATATGTGTGTGTGTGTGTGTATATATATATATATATATACAGGTCCATCATCTATGTTTGCATTTTTACTGCTTTCCTAAAAGTAGGTTCATCAGTACCATTTTTCTAAATTCTATATGTGTTAAATGATATTTTTCTCTTTCTAACTTCACTGTATATAACTGGTTCTAGGTTCATCCACCTCAGTTCAACTGATCCATACTTGTTCCTTTTTATGGCTGAGTAATATTTCATTGTAGGTATATACTACAACTTTTTAATCTATTCATCTGTCAGTGGACATCTAGGCTGCTTCCGTGTCCTGGCTATTGTGAATAGTGCTGCAGTGAACACTGGGGTACATGTTACATGTGCCTTTTTGAATTGTGGTTTTCTCAGGATATATGCCCAGTAGTGGGATTGCTGGTTCATGTGATAGATTTATCTCCAGCTTTTTAAGAAATCTTCATACTGTTCTCTATAGTGAAAGAAAGTGAAAGTTGCTCAGTCATGTCTGACTCTTTGAGACCCCATGGACTATTCAGTCCATGAAATTCTCCAGGCCAGAATACTGGAATGGGTAGCCTTTCTCTTCTCCAGGGGATCTTCCCAACCCAGGGATCAAACCCTGGTCTCCCTCATTGCGGGTGGCTCGGCTTCCCAGCTGAGCCACAAGGGAAAACCAAGGATACTGGAGTGGGGTAGTCTATCCCTTCTTCAGTGGATCTTCCTGACCCAGGAATCCAACTGGGGTCTCCTGCATTGCAAGCAGATATTTTACTAAGTGAGCTATCAGGGAAGCCTGTTCTTTACAGTGGCTGTATCAATTTACATTTCCATCAACAGGGCAAGAGGATTCCCTTTTCTCCACATCCTAAATGGAGACAAGGAACATTTTAGAAAATCAAAACTCCATCTAACCATCACATTTGTGTCAATCTTGCTGTTTATATGTATATTTAACCAGAATGAGACCATACATATTGTTCTACAACATGCTTTGTTTTCAGTCATCTGTTTCTACCTTTATATTTCAGTAATTTTTAATCTAATACCTAGATATTCAAATTTCTAAAACTGACCCCAAAACATTCATTACATTGGCGTTCTTGTTTCTTTCAGTAGATTATATTAGAAACCACAATCTGGGCACTAGAAGTGCTCATTACTTCTAGGCCTCTTTGGTGGTCATAGCTGGAAAATTTATAAATTGTTATTCTCTTTCTAATGAAACTTTAATAGTTCAGCTTTTTAAACTTATAAACTTTTAAATTTATCACTTTTCTCTTCTACTGAAGAAACTGACTCTTAATATCATTAACTTAATGGCTAATTTTTAAACAATATACACAAAGTATATAGTTGCAAAATACTGATACTGATATTACATTAAGTAACAAATTCTAAGGGAATTTTAGACCATATTCAAGCTCTTTCTGTTCCTTGAATGCATCCCTCTAAGAACATATATAACATCAAAATGCTGTATCCCAAAGTCATTTAAATCAGTCTATTTTATGTTTATTTTAATCAATTTAGCTTATGATAGTTTAGGTTGTTTTCAAGGGTATTCTAAAATTTAGTGGTTTAGAAAGTGTAGTACAGAGTGGCAAGTTCTCTTTTTCCTCTTCTACCCCTTGTCTTCTTCACCCAGTGGGTAAATATTTTCCCTGTCAGAAATAGAGGTTTTTTTTTTTGCTTTTCATTAGATGCATTATATGTAAATGATTCATAATTCTGTCAACCAGTACTCTGCTGCTGGTTACTTGGTTTGGACAGAGTCATAAAAAAGCACTTCTGGAACTTTTCACCTCTTAGTTTACTTGACATCTCAGAAGCACTGGGCCCTTAATGACTCTTTCTTGGGTTTTTATCTCCTCCTGTGTTTCCGCTAACATCATTCTGCTAATCCTCATCTTATAGACCTACAATCTTCCCTTCTCATTCTTTGGATTCGCTTCCTCTGCTTGTCTATTGACATCTCCCTTCTTCGGGTCTTTGCTCTTGGCCCCTCTCCTCTCGTTTCCAGAGTCACCTTATCCTCTTGGATGGTGTTAACCACTGTTTTATGCTCCTTGCTCACCTTTTACATCTCTAGCCTAGTCCTGCGTCCATGTGTGCTAAGTTGCTTCAGTCATGTCCAATTCTTCGTGCCCCTATGGACTATAGCCTGCCAGGCTCCTCTGTCCATGGGATTCTCCAGGCAAGAATACTGGAGTGGGTTGCCATGTCCTCCTCCAGGGGATCTTTCCAACCCAGAGATTGAAACCCAAGTCTCTTATGTCTCCTGCTTTGGCAGGTGGGTTCTATATGTCTTTAAAATGCAACCCTGTTATCCAGTAGGCTATGATGCATCTTTGAGTTTCTCAAAGATAGCTCACACTCAACATATACAAATACATACTGATTTTCTACTTCATTCCTCCCACCCTATATCCTTCTAGAATATATACTTTAATTGTACTTTTTATCCTCCATGTTGGAGGAAATGTAGGATTGATAAAAATTAATTGCTAAATCCTATTTGATGCTATGTGCTTGCTTGTAACTGTCCTCTTTCATCCTTTCCTGCTGCTTTTATTTAGGCTCTTTTTCTGTCTCCCCTCAGTTATAAAGCTCCTTGAAAGATGTTTGTGACAAAATTGCTTCAGCCAATCCATGCTTAAAGGTTCTCAGCGGCTTCCCTTTCCCTTCGAGCAGTGTTCACGGACACTCTGCACAGAACTCAAGCTCTTTCCTGATTTAGTGCCACCCTCTTGCCATCCAATCACTTTGATGCCCCACCTGGCATCGTGAACCCTCAAATCATTCAGACTTCCAGGCTCCCCAACCTCTGCACAAACTGTCCTTCAGCCTAAAGTGCTTCCCTACTCCATTCTTCAAGTAAAGCTCAGGTTTTATTTCCAGTGGGATGTTCTACTTAATGTCACTTGTATGGTCTAGGTCCTTAGTTTATCAGATGTTCATCAGCTATACTGTACTTGTTTCAATAATTGTATCCCTACCATGTGAGAGCCTTGAAGGCAAAGCCTTCTCTTTTGCTTACAGTGTCTTTTGCGTCCAGCACAGTGACTGTTTTGCATTAGGTGTTTGATTTAAGCTTGTTGAATGAATGCATGACTAATTCTACTGGTGCTTGTGTTACACTCTAGACTTACAATCTCCTGAAGACAGGCATCTATCTTGTTTGTGATTCTATTCTCAATGTTAGCACAGTCCCTGACCATCACACTCGGTAAACATATAGTCAATATCATCTTAGACCTAAATGCATATATCATTGTTGTTCAGTCACTAAGTCATGTCTGACTCTTAGAGACCCCATGAACTGCAGCACGCCAGGCTCCCCTATCCTTCACTATCTCCTAGAGTTTGTCAGACTCATGTCCATTGGGTTGATGATGCCATCCAACCATCATGCTGCATATTTACTCAATGGAGCTTCCTTGGTGGCACAGTGATAAAGAATCCGCCTGTCAATGCAGGAAATGCAGGTTCAATCCCTGGGTCTGGAAGATCCCCTGGAGGAGGAAATGGCAGCCCACTTCAGTATTCTTGCCTGGGAAATCACATGGACAGAGGAATCTGGCAGGCTACAGTCCATGGGATCTCAAAAGAGTTGGACATGATTTAGTGACTAAACAACAGTTTACTTATTTGCTGATAATTAGGGTTTAGATTAATTACAATATCTTGCTCCTCAGAATTCTAGATACAGACAGACTTCACCTTTTAGACACATTCAACTTAGTCATATATTCGAGCAACAAATTCACTGTTATGATTTCATCATACATATCTGATATCATCCATGTTATCTAGCATATTTGGCATATTAAAAATGCAGTGCAAAGAACAATTCTTACCCTAAGGAGTTTAATGTTCTCAAACCTCGAATAATCTTGATAGAACAGCATTATAAATATAAAATAAGCCTTTCTTATTAAAAAATGGCCTCCAGATGGGTTTAATGTGTTTAATTAATTGTGTGTTATTGTGTGTATTCTATAACTGAGAAATAGATATAAGGATATAGCAAAATGGAGGGAAGGTGGATTGAGATAATTGCTAAATAGTTTCTTACATCAAATATTTATTTAAAGCATTCCATTTACATATGTTATTAAATTGAAAATAAAATTATTCCAGAATCACTTATTTTTATTTGTGACGTTTGGTTTCTGGGAATTATTTGATTATAGCAATGATTATAATGACTAAGGGTGGTTTCTAGGCAGCATTGTAAATAGATTTATTTCGTATGTGTCTTGGCAGATGACAGTTAATATTGCCAAAACTAAGTCCATGAAATATGATTTATAAACTAGTGTAGATATTGGTTTTCATGTTGATTTTAAAATGTATTTGCATTTTGGAATTGTGAATTGGAAAAAGATATTCTATCTGAAATGGATAGGCAATAATTTGATAACATTTAATAGTAAATTCATTGATGAAAGCATACTTTTAATTAATTTGGTGTAACCTCCTGCATTTTCCAATATATATTAAATACTTTCAAAGTGTGAAATGCTACTTAAATTTCATTATGTTTCAGTAATGATATGATATTATTCAGGTATGATAAAGTGATCATAAGAAGAAACTGTGTTGTAAAATCAAGTTATGTTGAAATACTAACATATTGAACAATAAGAGGGTCTGTATAATATTATGTGTCTTGATTACTAATATAAGATATTATGAGCATTTAACACTGGAAGTTTTATTTCCTAATTTTTTTCCCCTTCAGAGTGGCAACCTTATGAATTTATTCACCTATTTTATTTTATTCCTGCAGTCATTCTTCAAGATGTATTTGGGAAACCCTCTTAGTGTATGTTGCAGAACCTCTAGTATATTCTTTAAAAAATATTTCTGTTGTGATTATGGGTTTTGTTTTCAAAAACAGTGAAAAGATAAATCATAAAAGGAATTAAGGAATTATGGAATTCTTAGAAATGCAATTATTGATTTTGGCAAGATCACAAGTTTACATGGCTACAGAGGCCAGGTAGGTAATGTGCAGACAGCCTGCTGGGGAGGGTGATGATTCACTGCAGAGCTCAGGCCTTTTCCAGACGAGGCCAGAATGTAAGATCAGCGTTGCCTGGTTTTCTAGTTTTGTGGCCAAGGCTGAAAATTTGCATATGTGCTGGACCCTCCCAATTTTTTAAGTGTTGACTCAGTTCTTCTTGAGCTTTCCTGTAGCTCAGACGGTAAAGAATCTGTCTGCAATGCAGAAGACCCAGGTTTGATCCCTGGGTCAGGAAGGTTCCCTGGAGAAGGGAATGGCAACCCACTCCAGTATTCTTGCCTGGAGAATCCCATGGACAGAGGAGCCTGGTGGGCTACATCCCTGGGGTCACACAGAGGCGGACACGACTGAGTGACTAAGACTGCTACTACTACTATGACTCAATTCTTTTGAAAACTTGACCTGCAATTTTGTTATATCCTGTGTAAGCTCATCTTACAGTTTTCATAAATTCAGCCTTCTTCAGGCTGACTGTTTACCTCTCTTATTAATCAATAATACTATGGCAAAGAGTGAGAGCAGAGAAGAAATATGCAAAGGCCTTTTATCAATGAAGATTTCCCCCTTATAAAATAGCAATTTCCCCTACCTTATCCCCATATATTTTTCTCCATGTCATTTATCAACATTTGACAGATTGCATATTTACTTGTTTGTTCACTGCCTTTTTCTCTCCACTGTAACATAAGCTTCATAAAGATTCTATTTGTTTATTTTTTGGGTTACTGACATATACTTAGTTCCTAGAACATTTCTGGAAAGTAGTAGGTTCTTAATATATATTCACTGAATATTCCACAGATAATTGTAAATAACTAAAGAATTAGGGATATTTAACCTTGACAAGAAAAGACATATCAGGAGTACAATCAAGAATGCGCTGGCATTGGCTCTACTGGCCTGGCAAAGTTGATGACATTCAGTGACATTCAGTGATGTCCCATTGGTTGTCTGAAATGGTGAGAATATTTCTGCCACAGAAGACAGCATGATAAAAATGTTAAATGTATCATTTATCAGTACACCATTTGGCATGAGTTGTGAGATAATGGCTTAGCAAAAAAAAGCACTTTTTAACATTTAGAGCTATCCAACAGTGGAATGGTCTAACTCGCAGGTGGTATTAAGGTCTGTTTTAGAGATCTGCTTATTGAAGATATAATTGTAAAACTTATTCAGGCACATAGAATTGCTAGGTCATAGAATATGTTGCTATTTTGAAATTTATCTACCCCTTTCTCTCTGGCTCTTTAAAAATTTTTGCTATTGATATTAATTTTTATAAAGTTTTACTATGGTGTGTCTAGATATGGATTCCTTTCTATTTGTCCCGTTTAAGATTTCTGGGGCTTCTTGAATGTAGTTTGCTATGTTTTATCAGTTCTAGAAAATCTCACCTATTACTTCTTCAAATATTTCCTCTGCCACATTCTTTATGTTCTATTTCTGAGGTGTAATACTTTATCACTGTACTTACAAAATCTCTTACTATTTCCTCCATATTTTTCATCCCTTTGTCCTTCAGTGCTTTAAATGTTTAGTTTCCTCAAATCTTTCTTCTAGGTTACTAATTCTTTCTTTAATTATGTGTAAACAAGTGAAACATCCCGTAGAAATTTTTTTCATTATGTTCTTCTGTTCTTGATTTTCTTTTTGGCTCTTTTTTTAATGTGCTGTGGCACTTTTTATAGTTTTTAGTGCCTGCTGAAATAATCAAGCTTGGATTTTTTATTGAATAATGTAAGCATGTATGCCTTGTAGTCTTCTTATGCCTCCAGCTATTGATCATAAGGGTGGTATATCAAGTATTTGTGGCTATGTTTCTATCTCCTATTTTTCTGTTTGTTTTCACTTACGGGGTCTCGTTTCTTTGTGTGCCTGGTGATGGCACATTACCTTGTGTGTTAGACATTGTTTTAGAAACCTCATTTGTAAGAATAATTTGAAGTCTAGAATAATGAATGTCATCCTTTAGAAAGGACTTTTGCTTTCTTTTGTCAGGTAACTGAAGGCACTTCCAGTCTGCGATCATCTTAATCTGAGTTCAAAGTGTACGATTTCTCAGCCCATCCAAATGATGAAAAGCTTGTCTAAGTCTATCAAATGTTGTATTACTTACAGTGCCTGTTTACAATAAGGGTACCCCTATTTGGTGTCATATTTTAAAGCAGTGAGTGGTTAATTAGAGCCCCCAGTTTTGAGTTCTTATTCTCTGGTTCTTCCCTTTTTTGTATAGAAGCCAATTTTTGATTTGTGGTTATAATATTTTCTTTTATGTTGCAAGACAGAGAGAGAGATTTCAATGTCCATTTTTCACTTGCTTTATTTCCACTTGAGTTTTTTCTTTTTCTGTTCACTGTGTGTCTTGCTAAAGCTGAGAAGAGTCTTCTTTATCTCTTGCTGCTACTAAGTCACTTCAGTCGTGTCTGACTCTGTGTGACCCCATAGACAGCAGCCCACCAGGCTCCCCCACCCCTGGGATTCTCCAGGCAAGAACACTGGAGTGGGTTGCCATTTCCTTCTCCAATGCATGAAAGTGAAAAGTGAAAGTGAAGAAGAGGGTAATTAGCATAAAGCCATCTACCAATGTCAGGGCAGAAAGGAGGGGTCTTAAGCATGCAGATTTCTCCTTAACCTCCTTATCTCTTCTCTTTACCATAGTTCCTCCTTCTCCTTTGCTTACTCTTCCAAAGTTTAGTCCCTCTGGTCCTGTTTCCCAAGAAAATTATCTTCAGACTCTTATGAAGGGGGTGTGGGGGTGGGTGGAAGAAGTAGTAGTCTGTCTTTGTTTGGTACAGCTGTGGGACTGAAATCAAGCTAAGTTGCTTAGATGTCTCCAATGCCTCAATTGTCAGTCACACTTCTTACTACTGCCTTCCATGCACAGAATCTGATGAATGGATTTTTGCTAAGGAGAACCTCTTCTCTTCTAATTGATGTAACTTTTTTCAACTGCTAGCCTTTTGTTCTCCTTGTCTTTATGGAATTTTACAATTTTTTTTAATTTTAATTTTTGGAATGCTTCTAGACATAGCAGAAATAAGTGTACCTTTCAATCTGCCAAGTTTTAAAAAGCAAATTAAATTAGGTTTTTAAATGCTTTCTGTGAGCCTCATCTGTTGTCACGTTTTCTGTAGCCACTTTTGTTATTTTTTTAGTTCTGCATTTCCAATCCAAATCCTGATTCTCTACTACTACTATTACTAAAGAAAGAAAGAAAGTGAAGTCACTCAGTTGTGTTCGATTCTTTGCGACCCCATGGACTGTAGCTTACCAGGGTCCTCTGTCCCTGGGATTCTCCAGGCAAGAATACTGGAATGGGTTGCCATTCCCTTCTCCGGGGTATCTTCCCAACCCAATGATCAAACCCGAGTCTCCTGCATTGTGGGCAGATGCTTTACCATCTGAGCCACCAGGGAAGCCCAAACTACTACAAATAATAATAAAATCAACATTTACAAAACACTTACTAAATGTCAGTCATTGTTTTAGGTACTTGACATGTTTTAACTCATTTAAACCTCAATGCTATGATACTGTATCAGTTATCTATTGCAACAATAATGCTATATGACAAAATAAAAAACCACTCAAAACCTTAAAAAATATAAAACAATTTACAACAATAGCCATATATAATTTTTTACAAGTCTCTGTTTCCGCTGATCTTCAGTCAGTTCAGTTCAGTCACTCAGTCGTGTCCACCTCTTTGCAACCCCATGCACTGTGCACGCCAGGCCTCCCTGTCCATCACCAACTCCCGGAGTTCACTCAAACTCATGTCCATTGAGTCGGTGATGCCATCCAACCATCTCATCCTCTGTCATCCCCTTTTCCTCCTGCCTTCAATCTTTCCCGGCATGAGGGTCTTTTCAAATGAGTCAGTTTTTTGCATCAGGTGGCCAAAGTATTGGAGTTTCAGCTTCAGCATCAGTCATTCCAATGAATATTCAGGACTGACTTTCTTTAGGATGGACTGGTTGGATCTCCTTGCTGTCCAAGGGACTCTCAAGAGTCTTCTCCAACACCACAGTTCAAAAGCGTCAATTCTTCAGCACTCAGCTTTCATTATAGTCCAACTCTCACATCCATATATGACTACTGAAAAAACCATAGCTTTGACTAGACAGACCTTTCTTGGAAAAGTAATGTCTCTGCTTTTTAATGTGCTGTCTAGGTTGGTCATAACTTTTCTTCCAAGGAGCAAGCATCTTTTAATTTCATGGCTGCAGTCACCATCTGCAGCGATTTTGGAGCACCAAAAAATAAAGTCTGTCACTGTTTCCACTGATTCCCCATCTATTTGCCATGGAGTGATCATGGCTTTGGCTGCTCACTGGTTTGCAGTCAACTGTCAGGTTGAATGGAGTTGTGGGTCTAAGATGGCTTTGGATAAGACAAGCTGGTGTTTTCTATGTGGTCGCTGATTTTTCAAAAAGCTGTTGTTGTTCAGTCACTGAGTCATGTCTGACTCTTTCTGACCCCATGGACTGTGGCATGCCAGACTGACCTGTCCTCCACTATGTACCGGAGTTTGCTCAAATTCATGTCCATTGAGTCAGTGATGTTATCTAACCATCACATCATCTGCCACCCCCTTCTCCTTTTGCCTCAGTCTTTCCCAGCATCAAGATCTTTTCCAATAAGTTGGCTCTTCACATCAGGTAGCCAATGTACTGGAGTTTTGGCTCCAGCAACAGTCCTTCCAGTGGATATTCAGGGTTGATTTCCTTTAGAATTGACTGATTTGATCCCCTTGCTGTTCAAGGGACTCTCAAGACTCTTCTCCAACACCATAGTTCAAAAGCATCAATTCTTTGGTGCTCAGCCTTCTTTATGGTTCAACTCTCACATCTGTACATGACTACTGGAGAAACCATAACTTTGACTATAGGAACCAAAAGGCTATCCTGGGAGTATCCCCATGGTCAGACCAAGATTTCAAGGGAAAGAGTGAAAGAACCTAGTCTTTCCTGAAACCTAAGCTTACACTTCACGCAATTGCTTTCTATCCTTCTATTGATAAAGGAAATCAAAACACTGGTCCAGGCTCAAAAGGTTGGGACAAGCTCTGCCTCTTCATGAGAAGAACTACAGAGTCAAAGTGCTAAGTGTATGAATCCAGTAAAGAACTCGAGCCATTCATGCAACTTTTCCCCACAAATAGGCATTATTATTATCTTCATTTTAAAAGAAACTGAGCTACTAAGTAACCAGCTCAGGGTCATGGATTAATTAGATGGTGGCACTAGCATTTGAATTCCAACTGTCTGGCTTCAGTCTGTGCCCTTTACTCCTATGATTTACTCTCTTGAGTGACAATACTGAATCAGCTGAAGAGATGATAGAGAAAGAAAGGCAAAAGATATCAAAAGGGCTTTGAAGTAACTCAATAAAGAGAAAGAATGAACAAGCCACACAGAAGGGGGAAAAAGGTTACTGCAAGAAGATGACACTGAAAATCTTCCTCCCTTTGTGAAATTAGAAGAGAAAAAAAAAAAAGAGATTTGCATGTAGCCTCTGGGTTTTGGAAAGAGAAAAAGCATACTGTCGAAGGTAGCTGGCTTACTGGAGTCTGCAGCTTGTTAGAACCCATCTCATTTCCACAACTGGAAAGAGAGCCCAGGATCCAAAAATGTCACAAGGATAAGATCTCGGTGGTATGAATAGTTGGGGAAAGGGCTTTGCAGCTTCTTGTACCAGCTGCAGTATGAACTTTAAATCCTGTAGTTTGGTTATTTCAGTTGGTTTATAATGCTTAGGTTCTGTATGAAATTGATGTGGGAACATGAGTTAAGCTGATAGACATCCTCAAATGTGTTACATACTGGCTGCTCTTAATTTTTAATTTACACTTTTATTAGTCCTGCTAGCGTGTCTTCCTTGCTCTCAGTCTCCAGTTTTTCCACATCCATTTTTTTTTTTTGCAGCAACCAGAGAAATTTTTCAAAATGTGTATTTGATCATAGCAATTTCTGCTTAAAAATCTTCAGTAATCTTAATTATCTTTAGAGTGAAGTTGAAATTTTGTAAGGTCCTTTATTAGGCAGCCTCTCTTTACCTCCCAATCTGTTCCTTAGTGTCTTTTCTCTCTCAGCTAAAGACCTTACAGAATTCCAAATATGTCATACACTTCCATGTCTGGCTCCCTTTTCTCACACTGCCCTTTTGACAAGAAATATCTTGATCAACACAGATTGTTTCTTTCTTTTTTGTTCCCTCCCTCCTTTCCTCACTGCCTACCTCCTTTCTTCCTTCCTTCCTTCTGTTTCTTTTAAAAATTTCTGCCAAATTGAGAGGAATCGGAAAGGTATATGACTTGTACCAGGTAAGGAAGTTGGGAGCAGAAGTGACCTGTGTTCAAGGCAGAGAAGAGGTTCCATGTGATTCTTTTCCCTCATCTCACACTTCATCATTAGCTAAGAAGGACATGGTTTCAAATGAAGCAGCTGTAAATCGGTGGACCTTCCTCAGGCTAGATTCCTAAATGTTGGTGTGAAACAGAGTTCCCCTCCAATCTGTGATAAACTTATCCGAAGAATGAGAAATGAATTTTCTTGTGCTAAGTGCCAGAGATATGGGGCTTAATAAAGTACCACATCATAACCTAGTATTTATTTAGTTCTTCTTCGGTATAATTTGGTATAATTCCATTGCCTATTTAGTCTATTCACATTGATTTATAAGACATCTTTATATGTTATACATTAACATAGACATCGACCTTTATATGTCATGTGTGCTGAAATAATTTTCCAGGTTATTAATTACCTTTTGGCTTTATGATGTATTTTCATGTTCCAAAGCTTTAAAATAATATGTAATCTACAAATCTTTGAAAACAAATTTCCCCATTTTAAGATAAGAAAGGCTATCTGAAATTTGATAGGTTGATTTTCTCCAGTTTTATTTATTTTTAATTGAGATATAATTGACATATGATAGTATATTAGTTTTAGGTGAACTGATTTGTAAAGTAATTATCACAATAAATGTAGCTAATGCTTATCACCACATGTAGTTTCAAATTGTTTTCTTGTGGTGAGAATTTTTTTTTAATTGAAGGATGGTTGATTTGTAATATTGTGTTAGTTTTAGGTGTACAGCAAAGTGATTCTTTATATATATATATATATATATATATATATATACACATACATACTGTTTATATTATTTTTCAGATTCCTTTCCATCACAGGTTATTATAAGATATCAGATGTAGTTCCCTATGCTATGCAGTGGATATTTGTTGTTTATTTATTTTATATATAGTAGTGTGTATCTGTTAAGTTTCAGACTCCTAATTTATTCCTCTCATACTTTTCCCCTTTGGTAACCATAAATTTGTTTTCCATGTCTGTGAGTCTCTTTCTGCATTGTAAATAAGTCCCTCTGTATCACTTTTTTAGATTCCACATGTAAGTGATATCATGTGATATATTTGTCTTTCTCTGTCTGACTTACTTCACTTTGTGTGATAATCTCTAGGCACATCCATGGTGCTGCAAGTGGCATTATTTCACTTTCTTTTATGGCTGAGTAATATTCCATTGTATATGACATCTTCTTTATTCATCTGCTGATGGACACTTAGGTTGCTTCCATGTCTTGGAAGAACCAAAATAAACATTGGAATGTGTGTACTTTTTTGAATTTTAGTTTTCATCTCTTAGAGAGAACTTTTAAGATCTACTCTCTTGGAAACCTTTGAGTATACAAAACAGTACTGTTAGTCTGTTTTTCTATAGTCTCCAAGCTGTACGTTACATCCCCAGGAATTACTTTATTTTATAAATGAAAGTTTGTACCTTCTGACCGTCTTTACCCATTTCTCTGGTTTACTTCTTTCCTATTTTTAAAACATGAATTTTATCATTTACTGTGATTTATTTTGATGCACAGCATTGGGTAGGGGTATAGCTTTGAATAAATAACAACCATCTTAAAACTTACTTCGCTCTTTTTTCTGAATCAAAAAGACAATTTAGTGGTGTGCTTTTGAAGTATTTCGTAAACAACATCCTCATGACATCAAATGCCCATTCAGCACATTCAGGATAACTTGGCCCTTTAGCACTTCGCTGAAGGCCTGTCCTCTGCAGGGGTGCAGAGCACATCAGAGGATGGGCAGGAAGCAGAGATGTTTCCAGTCATGAGGGCAAATGCCTGATTCAGTGATGCAAGCACTCTGGAACTAGAACAGGAAGCAGCTCTCTCCCTTGGTGCTTCTGTAGTGAGCGCTTGATTTTTTCACTTACTGATTCAGCCTTTTACACCATAGTAAAATATAAATTGAGCACTGGAAAGCATTTTGCCAGACTAAGGGGATACACCCTTTTTTTTTTTTCTCGGTTGTATAAGTGAAGCAGTCTGGTAATTTACAATCCTGGGGACTTTCACTATGCTTAGAGATAAGCACAGTATAGATAGTGAAAAGTTTTCTATTTTTTTTTTTCAGCTGCATGTCACATGTTCTAAGATTTAGACTAGGATGGAGCAATACTCAGTTCTCTAACCAAGTACATGTAGATGTTCCTCCCTTAACACAAAGATCTGATAGGGCCCATGAGATCTAGAAGAGCTTACA
Source organism: Cervus canadensis (assembly GCF_019320065.1). Lineage (NCBI taxonomy): Eukaryota > Metazoa > Chordata > Mammalia > Artiodactyla > Cervidae > Cervus > Cervus canadensis. Next base: position 40,102,389 of record NC_057397.1, read on the forward strand.
AGATTGATACTCTACAAATTGTAATCAGAAATGTGTCTTAGTGATGGTGGTAGGATAAAGGTGGTGTGTGTGTGTGTGTGTGTGTGTGTGTGTGAAAGAGAGAGAGAACCTAACCAGATGCAGCCAAGCCAGAGGCAAGTTTTTTCCTGGTTGGTCTACAGTCTTTTGCTTTAGTAGTTGGCCTTCATATTTCATGAGATGAATTCCCCACCATGTCTTAGCCTGACACATTGCAAAGACTTTTTGGTGGCTCTGGTCTACAATGGTTCTAGGAACAGAGGAAGGCAAACCTTTTTAGTACCACCGACACAGAGAGCTCAAGATAGCAGCCACATTACCAGTTTTCTGCATTTGTAGAAACATCAGGTCCCACAGTGTCACATTAAAATACTCCTGTCCATTATAATTCCCCAGGAAATTGCAATTTGAACTCTCCATAGAGCTGATATTTTGGTAGCCTTTCCCTTCTCCAGGGAATCTTCCCAACCCAGGGATCAAACTCAGGTCTCCCTCATTGCGGGCAGTTTCTTAACCAGCTGAGTCACAAGGGAAGCCCAGGAATACTGGAGTGAGTAGCCTATCCCTTCTCCAGTGGATCTTCCTGACCCAGGAATCAAACCGGGGTCTCCTGCGTTGCAGGCAAATTCTTTACCAACTGAGGTATCGGGGAAGCCCAGGTTTAATATTAGAAAGGACTCAAAAAATATTCGCATTTGTTTTATGTTGCTTGATTATTTAGTCGCTCAGTCATGGACAACTCTTTTGTGTCTCCATGAACTAAAGCCTGCCAGACTCCTCTGTCAACGGGGTTTCCCAGGCAAGGATACTGGAATGGATTGCCATTTCCTTCCTCATGGGATCTTCCCAACCAAGGGATTGAACTCGCTTCTCCTGCTTGGCAGGTTGATTTTTTACTACTGAGCCACCTGGGAAGCCCCCTTTTGTTTTATAATTGTTGTTTTTTTTTGAAATCTCTTGCATTTTAACAGGTGGAAAAGGTGAAAACAAAGCTAAACATATGCATCAGTGATGTTCTTGTGCAGTTAACACAGGTCTTCCATATCTTGGCAGATCACATTTCTATGCTTCTCAAGATACAGATCAATTGTTTTAATAACGTGGTCTGACTTCTCCAGTTTGATGTGTCTGAAGGCAGGATTGTGTATTCCATGAATCAGAAAGGATTATCATCCTTTATCACAAACTGATAACTTGTTTTAACATAAAAATTTAGTTGCAACATGTCTCCCCACAGTCAGCAGATGGTCTAAATACTTCCAGTGTTATGTGGTAAGTCAACTTGGGGCAATTTACACTTGCCACCTCCAATTGCATCACCAGGCAAGTTATCTGTACCAGGGGTCACAGAGCAGATGGGCTTACAGACTGAATTATAATACCTTGAGCTACATGTTTTATTAATTTAATTTAATTAATTTAAATTTAAATAAATATACCATGACAATCAAAAGGACGGAAAGGAGTCAGTTAACAATCTGAGAATATGGGGCAATCAGGATGGAAATATCACAGCTCCTGAATCCTGAGATATTACAAACCAAACTTGGGTTTCAGATATTTGGAAATATCAAATTGATTATATCAGCCTTAAATTAGGTATCAATTTTTTTTGAAAAACATTTTTCCAACTGTAGAGCAGAAAGACCTATGGGATAAGCTTTATGTAAACAGTAAATGAAATGCCAAGCAAATGTAAAATGTTATTTTTTTATATGTTAGTAACAGAGTATTCTGACAGCATAAATCCTTCTTGTAAATTCCATCCTGGTAATGAGCTACTCAGTTAGATTCATTCATTCACCCATTTAATTGTTTATTGATTTGCTGTTAGTCACTCAGTCATGTCCAACTCTTTGTGACCCCATGGAATGTAGCCACCAGGCTCTTCAGTCCATGGGATTTTCCAGGGAAGAATACTGGAGTAGGTTGCCATTTCCTTCTCTAGGGGATCTTCCCAACCCAGGGATCGAATTAGGTCTCCCACACTGAAGCAGACTGTTTACCACCTGAGCCATCAGGGAACATCAGGGAAGTTTATTGGTTTACTAAGTGTCAGATGTAGTTCTGACTATGTGTCTGGTGTAGTTCTGAACAGTAGGGGAAAAGTAATAGGGATAAAGCAATAAGCAAAACAGTATATATCCTGCCCTTACTGAACTTCCATTCTGGAAAGGGGGAATAGGCAATAAAATATAATAAATAATTAAGTTGCATGGGGATGGTAAGAACACTCTAAGCACACTGAAAATGATAAAGAAAATAGAGTTAGGGAATATCTAAAGGATTAGGGGTTGCATTGAGGGTAGATCTGATTCTGAGCAGGCTGAGTCCTATTTGGGGGGGGATAATGTGAGAACATTTTTGTGTTAAGATCAGATTCTAGAGTTAATCTGAAGGTAGAGTTATCAGGATTTGTTAACAGGTTATATTTGTCTGTTGTGAGAATAGCAAGTGCAAAGGCCCTGAAGTGAAAGTGTTCTTCATTTCTTCCAGGAACACCATGAACCCATTGTAGCTGAAGCAGAAGGAGCAAGGTGAAGCAATGAGGAGGTCAGAGAGGCAATGATGGAACCAGAGGTATAGGGCTTTGTAGGCAATATTAAGAACCTAGCTTTTGCTGATATGACTTACGTTTTAAAACAGTTCTCTGCTGTCTTATTGAAAAACAGATTGAAATGGGTTAAGATGACAGCAGAAGAACCAGTTTGGAAGATGTTGTAACAATCCAGGTGCAAGAAGTTAGTGATAGTCCAGGGTGACAATAGTGAGAATGTTAGGGAGAGGTTAGGTCCTATATGTAATCTGAAGGTTGAATCATCAAAATTTGTTAACAAATTGGATGTAGGGTGTGAAACAAGGAGAAGAATCAAGATAAACCTGAGGATTTTGATATGAGTACCCGAATAAGTGGTAATTCCATTCTAAGATGGGAAGAAGGAGCAGCACTTAGAAAAGAAGAAAGACTCTGTTTTGGATATGCTAATCTAAATTGTAAAGGTCACTTTAGAACTTTAGACTTATGAACGCGTAGTTCAGGGGGAAATTGTGAGCTTCAGATACAAATTTGTGTGCTATCCATGACAGAATGATACTGAAGTCTGTGAGTGAAGATAAAGTCCCCAGGGCAGTGAGGTTAAAGGACTGAGTGTGCGACTCTTACAACGTAAAAGGGCTGGGAGATGAGGAAAGGCTGTGAAGGAAAGAGCTGGAATAACCATTGAGGGGGGAAGAAAATCAGGAGCAGTTTTTTGTTTGTTTGTTTTTAAGCTTTAGGTGATTTGCAATGTTGTGTATAGTCTCTGATGTACAGCAAAATGATTCAATTACATATATATATATGTATATACATATGTATGTATATTCTTTCCATGATAGTTTATTATAGGATATTAAATATAGTTCCCTGTGCTACACAGTAGGACTTTGTTTATCCACTCTATAAATAATAGTTTGCATCTATTAGTCCCAAATTCCCAATCTTACATTGCCCCAAACCCCTTTTTTGGTTACAAGTTTGTCCTCTGTGTCTGTCTGTTTCTGTTTGGTACATAAGTTCATTTGTGTCATATTTTAGATTCCACACATGAGTAATATAATATGGTATTGTCTTTCTCTTTCTTACTTTGCTTAGTATGGTAATCTCTAGGTCCATCCATGTAGCTGCAAAATGGCATTATTTGTTTCTTTTTTATGGCTGAGTAATATATCACATCTTCTTTATCCGTTCATCTATTGACAGACATTTAGTTTGCTTCCATATCTTGACTATTGTAAGTAGTGATGCTATGAACATTGGAGTGCATGAATGTTTTCAAATTACAATTTTGCCTGGAGATATGCCCAGGAGTGAGAGGTGCCTGATTTATACGGCAACTCTATGTCTAATTTTTTGAGGACCCTCCATTCTGTTCACTGTAGTGGTTGCATCAATTTACAGTCCCATCAACAGTTTACAAAGGTATCTTTTTCAAGAATGTCTTGAAAGTCAAGTAAAGAACTATTTTAAATGTTTCTAGTTAATCAAATAAGGTGAAATTTGAGACTTGATCGGGGATTGAGTAACATGAAGGTCAGTGAAGACCCTGCTTTGAATGTGGTTCAGTGGAGTGGAAAAGGTTGGAGGGGAAAAGAACAGAGACTGGATAGCAACACACAAGGAGCAGAACAGTGTGGCATCTGAACAGAGAGATGAGGTCAAGAGAGATGTGTGTGTGTGTGTGTGTGTGTGTTTTAATTTAGTATGGAAGAAATAACAAAGTGCTTGAACACTAATGGAAATGGCGTTGAGTAGGAAATTGATCATGCAGGTAGAAGAGATATTTGAGGAGCTTTAGCCTTTGGTCACCTCATGCAAAGAGTTGACTCATTGGAAAAGACCCTGATGCTGGGAGGGATTGGAGGCAGAGGAGAAGGGGACGACAGAGGATGAGATGGCTGGATGGCATCACCGACTCAATGGGCATGAGTTTGAGTAAACTCTGGGAGTTGGTGATGGACAGGGAGGCCTGGTGTGCTGTGATTCATGGGGTCGCAAAGAGTTGGACACGACTGAGTGACTGAACTGAACTGAGCCTTGAATAGCTAGGTTGAATGTGAGCTAGTGCCTAACTAAGAGGGCTTCCCTAATAGCTCAGTTGGTAAAGAATCCACCTGCAATGCAGGAGACCCCAATTCAATACCTGGGTTGGGAACATCCACTGGAGAAGGGAAATGGCAACCCACTCCAGTATTCTGGCCTGGAGAATTTCATGGGCTGTATAGTCCACGGGGTTGCAAAGAGTCACGTGACTGAGTGACTTTCACTCTTACTATGGGCAAATACAGTTGGAGGCTGTGAGGGTGCGTTCTGATGGTTTCAGTCTTTACAGCAAAGAAGGAAGCACAGCTGTAAGCTGAGCGTGATGACAGAAGAGGTGTCTGGGATGTATAAGAAAGGAGACATTTATGAAAGAAGTCGTGTAGAAGAGTGGATTAGATAATCAGAGTGTAGAAGTACAGGTGAGTGGGAGATGTCCTCGCCATCATCACAAAGGGTGATTCAGGACGGTAAAGTTGGTCGAAGCTTGATTGACCCCTAGCATCCCTCCTCTTCTTCCTCCGCTTCCTGATGAGTTGTTACTGTTCAGACACTCCGTCATGTCTGACTTTGCGATCCAATGGACTACAGCATGCAGGTTTCCCTGTCCTCCACCATCTCCCAGAGTTTGCTCAAACTCATGTCCATTGAGTCAGTGATGCCATCCAACCTTCTCCTCCTGTCTTCAATCTTTCCCAGCATCGGGGTCTTTTTCAATGGGCTGGCTCTTTGAATCAATAGTGAAAGAAAGTGAAAGTGTTATTTGTTCATTCATGTCTGACTCTTTGCAACCCCATGGACTGAAGCCCACCGGGCTCCTCTGTCCATGGAGTTCTCCAGGCAAGAATACTGGAGTGGGTAGCTGTTCCCTTCTCCAGGGGATCTTCCCCACCCTGGGATCAAACCTGGTCTCCTGAATTACAGGCAGATTTTTTTTTTACCATCTGCACCACCAGGGAAGCCTCACATCAGTAGAGATATAATTAATCTTCCTTTCCTAGTCTAAACCATACTGTTCACACTTCTGTGACTGACTTATGGTCCTAGGGGCAAATTGTTTGCAACTTGTAACTTTTCCCACTGTTTTATGAATAATTAATATTGACCATATTTGGTTAAGCTAGGATTTAAGACTAGATTTACAAGAAGGACATGTTTCTGAATCAAGTTTGCAGATCAGTATAACCATGTTGTTACTAAGACAATATCTGACCACAAATCCTTTCATTCTATTTAAAGAGTTTCACAAGTGGTCAAGGAGGATATGTATTTTTGTGAATGGATATGTTACCTTTATCTGTGTCTGTTCTTAGATGAGTGGAAAGAAGAGCAAGGGGCAGAGAAGCCACTGGAAGAGGGAACATTTTCTCATTTTTAGATTTTATAAACAGCAGAAAATAAATATCTCATGGCTGTTGCAGAATGATCAGTGTCAAATGAGAAAATATATCTGCAAGAATTTTTGATATAAAGCTAGACTGAATCCTAAATCACCATTGATAAATTTTGGCTCCAAGCTTAAAGTATCAGTGTGAATTGAAAGAAGTGTTTTATCAATGTTCTAAAATGTAATCAAACTCAACAAAAATCATTAATAGCTAAGGCTTTATTCTTAATATAATGTGAGTGAAATGAATAAGAGAAATTAGGCAAAAGAAAAGGAAATATGGACTTGAAACCAGAAGTCTTGGATTTTAATCCTATCTTTGTCATTGACTAACAATCTGAAACAAACCTTGTAAACTATGAGGCCCTAAATTTCCTATTTGAAAATGAGAACTTGAGTTTGATACTTTCTAAAAGCTCTTCTAGTATTAAAGACAATTCTACAAAGTGAGTCTTTATTAAAGACTCCTTTTAAATGTGTCACCTATTAAAATACAAATGCAGAATTGGTTAATGTATTCTATTTTTCCATTTTTAAAAAAATGTATTTTTATTTTCTTTAACATCAAAAACATTTTGTACCGGGGTCTAGCCAATTAACATGTTGTGATAGTTTCAGGTGAACGGTGAAGAGACTCAGCCATACATATACATGTATCCATTCTTGCCCAACCCTCCCCCCCCATTTATTTTTAAAGAAAATGGATCTTTATTTTTTCAGTAATAAAACTAATACATGTCTTTTTAAAAAGCAGTACAGAAAACTAACAAAGTTGTAAAATAAAGGCACGGGTAATCCCGTCTCTCACTATTAACATTTGATGTCTGTAAGGCTTTTGAAATCAGTCTTGAATATTCATTGGAAGGACTGATGCTGAAGTTGAAACTACAATACTTTGGCCACCTGATGTGAAGAACTGACTCATTTGAAAGACCCTGATGCTGGGAAATATTGAAGGCAGGAGGAGAAGGGGACATCAGAGGATGAGACGGTTGGATGGCATGGCAGACTCAATCGACATGAGTTTGAATAAGCTTCGGGAGTTGGTGATGGACAGGGAAGCCTGGTGTGCTGCAGTCCATGGGGTCACAGAGAGCTGGACACAACTGAGTGACTGAACTGAACTGAACTGAAGGCTTTCAAATAACAATAGCTATTGTGATTGGAACATACTTATTCTCTTTAAAGGAGTTACTAACATAGAAAAGATACTTTTAAAAATATTAATTTTGTAACTGGATACCTTTGTAAAACTTTCTTATTGTAAGTTATTTTCAGTAAATATTTTCTTTTCTTCATGTTCAGTTCAGTCAGTTCAGTCGCTCAGTCATGTCTGACTCTTTGCGACCCCATGAACTGCAGCATGCCAGGCCTCCCTGTCCATCAGCAACTCGCGGAGTCCACCCAAACCTATGTCCATTGAGTCGGTGATGCCATCCAACCTGTTGTCCCCTTCTTCTCCTGCCCTCAATCTTTCCCAGCATCAGGGTCTTTTCAAGTGAGTCAGCTCTTCGCATCAGGTGGCCAAAGTATTGGAGTTTCAGCTTCAACATCAGTCCTTCCAATGAACACCCAGAACTGATCTCCTTTAGGATGGACTGGTTGGATCTCCTTGTAGTCCGAGGGACTCTCCAGAGTCTTCTCCAACACCACAGTTCAAAAGCATCAATTCTTCTGTGCTCAGTTTTCTTTATAGTCCAACTCTCACATCCATACATGACCACTGGAAAAACCATAGCCTTGACTACATGGACTTTCATTGGCAAAGTAATATCTCTGCTTTTTGGTCATAACTTTCCTTCCAAGAGTAAGCGTCTTTTAATTTCATGGATGCAATCACCATTTGCAGTGATTTTGGAGCCCAGAAAAATAAAGTCAGGCATTGTTTCTACTGTTTCCCCATCTATTTGTCATGAAGTGATGGGACCAGATGCCATGATCTTAGTTTTCTGAATGTTGAGCTTTAAGCCAACTTTTTCACTTTCGTCTTTCACTTTCATCAAGAGGCTCTTTAGCTCTTCTTCACTGTCTGCCATAAGGGTGGTGTCATCTACATATCTGAGGTTATTGATATTTCTCCCGGCAATCTTGATTCCAGCTTGTGCTTCTTCCAGTCCAGCGTTTCTCATGATGTACTCTGCATATAAGTTAAATAAGCAGAGTGACAATATACAGCCTTGACGTACTCCTTTTCCTATTTGGAACCAGTCTGTTGTTCCATGTCCAGTTCTAACTGTTGCTTCCAGACCTGCATACAGATTTCTCAAGAGGCAGGTCAGGTGGTCTGGTACTCCCATCTCTTTCAGAATTTTCCACAGTTTATTGTGATCCACACAGTCAAAGGCTTTGAAATAGTCAATAAAGCAGAAATAGATGTATTTCTGGAATTCTCTTGCTTTTTCGATGATCCAGCAGATGTTGGCAATTTGGTCTCTGGTTCCTCTGCCTTTTCTAAAACCAGCTTGAACATCTGGAAGTCCACGGTTCACATATTGCTGAAGCCTGTCTTGGAGAATTTTGAGCATTACTTTACTAGCGTGTGAGATGAGTGCAATTGTGCGGTAGTTTGAGCATTCTTTGGCATTACCTTTCTTTGGGATTGGAATGAAAACTGACCTTTTCCAGTCCTGTGGCCACTGCTGAGTTTTCCAAATTTTCTGGCATATTGAGTGTAGCACTTTCACAGCATCATCTTTCAGGATTTGAAACAGCTCAACTGGGATTCCATCACCTCCACTAGCTTTGTTCGTAGTGATGCTTCCTAAGGCCCACTTGACTTCCCATTCCAGGATGTCTGGCTCTAGGTGAGTGATCACACCATCGTAATTATCTGGGTCGTGAAGATCTATTTTGTACTGTTCTTCTGTGTATTCTTGCCACCTCTTCTTAAAATCTTCTGCTTCTGTTAGAATTATTTTTCTCTGAACACAAAACTATTTAACAAATTTTGAGCCTTTACTATGTAAAGGTATTCTTTCAATTGTTTGTATTTCATATTCTTAGAAGGCACTTTTAACAATTCCTTTTTTATATTTAAAACAATATCAGGGTAATGTTGAGACTAAAAAGTTATGTTAGTTTTTTTTTGCTGTTGTTGTTTTTCACTCAGTCATGTCTGACTCTTTGCAACCCCATGGACTGCAGAACACTGGGCTTCCCTGTCCTTCACTATCTTCTGGAGCTTGCTCAAACTCAAGCCTATTGAGTCAGTGATGCCATCCAACCATCTTGTCCTCTGTCATCCCCTTCTCCTCCTGCCTTCTATCTTTCTAAAATCATGTTAAAGATATTTATTTAGAAGTTTAAAAATGTAAAACATTTGTTTAATGATTTGGGCACCTATTATGATTACAGAGTATTTTTTCCTTCATTTATTTTTTTTTTTTTTGAGAGAAATTGTATTAATGAACCTTCTAGTATTAAACCATTTTTAAATTCTGGGAATGAGTATCAGTTGGTCATATAATAGTAGAATTACAATCAGTAATGTTACAAATATTACCATTTTATTAACAATTTTTGCTGTTAATTTTTATCGACATGTGTCTATATTTTTACTGGCTTCCCTGACAGTGCAGTAGGTAAAGAATCTGCTTGCTAAAGCAGAGACAAGGGTTCAATCCCTGACTCAGGAAGATCCACTGGAGGAGGAAATGGCAACCCATTCCAGTATTCTTGCCTGGGAAATCCCATGGACCGAAGAGCCTGATGGGCTACAGTCTAGAGGGTTGCCAAGAGTCTGACACGACTGAGCTTGCATGTTGTTTGTAGTTATGATTTTGTTATTGCTGTTTTTAATAGATTTTGTTTCAGGGTTAAATTAACTTTACACAAAGTAATGTGAAGCTTTTTTTCTTTGTGCTCATAGAGGTAAACTCTTCCTTGAACTCTGAAAGAATTCTATTGTAACACATTCTTTGTTGTTGGGTAACAGCTTCGTCTCTGCCTTATTTAGCTGTTGACTTATTTTCAGACAACTTGCTTCACTTATTTTCCAGGAAAAGTTTATTTCAAATAGATTTTCAAACTTATAATCATAGTGTTGAATACTTTATATAAATTTAATACCATCTCTGGGAACTTGAAAAGGAGAGGAATTACTGTAAAAGTTTATATTATTTCCCATGTTTAAAATTCTCTTAAAGCATAGTTCCTCTTTAAAAATTCTTCTCTTTTCTGGACTAATTCTTTTGGCAAAGAGCATACTTCATTTATGTTTTGCATGCAGTGCTTTCTGCCACATTTAAAAAATATTTTCTTGTAAAATAAACCACAAAGAAAGCAAAAAAAGAAATTTAGAGATTAATGAATTATTAAAAGCTGAATAATTTTTAAAGCCACTTTATTAAGGTATTGTTGACATATAAAAATCTGTACATAATTAATGTGTACAATTTACTGAGTTTGGGGATAGGTAGGCATCCATGAAACTATCATCACCTTCAAGGCCGTAAACATATGCATGACCTCTCAAAGCTTCTTCCTACTTCCTTTATTATTATTAGTTTATTTATTTATCTCTGATAAGAGTACTTAATGTAAAATCTACTCTCTTAGCAAGGTTTAAGTAAACAATAGGATAGTAGCTATTAGCATTGTGCAATATAGATCCCAATAACTTATTTTACATAACTGAAAAAATTAATAGTCTTATAACCATTACTTAGATCGAAAAATAGAATTTTACTGTCCATTCCAGGAACCCCTTCATTTTCTTATCTTCTTTTTGCCGTCTTTGAATTTTATTTTTTGTTGAGATATAATTGATGTTTTATATTAGTTTTAGGGACACAAAAAATTGATTTGATATAGTGCATTAATGTACATACTGCAAAATAACTACCATGAATTTAGCTAAATCTGTCACTTCACAGAGTTACATATTTTAAATTCTCGTGATGAGAACTTTCAAGATCTACTCTTAGTAATTTTAAAAAATATTGTACAGTATTATTACCTATAATCACCATCCTGTACATTACATTCCAGGACTTATTTTATTTTCCCATCTTACTCATGGCTCTTCTCGTTTCAAATTACCCACTATTCTGACTTTTATAGTTAGCACTTCCTTGCTTTTCTTTATGATTTTATCACCCAATAATTCATATCTACTTTTTAAAACTATATTTTACTTTCAAGTGTTTTTTTTTTTTAAATCTACACATTCTCTCTTTCCCATTCATTCCCTCATAATAAATACCTTGAATGTCCCAGGGAATTGGACTTGAACAGTTTTTCACAAATCATCGTATTTTTTTACTTATCTTGTGTATTTTCTGTAAGTTGGCAACTGGATTCAGATGCTTGATAAGACTGTTTTGATTTCTGTGGCAAGACTGTGTTCTTTTGTTAGAAAACTTTATTTCTGAATGTTTTGCTTTCTATATGTGATGGGGTAAAAAAGCAGAAAACTTCATTTCTAGTGTGTTGTGTGTGTTCCTGCGTGTGTAGATTGGTGGTGGCAGGTTTGGATGGGTTTTGTGTATGTTTTGCATTAAGGGTATGAAGGAGCACTTTTTTTGACATTTGATTGATCACCTGTGTTTACTAGGCAAGTGTTATGGACTTAATGCTTGTATTACCTCAGAATTCATATGTTTAACTCTCAATGTGGTGGTATTTGGAGGTGGGTTTGGGGAAGGTGATTAGGTTTCCATGTGGTCCTGATGGTAGGACTCTCATGAAGCAATTAATGCCCTTAGGAGAAAAGAAAGAGAAAGCATGCATACTAAGGAAAGGTCATATGAGCACAGTGATAAGGTGACCATCCGTGACCAGGAACATTTGTGACACCCACTCTGCCAGCACCCCAATCTTGGATTTCCAGCTTTCAGACTCTGAGAAAATAAATGTGTGTTATTGAAGCTACTCAGTCTATAGTATTTTGTTCCAGCAGCCCAAGAAAACTAAGACAGAGGTAAGAAATCAGCTTGGAGAAAAGTCATATGGCCTAGCTTTTAGTTTGGTGAGGTCACATTTTTTTTACTGTTCTTTTGCATAACCACATTTGCATCTGTAAAAATCATTCACCCTTGCTTCTAGAGTCTCTAGATATGAGAATTCTTTCTCCACTGCCTTGCTGGAGAAATACGTTACTTTTAAGCGAAGTGTCTCTTCAAAGAGACAACTCATTGGAAAAATCCCTGATGCTGGGAAAGATCGAGGGCAGAAGGAGAAGAGGGAGTCAGAGGATGAGATGGGCATCACTGATGCAGTGATCATGAACTTGGGCAAACTCCGGGAGATGGTGAAGGATAGGGAAGCCTCGCGTGCTGCAATCCATGCGGTCAAAGAGTCGGACACGACTGGGCGACTGAACAACAAAAGAAGAATGTCATCGTTCAATAAATCATGCAACATGCTATGCTAAAGAGTGGCTGTTCATTTTTCTGAATTTGCTTAGCCTTGGAGAGGGGCATTCTATGGTAGAAAGCTGCTTCTTTCAAGGTCTCCTCTGGTTCCAGCCCTGTTCTCCATTTACTTTCTATTAGTGAGAACTGGCAGAATATATAGTTATTTCTCTGGAAACTGCATTTTCAGGAAGGGAAGTTGCTCATCAACCTTTGATGCTTTTTCTTCACACTGATTAAAATTTACTGTATTTGCTGGTAATTCCTGCCAAAAATTTGTGAAACTCTGTCATTGGCAGTATTTACTAGTTTCAGAACGGATAAACACTTTCTTTCTCATATTTTATTTCTTTTTAGTTATCTTCGTCAGTTTCCAAGTAGAGGCCTTTATAAGGGGGCTCCATCAGACACTGTCATTTCTTTCAAATAATAGTGAGTAAAGCGTCTCTAAGGAACTTGATTATTTGAACTATGAGACAGTTAACTCCTTATTGCAGCAGTTCCGAAAGTGTGTTCCTCAGAACCCAGTTCTACATCATATTAATAGGAGTTACAGGAGGACAGGTTTTCATGATCAAATAAATGTTAATAACACAAGTGAAACAAAGTTAAACATGATTCTTTACTAAGGGACTTTTAGTCCCTTTAACATGTGAAAAGAAAATTGTGAGCATATAAGACAGACATAATATATGACGTTTTCCTAGAACTTATTTAAATTCAGTCCTTTTTTTTCCCATAAATCATCACAAAGGAAAAACAGATTTGTAGAACAGATTATGTAAAATATTGATATAGCAGCATCATTTCCTAATTGTAGGTGAAGAAGTTAAGAATAAAGGAAGTGTCCTTTGCATCTGAGCCTTGTAAATTGGATCATAAAACACTCTTCATTCTCCCTCCCTCACTTCTCCCTCCTTCCCTCTTTTATGCAGAAAATACTTAAATACCCCTGATATGCAACACAGAACTGCTTACTTGACTCATGCTTACAATTTTGCTGTGAGTGAAGTAGGAATATTTTAAGGGGAATTTTTATGTGCTATGTATATGGAAGTTTTAATATGAAGGAAATATATGTTCATCTCCCAATTTACAGGAATATTGTGAAAACTGAGTGAAGCAATGCATGTAAAATGCTGATTGTCCCACAATGAAGTCTATGGACCAGTTCTTTTCAAACGTCCTGTTGTAATTTGTTGTAATGTTGTAATGGGTTGAGCCTCACTGTGAAATATGTTGCTAGTTCTTAATAATATTTCCAAGTTTGTAATATTATGCAGTTTCTTTTTAAAAAACAAAATATACTGTGTTCCAGGTTATACTTAAAATAACATCAGTGTCATTCATTTGATTTATGACATGATTTATTAAGTGAGAGAAAAGGGGAAAGTGTCTAGCCCTTCTTTGGGAAATTGCCTTGGGGATGGATTATCTCTGTCCTTGCTAGGTGGCACATGAGGATAGCACATAAAGATTGTTAACTGAAGCAGAAGAACCCCGTCCTGGGAATGTGGCCATTCATCATTTTGGTAAATTAAGAACATTCCCAAAATGCATGATGCAGTGGCTTGAAATGTTGCTGAGACATAATCACATGAGGCTGGGTAGTAGACAATGAATCATGCGGTAGTGAGTGAGTTTAAGAGCTCTTGAAAGTAGCATGTTTCAAGAGAAAGTTTAAAGCTCGTGCAAATATTCCTATGAACAACCTGGGATGAAGGCACCTGCTTGGCTACCACAGTTTTGCTGTGAGTGAAGTAGGAATATTTTAAGGAGAATTTGTGCCCAAAATGATCTTAACAGAAACCACATCACTTTGCTATTCTAGATTGTTCTTTTGGGGCTAAAGAATTTCCTAGAGGGGAAGAGTTATAAGCTGACTGTTATAACTAACAGTCAGAGCAGATGAAATCAAAACTTATTGGAAAATAGACATTGAACACACATGTTCACTGAGGATAAGTCAGCCTTAGCATTTAAACGGAAAGGGCACAGTGTCTTTTCTATATGGTTGCAATGCAGCAGATTTTATGATTAGGGGCAGTCTGGCTCTGCCCTTCTGCTAACCTAAGGGCATCTAACATCAAGAAAAGTGCATTGTGTCTGCATATTGGTGCTGCAGTATGTAAAACTGTGACATGGCACAAACCCTTTTTGGGCAGATTTCACTAGGGCACACCCTCTTGCAGACAGAGCCAGAAACACAGAGCCCTATAGACCTTTACATGCCAGGTCTCCACACTGAATTACCCTTTATTATCTTGATCGGCACATATTCTTTTAGATACAGTAAAAATATATATATAAAGAGATCTTGTTATTCCAGATTTCTTTTGGTAACCATGTTGCCAACAAAGCACATTTTACCTATATCTACCAAGGGCTACTGATTTTGTAGTTTAACTAGATATCTGAGGAACCAAATATGCCAATGGGTGCTTTAGAATTCAATGCACGTTGTTCACAGAAACAATCCTCTTCATGATATTCACGAGGAAGACTCACAGACCCTAATTAATACATAATGTATCTGATGTTGTTGTTCGTTTGCTAAGTAATGTCTGACTCTTTGTGACCCCTTGGACTGTATGTAGCCCCCAGGCTCCTCTGTCCATGGGATTTCCCAGGCAAGAGTCCTGGAATGGGGTGCCATTTCCTTCTCCAGGGGATCTTCCCAGATCAGGGATCGAACCAACATCTCCTGCATGGACAGGTGGATTCTTCACCACTGAGCCACCAGGAAGGCCTTGCTCTATTAATGGGAATATAAGCTAATTGATGTGAAGGCATAATGTGCGTGAGGTTTTACATTGCAGAATGTTTTCTTACACACGTTATCAATGCTTTTGTGGTAGAGAAGTTAAAGTTATAAGCTGGGATACAAGTATATCCTAAAAGGCATTAGGCCTGCTGAGGTTTAGCTGGAAGCTGCAAAGTGAGTCAGAACCAGGTTTGGGGACACTCACTTTGCTACTGGGGCTGGCTCATGGAAGGCAGTCAGATAGTGATGAATCTTTCCCAGTTCTCACTCCGCAGGTGTGCATACCAGGCTCTGCAGTCCTAAGGGTGGGGCATGGCAAGAGTGATTCATATTGTGGATGGAAAGTTGGAGCCCAGGTGGCATGTGCCTCTCCTAGAGAGTCAAACCTTGGTTCAGGCACAAAAAGGAAGGGCTTGGAAAGAACTGCACAAGGTCCCATGACTCAGGAATAGCCAGAGGTCTAGGAAAGACTTCAAGTCCTAGAGGGAAAGCAAGAGAATTAGGTAGAAGAGCAAGCCAGGCTAGAGAAGGAATCAACATTTCAGGAGACAGTTGGGTTCTGTGAATGGGGGCGATCAAACATCAAGGCTACACCCTGGAAAATGCTTCCTGGCATCACTGTTTACAATCTACAATCCAGAAGTCATGATGGGGCTCCTATAGCAAAGTGTATTGAAGAACAAGACCTAGTCACATTGAAGGGCAGAGTCTATACCTGTGTACGTTAGGCTCTTTCCAGGATATTTCAGGGTGAAGAAACAGATCACTGGTATACCTGATTCTGCTTACTTTCAGGACTGATCAAGAAACTGAAGTTCCATTTAAGAATTATAGGAGGACTCCCCTGTAGGCTTAGAACCTTGACAGTGTGCAGAGGAGGTTAGTGCAGAGGAGGTTAGTCCAGAAGGGCAGTTGGGTTCCTCCTGTTTCTCCTTGTTTTTATTTCTCTTGTCACCACTACTCTTAAGCTTTGCAATCAGTTCTTAGTGAAGGAGAGAAATGGTGATGCCTCCTCAGTAACAAAGTTGGAAAAGAAAAGGAAAGATGGGAAGAAAACCAAGGAGCTGTAACCAAGAGGAAACGAGATGTCCTTTGACTGTTAACACTGGGTTTACAACTTGACTATCTGAGTACTTCTGTATCTATTAGTCACCTTAGAACATTATTAGTGGGATCACCCAGTAATCTGGGGGACTGTTT
Organism: Cervus canadensis; assembly: GCF_019320065.1. Lineage (NCBI taxonomy): Eukaryota > Metazoa > Chordata > Mammalia > Artiodactyla > Cervidae > Cervus > Cervus canadensis. The sequence continues at coordinate 40,118,690 of NC_057397.1, forward strand.
TCAAAGCTCCTTGAGTGATTATAAGATGCAGCCAAGGTTAAGATCTAGTGACTTATCTATCCAGAGGGCATTTCGAAGGCATGTAAGAATTATAAATTGGCACAAGAACCTGGATCGTAAAACTTTGGGGGAAATCTTTATACATAGACACCAATCCTCTTATTAGTTTGTCACTTAGCTATGACATTTTGGGGGCTTCCTAGGTGGCATCAGTGGTAAAGAACCCGCCTGCCAATGCAGGAGACATAAGAGCCATGGGTTTGATCCTTGGGTTGGGAAGATACCCTGAAGAAGGGAATGGCAACCCAATTCATTATTCTTGCTTGGAGAATTGGACAGACGAGCCTGATGGTCTGCAGCCCATAGGGTTGCACAGAGTCAGACATGACTGAAGTAACTTAGCACACACGCATGACATTTGTATGGATCCTTCTGTAAAGCTTCCCCCAAAGTACAGTCTGTAGGATGCTAGTTCCATGCAGTGTTTATAGGCTGGTGTTGACAGTGGGGAGCACCACACTTTCATACTCTGGTCTTGATACTTCCTATGTCTACTCACTTCATCCACGGTCATATATAGGCAAGTAGGATGTATTTCTCCTAGCCTCTTTTTCTCCCTTTTGTTCTCTCTCTCACTCTTTTTTTCAGATTCATTAAAAAAATGATTTATATTATATATATTTTACTTACTGAACATTTCTTCCTCCCCTTTCCTTCCTTCCTCATCTTCATTCCAATCATATAATATGGAAGGTTTTCTAACTCAGTTGATTTTGAATGTGTTTTTCCTCCCTCAGAACATTGCTCTATAAGCATCCTGGGGCATCATACTTGGGAATGTAACACTATAGTTAGAGGCTGAGAGAAGGATGAAAATGTCCATTTGGAGGGTAGTCCTTGCTACCTGTGGCTGCCTCCTTATAAGTTTGCAACTTTCCATCTTAGGAGTGGTTCTCAGTCTCTCTCTAGCTCAAATTTATGAATATCTCTTAAGATTCTTCTCATATTGCTCATTTATATTAAATAACTTAGTAGATTTCTCCAGGGGAGGAAGAATCTGGGGTAATATGACCTGGTGAGACAGATTTCCCTTATTTTCCTTGTGCTGTTTTGCCCTAGAAATGACCTGGGCCACATAAAGTTGGATGTGTAAATAGATATATTTCAGTTCAGTTCAATTGCTCAGTCATGTCCAACTCTTTGCGACCCCATGCACTGCAGTATGCCAGGCTTCCCTGTCCATAACCAACTCCCAGAACTTGCTCTAACTCATGTCCTTCGAGTTGGTGATGCCATCCAACCATCTCATCCTCTGTCATCCCCTTCTCCTCCTGCCTTCAATCTTTCCCAGCATCAGGGTCTTTTCCAATAAGTCAGTTCTTCGCATCAGGTGGCCAAAGTATTGGAGCTTCAGCTTCAGCATCAGTCCTTCCAATGAATATTAAGGACTGATTTCTTTTAGGATGGACTGATTTGATCTCCTTGCAGTCCAAGGGACTCTCAAGAGTCTTTTTCTACCCCACAGTTCAAAAGCATCAATTCTTCAGCACTCAGCTTTCATTATGGTCCAACTCTCACATCCATATATGACTACTGGAAAAACCATAGCTTTGACTATACTTATATGAATATATATGAATTCAGGGTGAGGGGCAAATATGCTTTACTCACATAAGAGTGTTTGCTTGATGATTTCTGAAAAAGCTCATTTTTTTTAAAGCTGATCTTATAAACTTGAAAAATAAGTTAATTTTTTTATATTTGGGATAATTTCCTCTCTGAAAAAATTTTAGTTCCTTAAGTATAATAATAAAAATTCATTTCAGTCAGGTACAGAAAAGGAGAAGATTGATGTAATTTGTTCTCTTTATGGTGTCCCTTAAGATGCCACCGGAAAAAATAAGCACCACGAAGAATTTGTTGAAGACTGAGATGATTGGGAAGAGGTAGGGTTCTTCATATTCCTGGAAGATCTTCCCACTGTCTCACTTTCATGTTTTACTTCTAGAACACCACATGCCACCGTGTTAAGTGCTACTTATGTCAATATCCAAGAAAATGTATTTGATAAAGAACCTTGACAATGGCAGAAGTTTGGTGCTCCCTATAACTTTAGCAAAAGGGAGTTTTTAGCTGAGCTACCCCTTGATACTACAAGAAGTTAGGGTGCCCTTTCACACTCACTGAAGAAGATCGATAACAGTAATAGTCCTCTGTCCCTGATCAGTGGAAAGGAGAAAGGAGCTAAAAAAAAGCAGATAAACAAATCCTGTTCTTTTATGAGGACTGGTAAAGAAGGAGGGAGAAATAAATCCATCTATCAAATAGACTTTCAAATGATGACTTCATTAGTAAAGCAATTATAATTTTGCTTCTGGCTGAATAGACAGAAAAAAAAATTGGACAAAATAATAAAGTCGTAGCAACAATATTTTGGCTATAGCAGTGAAAATGTTATTAGTTTTTGTATTGTTGCCGAGCTGTGTTATTGATATTGAAGCACTTTGGAATTTGGGGTAATATTTGTGAACCTCAAGATGTTTTATTGTTTTTTTCAGTTTCTGTATAGTTTTCAAGAATTTTGGTCATTTGTGGATTGCATGTGTTTAAAGAAATTTGTAATTTGCTTTGTCTTTTCTGCTTGTTTTTATCTGTGATTGTGGCAATCAACCCAAGTCAGAATTGAGTAAAATCATTCATTGTCATCATCATCATCATCACCATAGCTTGATGGGCGTCATGTCTTAAAAATCAAAGAATTTTCATGTTCTCCACGAAGTTATTTTACATAGATGTTACCTTTTTTTTTTCCTTTTTATTTGTTTGTTTAACTTTATTGATATAAAAATAATATTTTATTTAACCACCAGAGGGAGTCCCCAAATCTATGCATTCTAAAAGGGAATGAGAGTAAAATAAATAAGTAGCAAATTTTATGATTTTTATGGTTGAAAATAAACAATTCAAACAGCTATGTTTTATGGTATGTGGGCTCACTTATTTGGTCTTTGGTTCATTAAAAGCCTAAAACCTCATTCTACTAGAGATGCTACATTAGTTTAATTAATAGTTATTAAATAAGAGGCTATGGATATTTTCCCTAGAAGAATCAAGTTTTATAAGTATTTTTTCCCCCCACAAATACTGTGCGAGCGTGGAATGGGAGAGGGAATTATGCAAAAGTTTCCTGCAGGCAGACCAAAAGTACCACACTGGCTCTACAGGGATGAAGTGTCTTGGATCTCCCAGAAAAACCTCCTTTTCAAATATCAAGCCTCTGAGTCACGTTTCCCTGCTGCTTGCCAAGTGTCTTAGAGTAGGACGATTCTTAGAAGGGACACTTCCTGGGAGCACCTGGCATTTATCTATTGCCTCTGTACCCGACTTTAAAGCTTCTCCAAGTTTTCACACACAGTCACTCCATCAGCCCTATTTCATGGCCACTGCAATTGCACAAAAGTTAAGCAAATTACCTCAAGCCATGGATCAGATGAGTGAGGGACCTGGGGTTGCATCCAGGACACTTAGCTGCGTTGGTTGGTATACTGCCTTCCATTGCTTCACAAGGCTGCAAGCTGGCCTGCTTCTGCCAATGATGCTTAATTAAAATCAAATTTTTTTCTTTTTAATTTATTATTTTTTACTGAAGGATAATTGCTTTACAGAATTTTGTTGTTTTCTGTCAAACCTCAACATGAATCAGCCATAGGTATACATATGTCCCCTCCCTTTTTGAAGCTCCCTCCCATCTCCCTCCCCATCCCACCCCTCTAGGTTGATACAGAGCCCTGTTTGAGTTTCCTGAGCCACACAGCAAATTCCCGTTGGCTCTATTTTACACATGGTAATGTAAGTTTCCATGTTACTCTTTCCATATATCTTACCCTCTCCTCCACTCTCCCCATATACATAAGTCTATTCTCTATGTCTGTTTCTCCATTGCTGCCCTGTAAATAAGTTCTTCAGTATCATTTTTCTAGATTCTGTACATATGTGTTAGACTATGATATTTTTCTTTCTCTTTCTGACTTACTTCACTCTGTATAATAGGTTCCAGGTTCATCTGCCTCATCAGAACTGACTCAAATGTGTTCCTTTTTATGACTAATATTCCATTGTGAATATGTGCCACAACTTTATCCATCCATTTGTTGATGGACATCTAGGTTGCTTCCATGTTCTAGCTATTGTAAATAGTGCTGCAGTGAACAATGGGATACATGTGTTTTTTTCAATTTTGGTTTCCTCAGGGTATATGCCTAGGAGTGGGATTTCTGAGTCATATGTTGGTTTTATTCCTGTTTTTTTTAAGGAATCTCCATACCATCTTCCATAGTGGCTGTATCAACTTACATTCCCACCAACAGTGCAAGAGCGTTCCTTTTTCTCCACACCCTCTCCAGCATTTATTGCTTGGAGATTTTTTGATGATGGCCATTCTGACAGGTGTGAGATAATATCTCATTGTAGTTTTGATTTGCATTTCTATAATAAAGAGCAATGTTGAGCATCTTTTCATGTGTTTGTTAGCCATGTGTATGTCTTCTTTGGAGAAATGTCTGTTTAGGTCTTTTCCCCACTTTTTGACTGGGTTGTTTGTTTTTCTGGCATTGAGTTGTATGAGCTGCCTGTATATTTTGGAAATTAATCCTTTGTCAGTTGTTTCATTTGCTATTATTTTCTCCCATTCTGAGGATTGTCTTTTCACCTTGCTCATAGTTTCCTTTGCTGTGCAAAAGCTTTTAAGCTTAATCAGGTTCCACTTGTTTACTTTTGTTTTTATTTCTGTTACTCCAAGAGGTGAGTCATAGAGGATCTTGTCATCAAGTGTTTTGTCTATGTTTTCCTCTAAGAGTTTTATAGTTTCTGGTCTTACATTTAGGTCTTTAATCCATTTTGAGTTTATCTTTGTGTATGGTGTTAGGAAGTGTTCTAATTTCATTCTTTTACATGTAGTTGTCCAGTTCTGCCAGTACCATTCATTGAAGAGGCTGTCTTTGCCCCATTGTATATTCTTGCCTCCTTTGTAAAAAAATAAGGTACCCATAGGTGCACGGGTTTATTTCTTGGCTTTCTATCTTGGTCCATTGGTCTATATTTCTGTTTTTGTGCCAGTACCATACTGTTTTGATGACTATAGCTCTGTAGTATAATCTGAAATCAGGAAGGTTGATTCCTCCAGGTCCATTCTCAAGACTGCTTTGGATATTTGGAGTCTTTCGTGTTTCCATATGAATTGTGAAATGTTTTGTTCTAGTTCTGTGGAAAATGCCATTGATAATTTCATATGGATTACATTAAATCTGTAGATTGCATTTGGTAGTATAGTCATTTTCACAGTATTGATTCTTCCTACACAGGAACATGAAATAGCTCTCCATCTGTTTTTGTCACCTTTGATTTCTTTAATTAGTGTCTTATAATTTTCTGTGTACAGTTCTTTTGTCTCCTTAGGTAAGTTTATTCCTAGATATTTAATTATTTTTGTTGCAATGGTGAATGGGATTGATTCCTTAATTTCTCTTTCTGACTTTTCATTGTTACTATATAGAAATGCAAGTGACTTCTGTGCATTGATTTTGTATTCTGCAACTTTGCTAAATTCACTGATCAGCTCTAGTAGTTTTCTGATATTATCTTTAGGGATTTCTATGTACAGTATCATGTCATCTGGAAACAATGAAAGCTTTACTCTTTCTTTTCTTATCTGGATTCTTTTATTTCTTTTTCTTCTCTGATTGCTGTAGCTAGGACTTCCAGAACTATGTTGAATAGTAGTGGTGAAAGGGGACACTCTTGTCTTGTTCCTGATCTTAGGAGGAATACTTTCAGTTTTCACCATTGAGAATAATGTTTGTTGTAGGCTTATCATATATGGTCTTTACTATGTTGAGTTATGTACCTTCTATGCCCATTGTTTTGAAGAGTTTTAATCATAAATGGGTGCTGAATTTTGTAAAAGACTTTTTCTGCATCTATTGAGATGATCATATGGTTTTTATCTTTCAATTTGTGTTTCAATCACATTGATTGATTTGTGTATATTGAAGAATCCTTGCCTCCCTTGAATAGACCTAATGTGATCATGGTGTATGAGCTTTCTGATGTGTTGCTGAATTCTGTTTGCTAAAATTTTGTTAAGGATTTTTGCATTTATGTTTACCAGTGATATTGGCCTGTGGTTTTCTTTTTTGTGTGTTGTCTTTGTCTGGTTTCGGTATCAGAGTGATGGTGGCCTTGTGGAATGAGTTTGGAAGTGTTCCTTCCTCTGCAGTTTTTTCTGAAAGAGCTTTAGAAGGATAGGCATTAGCTCTTCTCTAAAGGTTTGATAGAATTCTCCTGTGAAGCCATCTGGTCCTGGATTTTTGTTTTTTGGGGGCATTTTTGATCACAGCTTCAATTTCAGTGCTTGTAATTGGATTTTTCATAATTTCTATTTTTTCCTGGTTCAGTCTTGGAAGGTTGAACTTTTCTAGGAATCTGTCCATTTCTTCCAGGTTATCCATTTTATTGTCATCTGGCAACCCACTCCAGTGTTCTTGCCTGGAGAATCCCAGGGCTGGAGGAGCCCGGTGGGCTGCCATCTCTGGGGTTGCACAGAGTCGGACACGACTGAAGGGCCTTAGCAGCAGCAGCAGCAGTGTTCATAATAGTCTCTTATAATCCTTTGTATTTCTGCATTGTAACTTCTCTTTGTTGTAACCTCCCCTATTTCATTTCTAATTTTGTTGGTTTGATTCTTTCTTTTTTTTTTTCTTGATGAGTCTGACTAAAGGCTTGCAATTTTGTTTATCTTTTCAAAGAAGCAGCATTTAGTTTTATTTATCTTTACTATTGTTTCTTTCATTTCTTTTTCATTTATTTCTGCTTGGATCTTTATGATTTCTTTCCTTCTACTAATTTTTTTTTCCGTTCTTCTTTTTCCAGTTGTTTTAGGTGTAAAGTTAGGTTGTCTATTCGATGTTTTTCTTGTTTTTGAGGTAGGATTGTACTGCTGTAAACTTCCCTCTTAGAACTGTTTCTAGAAATTTTTTGATTTCCCTTTTGATTTCTTCAATAACCTGTTGGTTATTTAGAAATGTGTTGTTTAATCTCCATGTGTTTGTGTTTCTTACAGTTTTTTTCTTCTAATTGATATCTAGTCTCATAGCGTTGTTGGAGAAGATGATTGATATGATTTCAAATTTCTTAAATTTACTGAGGTTTGATTTGTGACCCAATATGTGGTTTTATCCTGGAGAATGTTCCATGTGCACTTGAGAAAAGGGTGTACTCTTCTGCATTTGGATGGAATGTTCTGAAGATATCAATGAGATCCATCTCATCTAATGCATCATTTAAGACTTGTGTTTCCTTATTAATTTTCTGTTTTGATGATCTGTCCATTGGTATGAGTGGGGTGTTAAAGTCTCCTACTATGATTGTGTTACTGTCAATTTCTCCTTTTATGTCTGTTAGTGTTTGTCTTATTTATTGAGATGCTTCTATGTTGGGTGCATAGATATTTACAATTGTCATGTCTTCCTCTTGGCTTGATCCCTTGATCATTATGTAGTGTCCTTCCTTATCTCTTGTAATCTTCTTTATTTTAAGGTCTATTTTGTCTGATATGAGGATTGCTACTCCAACTTTCTTTTGCTTCCCATTTGCTTGGATATATTTTTCCATCCTCTCACTTTCAGTCTATATGTGTCATAGGTCTGAAGTGGGTTTCTTGTAGACAGCATATATATGGGTCTTGCTTTTGTATCCATTCAGCCAGTCTGTGTCTTTTGGTTGAAGCATTTAATCCATTTACATTTAAAGGAAGTACTGCTATATATGTTCCTACTGTCATTTTCTTAATTGTTTGGGGTTGATTTTGTAGATCTTTTTCTTATCTTGTATTTCTTGACTTTATAAGTCCCTCTAACATTTGTTGTGAGGCTGGTTTGGTGGTACTGAATTCTCTTAACATTTGCTTGTCTGAAAAGCTTTTTATTTATCCATCAGTTTTGAGTGAGATCCTTGCCACGTACAGCAATCTTGGTTGTAGATTTTTCCCTTTCAGTACTTTAAATATATCCTGCCATTCCCTTCTGGCTTGCAGAGTTTCTGCTGAAAGTTCAGCTGTTAAACATATGTGGTTTCCCTTGTATGTTACTTGTTTATTCTCCCTTGCTGCTATTAATATTCTTTCTTTGTGTTTAGTCTTTGTTAGTTTGATGAGTATGTGTCTTGGTGTGTTTCTCCTTTGGTTTATCCTATATGTGACTCTTTGTGCCTCTTGGACTATATTGACTATTTCCTTTTCCATGTTGGGTAAATTTTCAACTATAATCTCTTAAAAAATTTTCTCATACTGTTTATTTTTCTCTTCTTCTGGGACCCCTATAATTTGAATGTTGGTGTGTTTGATATTGTCCCAGAGGTCTCTGAGACTATCCTCAGTTCTTTTCATTCTTTTTACTTTATTCTGCTCTTCAGAAGTTATTTCCACCAATTTATCTTCCAGCTCATTGATTCATTCTTCTGCTTCAAATATTCTGCTATTGATTCCTTCTAGAGTATTTTTAATTTCAGTAATTGTGTTGTTTGTGTCTAAGTTTATTTTATAATTCTTCTAGGTCTTTGTTAATTGATTCTGTGTTTTCTCCATTTTGTTTTCAAGGTTTTTTATCATGTCTACTATCATTATACTGAATTATTTTTCAGGGAGTTTGCCTATTCCCTCTTCATTTATTTGAACTTCTGTGTTTCTAGTTTGTTCCTTCATTTGAGTAGCATTTCTTTGCCTTTTCATTATTTTTTTTTTTAACTTATTGTGTTTGAGGTTTCCTTTTTCCAGGCTTCAAGGTTGAATCTTTTTTTCCTTTTGGTTTCTGCCCTCCTAAGGTTGGTCTAGTGGTTTGTGTAAGCTTCATATAAGGTTAGACTTGTGCTGAGTTTTTGTTTGTTTGTTTTTCCTCTGATTGGCAAGGCTGAGTGAGATGGTAATCCTGTCTGCTGATGAATGGGTTTGTATTTTTGTTTTGCTTGTTGTTTAGATGGGTTGTCCTGCACAGGATGCTGCTGGTGGTTGGGTGATGCCAGGTCTTGTATTCAAGTGGTTTCCTTTGTGTGAGTTCTCACTATTTGATCCTCCCTAGGGTTAGTTTTCTAGTAGTCTAGAGTCTTGGAGTCAGTGCTCCCACTCCAAAGGCTCAGGGCTTGATCTCTGGTCAGGAACAAAGATTCCACAAGTGGTTTGTTATGGCATTAAGTGAGATTAATAGAAATATCCAAAAATGAGAAACCAAAGATGAACTCCAGACATATGGCAGTTACAAAATCAGAAAATTAATAATTAAAATAATGGAATATAAACATATACATATATAACAATGAGCAAAGTCAAAACAGCCCAACAAAAATACAGTACATTGACATGGTAAACAAAGGAAATAAAAAAATATATTTACCAGTTAAGAACAAAACTAACTAAAGCACAGACTGGAAAACAAAACTAAAGAAAGGTGCTAAGTGGGGAATAAAGCAATGAAAACAAATCTAACATATATGTTAAGGGGAAAAGAAAGAAAGAATACATATGCAAAGTTAAATAGAGGTAGATGAAGAAGATTTATATACATTAAAGATTAACTGCAAGGGGAAAAGAACAGTAGGAAAGGCAAACAAAGAATAAATGTAGAAAAAATATAATGTGTTTTAAAAAGTTAGAAATTAAAATTATAAAAAAGAGAAAAGAAGGGAAAAAAATGGAAAAAGAAAGAAAAATGGAAAAAAAGGAAAACTTCACAGAACTGGAAAACCCCAAAGTAGCAGCAGAGTTTTATAACAACAATAAAAAAGTGTGACTGAATATACACACATACATATACACCCATAAGCAAAATCTAAGCAGTCCAACAAAAATAAGGTACAATAGATTGACCTGGCAAACAAAGGAAACCAAAAGTTGTATCTCCCAGAACAAAACTAACTAAAGCACATACTGGAAAAAAAAAACTAAAGCAAGGTGCCAATTGGGAAATAAAGCAATGAAAGTAAAACTAACAAACATGTTAAGAGGAAAGGAGAGAAAGAAAAGAAATAAAGAATAGGTATGCAAAGTTAAATTGAGGTATATAAAGAAGATGTATATACATTAAAGATTAACTGCAAGGGGAAAAGAACAGTAGGAAAAGCAAACAAAGGAATAAATGTAGAAAAAGTAATAATAAGTTTAAAAAGTTAAAGTTTAAAAAAGAGGAAAGAAAAAAGAAAAAAAAGGAAAACTCCATAGAACTGCAAAAGCCCAATGCAGAGGCAGAGATTTATAACAACAATAAAAAATGTGACTGAGGAGGGGAAAAAAAGCTCAAAAACTTAATTAGATATCATAGTGCCAATTAAATTGACAACTACAGCAGAGGGGGAGAAAAGTAAAAAAAAAGAAAGAAAGAAAGAAAGAAAAAGAATCTATATAACAAGTTGAAACATAAGAATAATAAATGTTTTTCTTGAGTCACGGCTGTCAGAGTCCTTTCCGTCACCGGGAGTCACAGTCCACCTCACCTCCCTAGGATGCCCTCCAACACTGTGCCGACCTCTGGACCTGCTTTGGGGCAGCTCAGATTCTAGTCTGGTCCTACTCCTGTGTGTTCTTGCCTCCAACGTCCACAGCTATCAGAACTGGTGCATTTTCTTTTGTGGAAGCTCTCAATGTCCTTTTATATATTCCATAGACACAGAGTCGGCCTAGTTGATTGTGTGGATTTAATCTGCAGCTTGTACAGCCGGTGGGAAGGTTTTGGGTCTTCTTCCTTAGCCACACTGCCCCCGGGTTTCAACTGTGGTTTTATTTCCACCTCTGCGTGTGACTCATCCACTGGGGTTAGCTCCTGAGGCTGCCCTGGAGGACTTGGGTCTGCCTCTGTGAGGGCCAGTGTGGAGGTGGTGCGGCTGCTTGGGTCGCAGGGGTTCTGGCAGCACCAGGTACTCAGGGGAGGTAGCAGCTAGGGCAGCAGGAAATACAGTGCTCTAGAGGGGTAAGGCAACCAGTGTTGGCCAATACACTCCAGTATTTATGCCTGGAGAATCTCTGTCCTTGACAGAGGAGCCTGGCAGGCCACAGAATATAGGGCCACAAAAAGTCGGACAGGACCAAAGCGACCCTGTGCACATAGATGCAAGGCTTTTTTCTCCTGTGGCAGCTCTTCCCCAGTGAGAGTTGAGCATGTAGGTGGCACAGCTGCTTGGTTTGTGGAGGCCCTGGCGGTGCCAAATGTGCAGGGACATGGACTGTCTCTGCCGCAGGAGTTATGGCCCTATCAGAGTCTTTTTTCGAACCTCTTGAAGCTGGAATTCAGAAGGCCTCTTTGGCCAGTCTTTCTCTGTAGCTCTGCCTGTTCAGGCACTTAAAGGGCTCCCTTGCCTGGGGTCCTTCTCTGTTGTCCACACATTAGGCATATAGAGGGGCCCCCTGACTGGGGTCCTACTCTGTAGATCAGTGCATCAGGTGTTTGATGGGCCAGCCTCTCTATTGTTCAGCTCCCAATGCTGGTGTGTGGAGAGAAGGGCTTTGATGATGGCTCCACCCACTATGTGTGACTCAGCAGTATTGGCTTGCTTCCATAGCTTCCTGTCTTTCCTCCACAGGCATTTCCCACCACAATCTCCTCCCTCACATCCCCTTGATCTGTCTCTCCACAGTCAACAGCAGCCCTTGTCCTGGGATTGCTCCACAATCCCTAGACTCCAGCTCCCAGCCACTGTGCCTTCCAGAGGACCTGTGTCCCCTTCCGGGGTATGTATGGCTGCGGCAAGGACTGTGTGATTTGCATTCCATTTAGCCTGCCACAGATCATCTGCTTCACTCTCAGCCTTAAATGTTCCTTCTCTGACTCAGACAATTGCCCCGACGTGGGGATTGGACCCCTGCTTTAGTTCCCCCACTCGCTGAGGGCAGGTCCAGTCCTACCAACACTTCTGTTTTTCCCTCTAGTTCCTTCCTCCTACCGAGTTTTGCATAGTTCTATATGTTCTTTCCCACTGGTCAGTTGCTCCTCTCTGCTCTCAGCTGGTGTTCTGCATGCACTTCTGTATCTGAAGATGTATTCCTGATGTATCTGTGGAGAGAGATGTGCTCCATGTCCACCTACTCCTCTGCCATCTTGTTCTACCTGAGAATCAAACATTTGAATTCACATTTCTGAGTGGAAGTCAATGGTATTTCACCACCACAACTAGAATATTGTCTCTATAAAAATAACTAATTCTTGTTGTATTTAAAATGGATAACCAACAGGGACCTGCTGTATAGCATAGGGAACTCTGTTTCATATTACCTAATTAATTACCTAATATTACCTAACAACCTAAATGGGAAAAGAATTTTAAAAATAATAGATACATGTACATGTATAGCTGAATCACTTTGCTGTACAACTGAAACTAACACAACATTACTAATCAAATATACTTCAATATACAATAAAAAGTTAAAAAAATAAATTACAAACACAGAATAGTAGTGAAATAAATTCATTCAGATTCAGCATTGATATATTCTTCCTTCCTCACCTCCTTTAACCTCTTACTCTCTCCAGTGAAGTGAAAGTCATTCAGTCATGTCTGACTCTTTGTGACCACATGGACTACACAGTCCATGGAATTCTCCAGGCCAGAACACTGGAGTGGGTAGCCTTTCCCTTCTCCACGGGATCTTCCCAACCCAGGGATTGAACCCAGGTCTCCTGCTTTGCAGGTGGATTCTTTACCAGCTGAGCCATAAGGAAAGTCCAAGAATACGGGAGTGGGTAGCCTATCCCTTCTCCAGTGGATCTTCCCAACCCAGGAATTGAATCAGGGTCTCCTGCGTTGCAGGCAGATTCCTCTAAGAGGCTTGCAAATAAATTCACTATATCAATAATAAGATTTAACCAAGACTCTGCCTCAATGTTAGCATTTTGGACCAAAAAAAAAAATATATTGTATTTGATTTCAGGGTAGCTCTGCAATTGAGCTATGTAGTTGAAAAACTGTTTGTGAAAATCAAGTAAAATATTAAATACATAAGGTCTCCCAGGTACCCAAGAAAGTACTAAGCTCTGAGGCCCATGGTGATTATCCCATAATGCTGAGCCAGCCTTTCTACAGCTGGAGTCACAGGTGCCTAGGAAATCTGTCACAGTCAGACCCTGCAATATTCTAGCTCCTTCAGAAGCTTGGGGCATCCTGAGTGCTATGTTCCCCTCCCTTCATCCTCCATTGGCCTTATCCCACCTTCAAAGGCCAAAGTGTCAGGGCTGATTTTGTGCTGAAATACTGGGCTCCCCAATGATACACATTCTCTAACCTGAACTGAAATGCACATAACCAACGTGTTATGGCTGCTGCCTCCTTGGCTTACCACAGGGGGCAGACACCGACCAATAAAGTGTTTAAAGAAACAAATTCCCAAGGACAAGCAGGGAGTTACAAAAATGTAGGAAGATGAAAAGAATAAATTTCAAAATGTATTTTCTGGTGCCACCTTACTAGTGCATCACATGAAATGGAGTTTATTTTGCTTCTTTAAAAATAAAGAGCTCTTCACTAATGCTAAATATGCATGAGCTTAAGGTTTGAAGCTAGGGTGATAAAATTTTTCTGCAGAAAAATACTTCTGGATAGTATTCTCTTTTTTACACCTTGTATTTCAAATTTAATAATTCTATAAATATGTTTTGCTCAGATGTTGTAATCCCCCCAATGAATAATACATTCTTAGAAAATATCTTTCCCAAGGGAGAAATCCCATGAACATTCATTTTAGCTCCCCTTGCCAGCCATTGGTTTTCATCCTTTTCTTTCTAAAAACCTGAGCAAAGACACATAAAGCATTGGTTATTTTCAATGAAATATGCTATGTGCCAAAGTAAAAAAATCTCAAATCTATGGAAAGCATTATGAAGTATTACATTAGTGGTTACTGCTCTGTATAGACTTGCCTATGTTGTCTTGTCTTTAGCGTATTTTAGCATAATGGTGATGTACAGAAACAGTGAAGCCTGACTGTTAGGATCTAAAATTTTGCTTCACCACTTTTTGTCTCAGTTTTCCCATCTGTAAAATGGAGATAATAATAGTACTTATCATATTGTTCTGAGGGTTAATTGAGTTGATATTTGTTAATTATGGATATTTATTTAATAATAGAAAAGTGTCTGGCAGTTGCATTTGTTTAAATAAAACACATAGTGTTTCTTCATAGAATCACTATGCACTAGGTCAACATTGTTATACTAATGATTTGGTCTCTTTTTCCTTTTACGTCCAGAATGTTTGTATTAGAAGTTCATTTGACATATAATGCCTTTGGGAGCTGTGTGTTTCAGTTTTCTCATCTATGAAATGGTGATGATGATCTTGTCTCAGAGATCTGATTTGAGATGGAGTGAGGTAGTACATGCGAAATGCTTGGGAAAAGTTATGGCTATAATAGGCATGCAATAAATTCTCATGATAAATATAAACAACAATGTGCAAAGTCATTAGCAAAACTCAAAAAAAAAAGATTCAAGGAGATAAAATGAGTATCACAGAAATGAAATGCTCATTTATTAAAATATTTAGATTGTTTTGTTCTTTGCTTTATCAGATTCAGATTAGAACTATTCAATCTATATTTTCAAAACAGAGTGGGTGATTCATGTCAATTCAGTTCAGTTCAGTCACTCAGTCATGTCCAACTCTCTGCAACCCAATGGACTGCAGAACTGCCAGGCTTCCCTTTCCATCACCAACTCCTGGAGCTTGCTCAAACTCATGTCCACCGAGTCAGTGATGCCATCCAACCATCTCATCCTCTGTTGTTGCCTTCTCCTCCTGCCTTCAGTCTTTCCCAGCATCAGGGTCTTTTCCAAGGAGTTAGTTCTTTGCATCAGGTGGCCAAATGATTGGAGCTTCAGCTTTAGCATCAGTCCTTCCAATGAATATTCAGGACTGATTTCATTTAGGATTGACTGCTTTGGTCTCCTTGCAGTCCAAGGGACTCTCAAGAGTCTTGTCCAGCACCACAGCTCAAAAGCGTCAATTCTTCAGCACTCAGCTTTGTTTATGGTCCAACTCTCACATCCATACATAACCACCGGAAAAACCACAGCTTTGATTAGATGGACCATTGTCAGTAAAGTAATGTCTCTGCTTTTTAATATGCTGTCTAGGTTTTTCACAGCTTTTCTTCCAAGGAGCAAATGTCTTTTAATTTCATGGCTGCAGTCACCATCTGCAGTGATTTTGGAGCCCAGGAAAATAAAGTGTGTCACTGTTTACATTGTTTCCCCATCTAATTGCCGTGAAGTGATGGGACTGGATGCCATGATCTTAGTTTTTTGAATGTTGAGTTTTAAGTCAGCTTTTTCACTTTCATCAAGAGGCTCCTTGGTTCCTCTTTACTTTCGGCCATAAGGGTGGTATCATCTGCATATCTGAATTTATTGATATTTCTCCCGGCAATCTTGATTCTAGCTTGTGCTTCATCCAGCCTGGAATTTTGCATGAAGTACTCTGCATAGAGGTTAAATAAGCAAGGTGACAATATACAACCTTGATATACTCCTTTCCCAATTTGGAACCAGTCCATTGTTCCAAGTTGGATTCTAACTGTTGCTTCTTGACCTGCATACAGATTTCTCAGGAGGCAGGTAAGGTGGATGTATGGCAAAAACCACTACAATATTGTAAAGAAACTATCCTCCAATTAAAATAAATAAATAAATAAACAAGAAAAAAAAAAAAGAAAAAAGGTCGGAACAAATTATGTGCCTAACAAATGTTAGCTTCTGCTCTTTGGGGTTAAAAGAAAAAGATATTTGGACAGAATTTTTAAAAAAATTCTTGCTGTGCATATTTTCTTCTTTTAATTTAGTTTTAATATTTCAGCACCAAAACATTTTCCAGGAAAAAGAAGTATTGTGCTAGAACTGTGGGCCTGTGTAATGGTAGGACAGATTGAATTTAGGATTGTAGGTTCTTAGGGTCACGTGGGCCCACTGAGGTGTGGGGATGTTTTTGGAAAGCCTCTAAAGTATGCAACTGGAAGGAAATTAGAAGGCTCTGAAGAAGCTGTGGCAATGGCCAAGAAATGCAAAGAGAATACTAGACTGGAAACTCTTGTGTAGGAAGAGTCTATGTCAGACAAGTTTATCTAATGCCAGATAGACCTTGTTCAATCACAAGGATTGGAGCTTGGGGCAGTGCTCTAATAACTAGGCAAATTGATAAGGGCAAGGCAGCATGAAGACATAATAGAAAAGAAACAACTTTACCAGGGCAGAAGACAGTTACTGAAACTAAGCTACAAGACAATAACCTAAGTTTAGAGATGAGGATATACCTTGAGAACAAGATGAGAAATGTCCCTTCTTAGGGAAAACTTAGGTTAAGGCTGAACTCATAGATGACAGCGTTACTGTACCATGTAATGTACACTATTTCACCAAATGCACTTATGAGTGTCAAGATGATTTCCTTTAATAACCTTCACAAAAGCAGAAGGCATAGGTAATTGAGTTCAGCTCAGCAAAAGTCAACGCAGGGCCATTTACCATGTATTTCATGGATATGTACGATCTACTTTTATGCCAAAGAGTTTTTGTTTTGTGTTGATATTGAGAATTAAGAGGCAGGCCATATACATCTTCTTATGAAGAGCAATTATTGGATTGAGAAATATACATGAATATGGAAAAATGAGGCTAGGAAATAAAATAATTTTTACTACCTAAATCAGCAGGTGAATGATGGAGGTGAAGCAGACTTGTAGCATTATACTCGAATTGCTTTTCTCTTTTTCAAACATGTGGTTTTGGGCTCCATCAGTAGAGTTAGAGGTTTGTAGAATTTGTTCCTGGAATGAATAGTTCCAACCAAGCAGAGAGTTGACAACATGGAGGTTGGTTCCTGACATCGATGGACCTCAATGTGGCCAAGCCATCTGTCTGGTGTGAGAAGCTGGGCAAATGATAAGTCGTATCCTGTCAGGGCTTGTTTCTACTCCAGGCAAAGACAACAGGGGAAAAACTGTTGAAGAGAGGCAGAGGCCCTGTTTGACTTACGCAGAGAGTTGATAACCTCACTTTTTCTCCAAGGACCACTGGATCTCTGACCTAATATATATTTTTAAAAGATCAAAAAACAAAACAAAACAAAACATGCACATCAGGATATACAAATTAATCCTCCATTGCTAAATGCCTAGGGAAAAAAATGGAATAATAGTTTTTTTTGAGGGGCAATGTTCGCAATGAAAAATCCTGTACTCAGCCAGATTATTGGTCATGTGCTTTGGCAACAGAAAGTTCTTTTGTCATATGCAAACTCTCAGAAAATAGGCTGCCAACATTCACTTCAAGAAAAAAAAGAAAGAAATTCACCAGTCAAACAAGAGATTAATTCAAACAGAGATCACAAAAATGAGGAAGTTGTGGTATAAAATGTCAACCAGTAAGCACAGAAACTATTTGAACATTGCTTCTTTTTATCAACAGCTGTAAAATTTCAAGTAAATATAAAAAAATTAAGGGAAGATACATCGCAAATATTAATAACAAATCAAACCTCTGAATCCAGATTATCTTTTATTACAACTGGGCAATGGAGTGAGGTTGGGGGCAAGAGGCATGGAAGTAAAGCCTGCTAGGCTTTTTATCTTTCATAGGAGGAAGTCAGTGAATGGCACTTCTGCGCTGATGTAGAAAATTTAAATATATATATTACAGTACACTTTTCAAATGTTAAATTTTAAGTAATCAGTAGAAAAATAAAAACAAAGTGGCTTCTAAATTATTATAGAAACTAAGCAAAGAAAATATCTGTATGGAGAAAGACCAGTGAAAAGGGAACAGAAAGAAAGCACAAATAACAGAGCATGAAACAGTGATACTCATGTGACTAAATATTTCATACATGATCGTAAATGAAAAAAAGGTTAAGCTCACCGTTAAAACACACTCCAACATATCTAACCATGTACATACAAGAAAGAACCCAAAACAAAATAGGAGGAAAAGTAAACAATAAAAAGATAGGCAAAGGCATATTCAGCAAACAAATTCTGTTATTTATTAGGTGTGAGATTATGAATATCCACTGAGGCGTAATTACAAAACAAAACCAGTAAATGGAAGAAAGATAAAAGCTACTATTCACACTGAAGATAGAGAAGAATCAAAATCTATGCAGAAAATAACAGTATATTAATATATACAGAGCAGAAACTACTAGAGGGAATGGATAGGAAATGACAGTGCAATGGTTTTGAACATGACTACTTTCAATTTTTGACAAGTGATAAGACATAAAATAAAGACATCAAACAGTCTATTTAGTGGATTTAATTATTAAATTGATAATTGAAATTTCTTCCTTTAAAAATATTTCAACATTTTCATTTTCCTTACATTTATCAAATCAATGATACACTAGACCACACAGGAAAGAAACATCAGTAAATTCCTCAGTTGGGTCATATTTTAGAATAACACTTCAATAAATCTCAGAATTAGGCAAAAATATTCAAAAATATGTGGAAATTAAAACTTATTTTTAAGAAGGTCTCAGATCAAAGATGAAGTTTTAAAATGAAAATTTTAAGATTTGTAATTTTGGCAATAATGCATAATACATACCCTGAAAAGTTTCACTAGAAACATGCATTTCTATGTGGATAAAATATAGCAAATCATTTTTTAATGTATTCACTGTAATGGAAGTGAATCCCTTGAGGTTAAAAAAAAAGAGAGAGAAAACTGATTAGAAAATAAAACTGAAATCCACAACTTCCTTGCAGAAGTGTTCCAGAAAAGCTAGACGCATTCCTAGGAGACCAGGCCTTGGACCTACGTATGGAGAAGGAGTTTGGAAGTGAAGCGCCTGGAGAAAGCTGCGAATCAAAAGGGCTAAAGTAATTATTAGTAAAAGATTAGATGGAAAAAATAAAAACAATGATCTAGAAACACTTTTTGTGAACAAAGGAAGAAGACAAACCATGAACAAAAGGTCTCCATCGCAAATGTGCAACCACATTGGTTTGGAGTTTAAATTTACACTTATCTGTCTAAGGGAACCACAAGCTGAGAATTAAATTTAAGTTGATTCAGAAGCAGCAAAACATAATGTGCATAGCGAAAGACAAATAATAAACATGTATGCATGCTCAGTCATGTTCAACTTTTTGCAACCCCATGGAATGTAACTCACCAGGCTCCTCTGTCCATGGAATTTTCCAGGCGAGAATGCTGGAGTGGGTTGCTATTTCCTCCTCCAGGGCATCTTCCTGATCCAGGGATCGAACTCACATCTTTTGTGTCTCCTGCTTTCATTGGCAGGTGGGTTCTTTACCAGCTGAGTTACTTGAGAAGCCCAAATAAAACATAAAAATGGACAAAATAAACAGCGTGAAATAAGATGGTGTACATATGCTGTAAGAGAAGGTATATGTCTTCCAAAGAGGGATGACTTATTCCAGGCCAGATGAAAATTCCACAGAAAAAGTCCACTGAATATAAATTTGCAATGAAAAGTAATACACAAGGAAATTAGGCAGAGTGAATGAGAACAATTGCAATATGGAAAATATGAGAAAGAAGCACAAATAATAAAAAGAACAAACATTTTAGAAGGAAACAAAAAATAAAATTTGCAATGAAAATATAAAAAATATATATGAAAAATATATATGAAAAATATAATCGAACATACTTGTCATGAAATGTTTACTCACGCTATTAGGAATTTTAAAAGAGAATTGAGCCAATGAAGGAAAAGATCTATATAAAGAGATAAAGCTTAAGATTTTCTGTAATTGACTACGGACACAAATCTCTGTATTCAAGAAGCAAAACTGAATCTTAGGCAGGTAAAAAGAGGATGATATCAATACCTAAATGCATCAGTTTCTTAAGAGATCACCAAAGGTAGAGGGATCTTTACAAATGAATGGACAACTTACTGAATGGGAGAAAATATTTGCAAATTATGTGACCAATAAAGGGTTAATAGCCAACATATATATAACTAGCTGATAGAAATAAACATAAAAACAACCCAATTAAAAAATAGGCAGAAGAACAAAATAGACATTTTTCTAAAGTGGAAATGCAGATGGCTACCAGGCACATGAAAAGATGTTCAATATTGTCAATCATTAGCAAAATTCAAATAAAAACCGTAATGAGATATCACCTGATGCCTGTCAGAATGCCTATCATCATAAAGAACACAGATAATGAGTGTTGGTGAGGAAGTGGAGAAAAGGGAAAATAAATGCATCCCAGTGTTCTTAGCAGAATTGTTTACAATTGCCAAGATATGGAAGCAATCTAAGTTTACATCAACAGATAAAAAGATGGAAATGTGTCATACACACACACACACGCTGGAATACTACTCAGCTACAAATAAGAATGAAATTTTGCCCTTTACAACATGGATGGACTTGGAGGATATTATTATGGTAAGTGAAATAAGTCAAACAAAGAAAGACTAATAGTGTATGATATAACTTATATGTGGAATCTTAAAAATTACCTAGTGAATATATGATTCACTAGCTTGTTGTATTTTTTAGATTCCCTGGTGGCTCAGTGGTAAAGAATCTGCCTGCCAATGCAGAAGACATGGGTTTGATCACTGGATTGGGAAGATCTCCTGGAGAAGGAAATGGCAATCCACTACAGTATTCTTGCCAAGAAAATTCCATGGACAGAGGAGTCTGGAAGGCTACAGTCCATGGAGATGCAAAAGAGTCAGACATGACTTAGCAACTAAATGACGACAATAGCAAAAAGAGAATAAAACAAAAATGAAGCAAACTGACAGACATAGAGAAAAAACTAGTGATACCATTGTGGACAGGGAAGGAAGGAGGGGCAATATTGGCGTAGGGAATTACAAAGTACAAACCATCACCTATAAAATAAGCTGCAAGGACATATTGTAGAACATGGGAATATAGTCAATATTTGATAAAAATGATAAATAGTGTACAATCTTTAAAAATTGTGAATCATTATATTGTATACCTGTAACGTATAATATTGTACATCAAGTATACTTCAGTAAAAAAGGAAGTACATGTTTGGAGAACTGAAGTAGCCACATCTAACTATTATGACTCCGATGATGACCAAAAACACGTGGAGTGAGATGACTGCTCCTCAGGGCAATGAGACACTTTCAGAATGAAAATTATATCTCAGATCCTTAAACTCTCTTGAATTATGTGACTCTCAGCCAACTTATATTCAGAGAGTCACAGAATTTCTATGATGATTCTAAACAACATATCTTATTCCTAAAGTTCTACAATAATCTCTCTGGAAAATCAGAAACAAAACTTAATTGTATGGGTTATAGAAAATAAATTCAGAGCCTCATCAAATCTCTCATATGAAAGTCAGGGCATCACTTGGGAAGGAAAAGATGCTGAGATTTGGAATAAAACATTTGGGAAAACTTGGATAATGTTAAGAATGTTGAACATCTGAACACTCAGAAGTTGCTTTTCTAGTGGAAGAAGCCTTCCCTTCTGTGTTTTGGATTAGTCTTTTTTTATTAAGGTTCTTTAATTACTTTTCCTGGTATAGTTATCTTATAAGAAATACATCTTTTCTCCTCAAGATTTGCCTCAAGTATATTGTAACTAGGGTCAGTTCTTAGCATGCTTCAAGCAGTTATGCTCACAGTAACCTGGGAGAAAATATCTCATACTTCAAAATGAATTGCAAAATGTTTATTCATGGAAAAAGTCAAATTTATTGATATGGCTGCACCTACCAGTGAATCTGAATGTAATGTGTTGGTTGCAGCAGGTGGAAAGGTCTCTAGCATTTTACCCTGGTTGGTTGAGTAAAAATTTTTGACTCAATGGTCACTCAATGGTTACTCATTGAGGTTGAGATATCAGAACCTCCTTGGTATAATATAGAGGAAAGAATCCAAGGGCTTAAGGAAATAGGCAAGTTGGAATGGATTTATCATGTGCAACTGGTCCTTCCCGTATTGCTTTTTCTGAAAGGGCACTCCCTTCACTAGGCTACTGAGAAATTACATAGGTGAGAGGAACATTTGTATCTTTAAAATATGGGAAAAAATAAAATAAAATATGGGAATATCTTTGATGGACCAGGTATAGTGTTGGAAGATGTTGTCATTGAGCTGAGCTCCTCATGAGAATAATGCAATATTTAACTGCTAGAGACTAAGTATACATTTAAACTGGTTTTAATCCACAGAAATATTTTGCAGGCGATAATAAATCTCGTCTTCCTAAAAATTAGGTAAATGTGCAGACTAGCAGGACATTACTTGATGGAGAACAAGAAAAATCCTGAAGTGAAAGTGTTAATTGCTCTGTCACATCCAACTCTGTGACTCCATGGACCATAGTGCACCAGCTCCATGGAATTCTCCAGGCAAGAATATTGGAGCAGTTTGCCATTCCATTAATCAGGGGATCTTTCAGGGAAACATGTCAAGCAGTGTGCCAAACTCATGATTCTAGTAATTTCAAAGGAAAATCATGTCTTCTTTCCTGATTCCTGACCGAAGGCAGTTCACAGACCAAGATTGAAGGGGTCTTTAGGGTCCACTGAAACACTGCCATTGGGATCTACCATTTATCTTTCCTTCAGTCTTGTCAAAAGAGATCTGAGGCCAATTACTAGAGTAATTGTGCACTGGAAATAATGAAATATCTAAACTCTGAATTCTCAAGGCTTAGTCAATGCCCAAGAGTTTAGATATTTCAAATGGAACTTATGATAATCAGGTAATAATTGAAGTTAAGTTCCAAGTTTGAATCACCAAGTGCCTAAACCATGGAATCATCCTGCAGTTATTTCTTCAGTTCCTAAATGTGTAATTGACCTCTGGCAGACACACTTGGCATCTGACAGGATCTCTGCAGTGGTCCTCTGATCCAGGAAGTGAGGGCTGTTATGGCAGGTAGGGCAAGTGGAAGCCTCTGAACTTTCCCTCCCCACCAGGATATTTAACTGAAAGCAACACTGCATTCCTGCAGAGAATTGCAGACGTGAGTGCCGCCATGAAATGTTTGAAAGATACAGGGTGGTGATATGTTCACATTCCCATTTATCTTTTCCTGTTGGCTTGTACAGAAGGTGGTGTGTCTTTGGAAATGACTGCATTATTTAAACTTAATCAGGCATAACTGTGATTATAGCTACTGTTCCAGATATGGATTTTTTCCCTAAGTTCTTTTTCCTCAGAAATTGTGACCAGCCATCATTTTGAAGAATCTATTACAGGATGGACTGAACTGAATTGTATGGTGGGAGTAGATCTGAGAAGTGCAATACTGGGGCCAAAGCGAACCATTTGGTACTTTGCCAAGATCTTTCCAGATCACTTTTTACTGTTTTATGTGCTGTAGTCTTATGCTCTTTTGTTTCCCAAAACCAGAAGTTATGGTCCTTATTTTTGTATAATTGCCTTAAGGCTATTTGTGCCTTACATTGCTTGAATGAACATTAAGGAATGTCAGGGAATTTATATATCCTTGTATGTGCCCAGTAACCGTACATTGACATGTTTGGGCATATGAAAGCCATTAGCTTCTGTGCCTTGGGTTTTAGTTTACACATCACTGTTCCCTGTGGGATCAACTTGAAGTTGCTTTATGCAGAATTTAATCTGAGACTGTATCCTTGCTGGGCTTTTACCATTTCCCTATCCTCTTCGCTTTCACTCTCTTGCTAGTTTTCCACAGAAACACTCAAAAAGTTAATTGCATGTGAATCCTTGCCTTAGCATCTGCTTTGGGGGAAACAAACCTAAGATATCAGCAATTATCTATTGGAAAATATAATGGAAAAATAGAATTCCATTCATAATAAAACAAAAATGTAAAATGCCTACAAGTAACAATATGAATTAAACTACAAAATGCTAGTGAGCGTCATTTAAAAGAAGGCTTGAAAATGGCGATACAGGCTATGAACATGTGTAGAAAGATTAAATATCATATAAATATTTTCTCCTAAATTTATATAAAGATTAAAGCCACTTCAAAGTTATTCTAAAAATTTTGGAAAAATTAACACATAATACTATTCATCACATTAACACATAATACACATAATACATAACATCACATTAACACATTAATACATAATACTATTCATCATACTGAGATTACTATGTCAAAATTGTTATTGTAATGGTTATATCAAATTTATTTCTAATAAATCCTACAGTATTTTGAAAATATACTTGGCATGGTTAAAGGCATTATTTACAAAGTGAAAGATAAATAACTTCAAAGAAAACTTCTTACCAAAAAAATCAAAAGAAGGGTATTTTCTAGTTATATAATAATAAAAGTAGCAACTACTTACTTAGTCTGTCATATATACATACCTATGGTATACACATATATCCAGACATATGTGTTCAATCATTTAATCTTCACAGCCTCTCAATAAATTATGTGTAGAGTTAGAGAAAAGGAAATCTATGTATAGATGGGTTAAGTAACTTGTTCAAGATCTTACAGGTAGAAATTGATTGGACTGGGATTTAACTCCAGACATTTTAAATTCAGATTCCACACTCTTAACCATTTTGCTATGTACCTGTATATGCTAATAACCCATTTACCAAAGACAATGAAAAAATTAGGACCCATCACAAGCAAGTCATTCTGTCATAAGGAAGACATATATCGCTACCAAAAGAGATATTTCAAAACTGTTTTGAAAGAGAGCAATGGAGGAGAATACTGTAAATCTGTTCAAAGTCATTATCCTGAGAACTAGCACTCAATGGATGTGGGAACAGGGCTCAATTGCATTATATTTCTAAAGTTTATTAAAACCATTTGTCTCATATGCCAGTTATCTCTGTATCTTCAACAGCCATTCCTGTATGATCAGTCCTCAAAATGCATTTAAAAATTTGAAATGGCAGTTATTCTTTGCTCTTCTTTATCTTCTACTTTATCATCTACATTATTTACTAGCACTGAACAGAGATTTATTGATTTATTCAGGCTTACGGTAATGATTACAGATGTCTGGCTGAAAAATCTCTCTGCTAGTTTCATCTAGCTACAGAAGCAGAATCACCATAAAATATCTCCATCTGTTCTGTCAAGCTATATGACTCACTGTGACTGTGGGTAGTTGAATGACCTACAGAATGATCAGGACATTTGACCTGTACCTAACATTCAGACCATCAGTTGACAAAATGAAGCAGATCTTGGTCCCAATCCAAGATTAGATTTAGTAATAAAAATTTAACTCATTTTTTGATAGCTCTTTCAATCACATATTCTAAAAGGCAGTATTGAGAAAAGCATGCTCTTACTGAAGAGACATGCACTGATTGTAGTCTTAAGTTATTTTTCTTTTAAAATTACTTTCATATCAGATATGAAATCTGATATAATATCTAATATTATGTTTTTGTCATTATTATTTCTTTAATATTCACTTTTTCTTAAGTATTTAAAAATTAATTATCTTTAAGTGCATATTTAAAAAATATAAACAATAGCAGTTTTATTTTTATCAATTATCTATAAATACTATACTCATTAACACCTATTGTTTCTTAGGCATAATGTTACAGTCATTTAAGTTTATTGAGATCACATGTATTTCAATATCAATACATTTTTTCCCATATAATTAGTGAAAAATGAATTGGCAGTTAACAGCTAATTATTCTATCCTTTCTGAAGGTGATGCTGTTATAATCAGTGAATAATAATAAGATCAGAGAATAAGCATTCTATATCTATTCTCTTAGTCTTGTCATCTTAATCTTAAAGCGAGGTTCATTGAAAAGGGAAAAGAGATGGGGTTAAATACAGGAACAAAAATAAATACGTTTTTCATTTGGTACAGTGAGAGGATTACCAATGAGGGTGATGACTTTGTACTTCTACTGATGAAAAATGGCTAACTGGTGAGGAGTGAACACTCTGGCAGGAAACAGAAAGCAGACACATAATTCACAAACCAGACAGTGAGAGAGAAGCCTCAGAATAAAGATAAGTGTAGACAGGCGTGTGTGTGGATGGCAGAGTGCACCGATAGAGGCTGTCGCCCTCATGGGAAGGCAGAGGTATCAAGGCTCAGAGCACATTTCATCTGCAGATGCTAAAAAGCAACCTAAAATGTGAAAGAATGTTTGGTTATAGAAAAGTGATGGAATTGTTTCCAAGAAGAATAATTAAGAGGCATTTTAAAATAGAGGAACAGTAGCTTCTGTTTCCCCTCATGCATTCTTAATAAAATTTGGACTTAATTTGGTATTCAGTAGGGATGATCTTTGAAAACTTATTACCTATGTGCCCATTCACAGCATTATACACAGAAGGAAACTGAGGTGCAGGGAAGTGATGTAGCTTTCCAAGGTCCTGAAGCTGGATGGTGGCAAAGCTGAAACGAATGGCAACACTTTTCAGATATCAGATTATATACAAGGGTTTATATTTTGGATACTAATGGCCTACCTTCACATAAAAAAAAAAAACAAATTGTAAGGGTTTCAGTTTGGAGAAGCATTTATAATAATTACTCTACTTTGATGATTCTTATTTCAGTTCAACTCAGAACATTTTCCCCATACCCAATATATGTAAGCACTATGGTAAGGAGCAAAGTTTAAAAGAGGCACTGTCCTTGCATTGAAAGGGAGATTATAAACAATTCAGTTCAGTTCAGCTCAGTTGTTCAGTCATGTCCGACTCTTTGTGACCCCATGAATCGCAGCATGCCAGGCCTCCCTGTCCATCACAAACTCCCGGAGTTTACTCAAACACATGTCCATCGAGTCGGTGATGCCATCCAGCCATCTCATCCTCTGTTGTCCCCTTCTCCTCTTGCCCCCAATCCCTCCCAGCATCAGGGTCTTTTCCAATGAGAATTAAGAGAGTCTAATACAGAAGTATATTTAATATACCAATAGCTTGTTTCCCTATCTGCCTGATAATGAGATTTACCTGTGACATGTTAGAAATATAGAATCCTGTGTCTCTGTCTTGCAGATTCAGGATCTTAGATCTGGAGTGAAGGTTCTTCTAATTTTTAGTTAATATTACAGATCATTCTTATGATTGGGCAGGCTGGGTAGACATTACTGCCATATTTCCCAAGTTTGTTTACATATTGGAATCATCTAATGAACTTGAAAAACCAATAATTCTTCTTTCCCACCCTCAGAAGCCATCCTTTGATTTATTATTCTGAGGCATAGCCAGCAATTTAGATTTTTAAAAATCACCCAGATGATTCTGAGGAACAAACATTTGTGGGAACTACTTTACTATGCCATTGGGATGTGGTGCTTAAGAAAGGTATCATGAAGGAAATGCCCAAAACCTTTTTAAGCTCATACTTTCAAAAATTTACCACATGATAGGCATTTTTCATATATTAGGTTTTTCAATTTTTAAATAAACCTATCAGGTTAATACAATTATTATCTATATTTCATAGCTTAAAAAATATAGAAAACAAGCTCAAGCCCATAGCCTGTAAAAGTGACTGAGCAGATATTGAGAACTGGATTTTTCTGAATCCTTAGCCTGAGTGTTTGTCACTTTGCCAGACCAACTTTCAGATGCAGCTTGAAGGATGGTAAAGTTTGAACTGACAGAAATTGTGATGGAAGGCATTCCAAGGAAGGCACCAATGTCAAGAGAGGGAGGAGGGAGTGTGACAAGTCAAGTCCGGAAGTTTGCCTCCAGATAATGGAGGGCCTTCAGTTCACTGATTGCTTGGCTAATCATCAGGACATTGGTTGGTCCATTGATTGGTTGATTCATTTATTCAGCTAGCTTACTGTCATTTTTAAATGACATTGCAAGCATTACACTGAGGGCGGTGACTGCAGTCATGAAATTAAAAGATGCTTATTCCTTGAAAAGAAAGCTATGACAAACCCAGAAAGCTACTGAAAAGCAGAGACATCACTTTGCTGACAAAGGTCCAGATAGACAAAGTTATGGTTTTTTTCCAGTAGTAACATACAATTGTGAGAGTTAGATGCCAAAGAATTGATGCTTTTGAATTGTGATATGGGGAAAACTCTTGAGGATCCTTTGGACAGCAAGGAAATCAAACCAGTCAATCCTAAAGGAAATCAACTCTGAATATTCATTGGAAGGACTGCTGCTGAAGCAGAAGCTCCAATCTTTTGGCCACCTGATGTGAAGAGTTGCCTCATTGGAAAAGACTCTGATGCTGAGAAAGACTGAAAGTAAAGGGAAAAGGGGATAGCAGAGGATGAGATGGCTAGATAGTATTCCTGACTCAGTGGACCTGAATTTGAATAAACTCCAGGAGATAGTAGAGCACAGAGGAGCCTGGTTTGCTGCAGTCCACGTGGTTGCAAAGAGTCAGACACGATTTAGTGTCTGAAAAACAAGTATTACATTGTAAAATTTTTTTAAAAAAGCACTTTTAGATTGAACACATGAGTTAAACATTCACATAGACTTTTGACAATGAACTTGTTTCAATTTCTATTTTATTTCTGTTAACATGCTATAAAAACTTACAGTAAACATGTTGAGAACCAAGACATCATTGCAGACAGAGCACTGAGGAGTGCTGAAAGTTCACTTTTGCTGGGCCTTTAAAAGATCAAATAAACAGGAGTAGGAAGAAACCCTGGTGGCTCAGATGGCAAAGAATCCACCTGCAATGTGGGAGACCTGGGTTCAATCCTTGAGTTGGGAAGATCCCCTAGAGGAGGCATGGCAACCCACTCTAGTATTCTGGACTGGAGAATCCCCATGGACTGAGGAGCCTGATGGGCTAAAGTTCATGGGGTCACAAAGGTCAGACATGACTGAGTGGCTAAGCAATCTTACCGCAAAAATTATTGTACTGAAATAAATAGAACTACAGCTACATATATCAATAGGGATTAATTTTAAAAACAAAATTGAGGAAAAAGGTCTATAGATGGCTTGAAATATATTTTTATTTCTGCATGCATATATATTAAAATTTTAATCATATATGAAAATCAGTTCAGTTCATTTCAGTTCAGTTGCTCAGTTGTGTCTGACTCTTTGCCATCCCATGGACTGTAGCACACCAGGCTTCCCTGTCCAGCACCAACTCCTTGAGCCTATTCAAATTCATGTCCATCAAGTCAGTGATGCCATCCAACCATCTCATCCTCTGTTGTCCCCTTCTCCTCCCATCTGCAATCTTTCCCTGCATCAGGGTCTTTTCAAATGAGTTGATTCTTTGCATCAGGTGGCCAAAGTATCAGAGTTTCTGCTTCAACATCAGTCCTTCCAATTAATATTCAGAACTGACTTTCTTTAGGATGGACTGTTTGGATCTCCTTGCAGTCCAAGGGACTCTCAAGAGTCTTCTCCAACACCACAGTTCAAAAGCATCAATTCTTCGGCACTCAGCTTTCTTTATAGTCCAACTCTCACACTCATGCATGACCACCAGAAAAACCATAGCCTTGACTAGACGGACATTTGTTGGCAAAGTAATGTCTCTGCTTTTTAATATGCTGTCTAGGTTGGTCATAGCTTTTCTTCCAAGGAGCAAGTGTCTTTTAATTTCATGGCTGCAGTCACCACCTGCAGTAATTTTGGAACCCAAAAGTATAAAGTATCTCACCATTTTCATTGTTTCCCCATCTATTTGCCATGAAGTGATGGGACCAGATGTGATGATCATAGTTTTCTGAATGTTGAGTTTTAAGCCAACTTTTTCATTCTCCTCTTTCACTTTCATCAAGAGGCTCTTTAGTTTCTCTTCATTTTCTGCCGTAAGGGTGGTATCATCTGGGTATCTGAGGTTATTGATATTTCTTGCAGCAATCTTGATTCCACTTTGTGCTTCATCCAGCCCAGCATTTCTCATGATGTATCCTGCATATAAGTTAAATAAGCAGGGTGACAATATATAGCCTTGATGCACTCCATTTCCTATTTGGAACCAGTCTGTTATTCCATGTCTAGTTCTAACTGTGCTTCTTTGACCTGCCAACAGATTTCTCAGGAGGCAGGTAATGTGGTCTGGTATCCCATCTTTTGAACCATTTTCCAGTTTGTTGCAGTCCACACAGTCAGAGGCTTTGACATAGTCAGTAAAGCAAAAGTAGATGTTTTTCTGGAACTCTCTTGCTTTTTTGATGATGCAGAGTATTTGGCAATTTGATCTCTGGTTCCTCTGCCTTTGCTAAATCCAGCTTGAACTTTTGGAAGTTCACAGTTCACATACTGTTGAAGCCTGGCTTGGATAATTTTGAGCATTACTTTACTAGTATGTGAGATGAGTGCAATTGTGTGCTAGTTTGAACATTGGAAAGAAAACTGATCTTTTCCAGTCTGTGGCCACTGCTGAGTTTTCCAGATTTGTTGACATATTGAGTGCAGCACTTTGACAGCATCATCTTTTAGTGTTTGAAATAGCTCAACTGGAATTCCATCACTTCCACTAGCTTTGTTCATAGTGATGCTTCCTAAGACCCACTTAACTTCACCCTCCAGAATGTCTGACTCTAGGTGAGTGATCACACCATCATGGTTACCTGAGTCATGAAAAGCTTTTTTGTATAGTTCTTCTATGTATTCTTACCATCTCTTCTTAATATATTTTGCTTCTGTTAGGTCCATACTATTTATGTCCTTTATTGTGCTCATATTTGCATGAAATGTTCCCTTGGTATC
Source organism: Cervus canadensis (assembly GCF_019320065.1). Taxonomy (NCBI): domain Eukaryota; kingdom Metazoa; phylum Chordata; class Mammalia; order Artiodactyla; family Cervidae; genus Cervus; species Cervus canadensis. The sequence goes on from NC_057397.1 coordinate 40,149,372, forward strand.
TAATTTTCTTAAAGAGATCTTTAGTCTTTCCCATTCTATTGTTTTCCTCTATTTCTTGCATTGATCCCTGAGGAAGGCTTTCTTATCTCTCCTTGCTATTTTTTGGAACTCTGAATTCAAATGCGTATATCTTTCCTTCCCTGGGACTTCCCTGGTGGCACAGATGGTAAAGCATCTGCCTACAATGCGGGAGACCCAGGTTCAATCCCTGGGTTGGGAAGGTCTCCTGGAGAAGGAAATGGCAACCCACTCCAGTATTCTTGCCTGGAACATCCCATAGACGGAGGAGCCTAGTAGGCTACAGTCCATGGGGTCACAAAGAGTCGGATACGACTGAACGACTTCACTCACTTTATATCTTTCCTTTTCTCCTTCGCCTTGAGCTTCTCTTCTTTTCTCAGCTATTTGTAAGGCTTATTTTTAAATTTTAAAAATATATGACAGTGATACACACAAAATTCATAGTAGGGATGCTGTGGCTGATTTTATTTTCCAGTTATGACCACAGTAATATTCTCATCCCAAACATTCGTATGATGTGACCTGTCATTTTTTTTCATTTGGTATTAGGTTTATGCTCATTTGCCATGAACTTGACTGGACCTGTGTGACTATCGCAAACAGTGAACATGCCTCCAAACGATTTCAGCCTCTCATAGTCACCCCCAGGCCTGAAGTCTTCCCAGCTGATACTCCAGACATCGTGGAACAGAGTTAAGGCATCCTCACTGAGCCCTTTCCCAATTTCTGATTCACAGAATCCACAATTTAAAACCATTATTTTTTAAAAGACCAGTGATATATGACTTAAAAAATACATGAGTAATTTTTGTTCTTTTTAGGAAATAGGTCCCTGGAGGTTTCTAGACTACGCAAGTGGCATTGACATCCATCCCTAAGCAGAATGCTTCCTATATGACACTACTTTCTATTGAGTGCTCTTTTATTTCAGTACAATTTGAATTCTTCAGATTATCAGAGAAAATGCGGCTGGGTGTTGTTTGTCAAAGACAGCTAATCTCCCTTTTTACAAGAATGGTTTTTCTGTAGGCCATGGAGAAAGTAGAGAATGTTTGGTAGCAAGAGGAAGGGGATTTTGGAGACTCTGAGTATTGAATCTTTCTGGGAGAAGAGTTTCCTGGGTGCAGAATTGTATTTTCTCTCTTGATTATAAAGTTACTGACTTTTTCATCAATTGTGTGCATATGCATGGTCGTATGATGTACACTGTATCAGTACCAACAAACCAGCACCAAGATAGATAATACACCAAAGTGACTCCATCAAAGTATTTTGGTCAATTAGCTTTTCCATGCAAAGGAACTAAATGTCAATGGGATGATGATACTAATGTTAGGTATTACATTTAGAATTTACGACTGCACATGTGAATTCAATTATTCTTCATTTATCAAATATGTTTTTAAGTGTTTGTAATGTGTCAAGCAGTGCACCACACAGTGAAGTTAACAGAGTGAGCAAAAAATAACATTTCCTGTTCTCCATGATCTTGCAATCTAGTGGGGAAAACAATCAAATAACTATACAAATGTACAATGGATATACATTGAATGTCATTTATTCAGTTCAGTTCAATCACTCAGTCGTGTCTGACTCTTTGTGACCCCATGAACCGCAGTATGCCAGGCCTTCCTGTCCATCACCAACTCCCGGAGTTTACCCAAACTCATGTCCATTGAGTCGGTGATGCCATTTAACCATCTCATCCTCTGTCGTCCCCTTCTCCTTCTACCCTCAATCTTTCCCAGCATGAGGGTCTTTTCAAATGAGTCAGCTCTTTGCATCAGGTGGCCAAAGTATTGGAGTTTCAGCTTCAGCATCAGCTCTTCCAATACATTGTCTAATAAATACAAGGCATGTGGGTTCATCATTCAGTCATATCTGACTCTTTGTGACCCCATGGACTGTAGCCTGCCAGAGTCCTCTGTCCATGGAATTCTCCAGGCAAGAATAACTGGAGAGGGTAGCCATTCCTTTCTCCAGGGATTTTCTTGGCCCAGGGATTGAACTGGAGTCTCTTGCATTGTAGGCATATTCTTCACCATCTGAGCTACAAAGGAAGCCCAGTAAATATAATAGTACATGCAGATTAAGAAGCACCCAATTTAGTGAAGAATATATTGGTTATAATATAATATATTGTTATATTTATAATATGAGGGAAATCAAATTACCTGTTTACATGAGGAAAAATGAAGTTTAACTTTTCAGCACATTGTCTAGTATAGAAGTTGTGTGGGGGGTCCAAAAGCATGCAGAAAGTTATGACAAAATAGCCATTCTGTCAGACAACAGGTCTGTCAGCATCTCTATTAGGTGTTTGGTTCAATTATCTAGTAGAGAAGAGTAATGAGGAGAAAATACAAGAAGAGCTGTTTTATGATCCTGGATATAGATCATTTTAAAAATGCTATTTGTGAATTTAATACTAAATGGGTTTATTATTTACAAAACACTGGAAATAATTTGATCATCCTTAATGATGTATGTTAGATTTATAGTTTGTTTTTAAATTAATTGAAAAATGAAATTGAACTTATTTCTTTAACTTAAAAAGCACAGTGCACATAGTCATTATAAAAAAAAAAAACTCAGCAAAGGTCATATTTGAGCAATGCTTGGAATCCTGTTGCATTGAACTTATAGACCAGTGAAACTGCATCTTATTTATCTGAAGCTTTGCAAAGACGCAGCAAAAGGCCTTTTTCCAAGCTCAGGTTTCACTGTGGATTTCAAGAGAGTTGTCACAAAGCAATCTCCTACAAAAATCTCTCATCCAAATTCCACAAAGTCGAGTATAACAGACTCCGTAATTGAATCTTTATCCAGCATGGAGATGAGATGCCTTCTGATCTAGTATTACACCAGTAAAAGCTTGTCACTGGTTACCAAGAACAGTTACCTTAGATCAAGAATATGATCCGAGAGAGAGCAAGCGTGTGTACATGCATCCGTTTTATGAAGCTGAAATCCAATCTATGGCATTCATAGTTTCTCAAAGTTATCATAAAAAGCATCAAGCTAGAGGTAACATGGAATGGTATTTTTATCTTGAATGTGTTATAATGCATTTACTTCCCAGTTCTTTAAATATTAAAAAGATTCTTATTAATCACTGGATTATTCAACTATCACTAGATAAAATGGAAAAGTTTTAGGAAATAAGGGGGACAGTAATTCTAACATATCAGAGGAAAATAAACATTACAGTACATGGTATTATGAACTTAGGTTTTCTTGCCATTGTGAAGCCGTCACACATTTCCTTCCATCTTTGACATGTACAATTGTGAAGGTAATAATGCTTAAAATGACTCTACTGTAAATTTTCCCATTGTCTGATTAACACTCTTGTATTAGATGGCTAGAAGTAAAATAGATGCTTTATTTTTTTTTTTAGGCAGAAAAAGTATTCTTGTCAGATTGCTTCACATTCTTTAAAGAACTCTCAAATACAAAGTCTTCATTCATCCTCCAAACTTCAAAGCAAGTTGTAGGTAGTTGAGGTATCATGACTCCTCTGAACATGAAGAAATCGGTGCCCTGAAAATTCAAGTGGGTTTCCTGAAATCATATAGTAATCTAAGTGTCCTGATTCTTCAAACTATTCCTTTCTCTAGGATGAATTTATGCAGAAAGAGAGACTATCTCTTAAAATGACTTTATTAGATTGCTAGGACTGCCACCCAAGTACTACAAACTGGGTGGCTTAAACAATAGGAGTGAATTGTCTCACTGTTCTGAGGGCAAAACTTCCAAAATCAAAGTGTTGGTAGGGTTGGTTCCTCCAAGAGCTCTGAAGACCAGATCAGTTCTAAGCCTCCCTCCTTGGTTTATAGATGACTGTCTTCATGTTCACATGGTTTTCTTTCTATAACTTCACATCCTCTCCCTGTGCATATATGTGTCCAAGCTTCTTTATATATATAAAAACACCAGTAATACTGAATTAAGACTTATCCTAGTGACCTCATTTTAGCTTATTACCTCTGTAAAGGCCCTATTTCCAAATAAGATCACATAGTGACATACCAGAGGTTAGGACTTCAACATACAAATTTTGGTGGGACACAATGCAGCCCATAACAATGACCTTTAGCTTCATATCCAAGAATGTGATATGGTTGATCTACAAACTGCTAGCAAGTTATATGCTGGGATTGAAGGGGGAATGTCTGCCAAGCCCACATTTCTTCTAGAAGACCTGCTCTTCCATAAAGATCAATCCTCAGCAGTCACTTTGGCACCATGTGAAAGCATCCCCTTGACCAGTCAAATATTCCTCCATGTGTATGTGATTCAGCTGAGGTAATCAGATTTTCCTGGGAATATTAAATTGGTGGACCATTAGCCGCTGGTCTGTTTGAGCTCTGGTGCAGTTCTTTAGTTTCTCAGTCCATGGTTGTTGATATTTTCTTTAGGATTCTGTGAGAATCTATGAGAGTCAATCCTAAAAGAAATCAACCCTTTAGGTGTTGATATTCGCTGGGAGGACTGATGCTGAAGCTGAAGTTCCAAGCCACCTGATGTGAAGACCTGACTCATTGGAAAAGACCCTGATGCTGGGAAAGAACGTAGGTAATTGGAGAAGGGGGTGGCCGAGGATGAGATGATTAGTAGCATCACTGACTTGATGGACATGAATTTGAGCAAGCTCTGGGAGATCGTGAAAGACAGAGGAGCCTGGCATGCTACAGTCCATAAGATCACAAAGAATTGGACATGACTTATTAACTGAAAACAATTATGAGAACCCTATTATATTTTCAGTATACCCTTCTCCTTTTATCCCCTTTTTTTCTCTCTTTCTCCCTCCCTCTCACTCTTCCCCGCTTTGGTTACTTGGGTGTGTGTGTCTAAAACAACTTAAAGTTCACCTCTCATAACAACAGCAAAACTTGGTTACAAAGGGGGCAGCTTACTAGATTTGTGTTATCAAAAATTTTTTTAATAAACACCTTCCTCAAACCCTAGTACACAGAATAAGTGGACTCTACTATGAAGAAGAAGGATCTGTGTGTCTCCCCAGGTACTCCTCCAAGTTTTGTCTTACTCTTTACTTTCCTTCCTTCTGCTCCCACAATCAGACACTGAAGGGTGTGTCTGGAGCTCCAAGGCTGTGTAAACCATGACTTGAAAACCGTGACAGAAGCTTCATTTCTCCTTCATTCCTAGAATTATTTTATTCCCCTCTGTATAGCCAACAACTCATTGATTTCATTAGAAAATGACTTAGTTTGAGAAAATGATTTTCTCTCTATAAGTAGCCATTATCAAAAATATGGCCCTAGAAAGAAATCAGGCAGAGCCAATGAATTTCCTAAAATATGAGAATATGCTTTGATGTGAACTGTACTTTGAAATCCCAGAGTGTAATTTCCAGCAAAGTTCTTAAGAGAGAAGGGTTTTCATATTTCTGACTGTACCCTTTTTTTTTTTTTTAAATTTCCAGAGGCTATTTGTCATTTTCAGTAACATAGAATTTGATAAATGAGGGAAAGTAGAATCTAATTACAAATAATTGATCACTATTATGAGAGAAATGTTTTTTTTTAATATGTGAAAGGAACTTCTATTGATTGAGCAAAATATTCTAGTAATTGTTAATATCTTTTTTTTTGTGTGTGAGGAACAATTGATTGAAGTCTCTACTGAAATGCTTAGGACATGCAGGAGATGTAGAGAATAAAATGATCTCATTAATGGGATCTTGCTTTACTTTTTAAATGTTGAATATTTATATTCAATAAAGATCTTCTTCCTAAATGAAATGTGCATGTGGGGTTGTCTGTAGAGGTGGGATTAGTGTCTAGATGTGGTATTGTTGTTGTTGCTCAGTTGCTAAGTTGTGTCCAACTCTTTGAGATTCCATGAACTGTAGCATTCTAGGTTCCTCTGTCCTTCACTATCTCCCTGAGTTTGCTCAGACTCATGTCCCTTGAGTCAGTGACGCCATCCAACCATCTCATCCTCTGTCGCCCCCTGCCTCTCTTGCCCTCAATCTTTCCCAGCATCAGGGTCTTTTCCAATGATTCAGCTCTTTGCATCAGATGGCCAAAATATGTATGAAGTGAAGTGAAGTGTAGTTAAAGTCCCTCAGTCATGTCCAAACTTTGCAACCCCTTGGGCCATAGAGGCCATGGAATTCTCCAGGCCAGAATACTGGAGAGGGTAGCTGTTCCCTTCTCCAAGGGATCTTCCCATAGAGAAAGATAAATCAGGTGGGATGTAATCATCATTTCAAAGAACTAATCATCCTGCCAATGATCCTGACTTGCTCCACTGGTCCTTATTCCCAGTAAGAATGTATTACTATGTTTCATCTTTAATTGGTTATTCCTTTTTTAATTAAAACAATCACTTGGCATGAATTAGGAGGTCTGAACTGCTTTTGACTATCTAAATGTACTTACTGGGCTTTAGATTCCTACTCTGTAAATAAAGGGTCTAAATTGTAATATTTTATATTTCTACTGATTTTGGAAAGCATGCCCAGTAAGTCAGTTTCTGATCAGTGATGTCACACCACACAGCTCCAGGTGGCACTCTGCATGTGGAGCACACGGCAGCCCAGATCTGATGAGTCAACATTTTAATTAATTATATCTTGTTCTCATTGCAGTTAATTAGTATCATGGCCAGATTTTACTAAGCATTCTGAATTTAATTTAGAGACACATAAATCACTGACAAATTCCTTTGGCATTTCAATATAAGAAATACTAAATTTCTCAATGTATCTTTTGATGTTACTTCTACTTTGAAAAATTGATTAGCCAGGAGTCAAAATTAAATAAGGAAAAGCATGTGAAATCAGGGAGAGAATGTTTTATGTGTATATATATATAATAACAATCCATTTCCTAGACTAGGAAATATTTGTCCTTTTTTCCTTGGCCAAGTCTTTTTCGGAAGGTAAATAATAAAGAACAAATGTAGCACTAAGTAAAAAAATTCTTCCTTCAGTCCTTCTGTGGGGAATAGGCATGTCTTCTTGTTAGATTTTAGTTTTCTTTTTTTAAGATTTTTTTTATGTGGATCATTTTTATTTTTTATTTTTTTTAATTATTATTATTTTTTTTTTATGTGGACCATTTTTAAAGTCTTCATTGAATTTGTGATAATACTACTCCAGTTTTATGTTTTGTTTCTTTGACTGTGAGGTCTGTGGAATCTTAGTTCCCCAACAAGGGATCATAAATGTACCCCCACCTTCTACATTGAGAGGTGAAATTTTAACCACTGGACCACCAGGAAATCTCCTGATTTTGTTTTTTAAAAGCCATCGTTCCTGGACCAATCTGCAGCATCCACCAGCTATTTCTAATATTATGGCTGTAGTTTGGTTCTTCTCATAGAATTTATTACAATTCCATGCTTTTGGCTAGTCATTTATCTATTATTCTCTAGCTCCACATGATTATGAGGACATTGCCTATCTGGTTCATTGTTGTGTCCTCAATGTTTAGAATAGTTCCAGGTAGCAGATAGACCGTTGATGTTTGTTGAAAAAATGAATGAGGATAGTCTCCTGTCTGGCCTGACATGACTGAACTAATCTTTTAAAGGAAAGAGATCTGGCTGATGTTTAGAGAAAAAACTCCAAGGGGCAAGGTTGGAGGCAGGGAGATGAGTAAGAAAACGACTAGTATTGACATATATACCCTACTTTGCATGAAATAGATAGCTAGTGGAAAGCTGCTTAATAGCACAAGAGCCCAGCTCTGTCCTCTGTGATGACCTAGAAGGGTGGGATGGGGGGTGGAATGGGAGGCAGGCTCAAGAGGGAAGGCATGTGTGTACACACATAACTGATTCATGTAGCTACACAGCAGAAACTAACACAACATTGTAAAGCAATCATACTCCAACTTAAAAAAATTAAAAAATAAACAGCAAAAAAGCAACAAAGCAATAACACAAAAATCTAGCAAAAAATGTTTTAAAAAAAGAAAGGAAGAAACAATAAACAAAACCACAGACTGATCACATTTATAAATAGCAATGGAAAAATTATGAATAAAAGATTAACAAAAAGCTTAAGTAGTACAATGAAAGAATATTATTTCACACAAAAAGTAAACTACTGCAGTGGTCCAGGCAAGATATAGTGTTATACTTAACCACAGTGGTGGTGAAATTGGTAGCTAGTGATTCAATTCTATATATTACACATATTTTGATATTCAAATCATCAAAATTGAATGATGGATTGGATGTAATATGTAAGAGATAAAGAAGAGTTGGGGATGTTTCCAGGGATTTTCATCTAAGTACCTGGATAAATGGATTTGTCATTAAATAAGGAATTATAGGAAACGTTGGAAAGGAGGATTATGCTTTTCATTAAAAAATTTTTGGTGCATATAGTGTTCTTAAAATCAAGTGGTCAGTTTTTAAAATGTTGACTTTCAAAAAGTTGAATTTCAGAAGAGTGCAAAAGTGGAATATTTTTAAAAATTGAAGCTTCTCTGTACCTTGCTTCTTAATTTAGTTTTTATTATCTTCATGTGTCATAGGTGGTGCTAGTGGTAAAAAAAACCTGCCTGCTGATGAAGGTGATGTAAGAGACATGGGTTCGATCCCTGGGTCAGGAAGATCCCCTGGCGAAGGGAATGACAACCCGCTCCAGGATTCTTTCCTGCAGAATCTTGTGGACAGAGGCACCTGGAGGGCTACAGTCCAAAGGGTCGCAGAGAAGGACACAACTGAAGTGACTTAGCACACATACTCATTTTTTAAAAAATAATTTTAGTTATTTATTTTTGGCAGTGCTAGGTCTTCACTGATACGGGTTTTTTTTCTCTAGTTGCAGTGAGTGGGGGCTACTCTCGAGTTGAGGTGCATGTGATTCTCAATGCAGTGGCTTCTCTTTTGCAGAGCATGGGCTCTAGGGCACGTGGGCCTCAGTAGTTGTGGTTCTTGGACTCTAGAATATAGGCTCCATAGTTGTGACCCATGGGCTTAGTTGCTCCGAGGCATGTGGAATCCTTCCGGGTCAGGAATCGAACCCATGTCTCCTGCATTGGGAAGCAGAGACTTTATCACTGAACTACCAGGAAAGTTCCATGTGTCTGCTTTTATTACTAGTATGTGATTATATACTCCAAATTATATACGTCTTTGACATTTTAAAATTCTATACAATGGATACCATACTAGATAACATGACCACTATTTTCTCTCCATATTTTCTCTCCATATTGGATTCCATAAGGTTTATCCAGGCTATACATGTATCTGGGTTTCCCTAGTATCTCAGCTGGTAACACTTGCAATATGGGACACCTGGATTTGATCTTGGGTTGGGAAGATCCCCTGGAGGAGGGTATGGCAACCCACTCCAGCATTCTTACCTGGAGAATTCCCATGGACAGAGGTACCTGGAGGGCTACAGTCCATGCGGTGGCAAAGAGTTGGACATGACTGAGCAGCTAATCACAGCACAGCATACATGTGTCTATTTTATGCATTTAAACTATGGTATTCTATGCTGTTGAATAAATATTAATATATTCTCCTTATAATAGATATTTAAGCGGTTTCATTTCTCTATCATAAACATGCTGTTAGACATTCTTGTACATGTATTACTGTGAACATGTGCTAGAGTTTCTCCAGGAATTGTATCAAAAAGGTAGCCTACTGGACTGAAGGATATAGTCATCTGTAGACGTAGTTGAATTGCTGTATGTGTTACATCATTTTATTCTTCCACTAGCCTCCATGAGAGTTCGTAATTTCCATACCAACATCAATGTGATTTTAATTTTTTCAGACATTTTTTCTTCCCTTTACCAGTCTAATGAATTGGAAATTATATTCATTGTGTTTTACTCTGTGTTTCTATAATTTCTACTGAGTTGGTGTACTTTTCTATGTTCATGAATATTCTATTGTTCTTTTTCTGTAAATTTCCTGTTCACATCCTTTGTTGATATGCTTATTGCTTAATGTTGTTGCAATTGTTGTTGCAATTGTTGTTGATTGCTTATTGTGTTGATTTTCTTATTGATAGTTTTATTATTAATTTATAATAGCTCTTCTCTCTCTTACTTTCTTTTTCTTTCCTTTCTGGATGTTAATTCTTGATTGGTTAGGTGTATTGCTAATAATATCGCTGAGCCAACTGCTTCTCTTATTTGTTAAGAGTTTTAGACAATAAGAAAATTAATGTATTTATGCAGCACAAATTTCAGAGTAGTTGTTCTAAGATTGGTAAATTTGGTGACTTCAGCATTCATCAAGGATACAGATTCTTTCTGTCCTTCAGCTCCATCATGCTTAAGGTCTCTTTTTTGCCCTCTCTTGTGCCCCTCCTTGTCACTGAGGCACCGTGTTCAAATATGGAAAACTTTACTAGAAAAATTGCCAGTGTAATGTTTTAAAAGCAAGCACTCATCTTTTCTGAAGTATACCTATCGCATATCCTGTGTACTATTCATTGGTTCAGAGGCTACCTGAAAACCAATCAAAAGCAGAGAGAATGGTAAGAATCAATAATTCATATAGCCTTTCAAGAATTTACTCCTGAGCTGGGAATGGTGTACCTTTCTTTGAGAAATAAGAATTTGAACATCTTCCCATAAGAAAGATGGGAATTAAAAAAAAAAGAAAGATGGGAATTAGTGCTTACCTTGTAGGCAACAAAGAGTGAATGCTACGGTTCTATTAATAGTTTTCAGCTACTGTGAAGGGGAAAGTCAGTTGTATTTTCTAAGCATTTGCTACTTTATAATATTAATATTAATAATTATTCTTTTTATACAAAAACTTAGAGTTTCTTTACTATTTCATCATCCTTCAGTGGTAGAGTATGTCTTGTTAGGTAATTGGTAAGAAGTCCCTTTGCTATCCTACTGTAGCCTAAAACATTAAATCTAGTTTAATATTCTTTTATTATGTCAACCAAAAATCAGATTTGAATCCTGCTGAAGTGTATTGCAGCTACTAGTCATCCAGTCTCATAATACACACAGTATTTACAATATGCCCCATTCACAATTGATCACAAAAGGGAAAATAAGGTTGTAATTGATGGATACATAGTTCAGTTCAGTTCAGTCGGTCAGTTGTGTCCGACTCTTTGAGACTCCATGATTGCAGCACGCCAGGCCTCCCTGTCCATCACCAACTCCCGGAGTTTACTCAAACTCATGTCCATCGAGTCGGTGATGCCATCCAGCCATCTCATCCTCTGTCGCCCCCTTCTCTTCCTGCCCCCAATCCCTCCCAGCATCAGGGTCTTTTCCAATGAGTCAGCTCTTCTCATGAGGTAGCCAAAGTATTGGAGTTTCAGCTTCAACATCAGTCCTTCCAATGAACACCCAGGACTGATCTCCTTTAGGATGGACTGGTTGGATCTCCTTGCAGTCCAAGGGACTCTCAAGAGTCTTCTCCAACACCACAGTTCAAAAGCATCAATTTTTCGGCGCTCAGCTTTCTTCACAGTCCAACTCTCACATCCATACATGACCACTGGAAAAACCATAGCCTTGACCAGATGGACCTTTGTTGGCAAAGTAATGTCTCTGCTTTTTAATATGCTATCTAGGTTGGTCATAACTTTCCTTCCAAGGAGTGAGCGTCTTTTAATTTCATGGCTGCAGTCACCATCTGCAGTGATTTTGGAGCCCCCCAAAATAAAGTCTGACACTGTTTCCACTGTCTCCCCATCTATTTCCCATGAGGTGATGGGACCAGATGCCATGATCTTAGTTTTCTGAATGTTAAGCTTTAAGCCAACTTTTTCACTCTCCTCTTTCACTTTCATCAAGAGGCTTGTATACATACTACTATATGTAAAATAGATAATCAATAAGGGCCTGCCGAATAGCACAGGGAACTCTATTCACTACTCTGTAATGGCCTAAAAGAATCTAAAAAACAGTGGATATATGTGTAACTGATTCACTTTGCTATATACCTGAACCTAACACAGCACTGTAAATCAACTATACTCCTATAAAAATCAGGGGCAAAAAAGATTCAAACTAAATCTTGTACTTAAAACCCAGTAAGTGTTGCTTTCTGAAGTTTTTTTTTTTTTCATCTTGTGTATCCAAGTCCTTTTGGACCAAAAGATAAAGTGTTATACAGATCACGTAAATGGCACATACAGATTACATTCTAGAATTATTGTTAAATGCCTTTTAAAAAGTCAGAAACATTCAGTGTCATTCAAAGCTTGTCCCTACCCTGTGGCTTCCTGGAGAATTAAATTGCAATCTGAAAACTTCAGTAAGCCTGTGTTAAATTAGTACCTTTATTTGTTTTTTCCTTTCTTGACAAAAGGAAGATTAATGTCCCTTTTGTTTTGCACTCAATATAGCTTTTCTTACAGGAATGTGGCATTTAAATCAAAATTCCATTTAGACGCAGAGAAAGTCACTGATAAAATGATCTTTTCACCTCTCCTCTTGTTTCCCTCCCTCTTAATTTTTTTTTTTTCCCAAGTAAGCAGCCATCTACTCCAGTGTAATCCTCTCCCCATATCCTCTTCAAGCCTGTGATGCTGAATGCTATAATCTTGAATCTCACTGCATAGGTGTGGGATGGGGGGGAGAGTTCCACAAAGGTGGAAGCTAAGAGAAAACACCTGTAGGGTCATTTTACAAATGGAATCACTAAAAAGCTGTGCTTCTTGCTGGGTAATAGCACAGAACCTTTAAATTGTAGAAATTAGAGACAGGAGACCCATCAGGCCACCTTGTCCCCCTCATATAGCAGCTTTATGCACTCCACGTGAAATGACATGAGCAGTGAAACATCTCAGGCAGCCCTGGGGAGACTCTACTGTCCACTAATATGTCTTCCAGCTGAGAAAATGTTGCTGAGAGCAGTCCAGCTTTCCTTTTGCCTAATTTCACATTGTTCTGCTCTGCCATACCCTTTAAAAATGCAACCACCCTTTCTTTTGCTCCTCTGTCTTTGAAACCTATGACCTTGTAATACTACAACATTGTTATTATCTTCCCTTGTAATTATTTGTGCCAAGCAATACAAATTTCCCTCTTAAAATACTGCCTTAGAAATCAGCCCTCATTGCTAAATTCATCTAAATCCCTACTGCTTTTCTAAAGGGTTAGTCATTACACCCCCATTCACTCTAATTCAGGAACTATGTTTCATATAATTTTATTTTGTGTATGTGTGTGCTTATAGAAATCAAGAACTTTTGCTCATTTCTTATAGAAAATGACTATGATGGTCAAGCCAGTGCCTGGACCTCACAATTTCACCATGAATCAGAAACTTGCTGTCAGTTCCTAAAGCCATGATTTATTTTTTTCCCAAGATATCATTAAGTTTAGTATATCACAATTCTAGATTCTTCCTGGGATTTTAGCCTGCTCAAATTCAAATATATATATATATGGACTTCCCTGATGGCTCAGTTGCTAAAGAATCTGCCTGTAATGCGAGAGACCTGGGTTTGATCCCTGAGTTGGGAAGATCCCCTTTAGGAAGGCATGACAACCCACTCCAGTATTCTTGCCTGAAGAAGCCCCATGGACAGAGGAGCCTGGTGGGATACAGTCCGTGGGGTCGCAGAGTTGGACACGACTGAGTGACTAAGCACACATATACATATATATATATATATATATGAATAAACATACTGTTATTTAACACCTTTTGCTCTGGGCAAAACCTGAGGATACTTACATGACCAACTCTTGAATAAGATGTTCCATCTACATGTATTAATATTTAAAAATGCCATGTGTTACACTGTCTTCTATGATAAAATCCACATTTTGCAGTTACAAAACTCTCACTTCAGCTAGCTTGGAAATGGAGAGAAAAAAATTCTCCACTAGGGGCTTCCCTGGTGGCTCAGTGATAAAGAAATCCTTTTTCCAATGCAGGAGACGCAGGTTGGATCCCTGATCCAGGAAGATCTCACCGGCGGCAGAGAAAGATAAGGCCATGTGCCACAGCCGCTGAGCCTGCGCTCTAGGGCCCGTGAGCAGCAGCTAGGCAGCCCATGGGCCACAACGGCTAAGGTCCGTGCACCCTAGGGCCTTTGTTCTGCAACAAGAAAAGCCACCGCAATGAGAAGCCCACTCATGGCAACTAGAGAGTACCCCTCATTCTCCACAACTAGGAAAAACCCGTGCAGCAACAAAGACCTAGCACAGTCATAAACAAATAAAATAAAATTATTTAAAAAAATGACCCCATGGACTGCAGCCCTCCAGAACCCTCTGTCCATGGGGACTCTCCAGGCAAGAATACGGGAGTGGGTTGCCATGCCCTCCTCCAGGGGATCTTCTCAATCCAGGGATCAAATCCAGGTCTCCCACATTACAGGCAGATTCTTTACCATCTGAGCCACCAAGGAAGCCCACAAAGTGTTGGGGAGTGGGAAAACCCTCAGTTGAATCTTAAAGATCTGACTTTCATTCCAAAATAGCCTGCCAGTGGAAGGTGGAGAGGTTCTTGTGGTTATTTGTTTTTTCCACACTGGTTCCACCACCCCAGCATGCTGCCCCCAAGTCCTGCATTGCTTACTGCTTACTATCCTGATCCAAGAAAGGACACGCAGACCTTCCCATAATGTCCAAGGGCAAGCATACAACATTTAAACAATACTGTGGTGAAGGATTTGGGACAAACACAGGGACATACATAAAGAGAATCTTGCATGCAGAATATAACTTAAATTCTTGGAATTATAGGTGTCATTCCATATTAACTTTTGGCCTAGCTCCAGTTGGAAATTTTCTGTTTCACCCAGGTACCCAAAATGTAGGCACTATGATGCTTCATACTTAAGATTCTTCTGAATCTAAAGAAGAGTGATGCTGAGACAGAAGATACTTAACCTAGCCTTTGGAAACGTGACTGAAAGTAGGAACTGAACTCTATTGCCCACACAGGACGGTGGAATCATGATGACAAGCTCTTATGACTGCTCTCAGAGGTGATTAGAATGCTTTGGGGTCAATTGTTGTGCTTCAGTTGTGTCCAACTCTGTGTAGTCCTATGGACTGTAGCCGGCCAGGCTCCTCTATCCATGGGATTCTCCAGGAAAGAATACTGGACTGGGTTGCCATGCCCTCCCGCATGGGATCTTCCTGACCCAGGGATCAAACCCTGGTGTCCTGCATTGGCAGGTGGGCTTTTTACTGTAGTGCCACTACACTGTTGTTGTTTAGTTGCTAAGTCTTATCTGACTCTTTGTGACCTCGTGGACTATAGCCTGCCAGGCTTCTCTACCCATGGCATTTCCCAGGCAAGAAATCTGGGTTGGGTTGCAATTTCCTTCTCCAGGGGATCTTCCTGACTCAGGGATCAAACCCAGGTCTCCTGTTTTGGCAAGCTAGTTCTTTACCACTGAACTGCCAGGGATGCTTTGGGCCAATAACACAGCATACAACACAACCTCCAACAAACTTGTCTCAGATTGCACTACTGTAAAAGGAACGAAGGGACAGGAAAGGTGTTGCTGGAGCAGTGGGGAGAGAAGGCTGGGGCGAAGTGGCTGGATCTGGAGAGACAGAGAGGAGGGAGAGAGAATTATGCATTGAGTGGTTGCCATGCCATGCAGGCACATACATGATGCCCATTATCTCATTTACTCATTACTGAAATGATTTGCAGGTACATAAACAGAAAACAGCTCTGACTCCTGGGCTTGTGTCTTTCTATCCACACACCCCTTCACCATTTTTCAAAGACATGAGATTAATGAGACAATAATGTTGGTAAAGTGTTTCAATTTCCTTTGAGAAAAGAGTCATAAAATGTTATTGTTACTCTTATTATGGAAGCTCAATGAATGCTTTAGTAGTGCCATTGATGTAACTAATATTGCTCTCATTTATTTCATTTAGAGAAATAAAAGTCTAAAAATAGGAACAAGCATATTTATTGGCTTTTTATTTAGCTTAACTGCAACTTTTTGCAGATCAGGGTCTTGAAGGCAAAATCTGTAAGCAAGGACACAGATGGTCTGAGGGGTAAATGTGAGAACCTAATGTCATCCAGGAGGTGCTCTTTCTAAAGTTTGGTTCTCCCAAGGAGTGAGAAAGGTGGATTAGTATGAAAGGCCTCAAACAGTCTCCTCAGTTTATAATTGTTAAGGAAAAATGTAGCAATAATTCTACTTTCTATGGAAATAACAATGGGCTCAATTCAGATAATTTTCTTCTCTAGGAGGGCAGACATTTTCCCCTTTTTCTATGAAAGGGGTTAATTGTGTTAATTATGAAAAACAAGATGATGTAAAGGACAGTAGGGCATTGTAAAGGCATATTGAGTTATGCACATATTCACGTACAAACAAAGACCCTGGCATAACTTATCCTAGTTTTGCCATTTTTCAAAGGTTTTTTATTGGGAAATCATTCAGTTCTTCAATATCACCAGCTGCAATTGTCATTTAAGAATGGAAACATGAGAATTTTACCCAAGGGTTTAATGTGGCTATTATAGGTTTAATTATCATTTGTCTAAGCTTGGACTTTATTATGTTCAGATGTTTTCAAAATACTCCACATTCTTTTTTTAATTAGTAAAATTCTACACTTTGTTCAGTCATGTTGCTGACTGACTGGACCTTGCACAGAAAGAAGTGTTGATATGATCATCCTGGTGTTTTTAGAAATGAAAACTGAGACCTAGGGAAACTAAGGCAAGTGCCTCAACCAAGGTTCCATCACTAGAGAAGTGGCAGGAGATGGTACAGGGAGGGGTCAGAGTTTGAAAAATCTTATACCTCAGACTGGGGAGTTTGGATTTTCTTCTGTGGGCAGCAGAGGCTTTCAACCTGAGAAGTAATATGACCAATTCTTTGTCTTTTGAAGAAAAGAAATCTAGAGATGAGATGTATTATGGTCTTGACAAAGAAACTCTCAAGAATTTTGTTCTGGATGTTAAGTTGCAGAGCTATGTCAACAGCCCCAGTGATGTGAGATGAGAATTCTCCATGGGGAGTGGATAGGGGATACAAGACAGATGAACAGGAGAAAAAACAATTCTGTTTCTATGCATTGAAGTCCCACAGAAATAGGATCCCCACAGTGACCAAAGGAGGCTGTTTATATATAATTTTTAGACAAAGAAACAATTATTTGTGAAGATTTAACAAAACAAAAGGGCTTATACTTGGGGTAGCAGACTAAGGAGGAATTAAAAAGTTTGTTTATACCACTTTCTTAGGCTTGAATTCCATGGCTGTAGTGATGAGATTGCTTTCCATACCCTTGGCATAGGGAGCATACCTTCATGTGGGAGATTTATTTCCTCCTTTCAAGGGGAAAGAGTTAGGTCAGAGTGTGGTTGCCTTAATAATTTCCCCTAACTGTCTGTTTCTTATGACACTTTAATTCAAAATAATCCATATGCCATTGAGGCATATTTTGGGGGCAGCCAGCCCTGATCCCCAACAGTGGTATGTCATTAAGTTAATTTGAGAACACACTCCTTTCACTGATTGTCTTTCATGCGCTAAGAGTTACTTAGGAACCTGGCACAAGATGATTGAGAAACACTTCCTACCATCAAGAATCTATGTGTTAGGCTGGGCAGACATAGGATTAAAAGTCTATTTAGGTTGATTCAGTTCATTCACTCTGTCCAGTCCGACTCTTTGCGACCCCATGAACTGCAGCACACCAGGCTTCCCTGTCCATCACCAACTTCCGGAGATTGATCAAACTCATGTCCATCGAGTTGGCTATGCCATGCAACCATCTTACCCTCTGTCATCCCCTTCTCCCTTCAATCTTTCCCAGCATCAGGGTCTTTTCCAATGAATCTGTTCTTCGTATCAGGTGGCCAAAGTATTGGAGCTTCAGCTTCAGCATCATTCTTTCCAATAAATATTCAGGACTGATTTTCTTTAAGATTGACTGGTTGGATCTCCTTGCTGCAAATGGACTCTCCAGAGTCTTCTCCAACACCACAGTTCAAAAGTATCAATTCTTCGGCGCTCAGCTTTCTTTATAGTCCAACTCTCACATCTATATATGACTACTGGAAAAACAATAGCCTTGACTAAATGGACCTTTGTCGGTAAAGTAATGTCTCTGCTTTTGAATATGCTGTCTAGGTTGGTCATAACTTTTCTTCCAAAGAGGAAGAGTCTTTTAATTTCATGGCTGCAGTCACCATCTGCAGTGATTTTGGAGCCCAAGAAAATAGTCTGTCACTGATTCCATTGTTTCCCCCTCTCTTTGCCATGAAGTGATTGGACCAGATGCCATGATCTTAGTTTTTGAATGTTGATTTTTAAGCCAACTTTTTCACTCTCCTGTTCCACTTACATCAAGAGGCTCTTTAGTTATTCTTTGCTTTCTGCCATAAGGGTGGTGTCACCTGCATATCTGAGGTTATTGATATTTCTCCTGGCAATCTTGATTCCAACTCATGCTTCATCCAGCCTGGCACTTCTACATGTAAGTTAAATAAACAGGGTGACAATATACAGCCTTGACATACTCATTTCCCAATTTGTTATCATTCCGTTGTTCCATGTTGGGTTCTGTTGCTTTTTGACCTGTATACATATTTTTTAGGAGGCAGGTAAGGAGACTTCCATGATGGCTCAGACGGTAAAGTGGTAAAGCCTACAATGCGGGACAGCTGGGTTCAATCCTTGGGTTGGGAAGATCTCCTGGAGAAGGAAATGGCAATCCACCCCAGTACTCTTGCCTGGAAAATTCCATGGATGGAGGACCCTGGTAGGCCCCAGTCCATGGGGTCGCAAAGAGTCGAACCAGACTGAGTGGTTTTTCACCAAGGAGGTCTTATATTACCAACTCTTGAACCATTTTCAGTTTGTTGTGATCCACACAGTCAAAGGCTTTAGCATAGTCAATAAAGAAGAGGTAGATATTTTTCTGAAATTCTCTTGCTTTTTCAATGATCACATGGATATTGGCAATTTGATCTCAGGTTCCTCTGCCTTTTCTAAATACACCTTGAGTATCTGGAATTTCTTAGTTCATGTACTGTTGAATCCTGGCCTGGAGAATTTTGAGCATTACTTTGCTAGTATGTGAGATGAGTGCAATTGTGCAATAGTTTGAACATTCTTTGGCATTGGAATTGGAATGAAAACTGACCTTTTCCAGTCCTGTGGCCACTGCTGAATTTTCCAGATTTGCTGGCATATGGAGTGCAGCACTTTCACAGCATCATCCTTCAGGATATGTAATTGCTGGAATTCCATCACCTCCACTAGCTGTGTTTGTAGTGATGTTTTCTAAGACCCACTTGACTTCGCATTCCAGGATATCTGACTCTAGGTGAGTGATTACACCACCATGGTTATCTGAGTCATTTACATTTTTTTATAGAGACTGTGTATTTTTGCCACGTCATCTTAACATCTTCTGCTTCTGTTAGGTCCCTACCATTTCTGTCCTTTATTGTGCTCATCTTTACATGAAATGTTCCATTGGTAGCTCTAATTTTCTTGGAGAGTTCTCTAGTTTTTCCCATTGTATTGTTTTCCTCTACTTTTTTTGTGTTGATCACCAAGGAAGGCTTTCTTATCACTCCTTGCTATTCTTTGGAACTCTGCATTCACATGGATATATCTTTCCTTTTCTCCTTTGCCTTTTGCTTCTCTTTTCTCAGCTATTTGTAAGGCCTCCTTGGACAACCATTTTGCCTTTTTGCATTTCTTTTTCTTGGGCATGGTCTTGATCCCTCTCTCATGTACAATGTCATGAACCTCCATCATTGTTCTTCAGGCACTCTATCTGTCAGATCTAATCCCTTGGATCTGTTTCTCACTTCCACTGTATAATGGTAAGGAATTTGATTTAGGTCATACCTGAATGGTCTAGTGGTTTTCCCTACTTTCTTCAATTTAAGTCTGAACTTCGAAAGAAAGAGTTCATGATCTGAGCCAGTCAGCTCCTGGTCTTGTTTATGCTGACATTATAGAGCTTCTCCACCTTTGGGTGCAAAGAATATAATCAATCTGATTTCAGTATTGATCATCTGGTGATGTCCATGTGTAGAGTCATCTCTTGTGTTGTTGGAAGATGGTGTTTGATATGACTAGTGCATCCTCTTGTCAATTAAGTCAAAAAGTCAATTATGCTGTAGTAAATGCAATAATGATTACTAATGCCACCCTTTATTCTTAAATAATAACTGGGACTCTCTAAGGCTCATTCATACTAGCCACTGGACTTAATCCTTCAGGCTGCTCTAACATAGATTGGATAGCTCAAGCACCACAAACTTATTTCACACCATTCTGGAGTCCAAGAAGTTCAAGATCAAGGTCCTGATGTCTGATGAGGGCATGCACTTTCTGGTTTGATGATGGTATCTTCTCATTGTATCCTCACATTGCTGTTGTTGTTTAGTGTCTAAGTTGAGTCTGACCCTTTGGCACCACCATGGACTGTAGCCCACCAGACTCCTCTGTCCATGGGATTTCCCAGGCAGGAATACTGGAGTGGGTTGCCATTTCCTTCTCCAGGGGATCTTCCCTACCCAGGAAGATCTAACCCTAACTCTAACCCTCGAACCTGTGTCTCCTCTGTTTCCTGCATTGGCAGGAGGCTTCTTTACCACTGAGTCACCAGAGAAGACTGTATCCTCACACCGTGTAGAACAGAAAGAGAGAGAAAGTAAACTCTAATGTTTTTTTAAGGGACTCTGATTTTGTTCATCATAGCTCCATTCTTATGACCTAATTACCTCACAAAGGTCCATATCCTAATATCATTCATGTTGAGAGGTGAGGATTTTAAAATATGACTTTCAGGGGATGCAGACATTCATTCCATAGCAAGACTTCTAAATATTTTACATGAACAACCTTTTTATATCTTTATAACAATGTTAGTAATACTGATGCTATCATTATTCCCACTTTACATGTGAGAAGGTAATGCACAGAAACATTAGGTAACTTGTCCAAAGCCATAGAACTGAATTCTAGAATTAATATTTAACTCCAAGTAGAGTCCATGCTATAGAACACCAAACGTGGTTTCTCTCTGATAGAGATCCATGAAGTATATTCTGTATATGAAGAAAGGTGTTAAGAATGTTGTTCTAGGTGTTAAGTTCAGCTGTACAAAGTTTATTTTTTCCAGGAGACAACTGGGAATTTGGATTTAACAGGCTGGGAAATAGGTGAAAACTAAGTGAAGAGGAAAGAAAGAGCC
This sequence comes from Cervus canadensis, assembly GCF_019320065.1. Classification (NCBI taxonomy): domain Eukaryota; kingdom Metazoa; phylum Chordata; class Mammalia; order Artiodactyla; family Cervidae; genus Cervus; species Cervus canadensis. The sequence continues at coordinate 40,170,539 of NC_057397.1, forward strand.
TGTTGACGAAGGTGAAAGAGGAGAGTGAAAAAGCTAGCTTAAAATTCAACATTCAAAAAGCAAAGATCATGGCATCTGATCGAATTACTTCATGGCAAACAGATGGGGAAACAGTGGAAACAGTGACAGATTATTTTCTTGGTCTTGAAAGTCATTGAGGATGGTGATTGCAGCCGTGAAATTAAAAGGCTCTTACTCCTTGGAAGAAAAGCTGTGACAAAACACTGCTGCTGATGCTGCTCAGTTGCTTCAGTCGTGTCCAGCTCTGTGAGACCCTATGGACCACAGCCTGCCAGGCGCCTCTGTCCATGGGATTCTCTAGGCAGGAGTACTGGAGTGGGTTGCCATGCCCTTTTCCAGGGGATCTTCCCAAACCAGCGACTGAACTCAGATCTCCTGCATTGCAGGCAGATTCTTTACTGCTGAGCCACGAGGGAAGCCCTACAGAGTATTAAAAAGCAGAAACATCACTGTACAAACAAAGGTCCATATGGCTATGCTTTTCCCAGTAGTCATGTATGGATGTGAGATTGGACCATAAAGAAAGCTGAATGCTGAAGAATTGATGCTTTCAAATTGTAGTGCTGGAGAAGACTCTTGAGAGTCTTTTGGATTGCAAGAAGATCAAACCAGTCAATCCTAAATGAAATCAACTCCAAATATTCATTGGAAGGACTGAAGCTGAAGCTGAAACTCCAAAACTTTGGCCATATGATGTGAAGAACTGACTCATGGGAAAAGATGGATGCTGGGAAATATTGAAGGCCGAAGAAGGGGATGTTGGAGGATGAGATGGTTGGATGACATCACCAATTCAATGGACATGAGTTTGAGTAAGCTCCAAGAGATAGTAAAGAACAAGAAATGTGGTTTGCTGCAGGCCAAGGGGTCCCAAAGAGTCAGACAGGACTGAGTGACTGAACAACGGCAAAGACATAATTGAAATTTGCTTATAGCTGAAAGCAATGTGAGGGTATTTCCAAGGTACAATCTTTGGTCCAAGTCTTAGAGCTCTCTAGTGTGGGAGACTAACACACAGAGAATGGACAAAGGATAAGCCAACAAAAGAAATAATAGGAATGGTCACATGATCACTAGACAATGGAGACAGTGGAAGACAGATATCAGGACAGATTACTAGAAAGAGTCAGTAAGAGTGAACAATGCCAAGTACTACAAGGAAGGTATGTAGGACTGAAAGTAAGTGATTAAATTTAGCAACTTAAAGAGTTTTGTTGATTTGGGTGAGAACAATTTCTATTGTCTGATAGTGAAGATAGCTACACTGTAAAAGATTGAGACCAAAAGGTCATGCAAAGAGTGACTGATAATTTCTGTTTGAAGAAGGTAATTCATAGAAGAACATTATCATCTGTGAATGCCAGATCATCAGACAGAACTTGAAGAATAGGTTTTAAGAGGGGAATGGGAGAGATCATTGCAGCTACCATTCTAACAAATGATCCAAGTTAGTCTGTGGGTTGGGATGGTCAATCAAAGTGTCTAATTCTTGTACTTCAGCTCCATCAGAGAACCACTTAGTAATGTATCCTTAATATGCTTTCATTCATTAACTCTCTCATCCTCATTTATTCAGTAAACATTAAGCACTTGCTAAGTGCTGTGCACACAGATTTGTATGTACGTGCAAGTGTTGGTATGTGTTCAGAGGGATGGAGGACAGAATGAGTGTTAGGAGGAAAGGCTGACATGGAAGTCTGCCAGGCATATATTGTTGATCACAACGTTATAAAGCCAAAGAGAGCAAAAGGACATTGCCTGATCATTCAGTTGTGTCAAGTCTACTGGGGCTAAAGTGTATAAGGACTCATGGGACACAGCCTTGTTATTGGCAGGAGATAGAAAACCCCAATTCAGGACATAATTATGGAGGCTAGCTTGGATCAGACTTTATTTTTTAAAAGTTAAAAAATAACTCTATATCTACATCACTACTTTTTAGGATAGTACTAGCAATACTAACATCACATGTTATCTTCTCTGAAAATCTGCATAACATTGTATTTATGAACATGGGATGCATATTCCATACAAAAGTAATTTTATTCACAAATTTCAGTATTCTCAAGTTAATATTTCATTATTTTATATCTTTTATACTTTCTTATTGGAAACAGTTGTCACAATGCTTGTGCATGAAGATAGCATTGTTTCCTGTGTAACGTTGCTGATTGAGATGGCTCAAGTAATAGCATGTTTCTCCTTCGACCCTGAGCCAGTTCAGATGATGTAACTGCCTGTGAAACAAATGTCCTGCCATGTACTGGGAAAACAGCCTAAACTACAGTGAGCGCAGCTCTATGAACTCTCTACAGCAAACATTTTTCAGGAAGGAGAGTTAAAAAAATAAAGGAAACATGTCATAAAAAGGAAAAGTGGAATGAATGGAAGTCAGAGAAAGGCTAGGGAAGGAGGAAGAGGGAGTGGGGCCAACAGGAAGTCCTGGATGAAGAAGCGCAGGATGAGATCCTCTTTGTTATGTCTGGCTTCAGCACCATGTATTTGAATAGACATGAAGCGCTTACTTTGTTTCTGGTTTTCCTATTGTGGCAGATGGTATGTGAAGTGTTAATGTGTTGTAGATTAAAACTCGAGACACTGAACAACACATATGGCTTTATTTTCCTGTGATGCCCCTTGCCCCTAAAGAGAGAAAACAGGGATGTTCATCATTTGCTCTTGACAATCTGCACAGAAAAACAGAAAACTAATATAGAATTTTCAACTTCTAATGTAAAATATGTTTGCATTTGTGTGGCTGAGATGTGAGAAGGATCCCTGAGAAATGTGTGGGAAAAAGAAAACTGACATGTTCTTTATGAGGGTCTTCTTAGAAACTTCCTACCACAGCCCCCAACCTCAACTGAAGTTGAGAAATACGTGCTTCAAGTTGTACCCCACATCCCATGAGAACCTCTCACAGAGTCTGACAGGCCCTGGTGTGATCTGGGGGATGTGATGACGTGTGCCTGCCTTCTGGGCTGATGTGTTTATTGATATCTAAGAAGCCATTTTGGGATCAGTCTCAACTACCTCAAAGGTGGAATGATGGAAGAGGAAGACATCTTGAGATGATTCCCTTCCAGAGGGCTTTCTGCCTGGAATGATGGGAACACTTCAGATAAGTGTGGGGGTGGATTTCCAGGTACAGAAGCTTTACTTTCCAAGCTGTCAGCCAGATGTAAGGCGGCATTTCCAACTCCATGAAACTGCAATCAAAAATTCACTTTAAGATCGGTGCTTCTGCTGCCACTGCTCAGTTTCTCAGTCATGTCCGACTCTTTGTGGCCTCATGTACTGAAGCCCGCCAAGCTCCTTTGTCCATGGATTTTCCAGGCAAGAATACTGAAATGGGGTGCCATTTCCTATCCCAGGGAATCTTCCTGACCTAGGGATTGAACCCACGTCTCTCGGGTCTCCTGTATTGGCAAGCAGGTTCTTTACCAGTTGCACCACCTGGGAAGTCCTTCGATGTTTCTGAGAAATTCATAAAAACATCTTATGAGAGAAACCCAGAAGACCAAATTAAAATCCTTAAAACCAGCCGTTATGACCTTTGCTGACCCCTAACCTGTTGAGGCCCCAAGTACACATTCTGAAGAGGCACGGAAATAGAGCCAGTAGCAGAGAAATAATAAGCCAGAGTGTTTTACCTAAGATAGAGATAAACCGAGAATAAAGATGTCTTTAATTGGCAGAAACTTGAAAATATTACTGTTGAACTTTCCTGGTCATATTGTTAATTATGTATTATCCAATAGCTAGTATTAAAAGAAATGGTAGGAAAAAAATAGAATTGCTTTCTGTTAGTATCTTGCCAACTTCACCTCATCCAATAAGTTGGTATTCTTTTGTTACATCAGGAAGTTTCTTATTTTACATCTGAAAGACAAAAAGACTGATGCAGTGAAAAGATCCTTCAAATTATAAAAAAGATTGGAGTTTGAGTGTCAGATTTCTTTATTGGATGTGAAACCTCTCTGCACCTTAATTTCTCATAAAACAAAATGATCATTTCCCACCCTGTTTCACTGAGCTTTTCTAATTTCTAGATTTAGATTCTTTTATTTTTAATGTATTGAAATTTGTTAGGAAAAAATCATGTCTGTGGTGCCATTTTAGATTATAAAAGCCCTCAATGTAGTTATTAGGCCTCCTCCTTTATGCTCACCTAGTCCCTGTTTATGCTCTCTTCTTCATCCAGAGTCTGTTGTACTATAGTTGTTTTTGTGTGTGAAATTGGACCATATTTCTTTATTGTGTCCTGTTTCTGCATGCTGCTTGATTGATTTATTTCAATTTTGTTCCTGAATTTTAAAAACTGTAGCAAATAGCCATTTACCAAGTGCAACAAAGTTATATATATACACAGGGAAGCCTGGCATGCTGCAGTCCATGGAATTGCAAAGAGTTAGACATGACCAAGCAACCGGACAACAGTAACAGCACACACACACACACACACACACACACACACACACACACATCAGTTCAGTTCAGTCGCTCAGTCGTGTCTGACTCTTTGTGACCCCATGAACCACAGCATGCCAGGCCTCCCTGTCCATCAGCAACTCCCAGAGTCTACCCAAACTCATGTCCACTGAGTCGGTGATGCCATCCAACCATCTCATCCTCTGTTGTCCCCTTCTCCTCCTGCCCTCAATCTTTCCCAGCATCAGGGTCTTTTCAAGTGAGTCAGCTCTTCACATCAGGTGGCCAAAGTATTGGAGTTTCAGCTTCAGCATCAGTCCTTCCAATGAACACCCAGGACTGATCTCCTTTAGGATGGACTGGTTGGATCTGCTTGCAGTCCAAGGGACTCTCAAGAGTCTTCTCCAACACCACAGGTCAAAAGCATCAATTCTTCAGCGCTCAGCTTGCTTTATAGTCCAACTCTCACACCCATACATGACCACTGGAAACACCATAGCCTTGACTAGACGGACCTTTGTTGGCAAAGTAATGTCTCTGCTTTTTAATATGCTGTCTAGGTTGGTTATAACTTTCCTTCCAAGGAGTAAGCATCTTTTAATTTCATAGATGCAATGTATAAATACATACAAATATATGTCTATATTCATATATATAAAACAATTGCTATATATGTAACTATTATACATACACACACACACACATATATATAAAATCTCTGATTAATCTCTAAACTCCTGGCACCATGTTCTCCCTCTCCTCCTTTGTTCTCTTCCTCCCTTCTTCACTTTGACTTTTTCTGAGTCTTGATGCTTTCAATATTCAATGTTACCAACTAAAACATGATGAAAATGGCATTTGGAAAGATTCACTTCCCTCAGTCTCTTCCTTGCCTCCTTATTTCCACCAAATTGTCCTGGTTCTCCTTTAGAGTGATTTTGTAATATGTTTGTCCACCTTCTCACCTCACTGTGCTACTTCTTTGTATCTCACCTAAGTTACCTATTCCATAGATGATAATGGATCTTTCTATCTCTGTGTTTTCACACTCCAATCTGTATGGGTATTTTTCTAAACTGGTATGAACTAAATCAAATCCCTTATGATTATACAGTGGAAGTGAGAAATAGATTTAAGGGACTAGATCTGATAGACAGAGTGCCTGAAGAACTATGGATGGAGGTTCATGACATTGTACAGGAGACAGAGATCAAGACCATTCCCAAGAAAAAGAAATAGAAAAAGGCAAAATGGTTGTCTGAGGAGGTCTTACAAATAGCTGAGAAAAGAAGAGATGCAAAAAGCAAACAAAAAAAGGAAAGATATACCCATTTGAATGCAGAGTCCCAAAGAATAGCCAGGAGAGATAAGAAAGCCTTCCTCAGCAAAGAAATAGAAGAAAACAATAGAATGGGAAAGACTAGAGGTCTCTTCAAGAAAATTAGAGATACCAAGGGACCATTTCATGCAAAGAAGGGCTCAATAAAGGGCAGAAATGGTATGGACCTAACAGAAGCAAAAGATATTAAGAAGAGATGGCAAGAATACACAGAAGAACTGTACAAAAAAGATCTTCACGACTCAGATAATCACAATGGTGTGATCACTCACCTAGAGCCAGACATCCTGGAATGTAAAGTCAAGTGGGCCTTAGGAAGCATCACTATGAACAAAGCTAGTGGAAGTGATGGAATTCCAGTTGAGCTATTTCAAATCCTAAAAGATGATGCTGTGAAAGTGCTGCACTCAATATGCCAGCAAACTGGAAAACTCAGCAGTGACCACAGGACTGGAAAAGGTCAGTTTTCATTCCAATCCCTAAGAAAGACAATGCCAAAGAATGCTCAAACTACCACACAATTGCACTCATCTCACATGCTAGTAAAGTAATGCTCAAAATTCTCCAAGCCAGGCTTCAGCAATATGTGAACCATGAATCTCCAGATATTCAAGCTGGTTTTAGAAAAGGCAAAGGAACCAACATCCTCTGGATCATTGAAAAACAAGAGAGCTCCAGAAAAATATCTATTTCTGCTTTATTGACTATACCAAAGCCTTTGACTGTGTGGATCACAACAAATTGTGGAAAATTCTGAAAGAGATGGGAATACCAGACCACCTGACCTGCCTCTTGAGAAACCTGTATGCAGGTCAGGAAGCAACAGTTAGAACTGGACATGGAACAACAGACTGGTTCCAAATAGGAAAAGGAGTACGTCAAGGCTGTATATTGTCACCCTGCTTATTTAACTTATATGCAGAGTACATGAGAAATGCTGGGCTGGAAGAAGCACAAGTTGGAATCAAGATTGCCGGGAGAAATATCAATAACTTCAGATATGCAGATGACACCACCGTTACAGCAGAAAGTGAAGAAGAACTAAAGAGCCTTTTGATGAAAGTGAAAGAGGAGAGTGAAAAAGTTGGCTTAAAGCTCAACATTCAGAAAACTAAGATCATGGCATCTGGTCCCATCACCTCATGGCAAATAGATGGGGAAACAGTGGAAACAGTGGCTGACTTTATTTTTCTGGGCTCCAAAATCACTGCAGATGGCGACTGCAGCCATGAAATTAAAAGACGCTTACTCCTTGGAAGGAAAGTTATAACCAACCTAGACAGCACATTATAAGGCAGAGACATTACTTTGTCAGCAAAGGTGTGTCTAGTCAAGGTTATGGTTTTTCCAGTAGTCTTGTGTGGATGTGAGAGTTGGACTGTAAAGAAAACTGAGCACTGAAGAATTGATGCTTTTGAAGTGTGGTGTTGGAGAAGACTCTTGAGAGTTCCTTGGACAGCAAGGAGATCCAACCAGTCCATCCTAAAGGAGATCAGTCCTGGGTGTTCATTGGAAGGACTGATGCTGAAGCTGAAACTCCAATACTTTGGCCACCTGATGTGAAGAGCTGACTCACTTGAAAAGACCCTGATGCTGGGAAAGATTGAGGGCAGGAGGAGAAGGGGACGACAGAGGATGAGAAGGTTGGATGGCATCACCGACTCAATGGACATGAGTTTGGGTGGACTCCGGGAGTTGCTGATGGACAGGGAGGCCTGGCATGCTGCGGTTCATGGGGTCACAAAGAGTCGGACACGACTGAGCAACTGAACTGAACTGAATCCTGTCATTGTCTGGTTTAAAAGCTTCTTATTTTTCCACACTATATTTAGGATGGTTTCTAACTTCTTAGCATATATGAATTTGAGGCTGTTTACAATATGACTATCCTTTGCCTTACCGATTTCATCTCTTGTCTTGTAGCTTCTGTCCATACCATTTTGCGCCTTTTATCATGAAACATCTTCACATCTCTTGACTTTTCCTCATACTGTGCCTTCCACCCAGATCCCAGCTGCTCTTTCTTTTCTTTCTTATTTAAAGAATTTTTAAAGTGGACCATTTTAAAGTCTCTATTGAATGTGTTGCAATATTGTTTCTGTTTTATGCTTTGGTTTTTTTGGCCATGAGGCATGTGGGATCTTAGCTCCTAGACCAGGGACTGAACCTGCACCTTCTGCACTGGAAGGTGAAGTCTTAACCACTGAACCACCAAGGAGGTCCTGCCATTTCTTTCTTAGCCAGTTGTTAATTCTTTCTCCTTCATATTCTGATCAAATATGAAATGTCAAAACCCCTCCTCTGCCAAGCTTTTCCTGCAATTTTAAGCAAAAGTGATCACTCTACAGCTGTGTTTCAATATACCTTTCAAATCATTATTTCGCTTTAGTTGATAATCTCTGTGTTTCCATAGAGACTATCAGGGCCTACAGATTGGTTTTGATCATCCTTTTAAACTCATATGGTAAAAGAAATGCTCTGGGTTAGTTATGAAAATAGTTAATATATTTTGGGGTTACTATGCACCAGGTATTGAGAGTTTAACCTACAATCTTCTTTTTTTAATCCTCAAAATATTTCACTGTAATGTGCAGAAGGAAGAGACTTGATTTATTCATTGTAGGCTCTCCAGCAGCTGGAACACTGCCTGGACCCTGCAGATGCTCAAGAATTGTTTGTTGACTGATAGAATGAAGTAATGAATGAATAAACAGATCTATGAGAATGGACTACCATACTTCCCATAGGACAAATAAGGGACAAGAAGCAAGTGAAGTTGAGTGATTTGGTTATTACACATAAAATATGTTCTAGTTGAAAGCATGTTTGATAACACCACATTCTGCAGTTTTATAAAAAATTGATGTAACACTGGTTTATTATATTATATAAATTTCATGCAGCAGTCCATGGGGTCACAAAGAGTTGGACATGACTGAATGACTGAATTGACTGATAAATTTCATGTGTACCACATTATATTTTGACTTCTGCACACCCTACAACATGCTCATCACCTAAAGTGCAGTTTGTCTTTGTCACCGTACATTTGCACTTCTTTTCCCATTTCACCCTCTCTCCTCCCCACTTCTGTGGTAACCATTAATTTGTTCTCTGTATCTGTGTGTTTGCTTTGGTTTGGTTTCGTTTACTCGTTTATTTTTAAATTTTTTAATATTTCACAAAGGAGTAAAATTATACAGTGTTTGTTTTTCTCTGTCTGAGTTGTTTCACTTAGCATAATACCCTCAAGTTCTATCTACACTGTTGCAAATGCCAAGATTTCACCATTTTATGGCTGAGTAGTATTCCATCATGTGTGTATACACATACATACACACATGCACACATATATACATACATATATATGTGTGAGTGTTTCTATATCTTGGCTACTGTAAATGCTGCAATGAACATATAGTTGTATGTAGTGCTTTTAATTCTTTGGATAAATAACCAAAAGTAAAATAGCTTTTTAAACATAATACAATAGTGTTCTATCCAACTGGGCTGAGCAATAGTGATTATTTTAGAAGCAGCCCTTGGAAAGAACATAGCACAGATCTCAGTTTCTACATAAATCAAAACAAAAATAACAAAAGAAGATAACACACCATTACCACCAACACTTTAATCAGGATAAAGAAGACATGGGATATACATATATACACACACACATACATACAATGGAATATTACTCAGCCACAGAAAAGAATGAAATAATGTACTCTGCAGTAACATGGATGGATCTAGAAATTATCAAACTAAGTGAAGTAAGTCAGACAAAAAACAAGTATCATATCACTTATATGTGGAATCTAAAAGGATGATAAAAATGAACTTATTTACGAAACAGAAACAGACTCAGAGACAGAAAACAAACTTACAGTACCAAAGAGGAAAAGTGGAGGGAAAGGATAAACAATACGTTTAGCATTAGCAGACACATACTACTATGTATGAACTAAACAAAAAGAACCTACTGTATAGAGCACAGGGAACTATATTCAATATATTGTAGTAACCTATAATGGAAAAGACTTTGAAAAAGACCATGTGCGTGTGTGTGTGTGTGTGTGTGTGTGTGTGTGTATTAATCACTTTGCTATACATCTGAAACTAATACGGCATTGTAAATCAACTATATCTCCATTTAAAAGAAAAAAAGAAGTGAGATTTAAGTGCTGCAAGGATTTTCAAGTGAATTTAATTAATTTCCATTGAAATTCAAACTTAGAGCATTAGTGGGATTTCAGCTACCTTTGCATGGCCAAGGGAAGGTGCGTTGTAACCCAGAACATTTTGTGTGTCCAGTAAGGGTTGGACTTTATGATAGACATAGACATTGTTGTCTCCATTGCAGTACAAAATGTTTAATGCACTTTAGCCATATGCAATAAACACACAAAAAGATATATCCAATTATGTCTTCAAGTATTTTACTGTTTTATACTTCTCATATTTAAGGATTTCTAAGTGAACTAGTAGAAATATTGATAAAAAAAATATTTTCTTCTAAAAAAGATCCTATCTCAAATATTTAGAGGTATTTGAAGTGTTCTAAGTTGAGTTCTATACGAAAGAGATTTATTTTACTTTTATTTTAAAAAGCATGGAAATCCAAGTGGCTTATCAATAAACTAGATCCCAGTGAAAAGTGTTATTAATCAAGAGATAAACATAAGCTGCTTAGACACTGAAACTGCCAAAAAATTTTGAGAGGTGCCAGATTTATTATTCTTTAAACTCATTTGTGCCTTCAATAGCATAGGGGAATGGTTGTGATCACAGTTCAGGACCCAAAACTACACTAGCTTAAATCACAGCTCAGTCACTTAATAACTGTAATATCTCCAGCAAGTCACTTAACGTCCCTGGGTCTCAGCATACTCATTTGTGTAAAGGTAATAACAGAATCTCTAAGGACAGTTATGAGGATTCAATAAATTAGAATGCAAAGCTTCAAAATAGTGCCTGTCATATGAAACCAGTTAATAAATTCAGTTATTGTTGTTTACAAAGGGGAGAATAAAGACAGAATAGATAAGGTAGTTCTCACAACAATCCAAATCGCCGGGTCTGCCTTAAGCTATCCAGAGTTGTTTATGCATTCATTAAACGAGATTTTAGAAGTGAGGGACCGTGAAAGGCAGCGGGCATGCAGAAATGAATGTGAAATGGGTCTTGTCCTCAAATGACAAGCCAAACAGACTCAACAATCCGTAATAGCATCAGCACTCTGAGTGGTTTGAAATTGTTTCTAAAACTTTCATGAAATTCTATCTGACATGAAAATAGCATTCCATTAATTTTGACAGTATTCTAATCTCTTTCCTTTCCTATTCATAGGAGTCAGTCCAATGGAAAGAACATGCATTTCCTACCTGCTATCAGCATTGTTCCTAAGGTAACTCAAATCTCCAGAATGAGGAAGCACTTAGCCTGGTCTCTGTATGAAATAATCTTGTGCTAAAATCAGAAGTTCTGTCATTTCTGAGAAAAATGTGATGGTCTCTACAAACTTCCAGCAATGCAGGTTAGGAAGCAGAGCATCAATTCTTTGAATGCCACCAATCATGCAATCTAAAATTGGTAAGATTAATATGCAAGTCACATGGAGCTTTTTGGAAGTGGCTCTTGGACTCTGTCAAAAGGGTGACTTTCTCTTACTTGAAAACACAGGAAGCAGAGTTTGGGGCCTCAAGCCCAAGTCAGATGGTTTCAGCAGTGTGCTGTGTTCTTCTGTGACAGGCCAGATCTTGGAGACATTTTGTTTGATTATGAATGAGGAACTAGAAATTGTAACACTGGCCAGGGATGTATTCTGCATAGATTGTACCAATGAATACACTGTCCACCTCATACTTAAGATAGTGTATGTTAAGTGATGAGAGAACAGACATTTCTGCATCTTGCTTTTGTGTCTCTGGATATGTTCCAGTGACTTATAGTTTACAGTCTATGGGAACTTGAATAGAATTTGTTTCCTACTGTTGTGTGAAAACTGTATAAATCTTAATTATGTTGAATTGATTCACAGTGCTTTTCAGGTCTACTACATCCTTCTACTTCTCTGTATATTTATTCTATTAATTTTTGGGAGTCTGATATTGAAACTCCAACTAAAAATCTTAATTTATCTGCTTAAAAATAATTGTAATATACAGTGAAACTCTATGTAACCTTGTTCTGTATTTTCCAACTTTCCTGTAAATGTGTTATCATACTTCCATAGTTTTAAAAATTAAAATAGAAAACAAAATATATATAATATATAACACATAATATATATAATGCTAGATTTGCTTTTGTCAAAATGTTATTTTCTACTCTTTGCATCAACAGAATTGCATTGTTTTAGTACTGTCTCTATGGTGTTGGAATTATATATAGTATCATAATAGTTGTGCATTCTGTGAATTTTAAACTTGGTTACTTTGTAGAAAAAGGGCATAGGAAATGTTGAAGCAAAATACACTAAGAATATCTTAAATTCTCCTTCACCCTCAAAATGATATAATCACACATGAGATCTCTATAAAAAATCACTCCTCAGAACAGGGAGAGGTCTTGCATTTCACATTTAGCTACTGCTGAGAATATGCTAAAAGCTTTTTCTCAGACAAACTGTCATTTCTACAAATGTCAGGCTTACAGACACTCCATGCTCCAAAAACTCATTTTAATTTGGATGATAACTAAGAGCTTGTCACATGCTAAGTCATTGGAACTATTTTCTACTCAGTTCTGCAGTGAAGAAAACAGCAAGCTCTCCCCAAGCCTCCTCTATTTTTCGTCTCCACATCCAACCATCAGAATATACTATTTTATAACACACACAAAAACGTTTTGAGTATTTTAGGTCTCTTATGTGTGCCTCACCTGCAGTCATTTTCGTATAGCCAAACTCTGGTTTCCAGTGATGGCAGTAAAGAGAACTGGAGCCACATGCTCCAGCTACACCTCAAACTGATGGGGAAGTCATCGCCTTTGGCCAAGAAGGTTGCTTTGGAAATGAGTACAGGGGATGGTAATGAAAGAAAAGGGGTTGCCCTGGTGGCTCAGCAGTAAAGAATCTGCCTCCAAATGAAGGAGATACAGGTTCGATCCCTGGGTCTAAAAGACCCCCTGGAGAAGGAAATGGCAACCCACTCCAGTATTTTTGCCTGGGAAATCCCAAGGACATAGGAGCCTGGTGGGTTAGAGTCCATGGGGTCGCAAAAGAATCAGACACGACTGAGTGACTAAACCACAACATGATACATTATTTTATGTCATTTTACTCCCATTATTAGAGGCTGCCTCTGCCTTGTTCCTTAATAGCAGCTTCTTATTAGAAACATAATTCTGGCTGTCTCCTGAGAAAGCATGAAATTGCTGCATTAATATTTATTTTGCAAAGGAAAACAAGATATCAACTATATCGGTGTTACACTGGGGATGATGTCCAGACCCTCAAGTGTCAGTCATCAGTTTCCATGTAGTTTTGATATTTTTCTTCTTATGACTTCTGGGGAACGCTGGCTTATAGATTAGATACCTCTTCTTTCTTTCTGGGGATGAAGATTAAATAAGGAGCAGTATTGATGCTGAGCTTGTATGTCTGAGAATTTTAAAGCTTCATGCCCTTAGTTAAACTTTGCCACTAGGGGAACAGATACTCCTGAGTATTGGAGGTAATTATGCAAGAGTGTTTTTATTTACAACAACAACAAAAAAATAGGTGGCATAGGTTTTAGGAATGTTGCCATGACGTTACTTCTCAATCCCTGGTTTGAATATCTTCAGTATCTTCAATGACTACCCAGGGCCCATCTGCTAGCCCATTGTCTATAACCAAAGTCTGGCTCTTGGGAAAAGGTGAACCACCACAAATGGGACAGCTATCTGTGGCAGATGGCATTCATAGACATTATAGGTATTTTAAGAAGCCATTTGATGACAGATCTTGGCTTGGGAAAAGGATATTGTATCCCAGTAATTTAAATCTAAAGTGAGTGATGCAAAGAGTTGAAGGCAGGGACTACAGCATTTCAAGAGCAGTGGATATGCCAGCATCCTTGTGTTCAGTGGCAGCAAATAGCTGCAATCCCTGTGGTCCAGGGTCGGATTGCGTTCTGACAGTGGAAGCAGCAACAATGTTAGTGTCATTCTCACAGGCTGTTCTGAGGCCTGAATTTGGAGGCGCTTCTGGTCACACTAAAGGTGCTTTCCTTTGGTTCCTTGGACTAAACTAATCTAAGCTTAAAACTTAGATTTGGAATTAAAGAAAAATCTAGCTCTTCATGAAAGATTGTTTGAGTAGACTTGCTCCAATCTATTGCAGTATTCCTTTACCAGAAATAAATATGTTATAAGCATATTGACTGGTTTCCAGAATCCAGGAGATTGGTGAAGTTTTAAGCTTAGATTAATCTAAACTTAAAAGAGTAAGAAACACATTACTAGGCAAATGGAATTAAGAACAAATGCATGGAAAATCCTGAGCCCCACCTTTTATTGCTAGATTCATCAGACCTAAAACTCACTGTCTTAGTAAAGTTCAATGGCTGTAAACGTTTCTAACTGGTTACTCTCGACTTCTGTGCTTTTCTCACTGTCCACCAGAAACTAGCTGTTCATGGACTGGCAGACCACCGTTCCATTAGTACTGTGGTGAGAGGAAAAAATTTAACTCTGTGCCTGAAACACACTTCTAAATATTTAGCAAATGTGAAAGAAAGAAGGATAGGGAAGAGGGGCATAAAAACTAAAGCAAAGGAGGTAGGAAATTGAAGAACCATAACAATTTAAAAGGCTGGAACCAAAACTACAGTAAACACTGCCATAGGCACCTGAGACAAAAGAATTTACTCGTATCCTAATGAAACCATTGAGTCGGGATCCAGACTCAGTGTGGTTATGTAGTTATATCCAGAAATATATCTACATTTTCCTACTAATGTCTTTGTGGTTGTTTATAGTTGCTAAGTTGTCTCCAATTCTTTGCAACCCCATGGATGGAAACATGCCAGGCTTCCCTGTCTTTCACCATCTCCCAGAGCTTGCTCAAACTCATGTCCATTGAGTCAGCGATGCCATCCAACAATCTCATCCTCTCTCACCCCCTTCTCCTCTTGTCTTCAATCTTTCCCAGCATCAGGCTCCTTTCCAATGAATTGGCTCTTTGCATCAGGTGGCCAAAGTATTGGAGCTTCAGCTTCAGCATCTGTATATATACACTATTTTATTTTTAAAGGTTTATATAGAAGACTGACAGGCATTGTTAAAAAGAGGTCTTTGAATTTTGTGGGAGCAACTGATAAACATAGCCAACTTGTCATGGGTAGAGTGGGAAAATCAGAGAAGCAATACAATGTGCATGATGTACCTTGCAAACCGGGTTAGTTTGGCTATGCTGTTCCTTATACATACAGATATTATGTCTTGTAATGTCCTGGACAATTAACAGTTAAGACTGATGGAAACATACGTATAACAGAAGGGCACAGCAGCCTGCATATATGCTGGTACTGAGACAGGTTTGGGCATGCGTGGTCAAGCAATGGTGACGTGGGCTTCCAGGGGGCGATTGTCATGAGGCATGTTGCTCGTTTAAAGGCATTTTGCCAATTTAAAGGCATTTTGCCCTTAAACTCTGAAAAGAGATAGTTTAAGGGGAAAAGGTGGCCCCAGAATGCTAAACAACAGAACAAATTCCTAGTCATTGTAAAAATCAAAATATCTCCTCACAGATTCTCAAATGCCTACTTGAAGTAACTTTTATTTCTCCTTTATTCTGCGTATTCAGCTCTCTTAAGATACAGTGTATATATCTATGGTATTTAAAGATTTCTTAAAACGATGATTGTTAATAATTACTAAGCACTTAATCTATGCCACCATTGTGCAAAGCCCAACCCCTATGCCATTTCATTTATTTCTCTCAGAAGACTTTACATTTCATGCCATTATTTTATTCATCTAACAGTTGAGTAAACCGAGAGTACAGATGTTAGATAAATTGCTTAAATCCACACAGATGATGAGGGTTTAATGTTTACATCTGGATTCTGGATATCAGAGTATGTATCCAGGCTTCCCTGGTGATGCTAGTTATAAAGAATCTGCCCCCAATGCAGGAGACCCAAGTTCAGTCCCTGGGTTGGGAAGATCCCCTGGAGAAGGGAATGGCAACCCACTCCAGTATTCTTGCCTGGAGAACCCCTTGGACAGAGGGGCCTGGAGGGCTACAGTCTATAGTGTCCCACAGAGTTGGACACAACTGAAGTGACTTAGCATGCACACATGCATCCTGTAAGGTGGTCTTTAAAGGACAATATACTTCATTTAACATTGGTGGGGAAATTAAGGGCTGAAAGGGAGAAGCATCAGAGCATTCCTTTCAGATGTCCCTTGACTACAGACATGTCTTTACCAAAACACATGCTTTTATTTATTTTTTTTCTCTCTAAGTAACATTTTTTTTCTTTTTTTTTAAATTTTTTAAAAAAATTTTTTTATTTTTTATTAGTTGGAGGCTAATTACTTCACAACATTTCAGTGGGTTTTGTCATACATTGATATGAATCAGCCATAGAGTTACACGCATTCCCCATCCCGATCCCCCCTCCCACCTCCCTCTCCACCGGATGAAACTGGAGCCCATTATACAGAGTGAAGTAAGCCAGAAAGATAAAGAACATTACAGCATACAAACACATATATATGGAATTTAGAAAGATGGTAATGATAACCCTATATGCAAAACAGAAAAAGAGACACAGAAGTACAGAACAGACTTTTGAACTCTGTGGGAGAAGGTGAGGGTGGGATGTTTCAAAAGAACAGCATGTATATTATCTATGGTGAAACAGATCACCAGCCCAGGTGGGATGCATGAGACAAGTGCTCGGGCCTGGTGCACTGGGAAGACCCAGAAAACACATGCTTTTAATATGAGCTGGGGATACTCTGCTAGTCTGAGCTTCAGGAAACCAGTAGAGCATTGAAGCTAGGAGAACAGAACCTGAATATAACAGCTTCGGTTCAGATTCAAGGGGTTCACGATTTTAGGCAAAATTAGTCTAACAGCTTTGCTTTCATTTTTTTTTAACCTGTGAAACTGATAAGAGAGAGAAAATCTAAACTATTGGGGAAATTGTGACTGAAAGTCACAGCCCTGAAATATAGGACCTTAAAAGCCTGAGACTTGATTGGAGGATTATGGAATGTTCCTTCTTCTCTACATCTCACCACCACCCCAAGAGTGCTCTGGTAGAGCAGAGTGGATTACAGTTGAAAGAGCTGCAAGCCATTTTCCCTGAAGTAAATCTGCATGCATGCGTGCTAAGTCCAACTCTTGTGTCCAACTCTTTGTGACCTCATGAACTGTAACCTACCAGGCTCTTCTGTCCATGAGATTCTTCAAGCAAGAATTCTGGAGTGGAGAGCCTCATTCCATGTTTTGGTTCTGTGTTCCTGGTTCATGAACAGTCTTTATGATGTGTACAAAATAAACTTATAACTACTTTGGTGATTCATTGGTTTTATTTCTGTTATTTATGAACTTTTGACAAAGTTAAAGAAGCAAGCCTACACAGGCAAAGGTTTCATTACTGATGACTCCATTTATATGACATTTTAGAATAGGCAAAATTGTAGAAGCAGTAAATAGATCAGTTGTTGCAGGAGTTTGGGGAAGGGGCTGAGTAAGTCAAGCCCATAGGATTATTTAGAGTGGTGACACTATTCTTTGTGATTCTGTAGTGGTGGATACATGGCACTCTACATTTGTCAAAAAGCATGGAGCATTTTGGCACAAAGTGTGGACCTTAACACATTCAAAGAAAAATCATTCAGGAAGTTGGAGGTGTCCTGAGATAGAATGAAAAATGTGATAAAAGACTCTAACTGTATTAAAAGTGTCTGTCATACCCTCACTGAATGGAAAAGAGGCATAGATATTGTCCTAAGTAGCTTGGGAAATCAGTGGAAACCGTGAGCGAAGACAAAGGAACTATACAAAAGCACTGTGTTATGGTTGATAAAGCTCTTTTCTATGAGGATGCAGATGAACATCTGAAAGCACTATTTATGTATACTGGAACTGAACAAATAAGTAAATGCATGGTGTTTCTCACTTTGAAGTGGGAGTTTATAGATATGCAAGGAAAAAGGCTAGACTGATCCATGTGGTAAAGGATTAGAGTTGGAGACATCAGTATGAATTCATGTTTCGATGAATATAGATACAGATGGCTGCATTTAGGAAAAATTATAGATGTGTGAATATACATGCACATCTTGCCATACTCTGTCATCTCCCAGGGCCTAAAAAAGACTCTTCAATAACTCTTCAGTAGCAACAAGCACAGCTAATATACAGATCTTGGTTTCTAATACCATTCTTCAATAAAGGAACCGGAAATCACTGGAGAAATGACCAGTTCTAGGGCTGAGGCAGGGAGTATATTGGGTTGACCAAAAATTCTTTCAGTTTTCAAGTGAAAATAAGACCGTTTTTAAGTCAACTATACTTCAATAAAGTAAATATATATATTTTTAAAAAGACCCTTTTTCATTTTCACCAAGAACTTCATTAAGCAATGTATTTACTGTTTTTGTTCCTCTACTGTCTGCCATTGTTCAGTCAGCTTCATAATTCCATCTTCTCAAAACTTTTAATATTTTTGAACAACGAACTGCTTCTGGTGCCCTTTATAGTCACCCAGGGAAATGGCTATTTTTTTCTATTAAAAGAATTTTGTAAAGACTGAAATAAATGGAAACTCCAAGATGCAACATCTGGTCAATAGAGTGGATGAATCAGAACTTCCCAACTGAGTTTTAACAGTTTTTGCCTGGTCATCAAAGAAACATGGGGTCTTGCCTTATCCTGATGGAATATTGTGCATTTTCTGTTGACTAATTCTGTGCTTTTTGTTGAATGCTGCTTTCAGATAGTCTAATTGAGAACAGTAGGTATTGGAATTAACCATTTCATTTTCTAGAAGGAGCTCATAATAGAGGAATCCCTTCCAATCCCACTGTAGACACAACATCAACTTCTTTGAAGTCTGGCCTTTGGTGTGGTTGGTGATGGCTCATTTCCCTTGTTCCACAATCACTTCTGTTCCATATATGATACAGTATCCACTTTTCACCACCTATCACACTTCATTTTAAAAATGTAATGTTTTTGTTATATTTAAGTAGAGAATTGCATGTGGAAATATAGTCAAGAAGGGTACTTTTTTGCTTAACTTTTGCAGAACTCAAACATCAAAGTGATTAATATAACCAAGCTAGTGTGGATGATTTTCAGTGCTTGATTTGGATATTCTGAGTATGTCTTTTAAAAAAATCTTTTATTGCAAAATATTTTCTTTACAATATTGTGCTGTTATCCACCATACATTATCATGAACCAGCCATAGGCATTCACTTGGAATCTCCCATGTGGTATAACATTGATCATTCTCAATTAATATCTTGATTTGATTGCTATCAACTGGTCTACCTGACCATGCAGCATCTTTCAGAAAGAAACCTCTAGCACAAAACTTTGCAAACCACTTTTGACACATTCGATTGGTCACAGCACCTTCTTCATGCACTACACAAATCTTTATTTTCCATTTCGGTTCTGCTTTTACCTTTCTTGAAATAATAAAGCCTAATATGCTGAAAATGTTGCTTTTTTCCTTCTATCTTCACTATTAAAATGGCTACATAAGTTTTTTTTTAATGCATGGTGATATGACAGCTGCCACAATACAATCTAAAAAAAAAATGTTTTGACTGAAGTTAAAGACAACTACTAAGCACTATTAGAGCCATCTTATGGGGAAAAGATAAAAAACAAGGAAACTTTTGGCCAACCCATTACAAAGTGGATTAACTGATGGAGCTCCCAAAGACTCGAGAGTAAATGATTTGAAGAAAATAAATAAAGTAATGCTAGATTATTATCCAAAGTATAAAAATAAAAAAACTTTCATAGTTCTGTAAGTGACTCAAAAAAATGAAAAAATGGGAGTGATTAGACAAATCTGTGCAGATATAATCTAAATAATTTATGTAGATATACCACCATTGATGAAGGGGAATTCCACTCTCCAATCCTTCATTGTAGATTTGGTACAGTGATTTCTCTCTAAGCAGTACCATATTTAAAGAGGGAAATGTGGAAAGCATAACTGCAGAAAAGAAAAATGTTACAAAGATCACTTCAGTCAGATAATCAAGGTTCGCATACACGGTAATGGGTCATGATGATAATGTGTACCCAATGCATGATGTGATAATAATACTACTTTACATTTGTGTTCTTCCCCTAAAATCGTT
The DNA here is from genome assembly GCF_019320065.1 of Cervus canadensis. Taxonomy (NCBI): domain Eukaryota; kingdom Metazoa; phylum Chordata; class Mammalia; order Artiodactyla; family Cervidae; genus Cervus; species Cervus canadensis. The sequence continues at coordinate 40,190,658 of NC_057397.1, forward strand.
GCCCCAATCTAATTCTGAGAAATACATCAGACAAATGCCAATCGAGGGACATTCTACAGGCTGCCTAACCAGTATTCCTCAAAACTTAAAGTCATCAAAGACAAGAAAAGTATGAGGAACTGTCACATCCAAGAGAAGACTAAGGAGACATGACAACTGCATGGATTGTGACATGCTGGAAAAGGAAAAAAAAAAAAAAAGATATTAGGAGAAAATTTGAATAAAGGATAAACTTTAGTAAATGGTAATACAATACCCTCAACATTAGTTCATTAACTATGACAAATGTACCACACTAATACTGGATATAAATAATAGAAAAAACAGTCCAAAATCTTCCTATATAATTTTAAAGCCAAAATTTCTTTAAAAAAATGTTTTTAAGGTTTAGAATAATTTCATTTGGTGGCAAACAATTACCTGTTTACCATCTTTGTTTATCCCACTTTAGTGAAAATATTTATACATTTAGAAATATTATTGTCTGATCACAGTGTCCTGCTCTAAGATCTTTCAGAAGGGTTACAAAATATATGACATGTATTGAGAGAGTCAATTCCTAGGCAGGTTGATAAGAAGTCCGGGGTCCCCAAGGAGGAGAAAGGGGTCTGGAGCTCCCAAGGAGGAGATAGGAGTCTGGAATTCTGAAGGAGGAGGAAAAGACAAACATCTTTTTTTTTCCCCTACATTCCTTAGTCTTAGTCACATAATACATATTTTTTCTTTAAGCCCAGAACTGATGATTACACAGCAAACAACTCAGTTTAAACTCTGTACTAAGAATTATATAACAATGTGTCCTGTTTGAGGACAGTTTCTCCTTCCTGAAAACCTTCTGGCTACTCCTGTTATCTTAAAATGTAAATTATGGGAGTGGGTCTAGTAAGATCTTTATAACCTTGAGACATTCTTTTGATTTATTGTAATAACTAATTAAAAAAGTATATAACTCCCTTGCTAACACCAGTGAGAGGAGCACTCTCCATCCCACTTCTGATGCCTATGTCAGAAGCGTTCTCTGTCCCTTTTCTTACTTTAATAAAACTCTGCTACACAAAAACTCTTGAGTGATCAAGCCGGGTCCCTGGTCCTGAAGCTAAATCTTCTTCAGAGATCACGAATCTGACATCGTTCACCATAAGCTATCAGTATCCTATTGCCTTTCTATAATCCCAAATATTTGAATTTTCAGAACTTATTTTTCCCTGGGGGTTTGGTCAGGAATTATGAATCTTCAGGGTCTATTCCGTTGGGCTACATGAGAATCATATAAATAATTTACATAACAGACTTAATTTAGTATCTGTCACATAATAAACATAATCATTTTCAATTGTTGTCATAGTTGCATTTTCTAACAGCCCATGAATTAAACAAATTATCTCCTAGCCAGAAATCCTAGGCAGTCTCAGCTATTTGGAAAGGTTGGGGGAGATCTGGTACCCCAAACCAAGAGCAACACTTTGCCTATGAGAACTCATTTCCATAATTATATGTAGTTTCATTATGTGGACATCAAAGAGAGGTTGGCTCATGCCCATGCAATTGAAACTTTCCTGCTATTGATCGGATCTGTGCAATAATGTGATTGATTAGTTGCACTGAGCTGAGCTGAAAGAGGTCCCAATACTATGGTTTAATTTCTAGCTCACAAATTGTGCTTTCTTCACAGATTTTAATGTGCTTTGACACGTCCTTGTCTTAAATCTGTGAGGTAAGCTGTGTGTCATCAGGGCCCTTCTGCTCTTGTTTTCAGTGATCTAATTGTGTTCTAACAGCTTCTCTTTCCCACAAGAGCTATAAGAGAATAGAAAGCAGAATGAACCCATCTCCAGATCATCACCTTGTTTTGGTGGCAATCCAGGTGGCACCAGATTTATTTTCATTTTGAGATAACCAAACACAGTGAGGACATACACATTGTTGTCTTTTTTTGGAAACTGACTCAGATGCTTCCTTTGCTTCCTGTTTGGCAGCCCTGGTGATCAGGGGGCTTGATATTGACCCAACATCCACACTTATCATTCAGTTGCCAAGAGTGGCCTGACCAGGGGACATATTTTCCACATGTTTTTGACTGAATGTGGCAGTCCTGGGGTGCGTGATTCTTCCTGCTCTGAAAACAAAATTCTTTTATCATGACTCTCTTTTCTTTCTTCCTTTGTGAGGATTGCCTTTTTGTTGTTTTTTCTGATCTTGCTCTTTCCCTTGCTATTAAGTCACATTTTGACTTTAGGGCTTCCTCCGTTTGGGAATGAACCTTGCTGTGTGAATAGAAAGAAACACTGCTCCAAGAAATAAGTGTAGGTGTCGATCTTATTTCTTAAAGACTAGCTAATTAGAGAAGATCTAACTTTCTATTTGAGAAACTGTGCCCTTCAGACTGGAGCTTCCTGGTGGCCCAGACAGTCGAGTCTGTCTGCAATGCAGGAGAAGACTTGGGTTCCATCCCAGAGGTTGGGAAGATCCCCTGGAGAAGGGAATGGCAACGCATTCTACTATTTGGCCTTTCAGATCATTTTAAATGAATTATACAATTTCTGATTGTATTGGCCATACCTGTGTATTACAGTGATATAGAGGTTATTTGCCTGTAAGGCCAACTGCATAGCCATGCCTGCAATGATTTTAGTTGTGTGGGGCCACCTGTGGTTTTAGCAAGTTATACCTGGAAATGGAGGCAGCAGCCACTATACGGATGGCTTTTAGTCCCATGACTGCAACTCCTCCTCCATGCCTTTTAAGCCCCATTCTCTTTGATAGTTGGGAGACTCACATTTTACTCAGTAGAGCTCTAACCTACGCTTTGACCCCTGTTATAAGTTACGTATTATTATTTAAAGTGAATGTGACATCTGAAAGTAAGCTTTTAGGAGTAGAGGACAGAAGGATAAGAAAGCACAGAGGCCTGAGCTGGTGGAGGGGGCATCGCCAGGAGTGAAGGAGGAGGCGATGGAAGGAAAGCTGGGGACATAAATACCTGACTGCTTATTTTAAAGCATAATGAGATGGACATCTTGGCTACCTATTTGTCAATCAGGAATAGAGACGTGGACTTGTGGACACAGCAGGAGGAGAGGGTGGGAGACATATTGAGAGAGTAGCACTGACCTATATACTCACCATGTGCAAAATAGAGAGCTAGTGGGAAGCAGCTCTATAAACAGGGAGCTCAGCTCGGTGCTCTGTGATGACCTAGAGGTGTGGGATGGGGGAGGTGAGGGAAGGAGGCTCAAGAGGAAGGAGACAGATGTAAACATACAGCTGATTCCCATTGTTGTATAGCAGAAGCTAACACAATACTGTAAAGCAATGATACGACAATAAAACAAACAAGCAGAAACAAAACCGAGGACCACTATGTGAGTTTACACTTCTCCTGAAATTACCTTTACTATCTGGCAAACTTTCCCCCCGTGTTTTGCTTTAAAAAAAAAAATGTATTTGTAAGCCATCCCAGCAAAATGTTTCTGAAAGCACAGATTGCTGCTTTTAAAGAAAATAGGAAAGAACTTTACATTTGAAAATGACCTGAAAGTCTTAAATGTATTCAAAACTTCACCAATAACCAAACCTAGGTCTAGACTTCAAATATGTGTACTGTTTACTCTCATCAGTTTGGGTACATCTGGAGTTACTTTAAAGATTTGATATGATTATTCATTATATTCTCTCTGTTTCACTTTGGGAACAAAGAGGATCTTGGCTCTTTTCCTCTCTCTGATTTTAGTCTCCTCTGCAAATAAGAGAACACGTGGGGGGAAAAAAAAAAAGGATTTCTATAAGAGAAACAGTTGCTGTCACTGCCACAATCACATAAAGAGTAAAATAAAAACTTCAGTTAATTATCCAGATAATTCATGCAAAGGTGCACCTTAACCTCTGAAATTATTAGCATAATGGCCATGGTCCTCTTCGTTTTCCAAGGATAGATAAATTCTAGTGCCTGTTATAAAACTTTAATGCTTTCTTTTTTTCAAATTTAACATTTCCTGTCAAAAGATTTTAATTCTGAATTTAAAAAAATACACCAAACCATATGATAGATTAAATTTGATGATTTAAAAACTGAGATGTTGCTGTGATGGACAGATTGCTTAACAGGAAGATAAAATTTGGCCAATGTAAGAGCGAGGTCTCATAAGCATCTTTTTAGAAGCAAAGCATCTGTTCAGCTGGTTTATTTTTCTACTTTTTAGATCTACCAAAAAGTAACTTTTCAAGTGAGAGTTCCAACAGAGCTCTAAGAGCTCTTAGAGGTCCACATTTCTGTCCATTTGTCCTAGAAAGACTATTTTCTTCAGAAGTTGAATGTTTTATAATATAATTACTAAACAGAACTTCATACTAAATTTTGAAATTTCTGTTAATTTTTTAAAAACATTCAGAATAGTCTATAAAAAGCAATTTTCAGTTTTAATTATTGTAAAAAAATTGAATGCCAATAATAGCCCCCTTTGCTGCCATCTGTTGTTCTACCAAAGAAATGACTCACTGGTAATACTTTTCTTTTGAACCTAAATTACTCATCAAAATCAATAGTTCTAATATTAAGATGAGATTCCCTTCTTGATACTTTTTTTCTGCACGGAATCTTTTCGTCTCTACCAGTTGGGGAAACAGATTTTCAAGTACTCACGCATGACCATACAGAGATTTAGATTTTCCTCTTAGCATATGCAGTAGACATTTGAGAAGGTTGAATGGACAAAAACAAAGAAAGCCTCTGATTCCTGAACAAACCCATCATACTCAAAAGAGCTTATAAGCTAATCTTTGTAAAGTAAAAGCATTTAACTTAATGACAGCACTCTTAGTCCTGAAAGTAAAATTTAAATGTAAGATCCTACTTCACCCCACAATTGCAGTCTATTGGGCACATAATTAAAAACTGGAAATATAAATAAACCTGAATGTAACATGGTCCCAGATTTTGAGCATTTCAAAGTTTGAAAGAGAAGCCAGACTGTGTTCAGATAAGGAAGTTTCTTGTTCATGTCGGTATAGGACATATTGGTGAGAAATAAAAAAATCAAAATAGTAGTGTGTGGATGGCAATCCTATTATGAGGTGATATCAGTTGTGATAGAAATGGAGACAACACAGTGAAAGAGATTTAAAGACTGAGATTCGGTGACTAAAAGGGTTGGGAGAAAGACCATTATATGTTCAGAGTGAGGGAGGTTGGGTGCTGACTTGCAGGAAAAATGCTTTTTCAGCTGTATCTCAATTACCAGGAGATCCCAGATTATTGCAACTATCTGAAATGTAACCCCCTGCACCAAAAACAAACAAACAAACAAACAAAAAAACCCACAATAATAAACAAATGAAAATCATATGGCAAACAGTTCAGTAGCTCCAAAAGAGGCGTGTCAAAGACATCTTAAGCTAAGGTGTCACATTTTTTCATATCAGATTATCTTTGTCTCTGGCTAAGGTAGCATTGAGCTTCGCAGGTGGCCCAGTGGTAAAGGATCCACCTGCTAATGCAGGAGATGTGGGTTTGATCTCTGAGTCAGGAAGATCCCCTTGGGTAGGAAATGCAACCTGCTCCAGTATTTTTTTTTTTTTTTAATTTTTTTATTAGTTGGAGGCTAATTACTTCACAACATTTCAGTGGGTTTTGTCATACATTGATATGAATCAGCCATAGATTTACACTTATTCCCCATCCCGATCCCCCCTCCCATCTCCCTCTCCACCCGATTCCTCTGGGTCTTCCCAGTGCACCAGGCCCAAGCACTTGTCTCATGCATCCCACCTGGGCTGGTGATCTGTTTCACCATAGATAGTATACATGCTGTTCTTTTGAAACATCCCACCCTCACCTTCTCCCACAGAGTTCAAAAGTCTGTTCTGTATTTCTGTGTCTCTTTTTCTGTTTTGCATATAGGGTTATCGTTACCATCTTTCTAAATTCCATATATATGTGTTAGTATGCTGTAATGTTCTTTATCTTTCTGGCTTACTTCACTCTGTATAAGGGGCTCCAGTTTCATCCATCTCATTAGGACTGGTTCAAATGAATTCTTTTTGACGGCTGAGTAAAATTCCATGGTGTATATGTACCACAGCTTCCTTATCCATTCATCTGCTGATGGGCATCTAGGTTGCTTCCATGTCCTGGCTATTATAAACAGTGCTGTGATGAACATTGGGGTGCATGTGTCTCTTTCAGTATTTTTGCTTGGAAAATTCCATGGACAGAGGAGCCTGGATGGGCTACAGTCGATAGGGTTGCAGAGTCGAACACAACTGAGCACACACACACACAAAATGGTACTAACTTCTGTTTTAGCAACAATTTTAACTTAATTAAAATTTTAATGCACTGCAGATAAGAAGCAGGAGATTAGGATGGGGAATAAGGTCAAGGAAACCATTCTGAAGGCAGGCACGCAGGGAGCTGTGAGTCATGGCCCACAGTTCAGCTTTATAAATATTTTCGATTTCAAATTTTTTAAATTTCACCTGACTTCATGTTTTAATAGCACTCTCTCACCTTTCTAAGAATCTTTTACCACTCATCTTGTCCTTAGATTTGTCTTCAGCCAGGAGAGTTCAGTTTGTGAATGTCCCGATGTGAGTTGGCAAAGGGTCTCCTGGGAAGAGTCTTGGGTTGACTGTTTCTGACTCAGATGCTAGCCTGCTGCATGATGCCAACCACATCTTAACAACAACACAACAGAATATAGCAGACACTTATTTAGCAGTAAGTGTCTGCCAGTTGGGCTTCCCAGGTAGCGCTAGTGGTAAAGAACGCACATGCCAATGCAGGAGACTTACGAGACTTGAGTTGGATCCCTGGATCCAGGAAGATGCCCTGGAGGAGGGCATGGCAACCCATTCCAGTATTCTTGCCTAGAAAATCCCATGGAAAAAAAAAAGTTCCCCAAACATACTAGCCACAGTTCAAGTGCTTCACAGCCACTTGTGACTGCCATGGGGACCATGGAAAAAGAGAACGTCTCCACCATTTCACAAATTCTATTAGGCAGCACCGTTCTAGCTGTATAAATATGTTTCTAGGAAGTTGTGTATAACATTATCTTGTAATTCTTTTAATTGCTACCTCATTTACATGTTTATTCTTTAATATTATTCTCCTAAGATTTCTTATCTCCTTATTCAGGTTGCTTAGCTACTTAAGAAGTCAAAAAAACTAGAGTTTGCATTTATCATTCTTTCAGTATTTCCTTTGTGCCTGCAGGCTAAGTTGCTTCTGTAGTGTCCGACTCAGTAATGCTATGGACTGTAGCCCGTCAGGCTCCTCTGTCCATGAAATTTTCCAGGCAAGAATTCTGGAGTGGGTTGCCATGCCCTCCTCCAGGGGATCTTCTTGACCCAGAAACTGAACCTGTATCTCTCATGTCTCCGGTATTGGCAGGTGGATTCTTTACCATTAGCGGTAACTTGGAAACCCCATTCCCTTTGTATCTTATTTTAATTATGTTCACAACTTATACTATTTATTATGATTAATTCCTTTTTGCTTTATTTCTTCCTTTGACTTCCTTAAGTAAAGCAGTTCTTTAATTTTCAACATTTCTTCACATTTATTTTAATAACATTGCAGAAGTTTTATCCCTTAAATTTTACTGTGCCATCTTTTCCGATACTTTTTCCCTTTTTATCTTACTCTACTTTTTGTTGCCTTGAGTAAGTTCTCTGTTCCCCTTTACTTTATTAATTTAGAATTTTATTCTGATTTGATTCACTTCCAGTCTTTACCAATCAAAATTTAACTTACAGTTTTAGAATATTTTAGGAGTGTTAAATACTCTCTTCCCAAGATGTTTCACTTGCTCTCTCTTCACACTTCATGTAGAAATGAAATTGTTAGAAAATATTTAGTTTCCTACTTCCTTCCACCTCTGCTTCAAATCCTCAGTTAAAACAATTTAGACTTTTTTTAACATCATGTTATTATGAGACTCTCTCTTAAATTATGTCTTTTTATTTCAGCACTTCTTTTTTTTTTTTTTTTTTACAAAATCCCAATCATTCTGCCATAGTCAATGTAGACTTAAATCTGGTGAATGATTTGGAAAGGGTATCTTCTTTCTTTTGTAATTTTCTCTCTGAAAGTTGAGAAATTTTCTCCTTGCATTTCAGAAGCTATCACATGTCTAAGTGTATGTGTGTGTGTGTGTGTGTGTGTGCATGCAGCATGTATGTGCACAAAGATGCCTAATATGGTCCTAATACATCACATTCTCCCTAATATGGGAGAATGTGATGCTAACTAAGCATTGGACCTTATTAATAAGAATTACCAGAAGTTCAATATCGAGCCACGAAAACATTATGAAAGTCCTTCAGGATTAAAAACTCAAATTTAGGAATATCCAAATCAGGCTTGTTCTTTTAGAAAAACACAACCATATGGAGGATACTAAAGAGGGGCCGAAATTAGGGTAAAGTTTAAAAAATCATAAATTGATATACAAAGTGCTAGAATGTTTATCACCTGATATTTTTTTCCTGAAATTCTCTTTCTGCTAGCAGTTTCTGCCTTTGAATGATTTATTGAAACTACTTAAATTTCGTACTAGCTGTCACAGCTGAGTAGACTGATAGGCCTCTGGGAGGATAACTATGTCCCATTACGCTGATTGCTTTTGTATCCAATTAGAACACCTCAGTCTGGTGAAGATATTGTCAGAGATTACAACAGGTGACCGTCATGCACCAAAAAGAGAGGGGTGTGTGTGGGAGGGGGGGTGCTTAGGAATGAGTGAGATATAAACATTGGACCCTTGCTGAGTATTTTACTGGAGATTTAGAAAACAGTATACTTAAGCCATTACTGACCACTAGAAGCAAATATTTTTATTTTTCACACACAAAATAAAAACAATGCATTACTCTTTGCTCATCTCCGCCTTGCTGCCTTTCTACAGTGGGGCTGAGACCTCCATTTGCTGGCCCTTGGCTTTTCTATTCTGTGGGTGAACAGCTGCCACTGTAAATGCTGGAACTGTTTATAGTTTCAGCCACGTTATATATTTTCTGCTCAGCAATACCACCAAGAAGTATGCTTTTCTCAGTTCTCTCCATCTAATGATATGCTGCGGCATGCATAGAGGAGTGTCACAATCTGGCCTCTAACCTCTGCAGTGATCACAGTTTGGTTTTCTCATCTCTGCATTGCTGTCTTTTTTTGGGGGGGAAAAAGGAACTGTTTGCCTTGGGAGAATCAAGATTTTCTAAAATAATTTTCATTAACACCTTCCTGTTATTATACTCATCAGCACAAGTCAATCTATTGCAACTAATGATTTAAAATCAAGATGCTTTGTGTATTCTGTCTACCCACCCATCACACAAATCACTCCACCTAGACTCTTATTCCTGAGAAATTAGATCTTTGTCTGCTGCTTGACAACTTAATTTTATTCTGAAAGAAGCCCAAGTAATTGGATCAAGATATTTCTCTGCAGAGCTGCATTTATGTTTCTAAATGTAGCACACTCACTGCCAATTTTTCTATAGGTTGCCTGCTTGGTTATGCTGGAAACAGAGAGAGATATGATGTTTAATAGAATATTCTTCTGTTATTTTCTTTTGTGTGACTCTATTACGGACTCTCTTGCCTTTGTATTCAGTTCAGTCCATGTACACTACCAAGTGATCAACAATCACAGGTAAAGAGCCTTCTTAAGCCCTTCTAATAAAACATGGTACATGATGAATGAGTAAGTGCTGAATGTTGATTCTAATCAGTCCTGATTTATACTGAAATCAGGGCTGACAGCCTCATGGTTTAATAATTTCCTTTATCTATTTATTTGACTGTCAGCACATACTTCATGACAATCAGTTGAAAAGTGAAAGTTATTTTTGTCTGTTAATTACTTTGTTTACATAGAACTAAGATACTAGTTTAGCTATTTGTTTTGTCAAAGTTAAATGACGTAAATTTTAGCAAGAATTTAATTAGGGGGCAATAGCAGTGAACAATCAAGTTAACTATTATGGTTAAAATGAAGCATTTTAAAAATAAATATATAGAGCTGTCTGGTTTGCTGTAATAATTGAAAGGAAAGAAGACAATTTCTGGAGACTCACAAAAAAATGTATCATCTTTCTCACAGAAGTCAGCTTAGGATGTCTGGCATTGCAGTGGAAGGCCTAACATTGCAGCTCAAATCTGTATTTCACTCCCTGTTCTGTCATGAGGCTGTGTGACTTGCTGATTTTTAAATAAGCTGTAATATTTTTTCTTGGGAAATCCTACAGATAGAGGAGCCTGGAAGGCTACAACCGATGGGGTCACAAATGAGGTGGACATGACTTAGCAACTAAACAGCAATGGTAACAGCAATATTTTTCACTTGTGCGATCCATTTAAAGAAAATATATTTGGTCAGGTTCCTCTTATATTGAGGCCATCTTTTATGACTAATAGTTTGAAATTAAAAGAGTTTTGTATCTAATATTAGGAAGAAAAAAATGAATTATGAAATAGAGTGAATGTGATCCAATGAGTAGATGCATCTGGAAGCCACTTTTCCATCTCACTCTGAGTTGTCTGGACAATATGCTACCCATGAGTAGGTAGGGACCAGGGAAGATCCCTCCTTCTGGTTGGAGTGAAAGTGAAAGTTGCTCCTGGTTGGGGAGGCTGCACTTAAACTGATTGGAGGAAAAGTTCTATTTTCTAGTGGACTCTAAGCTGGCTTGAATTCTAGGCTGATTGAGGCTCAATTTTCGGTTCATCCACTATGTGTCATGTAAAAAGGAAGAATAGTGAAGTGGATGAGATTATTCTATTCAAAAACACACCACGTGCCCATCAGCACCTGGGTCCAAATACCTTCTGTGTGGGTTGATGGAAGAAATGCGAGATCTTCCTGGGCAGACCCTTGGCTTAAAAGATTTTCTAATAAAGCCCATTATTTTACCCATGCTAAGTGATGTAATGGGATTCACTTTCCTTCTCAATACTGGGTCATCCCATTCTGTTTCCTCACTCTCTTCTCTGTGTCTCTTTCATCCTGTGTTTTACCTCTTGGATGGCTGAGGAAGTTCATGATACTGGATAAGAAGAAAACTTCCAGGCCTAACAGGAGGCTTTGAAAGCTGAGACCTAAGCTGGTCTGTCCATGTTGCTATGGGCTGTCAAGTTCAGAGTTTTTCATTTTTCTCTGTATCTCCTTTTTCCAAACTCTACTTTTATTTCCATGGGGAGATTTGACATAAATAATGATGATATGAACTACAGTGGCAGAAAGATGTAACAGACACATTTCCTCCTATATCTCCATTAAGTTCAGCTACAAATCCTGGGAATTAAATGTAAAACAAGCAAACAATTTTTAAAGATGGGGAGAGAAAGGCTGACCAACTACAAATCACAGTACCTGGAGAAAAACATGGTGGTGAGTTTCCTGGATTTTCTTTTTGACATATATATACTGGACTGGGTGATGGAAAAGCTAAAAACCCATAAACATGGACAGGAACAAACAGGAAAAAAAAAAACAAAAACAAAAACAACCAAGAATAAAAGGACCAAGAAAGGGGAAAGACAAGAAAGACAAGAAAATTTCGGAACATAATAGCTGCATTATTCCTCTCAACACACTCCAGTAAAGGCTGAATAGGAAACCTAGAATTCCACCCTTGCCCTGTGTAACAAGGCACTCTCCTTGTCAGGTTAGTGTCAAAAAAAAAAAAAAAGAATCAAATGGGAAGCTGTATATTCATCCCCACCAGACAATAATGAGCTCCTGCATCCCCGTGGCACTGGAGAAGACATGGGGAGCCTGGAATTCCATCCCTACATGGTGATTATGAGACATTCCTATCTCTTCCTGCTAGGATAGTGTCAGAGGAATCCTAGTGATCAGCCAGGGTTTTCATCACTGTCCAATGATAACAAAGCCACATGATGTAACAAGATTGGAGACCACGCAGAGACCAGTAACAATGCTCCCTGTCCCTTCTATCTCCATGGTGGTATTGAAGTGGAGCAGGACCCTAGGGGATCCTCCCAGGTACAAAAGTCTTCCTTGATTTCTACATATCTTTCTTTTCCTTTCCACCTGAGCCGTTGTAGGGTCAGTATGACCTGATTTAAACATAAATTTTGCCCCAAACTGCTCAGTCTTGAAGTGACAGAGATAAAATCTGCAACTAAAGTCTATGGGTGGCAGGGGCAGGATCCTTTTCCAAATTCTCCCCCCACCCTTATCTTCATCCACAGTTGCTGTCTTTGAAATTAAATGACCTAATCTTATTACAAATTTTAGGGAAAGAAAAGATGCCAGAATGACTGATGCATGCAAGAATTCAGGTTTGCCGGCTACTTCTCCAGCATCAAGTAGGTGGCATTAGGCAGTGTCTGGACTTTCTCAAGACATCTGGAGGTGTAGAATAACCATCAACACCACTTGCCCCATTTTTGCATCCTTGATCTTTGAAAGACCTTTTCTACTCTCCCAGTTTGTCTTACCCTCCCCTTCCCCACCCTGTGTCCACATGTCCGTTCTCTGCATCTATTCCTGCCCTGCAAACAGGCTCATCTGTACCATTTTTCTAGATTCCCTACATATGCACTAACATACAATATGTGTTTTTCTCTTTCTGAGTTACTTCGTTCTGTACGACAGATTCTAGGTCTATCCACATGACTACAGACAATGTCCTAGATGGTGGAATGGGAGAGAGGTTCAAGACGGAGTGGGTAATCATATGTATACAGATAGCTGATTCACTCTGCCATACAGCAGAAACTAACACAGCGGTGTAAAGTAATTATATTCCAATAAAAGATTAATTAAAAAGCCCTTCGTCTGTGCCAAAACATTAAGATGGATTTTAAGGACACTAGTCTAGCATCTTCTCAGATAGCCAGCTTTCTCAAACAAAGTGGCTTTCTTTGCTTCAGCGCCTTGTCACTCAACTGATTGGCCTGTCATGCAACAAGTAGAGAAACCTGGGGTCTGTAACAACTTTGGTGAACTAGCCAGGATGTGACCCTCTGAGGCCTCCAGGGCCTGCTTCGGGCCCCAAAAAGCTAAGCAGTGGGCTACAGGTTCATTTGGGCAAACCAAATAGTAATCACCATGATAAATAAAATAAAGGCAATTTTCTTTTGTTTAAAACTAATCACAGTGGTGCACAGTGGCTAAGAGTATGAGTTCTATTTTTACAGAGCTGAATCTATTACCTATGTGATAATCTATTACCTATGTGATAATTTGTTACCTATCTATTACCTATGTGATAATCTATTGCCTATTACCTATGTGATAATCTGTTACCTATGTGATTATCTATTGCCTATCTATTACCTATGGCCAGTTATTTCCCTTCTCTGTGCCCATATTTTTTTAAATCTATAAACTGGGAAATAATGATAGTAACCCACTTCTAAAAAATACTCTGAGGATGAAATGAGATAATCACTGACATAGGTTTAGTAGAATGCCTTGCATGTTGCAAGCCCTCAACCCACAGCATAATTACTATTATTTTAAAGGCAATACAAAAACATGTATTATGGTCATAATGTCAATAGATAAATTCCATTTATTTAACCAAAAAATAATTTTTAAGATCTCAAAAAATAATGGAAACTATTCCAGAAATACCTGAAGTGTTTGTTTATAAATATGATAATCTCAAGAGCAACAAAGGGATTTAATGAGATTCTGATAAAGCCAAGCAGTGGACTTAGTTGTTCTCCATTTTTCATTTGATTGACCAAATGAAATGCTTCCTGAAATTTGCCACATAGGAAATGAAGCTAAGCTCAGCTTTATGCTAGACAAGCTTAGTTATCTTAGAAATGATTTAATAGAAAACAAATTCAATAATTGATGTATTCAAAAATTTATAAGGCAATATTACACTCCTTTGGCAGAGATTTGCTTAATTTCCTACAGCTGAAGTTTTCAGAGACTTGTTCTCAGAATAAAAGAGATATTTGGTCACACTGGCTGAAGAATATATTGTTAATTTGTTTAGTCACTAAGTTGTGTCTGACTCTCTGATCCCGTAGTCTGTAGCCCGCTAGACTCCTCTGTCCATGGGGAACCCAGGCAACAATACTGGTGTGGATCGCCATTTCCTTCTCCAGGGCATCTTCTTGACCCATGGATCCAAGCCAGGTTTCCTGCATTGGCAGGTGGATTCTCTACCATTGAGCCTCCAGGGAAGTCCACATTGATAATAAACATTTTCAATTTTGAGTTTTTTCTATTGTCACTGTTTCAGATTCAGTCTAGTCCTACAATATTCTTCGGCTTATTGATATATAGTCTGCTCAACTGTAATAGACAGCTGCTTCCTGCCTACATCAGTTAGGGCTCAATCAAAAAAGCAGGATCATTAGGAGCTACATGCAGAGAAATTTATTCAATGAATTATCTTATAGGGGATTTCTAGGCAATTTCTAAATCCATAAGGTGAACCATCAAGAGAGCAGTCTAGAATTCTTGGGCACAGGCAAAAGCTATTGTTGGACAAACAGAATTTCTTCTCTAGGGAAAATCTCAGTCTTGATTGAATCAGTTCCAGCCAGATTATCTAGGATAATCTTCCTTCCAATTGATTACAGGCTTTAATTACATCTACAAAATATCTTTACAGTAACACATAGATTAGTATTTCAATAATTGGGGTCTGAATCTTAGCTAAGTTTCACATCAAAAACAACACTACAGTTTGACATCTAGATACATCTCCTTAACCCATACTTAAAATCCAATAATAAAGTCATATTTCTACCTAACAGGATGTAACTATTCCATTTAAAAATGACAATGCTTACCTTTTTTTCCAGAGAGTATGAAGTCTTTGGATGATATTCAGTTTTTTCCAATATTCGATAATTTACTGTATTATAAAATTGACTAACATGAATACATCTTACGTTGGATGATAAGGTAATAAAAGAGACAAGAGAACAAAGATCTTTGATTAATATATATGCAAACTTATTCAAAATAAAGCAAAGAAACTATACTTATAGCTATTATAGTCCTTGTTTCTGCAACCGGTTGGATGATTGTAATTGTAGCTAGTATTTATAACTACTTTCTCTTACTTAATGGTTGTTGTTTAGTAGCTAAGTCATGTTCGACTCTTTTGTGATCCCAAAGACTGTAGCCCACCAGACTCCTCTGTCCGTGGGATTCTCCAGGCAAGAACACTGGAGTGGGTTACCATTTCCTCCTCCAGGGGAGCTTCCTGACCCAGGGATTGAACCCCTGTCTCCTGTGTCTCCTGCACTGGCAGGCAGATTCTTTATCACTGAGCCATCTGGGAAGCCCCCAGAACGGGCCAAAGTTGCACACCCAAAGGAGAAATGCACTGCTCCTCAAATCTAAATAGGCCCACTGGGCATTATGCTGCTTTTCTGGTTATATGAGGGCCAGACAATAACTTATTCTTCATCTCAGAAGGAATATATTGACCTGCCTCTTATTATTGCATCCCTAGAGATAGCTGAGATGGAAGACTTCTGAATTTCTGTGAAATGTATTTTCTACCTTCTGTAACACAAATACCTAGAGTAGTTGCTACTTTCTGCTCACTAGATCCAATCAGCATAATAGCATTAATATAAAGGACCAATATGTCATTTCATGGAAAGAAAAAGTGATTAAAATCCCTGTGTAGTAGATTATGACATGGGGTTGAAAAACTGATATACTCCAAGGTAAGGCCGTGAAGATTTATTGTTGGCCTTTCCAACTGAAAGAAAACTACTATTACTGATCTCTACAAACATACATAGAGAAAAATTGATTTTCCAGGTGAATAGCTGCATATCAAATACCAGTGGATGTGTTCATTTACTCAAGCAATGAAACAACACCTGGGATTGCAGCTGCAATTGGAGTCCCTACCTGATTAAATTTATAATAATATACTGTCATTCTCCAAGAACCATCTGTTTTGTGCACAGGCCAAATAGCTGAGTTAAATGGAGATATGGTGGGAAGTCACCATGCCTGCATCTTTCATGTCTTCCAGGATCATAGTAGTGCTTTTGGCTTTTTATTTTCCTAGGTGTAGGGAGCTGTAGTGACTTCCACTTGGTCTTTCCTTCCATGATATCGTTTACTCACAGGTCAGAGAATCAATGGAGATTCTGCCAATTTCTAAACATGCCTATTTCAATTATTAATTCTGGAATGGAGAAATAATTGTTGTTGTTGTGGTTGTTGTTGTTTAGTCCCTCAGTCATGTCCGACTCTTTTGCAACCTCATGGACTATGGCCCTCCAGACTACTCTGTCCATGGGATTTCCCAGGCAAGAATACTGGAATGCATTGTAATTTCCTTCTCCCAACCCAGGGATTGAACCCATGTCTCCTGCAATGCAGGCAGATTCTTTACTACTGAGCCACTGGGAATCAGGAGAAGTAATTACAGATGGGTTATTACACACACTGAGTCCACGGTGGGATGGACTTGAGCTAAAATCTGACCTCTACTAGTCTCTACAATGATTGGTAGAACAGAGTGACATTTTTGGGGTATCCAGAAATTAATGTCAGTTAAGAGCCAGGGTTCAGTAATCCCCCTAAAGTGTAATGGTTCCTGTTTCCCCAGTACAGTCACCTTGACAAATGGCCCTAGGTCCCTTTGGAGAAGGCTAGGAGAAATATGAACAATACCATATTGTTTTGGCAGTTAACGGGGTTCTTCTTCAAGGGAACCTATCCCCACCTTCATTTAAGGATTCTGGGACATAAACTATCTCAGTTAGGAAATTGACTCAGGTGCCATGCCTTAGTCACAAGACTTGATGATTCAAGTTAGACTTCTAAACAGATGGGCTATTCACTAAACCTGAATAGTCTTTTTTTTTTGTATGGAGACCATGACCTACTAATTAATGCCATATATCTCCTATAAGTTAGATTATTCTGCTTACTGCTTAGAATCTGCTGTCTATTACAGTCACCACACCTATTATTACCCCCATTTCATGTAGGGGATCCCAGTTCAATGGTAGCACTTTCCACTGTAATTCCTACTTACAAAGAAGAGCAAATAGATTTCTTAAGGATGTTGCAGCTCCCCTCAAGCTTATTTCTCATGTGTGTTAGTAACTTAGTCATGTCCAGTTCTTTGTGAACCCATGGAATGTAGCCTGCCGGGCTCCTCTGCCATGGAATTCTCCAGGCAAGAAAACTGGAGTGGGTTGCCATTTCCTTCTCCAGGGGATCTTCCTGACCCAGGAATTGAACCTGGGTCTCCTGCATCACAGCAGATTCTTTACCAGCTAAGCTATAGGAAAGTATATTTTCTCATAGTGGTTGTAAAAGGTTTCCTCTGGGCCCTTCTAATTGGGTGATCAGGTCTTACCTGATGTAGTCATTCTATTATTACAGCTTCCCTAAGACTTTGCATACTGGAGTGGGTTGCTTTTTCCTCCTCCAGGGGATCTTCCTGACCCCGGGATTGAACCTGTGTCTCATACATCTGCATTGGCAGGCAGGCTCTTTACCACTAGCACCACCTGGGAAGCCCAGAGTCAGTAATACCTTTAAATCTAATCAGATGATAGAACCAATTCCAGAAACCACAGAAACAATTCAGAAAAGTTATCTTCCTGATTGTGTTCCCCTAGAACAACTTCTAGTGCCAAAAATGTTTCAATTTGGATTATCAGATTAATCCAAAGGAACAGAATCAGTAGGAGATACATATGAAATTTTTTGCAAGGAATTGATATACATGGTCATGGGATCTGGCTAGGCTAGCCTAAAATCACTAAAACAAGCTATTAGGAAGGGCAGACTGGAATTCTTGAATATGAGTGGCAGTTGCTGGCCACAGGTTAAATTTTCTTCTGCTTCAGAGAAGCCTCAACCTTTCTCTGAAGGCCTTTTGATTGGTTGCACCAGGCTCAGTCAAGTGATTAATTAAAAGAAAGTGAAAGTCGCTCAGTTGTGTCTGACTCTTTGCGACCCCATGGACTATACAGTCAATGCAATTCTTTAGGCCAGAATACTGGAGTGGGTAGCCTTTCCTTTTTCCAGAGGATTTTCCAAACCCAGGGATAGAACCCAGGGACTTTACTTACATGTACAAAATACCTTTATGGCAACATCTAAATTAGTGTTTGATTGAATAAGTGGGAGCGATAGCCTATTCAAATCAACACCTTAAAAACTCCATCACATGTTACATTAGAAAATGTCAACTTTATTGAAAAATGGACTATATGTGTACCATCACCACCTTCTCTTCTGTTATAAAATTTTTCCTTTAATTTCTTAATAGTGCAAATTGTTATGTACAAAATAAGCTACAAGGATATATTGTACAACAAGGGGACTATAGCCAGTATTTTAAAATAACTATAAAAAGGGTATAACTTTTAAAAATTGTGGATCACTATATACATCACTATATACATATATATACAGACTATATACATCTATAACTTATGTAACGTACATCAGCTATACTTAGATAAAACTTTTTTTAGAATTTTCCATTGATTTCTTATAAAAATCAAGGAATAAAAATTCCTAAATAAAGGAACCATAGTATGGTCAATTTGAATATCAGAGGTAGAATTACTAAACCAACATTTTTATATTTATTAGATATCATGTTAGATATAAAAGTATTGTACATATTATATATCAATCTAAATGTACTCTTTTTTGTATTTTTAAAAATTTATTTATTTTTTATTGAAGGATAATTGCTTTACAGAATTTTGTTGTTTTCTATCAAACCTCAGCATGAATCAGCCATAGGTATACATATACCCCCTCCCTTTTGAACCTGCCTCCCATCTCCCTTCCCATTAAACCCCTCTAGGTTGGTACAGAGCCCCTGTTTGAGCTTCCTGAGCTACACAGCAAATTCCCGTTGGCTACCTATTTCACATATGGTAATGTAAGTTCCCATGTTACTCTTTTCATAATGTATTATTTTAATTTGAAAAAAACTTTGAAAATGTTTAGAATATAATTTAAAAGAAACAGAATAGGATACAAAGTAGATTAAATGTAATCATATTTGTGTATGAGGCAGGTGCATTAAGCAACAGAATTTAAGATATTCTGTCAGCATTTTCTGTGTGTGGAAAGAGAGCTGTGAATAACCTGAGGGTTGATTTCTGATGATTTTTATTTAATCACTTGAACACTTTTCTTTGTTCATGAAATTGTAAGCCATCCTGGCACCCATTTCTCCAGAGCAGGTTGAAACAGGATCTTTTGTGGTCTGAAAAGGTGGCAATCCCACTCAGTACAAGGAACAGTTCCTGTGGGAAGAAGTGAACCAATTTACACAGGGACCTCTAGGGAGGAAAGAAATATAAACCTCACCTTTCCTTATAGAAAAGTACTTCTGATGAACTGAGGTGGCCTGGATTGGGTCCCTTGAAAGAGAGGAGTCAAAGACTGCAAAGAGAAACTCACCTTCAGCGACAAGAAGGGTGTATTTGGGCTGCTGAGTGGAGTCCAACACAAGGGACAGGTGTGATTTTAGGTGGTGGTTGGTTCTGCCATAACATGAAAGAAGGAGCAGAAACCTAGGTCAATGGAGCACCTGCAGACCTGGGAAATGTTTACTGGAGCAGCTGCAGTTTCAGAGCCTCAGGGCTTGGCACCAGTGTATCCTTTAAAAGATAATCTGAAGCTATGCTCTTCTGCCAAAAGCACTATCTTGTTACAGGTAATACTAGCATTTTAACTGTGATAATTCTCAAAATTGCAACATAACATTGAAACAGAGCAGGACTCTATGGCCCTTGCTGCACCCACCCCCCACATCCTCTGCCTGCCTTTTGTCTGTGGAAAAACTTTAGCCAAAGAGTAAGTTTACCCAGAGAAGTTAGAAACAAAGGAAACAGTAGGAAAACAGAAACAAAACAAAACAAAAAACAGTAAAAGGAGACCAAATAATAATAATTTAATCATTAAGATTGCCAAAGGCAAGAAATGGTTTGAATGTCATTCATGTGCCAGGCATGTCCATGGATTAGACATTTGTTAGATGTTATTGATTGAGAAATTTTCCACCTTCAACAGTCTAGGGATGAAGATGCATAAGCAAGCAGACCATTGTAATTTTCTGTGGTTCTCTACCACTAGCGCCACCTGGGAAGCCCGGTCATTAAGTATAGTCAAGTACTTTTAGTTCCTCCTCAAAGGGCTATAGGTAACATTATGTACTGTATCCGGTGAGTTGTCTTACAGATGCTGAAACTTCTACCTGGTGGAAGAAGTTAACTACATAATGACCAGACTGTACCTGTGACATAAGCTGCCACAATTTCAAGAAACAGTCTCAAACAAATGGAAACAAACTGACTCTGCAACTAAACATTAACTGTACCTAACAATCAAGATGATGTTGATCACCAATTTAAAGATAACTGTCAGAGCTGACTGGGTTGTTTCTGCCTGCAACACCCACCCCGCCACCTGTCTATAAAAGCTTTTAGCCCCTGCTTGTCAGTTGGGGGAGTCACCCTTTGGACTTTGGACAGATGTTCCTCCCTATCCCTCCCAACCCACCACGCCAGCACTCTCACCTCCCCATGCCAGCCTCTAAAATAAAGCAAACTTTCCTTCCCACCAACCTGGCCTCTTTATTGGCTTCTGAGCAGCCAGCAGCCAGACCAAACTTTCTGTAACAGCATGAAACACATAAAACCATAGACATAAGTGGTCAATTTTTGTGTACAATTAGCCCTCAAGGCAGTATCTCCTTTGAAATTAACTTTCAGGGTCCACTCAGTTTCTCCACACAATCTCCCCAAGTTACAGAAGCATATAATGCTGGTAACACTAAAGAATAAATTTGTGCATAGAAGAAAAGGAAAAGGATATAAGAATATATATATACCAAAATTTAATTACATTTTCATTAGAGTATCTATTTTTCTCCTTTTGTCCTAGTTTCAAACTTTTGTTAAATTTTCTTATTTTATTTAATATACTTAATACTAGCTTTATAGTGCAGAAACTGATAAAAATTTGAAATATATTTTTTACCTTTCAATTATTATGTCATTCACATTATTTGAGCTTCTCTGGTGGCTCAGACAGTTAAGAATTTACCTGCAATGTAGGAAACCCAGGTTCGATCCCTGGGTCAGGAAGATCCCCTGGAGAAGGGAAATGGCAACACATTTCAGTATTCTTGCCTGGAGAATTCCATTACATGCTTAAATTTTTGTATTAAATTATTGATTTTTGACACATATTTAGGTTATTTGGAATTTTTCTTTACACTTTGCCTGTAGCATATATTATAGGTTGAATGGCATCATCAGCTCAATGGACATGAGTCTGAGCAAACTCCAGAAGATAGTAAAGGACAGGGAAGCCTGGTGTGCTGCAGTCCATAGGGTTGCAAAGAATCACACATGACTTAGTGACTGAACAGCAATAGCATATACTAAAATGAAATATTAAGAATTTTCTGGAGATTTGGTTAAAATGATGCACAATTTCTTCCTCTTTAGAAGGTATGAAATATCCCTAACCTTACCTATCTCTATACTTTTATAAGAAAGTGCTATGAATCACTGAATGATAAATTGGATTTCTTCCAAGTAACCCTCAAGATACAACTTGCATCTTTGATCATTCTATTGTGTGCTTTGGAAGGGTGCCCCAGTTGCACTATATTAATAAACTTTTAGACCATCTTCATTTTATTGATTTTAGGTTGTTTTCACCAATGAGCAATTCTGGTAGGAGTTAGGAAAGTGATATTGGGTTATTTTTTATTCTGGCTTTTCTCATAGTTCACATCAGGAAATTTATTTTATACAGTTCTCTCTTTGGATTCTAACTGTTCCTTCCCCTTGGACACTGAGTTTACTATTAGTAACTAATCTCAATTTCCATTGGCCCTGGGTTTCTACACAATTCAGTAAATCCTGCCCATAATTCTTTTCAGAAGATAATTTATGACATGATGCTCAAGACCGAAGGAATCATGTGTTTGGAGATCTCTGACTAATAAAGTAATTGGTAGCAGGTATAGTTCTATGAGGGCTTCCCTGGTGGCTCAGAAGCTAAAGAATCTGCCTGCAATGTGGGAAACCTGGGTTTGATTCCTGGGTTGAGAAGATCCCCTGGAGAAGGGAATGGCAACCCACTGCAGTATTCTTAGCTGGAGAATCCCATGTGCAGAGGAGCCTGGTGGGCTACAGTCCATGAGGTTGAAAAGAATCGGACATGCCTGAGTAACTAAGCAGCAACATCAGAAGCAGCAGCATCGCTCTACGAAGTACACCCTCGAAGTAAGACTCTGGGTTGGTTGCTCACATTTGAGGTGTGTGTGGACCATCTTCTGGCTGGGAGAGGGGAGAATGGTATCTATGTCAGGTGCTACCATCACAGATATTCAAATTACCCATAGCAGGTGCAGGTGATGATGAGTACAGAAGATAAACCATTGAGAGGCCAAATAATTGAATAGTTTTTAATGAAACAATGATTATTAATTGTGTATATATTTGGTGTCTTATAAATGCTCTCCAAAGTTCACACCAAAAAAAAAAAAAGGGGGAAATGAAGGTTGTAAAATTCTCATTCAGAATTTAAGTGGAAAATGTTAAAGCTTTGATGGTAGCTTAGAACAAATCTCTCATCTCCTAAAGTGCCAAAGCAGTTAAGCTCCCTTCCTTGGGAGTGTGGAGATTCAGCCACTGGACCACCAGGGAGTCTGAGACTGGATTTTTAAAAGTTGCAATTGTAGTACCAGTGAGATTCTCGATTCATTAGGTCTTAAGGGATGAGCAAGTCACTACAGGGGAAGCAATGGGATTCCAAGAAACAGGATGAAAAGATTGTGGAAGACATGACAAGGCTGAGAACTTTAATCTCCAAATTTCCATAAATCTCCCTTATCTGCCATCTTACAACTTTACAAACATACTCAGCACAGGGGATTACCACAGCTTGTTATTGTCAAGTTTAACTGTTCATCACTGATTTATATGTCAATCTCTTATAGAACACATTTAATTACTAGATTCTTCCTGTATCTGAGTCAGTATATGAGAGTACACAGTAGACTGATCTTTTTACCTCCAAAACCCCGAAAAGATGCACAGCCATTCAAGTTTTTCTATGTGCCTGTAGCAGGCAGAATTCTAAGATGGTCCCCAGGATTCCCACCCATCTCTGTCTACTTGGACTTTCATAACAAATACTTCAGTTTAGTTTAGCTCAGTTGCTCAGTCATGTCTGACTCTTTGCAACCTCATGGACTGCAGCACGCCAGGCTTTCTTGTCCATCACCAACTCCCAGCACTTGCTCAAACTCATGTCCATCGAGTTGGTGATGCCCTCCAACCATCTCATCCTCTGTCATCCCTTTTTCCTCCTACCTTCAATCATTCCCAGCATTGGGGTCTTTTCTAGTAAGTCAGT
Source organism: Cervus canadensis (assembly GCF_019320065.1). NCBI lineage: Eukaryota > Metazoa > Chordata > Mammalia > Artiodactyla > Cervidae > Cervus > Cervus canadensis. The sequence continues at coordinate 40,214,042 of NC_057397.1, forward strand.
TATTTGCATCAGATGGCCAAAGTTTTGAAGCTTTAGCTTCAGCATCAGTCCTTCCAATAAATATTCAGGGTTGGTTGCATTTAGGATTAACTGATTTGATCTCCTTGTAGTCCAAGGGACTCTTAACAGTCTTATCCAGTACCACAGTATAAGAGCATCAATTTTTTGGCACTCAGCTTTCCTTATGGTCCAAACCTCTATTTGTACATGACTATGGACCTTTGTCAACAAAGTGATGTCTCTGCTTTTTAATACACTAAGTTTGTCATATATTTTCTTCCAAGGAGCAAGTGTGTTTCAATTTCATAGCTACAGTCACCAGCCCCAGTGATTTTGGAGCCCAAGAAAATGAAGTCTGTCACTGTTTCCATTTTTTCCCCATCTATTTGCCACGAAGTGATGGGACCTGTTGCCATGACCTTCATTTTCTGAATGCTGATTTTTAAATCAGCTTTTTCATGCCTCCCCATATATTGTATACTTTCTGTATAGTCCCCTCCTCTTGGTTGTGGGTAAAGCACATAGGTAAGATGTACTATCACTCTCATTATATGCTTTGTTATAAGCAAGAGGGATTTTTGTAAATATAATTAAAACACATGACTGAATTAATCAGAAGGGAGATAAGCTAAGTTGAAGCTTCCCAAGTGGCGCTAGTGGTAAAGAACCCACCTGCCAGTGAAGGAGACATGGCTTCAATATCTGGGTTGAGAAGATCGCCTAGAGGAGGGCATGGCAACCCACCCCAGTATTCTTGCCTGGAGAATCCCATGGACAGAGGAGCCTGGAGGGCTACAGTCCATGGGGTTGCAAAAAGTCTGACACAACTGAAGAGATTTAGCACGGGCGAATCTGATCTACTCAGGTAAGCTCTTAAGAAGTGGTCTAGAATTTAAAATGTAATGAGTCAGGGAGATGCCCTCTTTACAGTTTTGAGGAGGAGAACAAACTAACCATTTTTTGAACTGCTGCAGAGGAGAGTGACTTTTAGGACCTCAGTCTATGACTGCAAGGAACTGAATTCTGCCAACAACTAGAATGTGCTTAAAAGAAAACCTCAAAGTTGCACAACAATGTAAATGTACTTACTGCCACTGAAGTGTATAGGTAAATATGGTTAAAAGAGTATGTTTTATGTTATGTGATCTTTACCACAATAACAAAAAATAAAAAAAGAAATGAAGAAAGAATTATATGTAAGAAGATAACAATATACCTACTTTCTAGGGTTGTGAAGACTGAATAGATTTTATACATGCAAAGTGCTTAGAACAGTGGCTGGCATAGAGTATACTCTCTATTAAAATTCTTCCTCCTCATCATCATTATCATGCTTGATGGGTCACATGAAAACACTTTCTGACCTCAGCTAAGCATCAAAATGTAACTCTTCAAAAGCTGATTTTTCAGTTATAATGGAAAGCAAAGGAAGAGAAAGAAATGTGTTTTATATCCACATGGCTCCCTTTGTATGCAAATTATCAGTGGCCAGTCATTCTAAATGTTTTAACATGTTATCTAATAAAAACAACAATATCATTTTGAAAAAAAAAGAAAAGAAAGCTTCAAATTTCACGTGCGGTCCCAACCTGGCTGACACTTCTCAGCCATGCAAGACTTTGTCCAGAGAACCCAGTTGAGTCATGCTTGGAATGCTGATTATGGAACTGTAAGATGATGAATGGGGGCTGTTTTCAACTCTAAATTTGCAGTGCTTTTTAATGTAACAACCAAAAATTATTACACTGTCTCTGACAAACTGCCCTAACTTGGTGAACAGTGTGATAAAACCACCATTCAGCAACCTGATGTGAGTTGATATGACTTTTTCACTTAAACTTAATAAGGCTGATTATCACATATGTATAATTATATAGAGAGGCTTTTATTTATAGTTTTTAGAATTTGAAAATTTCTTAGAGCTTATCAAATACAGCCTCCTTTACTTCATATAAGGAAAAGTGAAAGTGAAAGTCACTCAGCCATTTCTGACTCTTTGCGACCCCATGGATTATACAGTCCATGGAATTCTCCAGGCCAGAGTACTGGGGTGGGTAGCCTTTCCCTTCTCCAGGGGATCTTCCCAACCCAGGGATCCAACACTGGTCTCCTGCATTGCAGGTGGATTTTTTACCAGCTGGACCAACAGGGAAGCCCTTATGGAAAAGAGTGACCAAAATGATTAACAAACCATTAACAAATGATTCCCAAATCATCCATGGCCTGGGTAGGACTTGAAGCCAGGGTGTTAGTTACAAATTTGGCTCTTTTTAACTAAAAGGAAGAAGAACTAAAGAGCCACTTGATGAAAGTGAAAGAGGAGAGTGAAAAAGTTGGCTTAAAGTTCAACATACAGAAAACGAAGATCATGGCATCCAGTCCCATCACTTCATGGCAAATAGATGGGGAAACAGTGGAAACAGTGGCTGACTTTATTATTTTGGGCTCCAAAATCACTGCAGATGGTGACTGCAGCCATGAAATTAAAGGACGCTTACTCATTGGAAGGAAAGTTATGACCAACCTAGATAGCATATTAAAAAGCAGAGACATTACTTTGTCAACAAAGGTCCATCTAGTCAAGGCTATGGTTTTTCCAGTGGTCATGTATGGATGTTAGTGTTGGACTATAAAGAAAGCTGAATGCCGAAGAATTGATGGAAACAGTGGCTGACTTTATTATTTTGGGCTCCAAAATCACTGCAGATGGTGACTGCAGCCATGAAATTAAAGGACGCTTACTCATTGGAAGGAAAGTTATGACCAACCTAGATAGCATATTAAAAAGCAGAGACATTACTTTGTCAACAAAGGTCCATCTAGTCAAGGCTATGGTTTTTCCAGTGGTCATGTATGGATGTTAGCGTTGGACTATAAAGAAAGCTGAATGCCAAAGAATTGATGCTTTTGAAGTGTGGAGTTGGAGAAGACTCTTGAGAGTCCCTTGGACTGCAAGGAGATTCAACCAGTCCTTCCTAAAGGAGATCAGTCCTGGGTGTTCATTGGAAGGATTGATGTTGAAGCTGAAACTCCAAAACTTTGGCCACCTCATGCGAAGAGCTGACTCATTTGAAAAGACCCTAATGCTGGGAAAGATTGAGGGCAGGAGGAGAAGGGAACAAAAGAGGATGAGATGGTTGGATGACATCACTGACTCAATGGACATGCGTTTGGGTAAACTCCAGGATTTGGTGATGGACAGGGAGGCCTGGTGTGCTGAGGTTCATGGGGTCACAAAGAGTCGAACATGACTGAGTGACTGAACTGAACTGAGAAATTATCTATAAAGAGAAGGTAATAACATACCCACTGTCTAGTGTTGTGAACTGAACTGAGGAATTATCTATAAAGAGAAGGTAATAACATACCCACTGTCTAGGGTTGTGAAGACTGAATGGATTGTATATATGTAAGGTGCTTAGAACAGTGGCTGGCATAGTCACTGTTAAATATTTTTTAAAAGATTTCTGAATTTTATAAAAAATTAAGGAATTAATAAGAACATAGACAGTGACTGTAGTGGATGTGATGTATTGCACAGATCTCTTTGTAGGAGTGAGGGGCTTATTTCTCCAGCTACTGAAGTGCTTCTAGCAGACAGTGCATAGCTATTAGCTATAGAAAATGTGTCAACTGGTGAGAGTCACTTTGCTCAATGTCTTGTCCCCTTCCTGGGACAGCTCACAGGCAAAGACTGATTCTGGCTTTCTCCAGCAACTTGGGACAATTCTGACGTGCTGTGTCAGCTTGGATATCCATATAGGAGGATCTGTATCATTCATTAAACTGCACAAAATCCAGTTTCTCTCTTTTTACTTCTTTTTGAAGTCTGACTTTTCATTAGCTCAAATTATTGCTCTTCTAAAGTAACTTCAGTCTTTATTGATTTCAAAAGTTCTTGTGCATGTGTTAACACATGAAACAATAGCTGTTTATATGTAAGTTCCATTAGCAGATGAACTAGCAGTCAAACAATGCCACTATCATTGGATATGTCAAAAAAGCAAATCGGTTAATTCCAATAATAGATTGAGTTTTCATCTAAGTAAGTCGTGGAATCAGAGTGAAACTTTTTTTTATAACATTTTTAAGCATATCGTCTTTAATGTTGGAATGCATTTTTGTTCAGATATATTTTATTTTTAATGAAACACAGAAATTATACTTGCCACATATAAATCAAATAGAATATCTCTTTCTCAGGTTAATTACATTATTTGTCAGATAAAATTAATTGAAATACTTAAATTTTTATTTAAAAATTTATACAATTTTTAAGGGTTACTTTCTATTCACAGCTATTGCAGCGTATTGGCTGTATTCCCTGTGTTGTACAATATGTTCCTGAGCCTCTCATACACCTAATAGTTTGTACCTCCCACTCTCCCACCCTTATAATGTTCCTCTCTTCCTCCCCACTGGTAACCACTGGTTTGTTCTCTACATCTGTGAGTCTGCTTCATTTTTTGATAGTCACTAGCTTGTGGTTTATTTTAGATTTCACATGTAAGTTATATCACACATATTTGTCTGTCACTGTCTGACATTCTCACTTAGCATAATGTCCTCTAAGTCCAACCATGTTGCTACAAGTGGCAAAATTTTCATTCTTTTTTATGCTGTGTAGTATTCCATTGTAATATATACCAGAACATCTTTATCTATCATGTTGATGGACACTTAGGTGGTTCTCATATCTTGACAATTGTAATTAATTCTACCATGAATTAACCCAGGAGTGTAATTGCTGACTCATATGGTAATTCTACTTTTAGTTTGTTTCAAAATTTATTTTGTTGAACACTTATGATTTTTGTGAATGATAATGTAAATTAGTTTAAAAGATCAACCCTGAAAAAAAATTTTAGTGGCTGTATGTATACAAAACTTGGTGAGATAAAACCTGCAACTCAAAAAGAATGGTCTTACTAAGTTGAGAAACTTTTAAGCAGAAATGTACTTGGAATTCATAGCGCCACACAGGTTATTCATAACTAATATCCCACCAATTAAAATAGAAACTGTAATTGTCAGAGTAATTAAACTATGCTTTTTTTTTTAATGAGAGACTGGTTTTCAAAACAAATACATTCTAAGCATTGATCTCAACGCTGGTTGCTGTCAAGATTATACCTGCTTGAGCATTAGAAGAACTGCTTTGTAATTCAGCCTAAAAGTATTTAACAATTGTGATGCCAAAATCTAGCTTGTGAAGTTTTGCCAATTTGCAATTCTTGAAATTAAAGCTTGCAAAAAGACAATTTTGAAATACCGAAGTAGGAAATGAATCAATTGAACAATGAAAGATCAAACAGTGGAAAATATTAATTTCAAAATTCTATTATTGGATGTCAGATTATTTCAACTTGTAGGAAATATCTTAATAAAACATCTACTTTTCAATGGGTAAACTCTTAATGTGTAATAAAATGGAGAATGGAAATTTGAAACCTCTGTGATGACTTTTATCTAATAAAGACATTTATTGAAGAAAAGCACTCTGAATGGAAACAGAAAGATAGAGCCTTCAGAAACATTTGGGCTAAAATATATACACATTTCAATATCAAAGGAAACACTTAATTTGAGAATATGCTGTATTTAGCAAACATTTTCTGAGGTAAGCAGGTACTTTTGTACATGTAGGGAGAGTATTTTCTCAACTAAAAATACCAGGTTTTACTCAGACAGGTCAATTATAGATTTCAACAATTTCAAATTTATTAACATAGAATTTAAACTTTGAAGATTTCAGGCAACTTTATGAAAAAAAATGGTAAACAACACAACAATATTTAAAAAATACATTCTCTACAAGTGAAATAATATGACACACACAGTATTATACATACAACTAAGAATAAAATGTATGAATATATAACAAGAAGAATCATTCTGGTTATGCTATTTAATATTTAAATGTTCAGATAATTAATACAAAGACTTTTTGTTTTAATGAGTACAAATATATTGATTTTTTAAATAGATAGCTTTATTTAAAAAATATTTTTAGAGGACATCTCTGCAGTCTAATGATTAGGATTCCATGCTTCTACTGTAGAGGGCATGTGTTTGATCCCTGGTCAGGGAACTAAGATCTTGCATGACATGAGGCATGGCTGGAAAATATATATATATGTATATATATATATGCATATATATGTATGTATATAATTTATATACGTTTGTCAACTAGTATATACTTAATTTTGAAATACATAAAATTGTAGTTTTTTTAATCCCTCTTTTTAGTCCAGAAGTGTTCTGGTTTGAATAATAATTTATATGGACCTCCCAATAATAGACAAATCAGAAGATAATTAATACAGTGTAATACTGCAGGGGTGGTATATAAAATTCTTTAGCAACACAGAAAAAAGTGTGTATAACCCATTCTCTGATGGGGAGAGAATCATGAAATGTTTTCTAGAGGAAATGACTCCATTAAGATCTGAAGTTGAGAAATTGTCCACGTGTACAAGAGACAAGGAAGAATATTTCAGGAAGAGTGAACACTGTAAAACCAGCTCAGAGACGAAACCAAGGCTACCTATGTGATAAGCAGAGTCTTTAGTGTTACATAAAGGAATTTGAAATTAAACCAAAGGCAAGGAGAAAGTCAATACAGTGTTTTAAATAGAGTAGTGTCCTGAGAAAGCTTTTCTGAGCAGCGTTTAGAAGATCGCCTCCAAAATACAAGAGTTCCCTCATCTTTTATTGATGGATTTTCGAGCCTAATGTGCTGTACCTCTGACCTTGAGCTTTCTCCTTTCAGGTATAGATTCCCTAGGCTCAGAAATCCCAAAGTGCAACCCTCTGAAATTACAGATTGAAGCTCTATTAGTATTCATGTCCCTTCCTCATGTGGGCTGATCTGAACTAATTACTACATCTCTACAGAGGTGGCCATAATCTTGGAGGCTGAACTCAGCTAAATAGCTTAAATGGTGAGCCCAAGACTGGCAAGGTGGCAGGAGAGTTTTGAGATACATTCAGGCTGATAATTTCATAAGTTATCAGTTCCGGGAAGAGAGCTTTCATTGTTCACTAACAAAGTCTGGCATAGTGTGCCATACACAATAAACACTCAATAAATATTAGTTAGAACAAAACCAAGAATCTTGACTATGTTTTAGGCCTATCACTGACAAAGAAATTCAAAACACCACTGTTTGATTCTTTTTTGTTCTTAGAGTTGTCTTTTTCTATTATTTGTTTTGATGGGTAATTAAAATAATGCTTTCCTTGGTTGAAATGCTTAGAAAAAAGCTCCCTGAGTAAATATGGTAGCATGCTATTACTCACTCATCATTGCCAGGTATATGGAGCAGTGATAACCAACATGATTTTCAGTGGCAATGGAATAATTTTAATTTTGTATTCCTGGGATAGCTCTTGATCTCCACCGCTGCTGGTTCTCAGTCGCATTGGTGGGTGTCACATGGTTCCCTGTAACCTGAAATCAATTTTACTGAGTTAACTAAGCTACCTTTTCCCTTGTATCAATACAGAAATCTTGGATAAATTCATGTACATCAGATTATTCTTAATGAAACTGTAAAATAGTAATTGATGCAATTGAAAATGGACTGGGCTTGCTTCGGCAGCACATAAACTAAAATTGGAAAGTAGACCAAATTCTGTATAGTCAAACAAAAAACTTCAGTTAGGGAGGCATACTTTTAAAAGTAGAAAAATATATCAAAGATCGGAATTGTTGAACGCAGTTGTGGTTGTATTAGCAGACAATAGACTGTCAATTAATGTCAGTGATATTATGAAATTATATATATATATTATGATACATAAATATTAAATTATATAGTCAAGCATTTCTCTAAATCAAAGGGAGTCCCTGCATTTGGAGTAAGACCACTCAACTGCAGACCCAAAAACTGTGTTCACAGGTTCAAGGGGAATGATAATGATAAGTTCAAATCAAAAGGGACCCTTAGAAATGCATGTGTGTGTAACTTGGGAGACCTCCCCACCGTCCTCTGCAACATTCACAGCCTCAGTCCATCTGATTTGGGAACATTGGTGCTGATCCCATGAGATCCTCTGTGCTGTGTGCTATGCGTAGTTGCTCAGCTGTGTCTGACTCTTTACGATCCCATGGACTGTAGCCCACCAGGCTCCTCTGCCCACAAGATTTTTCATGCAAGAATACTGGAGTGAGTTGCCATTTCCTCCTCCAGGAAAACCGTGAAGTGGGAAGAATTTATCTTTGGAAACACTCTATCTCCCTTTTCTGTACGTTTGCTATCCTGGAAGCAAATGGTGAGGATCCCCATCCCCACCCCCACCCCACTCACTGAACTGGACTGTAGCCCTTTATTCTTGTTCTTTTCTGTCTCCATAAGACTCTTGGGACTCCCAGGTCAGATCTCATTCCCCGGGCTTCAATTCCCAAATTATTTAAAAGAAAGGCTCCTTAAGTATGTATGTAAAACATACATTGTCTGGAGTCCTTGCACAATGCTACCTGGAAATCAAGGTTCCAGAAAAACTAATGTCCTTAACACCTTCCAGGAATGTTTCCTTCATCTGATGACATTAACTGAAATGTAGTTCTTCCCTGAGAACACTGTTGTTTTCTGTAGCACTTTCAAGTGTTGACTTCTTTTACTTCCACATACCTCAACGCAGAAGTATAGGTGTATTTTTCTTTTTCTAAGACCTACTCTAAGAAGTGAAAGTATTTATCAGTGCAATTTCTTTGCCTTGCTTTTGGGATACAATTCACCTAACATTAAATATTTAATTGCCTTCTTTGTGGATAGGACTTGTGGATCAGTACACAATCATATATATTCTGACAGAGTAGTATATTATAAATCAAAACATCTTTTATATGGCTTTAAACTATCTTTTCCCTATTTTGACATAATAGCAATATTCTTCAGAAAATTCTCTATGCATAGACTGACACCTAATCTCCTTTTCTCATATGCCAAAAAGATTTTCATAAATGCTGATATACTTATAATTGATAATATTCTGGTAAATCATACTTTGAAATAGACAGTTCAGGCACTGAGAAGGTAGGTATGGGCTGATTAAGCAGATTTCATAATCATTCAGACAAGAGGAAATATGGAACTTTACTTTAGCAAGGTTTGCTTGCTTTCCTTAAGGAAGGCAACACTGTTAACTTAAGGCCTGTTGGTTTCTCAAATCTAGTCTGCCTTAGCCATATTGATGCCAAAGAGAAGTGCGGCGTGAAAATGTATTATCTTGAGACAATGTCTAGGAGATTAAAGACATAACAGGCAGTGAGTATGTCTATTTCCTTGTATTTATTTCTTTGTCTACCCTATCCTCGAACAGGCCGGGAATTAATAAAGCTCAGTTTGTTTGATCCATGTGAACAGGTTAGAAAATATTGCTTCAAAATAATCTAAAACAATGCCTTACAGGTATGTTAACTCACTGTATCCTATGCAGAACTCATCGTGAGTCCTCCCCAAACTTCACAACTTACTGACATCTAGCTCCTTCTATATTCTCTTTTATGACTATTGGCATAAAAAATTCCATTTGGTTAGCAAATCCAGAAATTTAGGGGTGATCTTTAAGCCTGCCCTCTCTCTTAACCATCTCATTATACAAACTCCACTTCATACCCTGCATTTGAATAGCTGCCATTTTATTTCCTAAATTTGTCCCCAAATACTTCTCTTACCTCTCACCACAGCTTCAACTTCAAGATCTCATTGGGCTTTTTTTTTGCACCAAAATTATTGCAATATTACTCTAACTAGCTTCTCAACTTAGTCTTCCTTTTAGATAATCCATCATCTAACAGTTGTCCAAAAAAATCCTTTAAAGTCACATTTATCATTCACTATGTTATTCTTTAGTTAAACTCCTTTAGTGAATTCACATATTGAAGAAAAAACACACTTATAGATAGAATATAATAGATATGTACTGACTACTTGGGTTAAAAAATTTATTAACATTTTATCACATTTGTATCAGATATTTTTTCACTCCAAGAAATAAAAATTTGTAAGTACAATTGTTTATATTTATATATGAACAGGATAGCTATATTTTTAAATATAGACATTTAATTATCCCAATAAAATATGTATCTCCTACTTGCCAAGCTTCCATATATTTAGGCATCTGCTTCACCACTCTCTGCTTCCTCCTGTTGGTGAGCTTATCTATTCCTGTAACAATATCGTTCTCTTTAAATTACTGCAGTTAATTCTAGGGCAAGTATTCTTTCATTTTTCATTTTTTCCCAAATAGCCTTGTCTGTTTTCACCTGTAATAGTTTCATTTGATTTTAGAATCAGCTTAAGTTCTGTAATGAACCATTCTGAATTTTTATTTAAATTAAATTTCTTAGAGAATAATTTTGGAGAAATTGCCACATTTTTGTAATACACTTCTCATTTGCTAATATATCTCTACATTTATTCTGTTTTTTTTTAATCTTTAAATATCTTTTACATCTTTGTTAGATGTCCTTGTGAATATTATGTTCTGTTGTTCTTGTGATATACAGTTTCATTATTATTGTGTTTTTTATATTTTTAACTTTTTTACAGGTGTATAAAACCCTATTGAGTCTTGCATATTGATTTTGGGTCTAGCAATATTGCTGTACACTCTTAGTTTAAAAGCTCATCTGCAAAGTCGTTTGGATTATCTATGTACACAATAAAATGATTTTTAAATAACAAAAACACTGCCTCTTTATTTCCAGGCCTTATCTAATATGCCCTGTATTCTTGCCTTCATGTACTGGCAGCAAGTCATAAGAAGCATTTCAAAAACTGCATGGAATGAAATTACTGAAGGGAGAGGGAGGAACGACTTGGGGACAAAATTTTCTGGAGAATGCTTATATTGAGGGAGTCCAAAGATAGGCCAGAGAAACAGGCCAAAAATGATTAGGATAGAAAATAAATTTGGATATTACAGTGTCATGGAACTTGAGGAACACTTTCAGGAAGAAAGAGGTATCAAAAAAATAATCAAAGTTTCAAAGAGGCAATCATTTCTGAGAAAAATCCCCTGGATTTTGTAATCCTTGCTAATCATTGAAGAGAAATCAATTTCAGAAGAAAGGCTAGGGTGAAGTTAACTGCTAGATAAAGGACTACAGAATAGTGGTGAATTTAAGTTAGTGAAAAAACTACCCTTTCAAAATGTTCATATGAAAAAGAAATGAAGTTCTAGCTTAAATACTTATAGTGTTGAGAAAAAATATTCTGGTTTTAAAGAATAGGGAAGACAGAATTCATTGTAGTGATGGGAGTCAGAGAAGGCTGCCCCCAAATATGCAAAGGTGGCATATTGATGACTTTTAGTTAAAGTTATGTAAGAAACAACTGGTGCAAGAAGAACACTCCAATCCTACTTTGTTCCTCTGAGAGCAAGTAGCAAACTGCCACAGGAAGCTATCCTCCCTACACCAGGAGGATGAAGGGTAATCTTATTACTGGAGATAGGGAAGTCACAGCAGAGGAAGCTGCATAAACAAACCTGATAACTTCTTCATCAATTTGCTACGGCAAGCCCCAAATCCTGTGTTTTGTCAAATCTTTACAAAGGATTTATTTTTTGTCTAAAATATATATGTATATATATATATATATATATATATATATATATATATAAATCCATGGATTTCCCCTGGTGGCTCAGACTGTAAAGCTTCTGCCTGAAATGTGGGAGACCCGGGTTCGATCTCTGGGTTGGGAAGATCCCCTGGAGAAGGAAATGGAAACCCACTCCAGTACCCTAGCCTGGAAAATCCCATGGGCGGGGGAGCCTGGTAGGCTACAGTCCGTGGGGTTGCAAAGAGTTGGACACGACTGAGTGACTTCACTTTCCTTTCCTTTTCATAGTTCATCAGTAAAGAATCTGTCTGCAGTGCAGGAGACCTGGGTTTGAGTCCTGGGTGGAAAACATCCCCTGGAGAAGGAAATGGCAACCCACTCCAGTATTCTTGCCTGGAGAATCCCATGGACAGAGAAGCCTGGCGGGCTACAGTCCATGGGGTTAAAAGAGTTGGACATGACTTAGCAACTAAGCCACCACTTAGAGTCCAATTTAGTCACTTTAACATGATATTAAATTTGCTGTTCTCCTGTTAATCTATCATGTCAGTTCGGTTATTAGACCAGCTAAAAGAATGAAGGCTAGGGGGATGTTTTCCCTCTCCTATAATTTGGCATAGTTGGCTTCACTGAAGGATAAACTTCACAGGCTGGATGCTACTTGCTCTGAGGGCTGTTGCAACTGAAAGATTCCGGTACTTCTGATGAATGCCAGCAGAAAATAAATATTTTTGCATATGTCAACTCTCCCAAATTTCTCTGTATGCCCAGTAGAGATAGAGTGTGTTTTTTTATATCATATTTTACATCTTATTGTTTTGTGAATTCCTTAACTGCTTACTGTAGATAGCGAAGACTTTCCTCATTTGTCTTTTAGCCCCTTACTAGCTTTTTGTGTGCATGATTTCCTACCTTTACTATATGTTTGCCTTTCCTAGTGAGCCTTTTCATCTCGTAATTTTCTTGTTTCTAGGTGGCCTTTTTCTTTTTGCCTAGAAGAGTTTCTTTAACATTTGTCCTAAATCTGGTTTGATGTTGCTGAATTCTGTCAGCCTTTGCTTGCCTGTAAAGCTTTTGATTTCTGCATAAATCTGAACAAGAGACTTGCTGGATAGAGTATTTTTGGTTGTAAATTTTTCCCTTTCATCACTTTAAATATATGGTACCACTCCCTTTTGGTTTGTAGTCTCTGCTGAAAAATCACCTGTGGGAGTCTCCTTGCGGGTTGTTTGTTGTTTTTCCCTTGCTGCACTTAACATTCTGTCTTTATCTTTAATTTTTCTCATTTTGATTGCAATATGTCTTGGTGTGTTCCTTTTTGGGATCATTCTGTATGGGACTTTCTGTGCTTCTTGGACATGGGTGACTGTTTCCTTTCCCGGGTTAGTAAAGTTTTCAGCTTCTATGTCTTCAAATATTTTCTCAGACCCTTTCTCTCTCTTCTTCTAAGACCCCTATAGTGCAAACATCAGTGCATTTGACATTGTACCAAAGGTCTCTTAAACCATCCTTATTTCTTGGTATCCTTTTGTTCTTTTTCCTATTCAGTGGGAGTGATTTCTACTATTCTACCTTCCAGTTCACTGATAACATTCTTCTATATCATTTAGTCTACTATCGTTACTTCTACTATATTTTTCACTCCAGTTCTTGTATTCTTCATATCTGATAGTTCTTTATATTTTCTAACTTTTTGTCAAAAACCTTGAAGTTCTCACTCTGTGCATTCACTCTTTTCCTGAGTTCTTTAATCGTCTTTATGATGATTAACCTCAACTCTTTCTTGGGTAGGTTGCCTATCTTCATTCATTTTGTCTATATTGCTATTTGTATTTGTATGTATATGGTAAGTTAGTTATGTTTCTCAACCTTGGAGAGGTGGCCTTCAATAGGAGATGTCCTATGCATCCCAGTAATGAACTCCCCTCTTGTCACTCAAGCTATATGCTCTTGGGGTTCCCCCTAAAAGGGCTTCATGGGCCCTGCTATTGTTATGTGGGTAGTCTGATAGGATTGGTTAGCCCCTTGCTTGTTTGGTTGCCAAGTTCTGCCTTGTGTGGATGCTGCTGGCTGCTATTTATTGGGGTCTGATCATGAGGCAGCTGGATGTAGAACCTTATGGGGCCCTGGGGCTAATGCTGGCCCGTAGGTGGGAGAAGCCAGGTCCTGGGGTTAGTGTTGGGTTACTGGCAGGCAGAGCCAGTTTCTGGACTCTGGAGAGACTCTGCAGAGCTCGAGGATCCCAGAGCTTGTTCCAGATCATTGATGGGAGGGGGTTTGTTCCTAACTCCAGTGTGGAGTCCAGGGTGCCCTGAAGCTAGCATTGGCCTGCCTGTGGACAGTGCCAGGGCCCAGTTAGTCCCAGGGTAAGGTCTGTCCTACTCTGGATAAGCTGGGTCTGTAGGATGTGGGATCATAGTTTTCTTATTTCTAGTGCCTGGCTCCTGTTGGTTGAGGTTGGTCTAGAGGGTGATGTAGGCTTCCTGGAGGGAAGGGCTGGGGCCGGCCCACTGGAAGGTGGACCTGGGTCTTGGCTCTCTGGTGGGCAGGACTGTGTCTAAGGACTTGTCTAGAGGAGGCTATAAGCTTAGAAAGTCTTTGGGCAGCCTGTCTGCTGATGGGTGGAGTTGTGTTCTGCCCAAGTTAGTTGTTTGGCCTGAGGCATCCCAGCAGTAGTGCCTACAAGCTTTTGGGTGGGACCAGGTCTTGGCACTAATGAGCCAAGATGGCAGCCACCAACCTCTGTATTCATGAAGTACAATGTTCTGTATGGCTGCACCCGCTCTCTGTGTCCCCAAGGTGAGCTGCAGCCACCTTCTGCCTTTCCAGGAAACTCTCTAAGACTAGCAGGTTAGTGTGGCCCAGGCTTCTGTTAACTACTGCTCCGGTCCCAGGTCCCAGTGTGTATAAGATATTGTGTGCTCTCATTATGAGTGAAGTCTCTATTTCCCCCCAGTACTGTGGGGCTCCTGAAATGAAGCCTCACTGACTTTCAAACTCAAATGCTCTGGGGGCTCATCTTCCTGGTGCCCCAAGTGGAGGAATCCAAAATGGGGTTCAGAACTCTCACTCCTGCGGGAGAATGTTTACAATATATGTATTCTCCAGTTTATGGGTTGCACCTAGGGGTGTGGGATTTAATTATGTCACAAGTCCATCCCTCCTACCTGTCTCATTGTGGTTCTTTATGTCTTTAATTATATAAGATTTTTTTTCTGGTAGATTCCATTCTTTTTTGTCCATAGTTGTCTTGCAAACAATTGTGATGTTGGTGTGCGCATGAAAAGAGGTAAGTTTGGCATCTTTCTATCACTATCTTTTCACTGTCCTCAAGGGATTTTAAAATTCTAATCTGAGATTTCTTATGAAAAGTTTCAACAAAACAGATTAAAAGATTCTATGTGGTCAGTTCCCATTCTTGCTGTACTTAAGTAAATAATCAAGCCAAGATTATTAAAACTAGACTAGTCTTACTATGATTACTTTTGATAGAAAATGGCAGTGACTGTAAATTATGATAAAAATTATGTTTCAGGAATAAATCTTTCATAGTGTTCTTAATTTCTGTGAGATTTTGCTTCCTACCTGTATACTAGACTAGATCCTCAAATATTCAGTTACAAGTCTCCAAACTAATGTTTCTAACTTTTCTTCCAAACTTCTGACTTTATAAAGAACTAAAACTATTCTTTTTCTAAAGCTTAGCAAGCTAAAGTTGAATGACTAAATATTAATTTCAGAAAAATTACCATCCAATATCAAACAATTATTGTACCTCTTGTTATGTGAGCCACTTAGAAAGATCACTAGAGACATTCAAACTACAAACCAGCAAAATCTGTCAAACTGCCACTGCCTGCCCTAACTCTACTGAAGGGATGTTTTGTATCTAACATCCTGAGATCTTCTCAATTGGCCATCTTCAAAACTCAGAATACAGCAACTGGTTAATAATTTGCTCTGATTATTAGCATTTCTTTTGTTTCCATAGAAATGCCTTATTAAAAACTTGATTTCTCACATGAATAGACCAACTTTGGGAGTCCAGTTGCATCAGTACCTCCTAAAATTAGACACGATTGTTTAACTGAACAGATCTATTTTTTTTTTTTTTCTGAACAAATCTATTTTTAAGGCTAAGAGACTAATTCAATGAAATAGTAAAGCAATTTACCAGTTCAGATTGTATTATAAGAAACTTCCATCTCAGGAAAATCTCAGAGGAGGAAATTGATGAGATTCAGGGCACACTACCCCAAAATATACCAAAGTGGCATGTTGATTATTCAGACTTAAAGTTACTTAAGAAACATCTGGTTCAAAAAGAACACTCTCACCGTCTTTGTTCCCTTGAAAGCAGGAAATAAAACTCCCTTGGGAAGGCACCTTCCCTGTGCTGGTTGGATGGAAAGCATCCATCCTTATCATTGGGGAAGAGGAATTTGGGGCAGAGGAAGCTGTATAAACAAACTTTGTTACTTCTTCATTAATTTGATACTCAAAGTCCAAATCTTGTTTTGTCAAATCGTCACTATTGATTCTTTTTCTTGAAAGGTATATAAAAAGCCTGCTTTGGTCATTTCTAGGTCCTATATCCATGAGGCCTCTTTAAGTATGAAATTTAATTTGTTTTTCTAATGTTAATCTATTTTATATCAGTTTGATTCTTAGACTAGCAAAAAGAACCTAGAAGGGAGGGGGAAATTTTCCCCTCCCCTACAGTAAGCAGAAAAGAAGAAGCCATGGGCAATAGAAGAGTTGAAGCAATAGCAAGTTCCAAATAAGATGAAGATGAAATAAAAACATAAAACAAAGAGTTAAAACTAACAAAAGCAAGGAAAGCACTCCTCCTAAATAATGGTGTGAAAGAAAAAAGAGAGAATAAAGATAAAGAAATGGTAAGAGGAATTGAGGAACTATATATAACAGGAACTATATTGAACTATATTTAACATTCAAGAATGACTTTTGAGAAGTCAGGAGAAGACTCTTGAGAGTCCCTTGGACTGCAAGAAAGGCAAACCAGTCAATCCTAAAGGAAATCAACCCCGAATATCCATTGGAAGGACTGATGCCGAAGCTGAAGTTCCAATACTTTGGCCACCTGATGTGAAGATCCGACTAATTGAAAAAGACTGATTCCGGGAAACATAGAAGGCGGGAAGAGAAGGGGATGACAGAAGATGAGATGGTTGGATGGCATCACAGACTCAATGGACATGAGTTTGAGCAAGCTCCGGGAGATGGTGAAGGACAGGGAAGACTGGCGTGTTGCAGTCCATGCAGTCGCAAAGAGTCAGACATGACTGAGCAACTGAACAACAGCAGCAGCAGCAGCAATGAGAGTGCCATTTTTAAGGTCATCCTTTAACCTAGCTTCCCTGGTCTTATGGTCAAGAGAGGCTACATTACAAGTCTAGGTACTAAAAGAAAGCTAAGTTCAATTAGCATGGACCTATGCCAACAAAGGTCTGTCTGGTCAAGGCTATGGTTTTTCCAGTGGTCATGTATGGATGTGAGAGATGGACTGTGAAGAAAGCTGAGTGCCAAAAAATTGATGCTTTTGAACTGTGGTATTGGAGAAGACTCTTGAGAGTCCCTTGGACTGCAAGGAGATCCAACCAGTCCATCCTAAAGGAGATCAGCCCTGGGTGTTCATTGGAAGGACTGATGATGAAGCTGAAACTCTAACACTTTGGCCACCTCATGCAAAGAATTGACTCACTGGAAAAGACCCTGATGCTGGGAGGGATTGGGGGCAGGAGGAGAAGGAGATGACAGAGGATGAGATGGCTGGATGGCATCACCAACTCGATGGGCATGAGTTTGAGTGAACTCCGGGAGTTGGTGATGGACAGGGAGGCCTGGTGTGCTGTGATTCATGGGGTCGCAAAGAGTCAGACACGACTGAGCCACTGAACTGAATTGAACTGAAGCCCTTGGAAATTACAAGATGGCACCAGTGGGTTCAGCAACAGAGGCCCAACAAACTTTAGAGCAAGATTTAAAAACTCAAATATCTGAAATGACAAGTAGACAAACACATAGAAAATGCATTTTTTCATACGAAAACATTCAAATTCAGCCATTTAAAAATACGTTCAACAACAGAAATAAAATAACATCACGACCAACATATTTTTGTCCTGGATTTAATCCATAAGCAACCAATTTGCGGCTACTCTTTGGGGAGGAAGGTGACTGTGGCTCAGCCTTGGAAACTTAGCAGCAGCATTCACAGTTTTGGCTTTGTGTACCTGGAGTTTTGTAAGGAATTCCCTCCCTACCATCTCCCTGCCCTCTGTTCTCCTCAAGCAAAGATTAGAAGAGCAGGACCCAGCATGATGAGTTGAATTGGGGTTTGTTTTAGAATCAGATTGTATGTGGAGAAGAGCGAGGGCTGTAGACCACATAAGGGAGTAGGAACATAGTTATATGAGTGCTATTATATTTCTTGTTTAACTCCAGAAAGCTGTGCCCTAGGGAATTGTGGCTACATTTCAGCAAGGATTAGAAAATGCAGATTGAGCAGGTGCCCTTGAATGGAGGATTTGTTATAGTAGAAGGAAATTGTAGAGTAGGTAGAATTTAATTAATGGAATGAGTTGAACTAATCCTGCACAAGGGGCAAGTATAACATTAGATCCTTATCTTGTTTCTCAAAATTTATCTTGTTGGCTAATTTACAGTTTGGTAAACAAGGGAGTTTTCCATCTCTTATAACCTTTATTCCTCAGCAGACCCTAGTCATTTTTACAGTATCCATAAGATATCTTGCTTGATTCCAAGTTTTGACAATTATGAATAAAACTTCTATAAATAAACATGTGAAGGTTTTTGTGTGGACATCAGTTCCTAACTTCTTTGATTAAATATCAACAGGACCTTTTGCCCCTCTATGTATCTACAAAATAACTTGATTTTGATTAGGATTCTGTTGAATTTATAGATCAAGTTGGAAAGAATTGACATGACAATTTTGAGTCTTTCCACCCATGAATATGGAATACCTTTCCATTTAATTAGTTGTTTACTTACTTTCATCAGAATTTTGTAGTTTTCTTCATGTATATTT
Source organism: Cervus canadensis (assembly GCF_019320065.1). NCBI lineage: Eukaryota > Metazoa > Chordata > Mammalia > Artiodactyla > Cervidae > Cervus > Cervus canadensis. Next base: position 40,232,699 of record NC_057397.1, read on the forward strand.
TGTATGTATTTTGTCACATTTATACATAGGAATTTCATTTTCTGATGCTAATATAAATAGCAATGTGTTTAACTTCAAATTCTACTTATTCATTGCTGTTACATAAGAAAGCTATTTCCCTTTCTATATTAAACTTTTCTTCTGGAGCCTTGTTATGATCATTTACTAGTTCCATTTATTTTCTTATCATCATGTATGTTATTAATTTTCTTGTCTTGTTGCATTATCTGACTTACAGCAGTGATAAGAGAGGACATTCTTGCCTTGTTTCTCATCTGGGTGGGATAGTTTTGAGTGTCTCTTTATTAAATTCAATGTTATCTGCAGGGATTTCTGTAGATGTTAATTACCAAGTTAAGGAAGTTTCTCTCTATCCCTAGCTTCTGAGAGTTGTTTGAATAGGTGTTAGATTATGTCAAAGGCCTTTTCTGCATATATTGATCTAATCATGTGACTTATTTTGTCTGTTGATGTGATGGATTGCATTAATTGATTTTCAAAGGTTGAAATAATATTAGATACTTGGAGTAAATCCTACTTGGTTGTGTTGTATAATTCTTTTTACTCATTTTTGTATTCTATTTGATAATATTTTATCAAGGGATTTGGCATCTATGTTCATTAAAAGTATTGTTCTGTATTTCTTGTTATGAATGCTGGCTTCACACAGGTGGCTTCCCTGGTGACTCAGATGGTAAAGTGTCTGCCAGCAATGTGGGAGACCCAGGTTCAATCCCTGGGTTGGGAAGATCCCTTGGAGAAGGAAATGGCAACCCACTCCAGTACTCTTGCCTGGAAAATTCCATGGACTGAGGAGCCTGGTAGGCTACTGTGAGTTAAGAAATATTCCTCCTGCTTTTTTCTTCTAGAAAAAAATTGTGGAAAATTTGTATAATTTTTTTCTTAAGTATTTGATTGAATTCACCAGTGAATCCATCTGCACTTGGTGTTTTCTATTTTGGAAGGTTATTAATTATTGATTCAGTGATTTAATTGGTATACTCCTCTTCATATTGTTCATTTCTCCTTTTGTGAGTTTTAGCAAATTGTGTCTTACAAAGAATTGGTCTATTTCTTCCAGGTTATCAAATATGTAAGCACAGAGTTGTTCATGATACTCCTTCCCCCCCCCCCCCACATTTAATGTCTTTGTGATCTGTAGTAGTGTGTCTTCATTCATTTCTGATATCAGTAATTTGTATACTTTTTCTTTTATCTTAGATTGGCTAGAGGCTTATTGATTTTGTTGATTTTTTTAAACAATTAGTTTTTAGTTTCATTGATCATTCTTCATTGATTTCCTGTTTGCAATTTCATTGATTTTGCTATATAATTCTTATTATTTCTCCTTTTTTTTTGGTTCTCTCTCTCTTTCTTTTTTATTCTTTCTTTTGATTTAGTTTGTTCTTCTTTAGTTTCCTAAGTTGAAAGTTTTAGATTATTGACTTTAGATTTTTTAATATATCTAATCAATATCATAAATTTCACTTTAAGTACTGCCCACAATATTAAATATAGAATTAGAATACACATCTCTCTTCATGTAGGGATTTCAGTGCTCTTTGGCTTACAACCTCTCACAGACAAACTAATTTTCTGAAAATTACGTAAATAATACTATTCTTGAGATATAAGGACTCTGGCCAAACTGGACAGTTATTCAATGAATCCTTTTCTAGAAACTGGATCACTCTAGGAAGGGATAACTCTTTTCTGAGGTGTTAGTCCACTACCTCTCAGACTCACTCTGATTATGATCTTTTCAGCATGTCAGTTCCATAGATTTTTATGTAGCCAAGATGCATTGTAATGTGTATGTTTCCCTCTATCCCCATACCTCAAAATTATCAAGAGTAATGTGACTTGCTAGATAAGAAAAAAAGCATCTGCTCTTTCTTCATTTCACATGTGCAAATTTTCTGGAATGTAAGTTATTCTGCTCACAGTTGAGTTCTGGACTACTAAATCAGAGGTAAATGAGTGAGTTCTTCACATGCTCTCAGGGCTTCCCTGATATCTCAGATGGTAAAGAATCTGTTTGCAATGCAGAAGAACTCAGGTACAATCTCTGGGTAAGAAAACACCCTGGAGAAGGGAATGGCTACCCACTCCAATATTCTTGCCTGGAGAATTCCATGGACAGAGGAACTGGGCAGGCTACAGTCCATGGGGTTTCAAGAGCTGGGCATGACTGAGTGACTAACACTTTCACTTTCTTTTACATACTAAAATGGACTGGAATGGGTGACTTTAACTCAGATGACCTACTACTACTACTGTGGGCAGGAATCCCTTAGAAGAAATGGAGTAGCCATCATGGTCAACAAAAGAGTCTGAAATGCAGTACTTGGATGCAATCTCAAAAACGACAGAATGATCTTTGTTTGTTTCCAAGGCAAACCATTCAATACCACAGAAATCCAAGCCTATGCCCCAACCAGTAATGCTGAAGAAGCTGAAGTTGAATGGTTCTATGAAGACCTACAAGACCTTTTAGAACTAACATCCAAAAAAGATGTGCTTTTCATTATAGGGGACTGGAATGCAAAAGTAGGGATCAGGAAACACCTGGAGTAACAGGCACATTTGGCCTTGGAGTACGGAATGAAGCAGGGCAAAGGCTAATTGAGTTTTGCCAAGAGAACGCACTGGTAATAGCAAACACCCTCTTCCAACAACACAAGTGAAGGCTCTACACATGGACATCACCAGATGGTCGACACTGAAATTAGATTGATTATATTCTTTGCAGCCAAAGATGGAGAAGCTCTATACAGTCAGAAAAAACAAGACCGGGAGCTGACTGTGGCTCAGATCATGAACTCCTTGTTGCCAAATTAAGACTTAAACTGAAGAAAGTAGGGAAAACCACTAGACCATTCAGGTATGACCTAAATCAAATCCCTTATGACTATACAGTGGAAGTGAGAATTAGATTTAAGGGACTAGATCTGATAGACAGAGTGCCTGATGAACTATGGAAGGAGGTTCATGACACTGTACAGGAGAAAGGGATCAAGACCATCCCCATGGAGAAGAAATTCAAAAAGGCAAAATGGTTGTCTGAGGAGGCCTTACAAATAGCTGAGAAAAGAAGAGAAGCGAAAAGCAAAGGAGAAAAGGAAAGATATTCCCATTTGAACGCAGAGTTCCAAGGAATAGCCAGGAGAGATAAGAAAGCCTTCTCAGTGATCAATGCAAAGAAATAGACGAAAACAACAAAATGGGAAAGAGTAGAGATCTCTTCAAGAAAATTAGAGATATCAAGGGAACATTTCAGGCAAAGATGGGTTCGATAAAGGACAGAAATGGTATGGACCTAACAGAAGCAGAAGATACTAAGAAGAGGTGGCAAGAATACACAGAAGAACTGTACAAAAAAGATCTTCACGACCCAGATAATCACAATGGTGTGATCACTCACCTAGAGCCAGACATCCTGGAATGTAAAGTCAAGTGGGCCTTAGAAACCATCACTATGAACAAAGCTAGTGGAGATGATGGAATTCCAGTTGAGCTATTTCAAATCCTAAAAGATGATGCTGTGAAATTGCTGCACACAATATGCCAGCAAATTTGGGAAACTCAGCAATGGCCACAGGACTGGAAAAGATCAGTTTTCATTCCAATCCCTAAGAAAAGCAATCCCAAAGAATGCTCAAAGTACTGCACAATTGCACTCATCTCACACGCTAGTAAACTAATGCTCAAATTTCTCCAAGCCAGGCTTCAGCAATACGTGAACCAAGAACTTCCAGATGTTCAAGCTGGTTTTAGAAAAGGCAGAGGAACCAGAGATCAAATTGCCAACATGCGCTGGATCATTGAAAAAGCAAGAGAGTTCCAGAAAAACATCTATTTCTGCTTTATTAACTATGCCAAAGCCTTCGACTGTGTGGATCACAATAAACTGTGGAAAATTCTGAAAGAGATGGGAATACTAGATGAGCTGACCTGCCTCTTGAGATATCTGTATGCAGGTCAGGAAGCAACAGTTAGAACTGGACATGGAATAACAGACTGGTTCCAAATAGAAAAGGAGTACGTTAAGGCTGTATATTGTCACCCTGCTTATTTAACTTATATGCAGAGTGCATCATGAGAAACACTGGGCTGGAAGAAGCACAATCTGGAATCAAGATTGCTGGGAGAAATATCAATAACCTCAGATATGCAGATTATACCACCCTTATGGCAGAAAGTGAAAGAGGAGAGTGAAAAAGTTGGTTTAAAGCTTAACATTCAGAAAACTAAGATCATGGCATCTGCTCCCATGCCCTCATGGGAAATAGATGGGGAGACAGTGGAAACAGTGTCAGATTTAATTTGGGGGGGCTCCAAAATCACTGCGGATGGTGACTGCAGCCATGAAATGAAAAGGCGCTTACTCCTTGGAAGGAAAGTGATGACCAACCTAGATAGCATATTAAAAAGCAGAGACATTACTTTGCCAACAAAGGTCCATCTGGTCAAGGCTATGGTTTTTCCAGTGGTCATGTTTGGATGTGAGAGTTGGACTGTGAAGAAAGCTGAGTGCCAAAGAATTGATGCTTTTGAACTGTGGTGTTGGTGAAGACTCTTGAGGGTCCCTTGGACTGCAAGGAGATCCAACCAGTCCATCCTAAAGGAAAACAGTCCTAGGTGTTCATTGGAAGGACTGATGTTGAAGCTGAAACTCCAATACTTTGGCCACCTCATGCGAAGTGTTGACTCATTGGAAAAGACCCTGTTGCTGGGAGGGATTGGGGGCAGGAGGAGAAGGGGACGATAGAGGATGAGCTGGCTGGATGGCATCACTGACTCAATGGGCATGAGTTTGAGTAAACTCCGGGAGTTGGTAATGGTCAGGGAGGCCTGGCATGCTGCGATTCATGGGGTCGTAAAGAGTCTGACACGACTGAGCGACTGAACTAAACTGAACTGAACTAAGAGGAGTAAAACAGAACCCGCCTGGAAAAGTTAATCTCCACTCTCAGGTAATCACAAGCTCCTCCTTTTGCTTTTTTTTGTTTTTTCATTTTTTCATTTTAATTTTTTTTATTGAGGATGACTGCTTTACAGAATTTTGTTGTTTCTGTCAGACCTCGACATGAATCAGCCATAGGTGTATATATAGCCCCTCCCTTTGAAACCCCCCTCCCATCTCCCTTCCCGTTCAACCCCTCTAGGTTGACACAGAGCCCCTGTTTGAGTTCCTGAGCCACACAGCAAATTCTCATTGGCTATCTATTTTACATGTGGTAATGTAAGTTTCCATGTTACTCTTTCCATACATCTTACCCTCTCCTCCCCTCTCCCCATGTCCTTAAGTCTATTCTCTATGTCTGTTTTTCCATTGTTGCCCTGTAAATATGCTCTTCAGTACCAGTCTTCTAGATTACACATAAATGTGTTAGAATATGTTATTTACCTTTCTCTTTCTGATTTACTTCACTCTGTATAATAGGTTCTAGGTTCATCCACCTCATTAGAACTGACTCAAATGTGTTCCTTTTTATGGCTGAGTAATATTCCATTGTATATACATACCACAACTTCTTTATCCATTCATCTGTCTATGGACATCTAGGTTCCTTCTATGGTCTAGCTATTGTAAAAAGTGCTGAAAAAAAAATTAGGATGCATGTGTATTTTTGAATTTTTATTTCCTCAGGGTATATGCCTAGGAGTGGGATTGCTGGATCATATGGTGGTTTTATTCCCAGTTTTTTAAGGAATCTCCATATCGTCTTCCATAGTGGCTGTATCAATTTACATTTCCACCACAGCACAAGAGCATTCCCTTTTCTTCTCCAGCATTTATTGTTTGTAGACTTTTTAATGGTGGCCATTCTGACCGGTATGAGGTGATATCTACTGTAGTTTTTATTTGCATTTCTCTAATAATGAGTGGTGTTGAGCATCTTTTCATGTGTTTGTTAGCCATCTATATGTATTCTTTGGAGAAATGTCTGTTTAGGTCTTTTTCCCATTTTTTGATTGGGTTGATTGTTTTTCTGGCATTGAATTGTATGAGCTGTGTGTATATTTTGGAAATTAATCCTTTGTCAGTTATTTCATTTGCTATTATTTTCTCCCATTCTGAGGGTTGTCTTTTCACCTTGCTTATAGTTTCCTTTGCTGTGCAAAACCATTTTAAGTTTAATAAGGTCCCACTTGTTTACTTTTGCTTTTATTTCCATTACTCTAAGAGGTGGGTCAGAGAGGATCTTGCTTTGATTTATGCCATCAAGTGTTCTGCCTATGTTTTCCTCTAAGAGTTTTATAATTTATGGTTTTACATCTAGGTATTTAATCCATTTTGAGTTTCTCTTTGTGTATGGTGTTAGGAAGTGTTCTAATTTCATTCTTTTACATGTAGCTGTCCAGTTTTCCCAGCACCATTTATTGAAGAGGCTGTCTTTGCCACATAGTATATCCTTGCCTCCTTTGTTAAAAATAAGATACCCATAGGTGCTTGGGTTTGTTTCTGGGCTTTCTATCTTGTTCCATTGGTCTATATTTTTATTTTTGTGCCAGTACCATTCTGTTCTGATGATTGTCGCATTGTAGTGTAATCTGAAGTCAAGAAGGTTGATTCCTCCAGCTCCATTCTTCTTTCTCAAGACTGTTTTAGCTATTCAGGATCTTTTGCATTTCCATATGAATTGTGAAATTTTTTATTCTAGTTCTGTGAAAAATGCCATTGGTAATTTGATAGGGATCGCATTGAATCTGTAGATTGCATTTGGTAGTAGAACATGGACTATCTCTCCATCTGTTTTGCCATCTTTGAGTTACGTCATTAGTGTCTTATAATTTTCTGTGTACAGTACTTTTGTCTCCTTAGGTAAGTTTATTCCTAGATATTTAATTCTTTTTCTTGCAATGGTAAATGGGATTGATTCCTTTATTTCTCTTTCTGATTTTTCCTTGTTAGTATATAGAAATGCAAGTGATTTCTGTGTACTGATTTTATATCCTGAAACTTTGCTAAATTCACTGATTAGCTCTAGTAATTTTCTGATACTATCTTTAGGGTTTTCTACATACAGTATCACGTCATCTATAAACAGTGAGATCTTTACTTCTTCTTTTCCAATCTGGATTCCTTTTATTTCTTTTTCTTCTCTGATTGTTATAGCTAGGACTTCCAGAACTATGTTGAATAATAGTGGTGAAAGTGGACACCCTTGTCTTGTTCCTGATCTTAGGGGGAATGCTTTCAGTTTTTCACCTTTGAGAATAATGTTTGCTGTAGGCTTATCATACATGGCCTTTACTATGTTGAGGTAGGTTCCTTCTATGCCCATTTTTTGAAGAGTTTTAATCATAAATGAATGCTTAATTTTGTCAAAGGCTTTTTCTGCATCTATTAAGATTATCATATTTTTTAAATCTTTCAATTTGTTAATATGGTATATCACATTTATTTGTGTATATTGAAGAATCCTTGCATCCCTTGAATAGACCCAATGTGATCATGGTGTATGAGTTTTTTGATGTGTTGCTGAATTTTGTTTGCTAAAATTTTGTTGACGATTTTTGCATCTATGTTCCTCAGTGATATTGGCCTATAGTTTTCTTTTTTGTGTGTTATCTTTGGCTTTGGTATCAGAATGATGGTGGCCTTGTAGAATGAGTTTGGAAATTTTCCTTCCTCTGCAATTTTTTGAAATACTTTTAGAAGGATAGACATTAGCTCTTCTCTAAAGGTTTGACAGAATTCTCCTGTGAAGCCATCTGGTCCTGGGTTTTTGTTTTTTGGGGACATTTTTGATCACAGCTTCAATTTCAGTGCTTGTAATTGGATTGTTCATAATTTGTATTTTTTCCTGGTTCAGTCTTGGAAAATTGAAGTTTTTCTAGGAATCTGTCCATTTCTTCCAGGTTATCCATTTTATTGTCATATAGTGTTCATAATAGTCTCTTATAATCCTTTGTATTTCTGCATGGTCTGTTGTAACCTCTCCTTTTTAATTTCTAATTTTGTTGATTTGATTCTTCTGTGTTTTTTTCTTGAGTTTGGCTAAAGGTTTGTCAATTTTGTTCATCTTCTCAAGGAACCAGCTTTTAATTTTATTTATCTTTACTGTTGTTTCTATCATTTCTTTTTCATTTATTTCTGCTTTGATCTTTATGATTTCTTTCCTTCTACTAATTTTGTTTTTCTCTTTTGTTCTTTTTCCAGTTGTTTTTGGTATAAAGCTAGGTTGTCTATTCGATGTTTTTCTTGTTTCTTGAGGTAGGATTGTATTGCTGTAAACTTCCCTCTTAGAACTGCTTTTGCTGCATCCCATAGGTTTTGAGTTGTCGTGTTACCATTGTCATTTGTTTCTAGAAATGTTTTGATTTCCCTTTTGATTTCTTCAGTAACCTGTTGGTTATTTAGAAATGTGTTGTTTAATCTCCATGTATTTGAGTTTCTCACAGTTTTTTCCTTGTAATTGATATATAGTCTTGTAGTGTGATCAGAGAAGATGCTTGATACAATTTTCTTAAATTTACTGAGGTTTAATTTGTGACCCAAGATGTGGTCTATCCCGGAGAATGTTCCATGTGCTCTTGAGAAGAAGATATATTCTTCTGCATTTGGATGGAATGTCCTGAAGATATCAATGAGATTCATCTCATCTAATGCATCATTAAAGACTTGTGTTTCCTTATTAATTTTCTGTTTTGATGATATGTCCATTGGTGTGAGTGGGGTTTTAAAGTCTCCTACTATGATTGTGTTACTGTCAATTTCTCCTTTTATGTCTGTTAGTGTCTGTCTTATGTATTGAGGTGCTCCTATGTCGGGTGCATAGATATTTACTATTGCTATGTCTTCCTCTTGGATTGAGCCCTTGATCATTATGTACTGTCCTTCCTTATCTCTTGTAACCTTCTTTATTTAAGGCCTCTTTTGTCTGATATGAGGATTGCTACTCCAGCTTTCTTTTTCTTCCCATTTGCATGGAATATATTTTTCCATCCTTTCACTTTCAGTGTGTATGTGTCATTGGTCTGAAGTGGGTTTGTTGTAGACAGGATATACATGGGGTCTTGCTTTTGTATCCATTTAGCCAGTCTGTGTCTTTTGGTTAGAGCATTTAGTCCATTTACATTTAAAGTAAGTATTGATATATACGTTCCTATTGCTATTTTCTTAATTGTTTGGAGTTGATTTTGTAGATCTTTTTTCTTCTCTTGTATTTCTGGACTATATAAGTCCCTTTTCATGAGAGACAGACGTCATTCATTTTCACATGCATAGGTCTATCAAACAAAAACTACCCATTGAACACAGAAATTGCTTGAACTGCTTCAATTGCTTATTCAAAATTGACTGTGCCCATTCCTCTGCTCGTGCCATCTTTTTCTTTAATATCTGCCTGCTTTACAGTTCCAGCTATGCTGAACACTTCCTTTAGCTTCTTGCAACCAACTTTGAAGTCAAGATTAGCAACAAAAATTGTGGAATCAAGTCTACCAGCCTGCAACTTCCTGATAACCTTAGGAGGAATGTTTGGATTATTGAGATTGGAAGGTGGTAAATTCATCAATCCTGATCCCATGTTGGGTACATGTCCTCCTGGAAATGATCTTCGTGTTCATTGCAATGCCCTAGGAGCATTTTCTCCAGTATGTTCCTCTTTAATATTCAAAGGTCTTCCACTAATATATATTTGTTCACTGTTTCTAGTGCTTTCTTCATAAATTCTTCGTCTTTAAATTCAACCACACCACAACCCCTTGATTTTCCTTCCGCATCCTTAAAGAACTCCATGTATGTAACCTCACCAACTTTTTCTCTCTTTAGAGCTTTAATAGCTTGCCATTTCATGTCATATGGGATGTTGCTAATAAAAACTCTGTTTGGATTTCGACCCGTCTTTCTTCACTGCCTGAATTCTTATCTTTTGAGTAAGAATGAAAACTATTGGCCTTCTTATTTCCTGTAGATTTTTCTCTTAATTCAGATTTCTCTTTGATTGATTCATCATTCTTCATTTAATGCCACTGGAGCTGCTGCTACGCTACGGAGGCTGTTTCTCCTGCCAGGGCGGGTGAGGTTTTTGCCCGAGGCTCACCCAGCAGCTCCAAGGTGCGGATGCATGCTGTCATAGCCAGAGCCCATAATCACCTCGGGCTTGTCGGCGTCAACCATCCCTCCACCACAGCCTGCACCTCCGCTATCCCTCCACCACAGCCTGCACCTCCGCTATCCCTCCACCACAGCCTACACCTCCGCTGCCTGCGCTGAGGGGCTCCAAGCGCGGCAGTCGCTCCTCCTTTTCAATTCACTTCTTTGGCATAATGAGGTCAGACTGTGGGGATTGCCTACTGCTTGATTAGTGGTGCTGTATTTAAATCTTAGGGGAAAGTGTGTTTTGACCCTACATTACTTTGTACATTACTTTGACGACCCTGATCATTCCATCCTCGAGGGAAAAGGGAACCAGGGAGCTGACGCTAAGTGATTTTAACAGGTTAGTCGAACAGGATTCCAAAAAATGAAAAGAAGCATTAAAGTAGCAAGGGTTTGTATCAAAGGGGAGAATTTGAGGAAAGGACATCTCCGATGAATCATCAGTTATGAAAAGTGGAATTCCTTTCTCAGAATTGTCATATTTGCTTTGGAAAAAACAAACAAAAGTGAGGGACTAGGCTGAGTCAGTAAAGGATTAGTTTTAAAGCTGTTTTCCATTTGTCAGTCATGTCAACAGTGTGAATTTCAGCGTTGTGGTTTTATATTATATTACTTATTTTGACAAACTAAAAATCATTTAAAATTTTAAGTTATCCTGGTGGATGGTATAATTAACCATTCAGTACACCAAAGATCTAAAATTAATATCAGATGTGCAGAACAATATTCTGTTCCCTATACAGACCTGAGGAAGTATACCTTAAGGAATGTCAAACTTGTCTTCCCCAAATCCATCCTCAAAGATTGAGTAGAACCGAGGTTCTCTCAAAAGCCATTTAGGACAATCATTTGTATTTTTCCCAAAACCATTTTGAATTGTAGTAGCTGACGATGCTACCTTTAAAGATAACAAGTATCTCCAATTTTGTTATATGAAGCAGAATGTACTTTTATTGTTCCAGATCTCTGTCACTCAGATATTAATATATATATTAGTATATAGCTATATTACATATATATATGCATAAAGACAAAGAAAATAGTTGTATGTGTTTATATATAATTTATGAAATCTTTGGTGATTGGTACTGGGAGTCAGAGAGACATTTTATATATTAAAGTCTTTTTCATCATTTTTACTTTTTCAATATGCGTTTGTTATTTTTACAATGTCATTGCATATCATTAAATCTAAGACGCTGATACTCCTTGCTCCTTCTGCTAAGTCACTTCAGTCACGCCCTACTCTGTGCGACCCCATCCCTGGGATTCTCCAGGCAAGAACACTGGAGTGGGTTGCCATTTCCTTCAATGCATAAAAGTGAAAAGTGAAAGTGAAGTCACTCAGTCATGTCCGACTCTTCATGACCCCATGGACTGCAGCCTACCAGGCTCCTCCATGCATGGGATTTTCCAGGCAAGAGTACTGGAGTGGGGTGCCATTGCCTTCTAGAGAATATAAAAGAAGGTTTTTAATAATTGGCAGCAGGTCAGACACGATTGAAGTGACTTAGCATACACGCACACACATGAGGACTGCTACCTTCCCAACTGCACTTACTACACTCCATTAATTATCTCATGCATCCCAAGTTACTTTAATTAAAAATAAATTGTTAAAGTATTTACATAAATTGTCAAAAACATAAAGACGTTATTAAAACTATGCCAAGCAATTCTCAGGATAAATATAAATCACAAATGATTATGAATAATGTCCAGTCTCATAATTTAAAATTAAAATCAGTGGGACATTTTTATTTTAGACTTATAAAATTGATAATTGAAAAAGATATGTTAAATATTATGATGCCTTGATGGATATGGAAATTGTCACAGCATTCTGGACAAACATTTGGTGAGACTGTAAACATCTTTAACCCAATGAATTCCAGGGAAAGTGAAAAAGGACACAAAATTTATGTACAAGAATGTTGGTCATATTTTTATTTAAAGAAAATAATTAAATTTTTAATATATTTATAATAGAATTAATAGTGAATTGATACAAAATGTATCTTCAAGATTAATTTAATGACTTAGGGAAATACTTATTATAAAATGCTAACTGAATATTAGAAGACAAAGTGGAATCTACATTATGATTTCAAGTTTGAAAAAAATGATATACATGCATAAATATATTATGTGTGTAATTTTATTTCTATATATTTCCAGTGCATTGAAATATAAATTACATATTCTTTGTTTTTATAATTGATATAACTGACATAACATTTTATTAGTTTTAAGTGCACAACGTGACTTAATATTTGCATAACATTGAGAAATGATCAGCACAATAAATCTAGTTAAAATCCATCACCACACATAGTAATACATTTTTTTTCTTCTGATGGAAACTTTTAAGATCTACTCTTAGCAACTTGATATAATACAGTGTTATTAACTGTAGTCACTATAGGCATGCTATACATTATTTCCCCATGTCTTATTTATTTCATAGCTGCAAATTAAGAGTGGGAAAAAAATAAATCTATTATTTCAGACTGGTAAAATTGTATTTTTTTCCCTCTGTAATTGTCTTTATATTGTAAATGCACAGCAAGAGAAACCTGCAACAAAACCAGCAATCTTCTGAATGTGAGAAAATATTTGCAAATCATATATCTGATAAGGGGCTAATATCCAAAATCTATAAGGAACCCATACAACTTAGTAGCAAAAATTAATCTAGTTAAAAAATGGCCAGCGGGCCTGAGTAGGCATTATTAAAAAAAAAAATTCTAATGTCCAAAGATACATGTAAAGGTGCTCAACATCAATATTCACTTGGCAAGTATATTTCAAAACCACAGTGAGATATTACCTCACACCTCTTAGAATGGCTATTATCCAAAAGACAAGAAATTGAAAGTATTGGCAAAGATGTGGTGAAAAAGAAACATTTGTACATTGTTGGTGGGAAAGTCAACTGGTGGATCCTCTATGGAAAACATTATGGATGTTCCTCAAAAAATTAAATATAGAAGTAACATGTGATCTGGAAATTCTACTTCTGGGTACTTATGCAAAGAAAATGAAACACTAATTAAAAAGATATATGTGTGTCCATGTTCAGTGCCACATTATTTACAAAAACCACGGCATGGAAACAACCTAATATCCACCAATGGATGAAAAGAAAAATAAAATGTGGTCTATTATTCAGCCTGAGAAATAGAATATTAGTAAATGATAAAAAATGAAATGTTTGGACAGCAGGCATGGAGCTTAAAGATATTACAGTAAGTGAAATAAGTCAGAAAGAAAAGAGAAATACTATATGATATATGGGATTTTAAACTAAAAATCCCCCTCCCCCAGAAAAAAAAATGAGCTCATGAATATAGAAAACAGATTGGTGGTTGCCTGAAGCAGGGACTAGGGGGATGGGCAAAATGAGGGAAGGGGGTAAAATGGTATAACTTTTTAGTTATACAGTGAGTAAGTCATGGGGATGTAATATACAGCATGATAATTATATTAATAATATTACATTGCTTACCTCAAGATTTGCTACGAGTAAATCTTAAAATGTCTCAACATAAGAAAGGAGTTTTTGTGACTATGTGGTGATGGATGTAAACTACACTCATTGTGGTGATCATGTCAAAATACGGGATTCCCTGGTGGCTCAGATGGTAAGGAGTTTGTCTGCAATGCAGGTAGACCTGGGTTTGATCCCTAGGTTGAGGTTGGGAAGATCCCCTGGAGAAGGAAATGGCAACCCACTCCTGTATTCTTGCCTGGAAAATCCCATGGACAGAAGAGCCTGGCAGGTTACAGTACTGGGGGTTGCAGTGAGTTAGACACAACTGAGTGACTTCTCTTTCACTTTTTCAAAATATATACAAATATGGAATCATTATGTTGTACACCTGAAACTCATGTGATGTTATGTGTCAATTATACTTCAATAAAAAATAGTTACTAATTTATCTTAAATTCAACAGTTTATAAAGTTCACACTAATTTCCTGTGTACCCATAAGTACCTTGTAGGTGTTTTTGTTTCAGACTAAATTAGGCACATAATACTCCACAGATTTCTACTGGATTATATATGCTCTATTTTTCTTATTAGAATGTTTTTTAGATATTTTAATTTTATTAGGCTATCTTTTGTGTTTATCATTATTATAGTAATATATGGCTAAAGTGTGTCATGGTATCATGTCAGTCTCATATTGCCTAGCTCTAAAAACAAAGAAACCTCTAACATGTTGGTACTTTGTTTTATTTCTATTGACATTATTGTCCTAGAGTCAGTACAGATTGGTGCCCGATTCTCTATTTCCCTATAGTATTTTGATTTCAATTCAGCAGATTAAAAGTGGTTCTTGATGTAACAGTAAGATGCAAACAAGATATATAGATCTTACTCTTGTCTAGATCAAGGGATCCAAGAAATTCTAGCACTTGGGTTGGCATAAGCTTTCATTTCCTCTAATCCAATCTCTTCCTTCACAGATGGGAAAAAGAAACTCCCAAGAGGTCAGACCAGAGTGCAAGCTTATTGACCCCTTACTCTACACTTAGCAATAGTACAGTTTGGCCTGATGTCCTTGGCCTGACCAGCAGAAGGATCAAGTTTCTCCAACACCGTGTCAGACTTGTGTGTATGCCCACAAGGCAGTTTGCTGGGCTGCTGGGAGCTATGATAAGCTCAATATCTAAATATAAATATAAAAGAGACTTCCATATTTGGCTTCCCTCGTGGGTCAGGTAGTAAAGAATACCCATGTCATGCAGGAGATGTGGGTTCAATCCTTGGGTGGGAAAGATCCCCTGGAGAAGGAAATCACAGCCTACTCCAATATTCTTAGGGTGTCCCTGATAGCTCAGTTGGTAAAGAATCCACCTGCAATACAGGAGACCCTGGTTTGATTCCTGGGTTGGGAAGATCCCCTGAAGACGGGAAAGGCTACCCAATCCAATATTCTGGCCTGGAAAATTCCATGGACTGTATAGTCCATACGGTCCCAAAGAGTCAGACACAACTGAGCAACTTTCACTTTCCAGTATTCTTGCTTGGGAAATCCCACGGACAGAAGAGCCTGGCAGGCTACAGTCCACAGAACTGCAGAGGGTAGGACACCACATCTTAGTGACTAAACAGCAATACTATAAAAGAGACAGCCCTGTCTGTGATCCCACCAAGATCCACAAAGCCACTTTTAAAAATCCAGCCTGGAGCAGTCTCTGGGAGGGCAGGTGCCTCCTGGTTCCAGCGAACACACAGGAAACTACAAAATGATTCCACTGATGGTGAAACATAGCTCCCAGAAATGAGCAAGCAATCAGAAATGGAAAACACACCAGAAACCCTCACATAGTCATTGAGTTTTAAAAGCCTTGACAATGAGGCAAATTAAATAAAAAAATAAGATTCTTCACACATACCCACACACATAAAATGAAGGGAAGAAATCAATTACTGTATTTCAGAGTGGTGGAATTGATTAAATTTTTTCCTTTGTAATTGTACAATATAAATACCAAGTCTATACCTTATTCACAAATACTGTCTATTGCTGTTTTTATGACTTCTGTGAATTCTACTGTTGAGTTTTTTCTTGGCTTTCAAAAATTTCTCAGTTGCTTTGCCCAGTCCTGAGCTTTTATTTCCTCCCTTTTGTTGCATTGTGCATTTGTATTCACAGATGAACTTTCTCTTAGTGAATCATCACTTCAGTCTCGGGAAATGTAGCGCTCAGGGTCAGTAAGCTGAATAGTCACTGGCTGTCCTCATTTTCTACACTTAAGACTCTCCTTGGCTTTATGAGTTTTGCTGAGTGGTGTTTTGAACACTAAGCCAGCTGTTTCCCACACTGACCTCTTGTATCTTTGTACTATTTTTGCCTGATGCACTCTAGTGTCTGTTCTCCTTCCATTCCAATATCATTGTGCCTTTCTTTTGTATTATAACTGAAATGGAGGATTGTTATCCCATGTTCTTTCCCATGATCATTTTTTCAGCCCTCATCATAACAGGCTATCAAGGGTGAAAGTCAGCAAAAGCAGGCTAAAGTTGAAAACCTGTTTCTAAGATATTTACTATGTTTTCTGGTTATTAAAGTCATATGTGTATTGCTACTTCCCTGGCTCCCAATGCAGGGGGCACAGGTTCAATCCCTAGTCAGGGAACTAAGATGCCATATCCTGATTGGTGCAGAAAAAAAAAAATGTGCATGAAAAGCAGAAGTGTGAAAGTGTTAGTTGCTCAGTTGTGTCCAACCCTTTGTGACCCCATTGATTGTAGCCTGCCAGGTTCTACTGTTCATGGAATGTTCCAAGCAGCAATACTGAAGTGAGTAGCTATTTCCTTCTCCAGGCATCTTCTTGACCCAGGGATAGAACCTGGGTCTCCTGCATTGCACACACCCTTTATTGTCTGAGCCACCAGGGAAGCCAATGCATGACATTTATTAAATGAGGTTGATTATTAAAGAAAATATAAGTATTCTAATGTCCACTTCCTAGAGAAAACTACAATTTATATTTCATGTGTATCTTTTCAGACTTTTCATATGAGCATGTGTATGTGTGTAGGTATACGTGTGTGTAAGTATACATGTGTGTGGGTATACATGTGTGTGGGTGTACATGTGTGGGGGTGTACATGTGTGTAGGTATGCATGTGTGTAGGCATACATGTGTGTGGGCCCACATGTGTGTGGGTATACATGTGTGTGGATGTACATGTGTGTAGGTATACATGTGTGTTAATGTACATGTGTGTGGGCATACATGTGTGTGGGTACACATGTGTGTTAACGTACATGTGTGTGGGCATACATGTGTGTAGGTATACATGTGTGTATGAAATTTTGAAACTAAGCAAGACCCTGTGGGTCACTACCAGGTACAAAGGCTTTTCTGTTTCCCCCATTTCTTGTTTGTAAGAACAAGGGTTTCAGCTTCCTAGACCTTCCCTGAGATCAGAAGGGCAGATTCTGTTACTAATTTGAAGCATCAAGGAAGGCAGAAGCAAAGGAAAGGCAGTCAAGAAGCAATAGTGCAGGAATGCAGGCAAAGTCTTGGTTCCTCCTCGAGAGATATGCCTAACAATCTGATCATCATGCACATAAGCTTGCATTTGACAACAATTTCTTTTATGTACTTGAGATTACGGTGCGAATACTTTTTAAAGTGCTTGTCTAGTTCTCTTCAGTAGATATGAGATATAAAACTAATGAATTTGTAACCTCGAAGGGTCTTCCTATGAGGAAGACTAGAGAGCCTCTTGATGAAAGGGAAGGAGGAGAGTGAAAAAGTTGGCTTAAAGCTCAACATTCAGAAAACTAAGATCATGGCACCTGGTCCCATCACTTCATGGAAAATAGATGGGGAAACAGTGGAAACAGTGGCTGACTTTATTTTTGGGGGCTCCAAAATCACTGCACCTGGTGACTGCAGCCATGAAATTAAAAGACACTTACTCCTTGGAAGAAAAGTCATGACCAACCTAGACAGCATATTAAAAAGCAGAGACATTATTTTGCCAACAAAGGTCCCTCTAGTCAAGGCTATGGTTTTTCGAGTAGTCAGGTATGGATGTGAGAGTTGGACTCTAATGACAGCTTGAGCACCAAAGAATTAATGCTTTTGAACTGTAGTGTTGGAGAAGTCTCTTGAGAGTCCCTTGGACTACAAGGAGATCCAACCAGTTCATCTTAAAGGAAATCAGTCCTGAATATTCATTGGAAGGACTGATGCTGAAGCTGAAACTCCAATACTTTGGCCACCTGATGTGTAGAACTGACTCATTGGAAAAGACCCTGATGTTGGGAAAGAGTGAAGGCAGGAGGAGAAGGGGACGACAGAGGATGAGATGGTTGTATAGCATCACCGACTTAATAGACACAAGTTTGGGTAAACTCTGGGAATTGGTGATAGACAGGGAGGCCTGGCGTGCTGCAGTCCATGGGGTCGCAAAAAGTCAGACACGACTGATCGACTGAACTGATCTGAACTGAGGGTCTTCCTTCCTCGTTGGAAAAGACCCTGATGTTGGGAAAGATTGAAGGCAGAAGGAGAAAGGGATGACAGAGGATGAGATGTTTGAATGGCATCACTGACTCAATGGATATGAGTTTGAGAAAGCTTCGGGAGTTGGTGATGGACAGGGAAGTCTGGTATACTACAGTCCATGGGGTCACAAAGAATTGGACACAACTGAACGACTGAACTGAACTGAAGGATCTTCCTTTCCCTGGTGACTCAGATGGTAAAGAATTTGCCTACAATGCAGGAGACCTGGGTTCAATCCCTGGGTCTGATAGATCCCCTGGAGAAAGAATGGCAACCCACTCCAGGATTGCCTGGAGAATTCCATGGA
Source organism: Cervus canadensis (assembly GCF_019320065.1). Lineage (NCBI taxonomy): Eukaryota > Metazoa > Chordata > Mammalia > Artiodactyla > Cervidae > Cervus > Cervus canadensis. Next base: position 40,251,156 of record NC_057397.1, read on the forward strand.
TAGAGGAGCCTAGCAAGCTACAGTCTGTGTCGTTGAAAATAGTCAGACCTGACAGAGTGACTAACACACACATACACAGGATCTTTCTTTAGCCTTTATTAATGTGAGATTTTGTTCACAGTAGAATTCTTTCAGACTAAAGATTCTCAGTTTTTCCTTGAAAATTTAAAATATCCCTTGTGGGTCATATATGTTTTCATTGATTTATCTTAGTTTTCTTTTTCAAATCAAATTAGAAAAGCATCAATATTAACCAATATTTTATGTAGAATCCTCAATCTGCTTATTTCCGCAAAGAAACAGAAGAAATGAATTAGTATTTACTGAATATCTACTGTGAATCAGATGTGCTCTAGGAACCTTGTATGCTAATTCTATTTAATTATTATAGCATCTAAGGCATTTCTGCCTTTAAGTAGAAAGTATTTCTATCTCTCATAAGGCATCTGACTCTACAGATGTACAAAGTAGAGTCTGATTCAAACCTTAAGTCTTTCTGACTCTCAAATTACTTCTCACACCATACTGACTCTATTCATTGTCTCCATAGTATATGAGTAGGCTTTCCAGGTGGCTCACTGATAAAGTATCCACCTGCCAATGAAGGAGACATGGGTTTGGTCCCTGGGTGGAAAAGATCCCCTGGAGAAGGAAGTGGCAAACTACTCCAGTATTCTCGCCTGGTATGGACAGAGGAGCCTGGCAGGCTGCAGGGCACAGAATCACAAAGAGTCAGACAAGACTACAACAACAACAATCTGAAGAATTCCACCAGGCCATCAGCTACATGCAGTATGATCTTGCCTGTTCTCATGAACTCTCAAGCATTGAAAGATGCAATCTGTTCAAATATTTGTAGACTCACTCTTGCTAACTTTGAAGTAATTCATAAAGTATTCCTCCAATTTTTCTATCATTTACTTCTTCCTCTATAGCTGTTTTCCCTCATGCACCAGTCTATCCTTAAAAAGGAGATACCTAGAAGGAAGTTTTATCATCTCAGTCACCAGTAATATCCGGAGCCAACAACAGGATATTTCTAAAACCCTCCAGAATCATGCGTGCCATTTATAAAAATAAACAAAAACAAACACTGCCCCTAAAGTATTTGTTAATGAGGTTTTAAAATGCCTACTCTGACAATTTGCAGGATTAAAAGTAAGCAAATATTCCAAGTTAAATAAAAAATATTAAAATTTAGAAAACATGTTTTATTCAGTTGGAAATCCCTTTTAATAGGAAACTAAAATATGTCTTTGTTTCACAATCCTTTCTGATGAAATTTGGAGAACTAATAAACAAGCTACTAAACATCTAGTAAATAGGTTTTTACAAATGAGTTTGCAATCATCAATATATAGAATGGAAAGAAATTTAAGGATGAAGTACTCCAATTATTATTTTACTAAGACAATTAAATTATTTGTCAAAGGTCACATATATCGTGTTTAAATAGGGTTAACTTTGATGATATAATATTTGTACTTCCTACAACTAAAAAATCATGTATATGAAAAGAACACAAGGTACTGTCTACCCTCTATTTTATGTTGCATGAAACTTTTATTGAAAGATAGAAAATATTGTACGGCTAACCAAAACTTTACAAATGGAGACCTGATTCAAATAAAAAGGTTCTTATTTGGGATTTGTTAAGACTGTAACCCAGGAAACACAGATTCAAGAAGCACTTGAATTGCATTCCATGGGATGACAAGATGGGGGAGGCTTCTAAGTAAAAAAAACCACAAGGTTATAGTTAGTTACATGAGTTATTTATCAAGAATTATAATTGGACCTGGCAGGAAGTAAGGGCTCTTGTTAACTAAGGATTGGTTAGGGTCTGAAATGGTTGCATAGTTACAAGAGAAGACCTTGAGACCATAAGTTTGCAGCTGGCAGAATTTGCTCTGAATAAAGCTAATGGTGTACTTGGGTCTGGTACAGTTCAAAGAAAGTTCAAGTTCTTAGTAGAGCAGAGATATTTGTTTCTGAGACCAGAATCTCACTGACCACTCGACTCCATTTTATATGCCTGAAGTGTGATTACTCCATTATTATTATAGCTTGTCATCAGTACAAATCACTACTCTATAGCTCAATTAAATTTCATAAAGCATTATCTAAAGTCAGCACCCCCACAGATTCATTTGTTACCCCACCCAGTGACCAGTAACCTGACTCTAACAATACAACTTAATTTTATATTTGGAGAGAGGATTATAATCAAAGTCTTACTAACTATTACACCAGATTTGTCAAATATTGATATTTTTCCTTATTAAAATACTTTAAAATATTTCAAAGTTTATCTTCTTTTTTCATTTTTTTTTTTAAATTGGAGAATAATTGCTTTACAGTATTGTGTTGGTTGCTGCTGTACATCAGCATGAATCAGCTACAGGTATGCACGTGTCCCCCCCTTCTGAGACCCCTCCCACCCCCACCCCTTCCACCCCTCTAGGCCGTCACAGAGCACTTGGTCGAGCCCCCTGTGTCACATGGCATATTCCCACTTGCTATTTATTTTACGTACGGTAATATATGTTTCCATGCTATTCTCTCAATTCGTCCCACCCTCTCCTTCCTTCACTGTGTCTGCAAATCTACTCTCTCTGTCTGCGTCTGCATCACTGGCCTGCAAATAGGTTCATCAGTACCATCTTTCTAGATTCCATAGGCATACATTAATATACACTATTGTCTTTCTCTTTCTGACTTACTTCACTCTGTATAACAGGCTTTAGGTTCGTTCACCTTATTAGGACTGACTCAAATGCGTTCTTTTCAATTTTTATGTAGTAACTTGCTTTTTGCATTCTCTAGTCTATGGGTTTTGATACAAGTGTAGAACCTTATCCATAGAGAAGATACAGAACATGTCCATCATCCTTCAGATTTCCTCAGGCTGTTCTCCCTTTGTATACAACCCTTTTCCTCAGCCTTAAGCCCTGACAGCAGCTGATCTATGTTGCTTCCTTAGAATTTTCCTTTTCTAGAACATTAAATTAATAAAATTGCACAGCATGTATCCATTTGATCAGGCTTTTTACACTTGGCAAAATACATCCATGTTGCAGCATGGATCAGTAGTTGACTTTTCAAAATTCAAATTGCTTATTTATTTATTTGGCTTTCCGAGTCTTAGCTGTGACATGTGGGATCTAGTATTTGGAAAAATCAGTATTGACAACAGGATTGGAAAAAGATCATTTTTCAATACAATTCCAAAGAAAGGCAATGCTAAGGAATGTTCAAACTACCATACAATTGCCTCACTTCACATGTTAGCAAGGTAATGCTCAAAATTCTGCAAGTTAAGCTTCAGCAATATATGAACTGAGAACTTCCAGATGTTCAAGCTGGGTTTAGAAAAGACAGGGGAACCAGAGGTCAAATTACCAACATCCGCTGAATCATAGAAAAAGCAAGAGAATTCCAGTAAAACATCTACTTCTCCTTCACTGACTACGCTAAAGCCTTTGACTGTGTGAATCATAACAATCTGTGGAAAATTCTTTAAGTGGAAATACCAGGTCACTTTACCTGCCTCCTGCAAAATCTGTATGTGGGTCAAGAAGCAACAGAACTGGATATGGAACAATGGACTGGTCCAAAATTGGGAAAGGAGTACGTCAAGGCTGTATATTGTCGCCCTGCTTACTTAACATATGAAGAGTACATCATGTGAAATGCTAGGATGGATGATTCACAGCTGGAATCAAAACTGCTGGGAGAAATATCAACAGCCTCAGATATGTAGATGATACTACCCTAATGGCAGAAAGCAAAGAGGAACTAAAGAGCCTCTTGATGAAGGAGAAGGAGGAGAGTGAAAAAAACTGGCTTAAAGCTCAACATTCAAAAAACTAAGATCACGGCATCTGGTCCAATCACTTCATGGCAAATATGTGGGGGAGAAATGAAAACAGTGCCAGATTTTATTTTCTTGGGCTCCAAAATCACTGAGGATGGTGACAGCAGCCATGAAATTGAAAGACACTTGCTTCTTGGAAGAAAAGTTATGACTAACCTAGACAGTGTATTAAAAAGCAGAGATATCACTTTGCCAACAAAGGTCTGTATAGTTGAAGATATAGTTTTTCCAGGAGTCATGTGCAGATGTGAGAGTTGGACCATAAAGAAGTCTGAGCACAGAAGAATTGATATTCTAAAATTATTTTAATTATTTGAGCCATAGAAAGAGGTCAACTAAATTTAGACTTGTCAAGGATGTTTTATAAAGTTTTAAAGCTACCCACCAAAAGAATGGAAATAGAACCAGGAGCATCACACTTAAGAGACACTATGATATGCTTCGTATTCATCAGTCTAGATGGCTGTGATGTTGTTGTTGTATCATTTCAACAAGCTGCCTTCACAGTGACTGAGGTAATGGAGAAGTAGAGTCAAAGAATTACTGTATCACACAGGGATCCATTGTTTGAGTATCATGGAATAGGGGACTTTCAAAGGAATGGATCCTTATATCTATTTTTGGAAGATATGGGAGGAGCTGGAGAAGTAAGTATCTGAGAAGTAGATGTAGAAAATCAGAGGGAAAATAAAACCAAATAACCCTACCCTAGAGAGCTTCCCAGGTGGCTCAGTGGTAAAGAATCCATCTGCATTGCAGGAGACAGCTAGTTCCAACCCTGGGTCAGAAAGATACCCTGGAGAAGGAAATGGCAACCCACTCCAAAACACTTGCCTGGGAAATTCCATGGATACAGAGGAGCCTAGTGGGATACAGTCCATGGAATTGCAAAAGAATTGGACATGACTTAATGACTAAACAACCAACAACAATCCTACCTTATGTATTGGCATATGCAGACAAGGAGGAGCTTGCAATTGAATGTGGCAATCCAAGGGTATCTAGAGGTCAGGTGAGGGCTACAGAAAACTGCCAGTGGGGAAGCATCCAAGAGCCTGCTGCTTCTGCACTTGTTGGTGAACCTGGTTTGCTGTCACTCTCAGTGGTCGGAAAGAAGAGATGAGCACAGTGGGTGAAGAGTAAGAACAAAGCTGGAAGCTATGGCCCTTCTTCACCAATCTTTTTGCCATCTAATCACAAAGACCCTTAGATGGAAATTCACTTCTGGCTTCTGAACCTTTGTGTGAATTTCTCTTCGGGCCAACTCTAACTCAGAATCATACAAGGATGGAAATTGTTTAAAACACAGTTCCAGCTTAGCTAAATAGACGTCCTCAACACAAACCGTGACTCTCACTTCCCAGTTCTTACATGACTTGATATGCCATGGATGCACATCATTTGTGCTCAGAGCCCATTATGACGGAATCAGTCATGTGACCTCACCTAACTGCAAAGAGTTAGGAGATGTGGGAAAGCACATGGACATGTGCTCATCAATCATTAAACATCTCCGCCACAACTCCTATGTCAGAAGGAAGCATTTTTAGATTTTAGTGTATACATGAACAACTTGACCTTTAACCAAATATTTTGTTTAGGTGCATGCATTTGTCACATGAAAGTTTTTACATTAATATTAGAACTATAGTCACAAGCGGCACTAGTGGTAAAGAACCCAAATGCCAATGCACGGGATGGCGGTTCGATTCCTGGGTCAGGAAGATCCCCTGAAGAAGGGCATGGCAATCCACTCCAGTATTCTTGCCTGGAGAATACCATGGACAGAGGCACCTGGCTGGCTGTAGTCCATAGGGTGGAAAAGAGTCAGACATGACTGAAGTGACTTAGCATGCATGCATAATCACTCTATCCAGGATTTTGTCTGTTAATTCTGAAAGTTCTGGTTGTCACTCTTAGTTTTTTTCAGGGCAAGTCTCTCTATAGGCTTGAAAATTTCAACTCCTTGTCACCTTTTTCTCTTTCTTTTTCCCCTTAGGCCTAAGTATTATTAAAGCAGTTTCCAGCAGTGAGTTTTTCTAATTGAAACATTCAGCAGACCTTGGGGTATAGTTTCAGCTAGATTTTCTTTGGTGAGTGGAGAGCAAGCAAGAGAAATAATAAAATGGAAGATTACAGAAACCTTGCAAATTACAAAACTAATAGAGCACTTCTGTAAGTAATCTTGTGGCAAATTTGACGTTACCTGGAGTGGAACTATGAACATTTAGGGAAGTTATATTTTTGCTGCATCTTAGAAATGCAGAAGTTAGCCATTTTGTACTGATGGTGTGAGTCATTGTGGACATTATGAAGACTGTAGTATGCTCGTCAATGGGTAATTCTTCCACTTATGATTGTTATGCAATAGCAGTAACAGGCAGCCAACACAAAGGAATAACAGTCACTTTCCAGATGAAAGGAAGAAAGAATAAAGTTCTCTTTTTATTAAAAAATAAAAATTGAAAAGATTATCATCTAGGCAAAGAAAACCTTCACAAATCCATTGAACTAGTCCAAATTCATGTAACATTAAATTAGTATAGGACTTTCTCCAATAGAAATTAAACATAATTAAAACATAATACGGATGTTTCTCCTGAGAATTACTCTTTGATATTTAAAAAAAACTAAAGACAGAGCAACATCATTGGAGGGTTCTTACTGAAATTTTTTAAAATTCATTCAGACTTAGTTGAGTATATCATTATCAAGCTAAACTTCAAGGTATTTTCTGGAGATCTGGACTGAAAGTCAGAAAGTCTCAAACTTAATCCTGATTCTGACCAGCTGTTTGATCTTGGATAAGTCACTTAAACTTTCTGAAGCTTGTTTTTCTTACCAGGAAAATTGGCTATTTTTATAATGTATCTTCTAATATAGTATGTCCAATGAAAATATAATGTGAGTCACATATAATATTTTAAATTTTCCAGTAGCTGTTTTTAAAAATAAGAAGAAATACATGAACTAAATTAATAACATATTTTATTTGACCTTATATACCCAAAATAATGGGCTTCCCAGGTGGCATGAGGGTAAAGAATCTATCTCCCAATGCAGGAGTCATGGGTTTGATCCCTGGGTTGGGACGATCAACTGGAGAAGGCAATGCAACCAACTCCAGTATTCTTAGCTGGAAAATTCCATGGATAGAGGAGCCTGGCAGGCTACAGTCCATTGGGTTGCAAAGAGTTGGACATGACTGAGCACCTGAGCACATATGAACATCCAAAATAACATCATTTCAACATGTATATCAACACACAAAATTAGCAATGGTATATTTTACATTTTTTTTCTTTGCAATCTGGTGTGTATATTACACTTCAGTGCAACTAATTTTGGAAGCTAAATTTCATTGGAAATACTTGATCTGTATTTAGATAGACATATAGCTGAGAAAGTAGATTTATACACTCAAGTTGTTCCAAACATACTTCAAAATCTTCTAATAAATGAATCAATTTTAAAACTGTCAGTTTTAAAATTTTGATTCAATTTAATTCAAACTCAAATTAAAAATCCAATTCCTTAGTTATGTTAATCACATTTCAAGTGCTGTGCCCTTATGGAGCTTCTGACTACTCTATTGGACAACATGGTTCTAAAATCTCTGCAGTTTCTGAGAGTGAAAATGTTAGTTGCATCTGACTCTTTGACACCCCATAGACTGTAAACCCACAAGTCTCCTCTGTCCATGGGATTGTTCAGGCAAGCATATTGGAGTGGGTTGCTGTTGCCTTCTATAGGGGATCTTCCCAACTCAGGGATTGAACCCAGGTCTCCCACATTGTAGGCAGATTCTTTCCCATGTGAGCCTACTACTTCTACTTTTTTTTTTTTGAATGTTCATAGTAACTTTATTTTAGACTTCCCTGATGGCCATCTGCAGTGCGGGAGACACACATCTGATCCCTGGGTCGGGAAGTTCCTCTGGAGGAGGGCATGGCAACCCACTCTAGTATTCTTGCCTTAACAATCCCGTGGACAGAGGAGCCTGGTGGGCTACCATTCGTGGGGTTGCCAAGAGTCAGACACAATGGAAGTGACTGAACATGGAGCACATCAGCTTTATTTGCAATAGCCCTGGATTACAAACAACCCAAATGATCCTCTGTGAGTAAATGGTCATTGGACCATTCTATCAAATACCACTCACCAATAAAAAGGAACAAATAAAAAAGGAGCAAACTGATGTGTACAATTAGGGTGGGTCTCAAGGGGGTTTTGCTGAGTGAAAAATTATTTACTTAATGTTCCATTTGTAGGTTTCTTTTTTTTTCTTTTGATAGTGGAGTGCAGTTTATTACACCGGCGGGCCCAAGGCAGAGTCTCCTCTTAGCCAAGGACCTGTAGGTTTCCTTTTATATTACATTCTCAAAAAGACAAGGTTGTGGGGATGGAAAACAGATCCCTGGTAGGGAGAAAGATTGGTGTGTCTAAAAGAGCAGCATAAGATGTCTTCATGATGATAGAAAAGTTTTGTGTGTTTATCACTGTTCTGTTACCTCTATTTTTACCTCTGTGAAGCTCTTATGTAGTAGATGCTTCTTAAAAAAAGAAAAATATCAACTGGATTATTTCTGTACAGGAGTGTATACTGATTATCAAGGGAGATATAGTTCTTGTCCCACCTTCCTCCACTGAGGTACTGTTTCTTATGGATAAATTCTATAAATTCTCTTGCTTTTCTTGCCTGCTGATGGAAACATTATCACCTCAGTGGGCTCTGTGAAAATAATTATATACGGAAAAACAGAAAAGCCCTTTCCATTCTCTTTTTACCCATTCTACCTTTGACAGATGCTTTGAGGCATAATTACTTCTCTTATTACACTAGCCTAAAATTGATTAAATGTGTATGAATATATTCATGGTAGTGTTGCATGAAAAAGCAAAGGAGAAGCATAAATGTCTACCAATCAAAAAAAAAAAAAGATATGTAAAATGCAGTATCTACATACCTTGAGTTTTCATACATAAGTCAAAAGCAATAAATTCAATTTCCAGAAATGAATTAGGATCACATGGTGTGTACAGAAACATAAAATCATATGAAAGACTTAGGAGGAAGAATTAAAAGCAGGGTACAGTTTTAAAATGCATTTGCCAAAGCACACTGTGGGTTGTTTAAGGACACAAACACACATAAACATACACATATTTATACAGACAATAGTTTGGAAAGATATACTTTTGATGCAGGAAAATGGGTTCTAACAGGAACAAGGGCTGGACTTGACTGGAGTTCGGGCATGTAAACAAGATGACTACAAAACAAAAAGCTTGAGACTGTGCTGTTAATACATAACAAGAAAGAGGACTATCAGTGTCTTTCAAATTCTGTGCATTTATCATTGCCATATAATTTAAAGCATGAGAAATGCTCATGTTAGCTCAGTCAGTAGAGCAAATGACTTTAAAATCATATGAAAAAAGCCCTATAATGGGGATGCTATATATTAATAATCTCTCAGGAGTTTACACTCTAGATAGGGAGAGAGACACATACTCAAAATTGCAGTTTTGCATACTAACTGAAAACTATGACATAGTTTTAAAATGTCTCAGAGGATTAAAACAATGGGTTATCTGAAGGAGACTTATTTTTTCTTTAAATGGAGCTTTGAAAAAAATAAAAAACCAAATGTATTATATATGAAGTATATAACATATAATATGTATATATAGTATGCGTGTGTACTAAGTCACTTCAGTCATGTCAGACTCTGGTCAACTCTATGGACTGCAGCCTGCCAGCCTCCTCTGTCCTTGGGATTCTCCAGGCAAGAATACTGGAGTGGGTTGCAGTGCCTTCCTCCAAGTGATCTTCTCGACTCAGGGATTGAACCAGCATCTTTTACATCTGTCTGAACTGGCAGGTGGGTTCTTTACCGTTAACGTCACTTGGGAAGCCCCATATATATAGTATATATATATATATTACATATTTATACAAATATATAAATCTATTTCTAATGTTTAAAAAAGCACATTTAGTTAGCAAAATGACCATGTTATTGTCATACACCTCATTATTAACAATGAGAATAAATGAGAGGAAGAAAGCCAACATTTTGTGAGGATCTACTATGAGCCAACCAGACTGTGTACCAATTATTTTATGGACTATCACATTTTATCTTTCTAGTGATCTTATAATAATAAGGGAAACATTATTACTTCTATTTTGCACATGAGAAAGCTGAAGCTCGGGGAGGCTGAGAAACATTTTCAGTATCATCAGCCTGTCTGTTTGGGAGCCACAACTTATACGTTAATTGTCACTCTGGAACCTGTGTCTTCCCCGATGTACTATGGTAACTCCGCAATAAAATTAATGTCTCTGCTTCTGAACAAGAAGTGATAGCAAGTCTGTTCCTTTTAAAAGCTTCTGATCTAAGGAAAATTAGAGCTCTCATAGAATCACCATCCTTCTCTCCAACTCCAAACCTTTCACAGATGCTTCCTTAATTCTCAGGACAACTGCCTCTCCTCTCCTTCAGCCTCAAGGTCAGTCACCACATTAGTCCAGTCCTTGGTCCCTCCTTGCCTTGCTTATTGACTCATCTTTTTAATTGATTTCCCTCCGTAAAGTGACCACCTTCCTTATTCATATTAAAAGTACCGCCAGAGTGATCTATGTGAAAAGCATATAGCACCATGGTGTTCTTCTGCTGAAACTGTCTCAGCAGTTTTCCTTCAGAAAATATTCAAACTCTATGGATAAAGGAAAGGCTCCTGAAAACATAAAATTCCCTCTACCTCTATTTTCTCTCCTGAGAATGTTTATTTCTATCTTTTCTGTCTCATAATCCAACTTCTTCTCTTCAAGGTGTATTTGAGTACCATCTCCTCCAGGAAGCCTTGTTGTCTGCCCTCACCTGGTAGGACAGGTGGTGAGTCCTTTTCTTCTCTGCTGTCCACCACGTTTTATCATATTGTGTTGTAATTTTTTTTTACTTACGTGTCTATCTCTCTGATTGTCTAAATTTTTTCTTTTTGGTCAATCTCAGAAATTAGAACAGTAGCTAAGGTCTCAGTAAATGTTTCTTGGATAGTGAAATTAATTTAATAGAATGTAATCTAAATATGGGGGCTTTCCTAGTGGCTCAGGGGTAAAGAATCTGCCTGCCAATTCAGGCTCAGTCCCTGAGTCAGAAAGATCCCCTGGAGAAGGCAATGGCAACCCACTCCAGTATTCTTGCCTGGAGAATCCCATGGACAGAGAGTCTGGCAGGCTACAGTCCATGGGGTTGCAAAAGAGTCAATGACAATCTAAATATAAACTGAGTTTCCCCATCTTTATTTTTTAGGATTCTTTCTCTCAGTTCTATCACCCTCATAACCTCTCCTCCCAACATACATTTAGCTTCAGGAAGGGAAGGGAGTTATTTTTCATCACATAACTCTTATTTTCTCCTTCTCTCCTTTGCTCAGTCTTATATAGGATTGTGATTGTGGTTTGCAGGACAGGGGAAGGAAAGAGAGATTGGGATTTTCTGGTTGGTGATTTCAATGCTAGTTCTGTTGTCTATTGGGAATTCCTAGTGGAAAAGCAACACTAAGTTTATTTTTACATTATGGTATGCGTAACATACCATTCTCTTCAACTATGTGCAGTGGTGAAAATCCAACTTTATATGCTATTATGCTACTTGAGAGTCCCTCGGACTGCAAGGAGATCCAACCAGTCCATCCTAAAGGAAATCAGTCCTGAATATTCATTGGAAGGACTGATGCTGGGGCTGAAACTCCAATACTACCTGATGAGAAGAACTGACTCATTGGAAAAGACCCTGATGCTGGGAAAGATTGAAGGTGGAACGAGAAGGAGATGACAGAGGATGAGATGGTTGGATGGCATCACCAACTTGATGGACATGAGTATGAATAAGCTCCAGGAGTTGGTGATGGCCAGGGAAGCCTGGTGTGCTACAGTCCATGGGGTCACAAAGAGTTGGAGATGACTGAGCGACTGAACTGATGCTAATACTGATATGCTATTATGCTACAGTTGTATGTTTAGCTATAGCCATTCTCCATTCTCAAATGGAGTTTTGCTTGAAGTACATTCCCAGGGATTGTGGTTTCTAAATTTGTTCTCAAGACCGGGGTCTACCATGGAATATCCTTACCTCCTAATCTGGTCAAGATTCTTTGATATGCTACAAACTATAAAGCAAATGGAAATTTAACACTCTCAATACAACACAATAAAATATTATAGTGTAAGTAGGGAGTGGAGACAAAACTAGTTATACTGCAGAACAAGCTAAGAAACATAGGTAAAGGTTACAGTTTTCATTTCTCCCACTAGTTATTTCTCCCACTAGATATGCTGGTTTATTTATGACTTCCTTCATTACAATACTCATTCATTTTCCCTTAGCTTTAGGCTAGTATCTTGATTGATTAACGTTCTTTGTCCTATGTGGGGATTCAATTTTTCATTTCTGACAAATCTATACCCTTAGTGCTGCTTCTTGAATAAAATTACAAGTCTTTGGTAAGACTTCACTAATCAAAGCAGTGAAAGTGGTGTCCAAGGGACCCAAGTTTCTCTCTTATGCTTCCCTGCTCCATCCTTGAAGGTCAAGTTTAAGTGTCTTAGCCAGTGCAATTTATGCCAGTTCTCTTAGTCATACATTGGACATGGCCAGGTTTCAATTCAGTGAAACCAAAGCAACATCAACCTCTTGTAGGAATGGTTCTTTCCTTGGATTTTTAAATCTCCATAATAAAAGAAATAGCCTCAGCATAATAAAGGCCATACATAAAAATTCTACAGACAAGATACTTAATTGGTAAATAATGAAAGCTTTTCACTAAGGTCAAGAGCATGACAAGGGTGCCCACTTTTTTTTTTTTTTATCACTGGCAGAACAAAAATATTTATTTAAACATATCCATCGGGTGCCCACTTTCACCACTTCTTTGGGTAAGACTTCAACATGTATTGGAAGTCCTACCCAAAACAATCGGGAAAGTAAAAAGTAAATAAATAAAGGCATTCCAATCAGAAAAGAAGAAGTAAAATTATCTCTCATATGTTCACAGATGAGAACTCTTATATGTAGAAAATCCTAAAGCACACACACACCAAATACATTAGAACTATTAAATAAATCCAACAAAGTTGCAGAATACAAAATCAATATGAAAGAACCAATTGCACTTTTAAACACTAACAGTGAATGATCAGAAAAGGAAATTAAGAAAACAATTCCATTTACAATATCATGAAAAAGACAAGAAAAAGATAAAAAATACTGAGGAATAAACTTAACCCAGGAGGCAAAAGATTTAAATACTGAAAACTAGAAAATATTGCTGAAATAAATTAGACAGCAATAAATGGAAAGACACTTTGTGTTCATGGATTTAAAAAAATAATAATATTATTAAGATGGCAAAAATACTCAAATAAATCTTCAGATTCAATGTCATCCCTACGAAAACACTGGTTTTGCAGAAACAGAAAAATCCATCCTAAAATTCTGTGGAAGCTTGAGGAAACCCAAATAGCCAAGACTGTCTTAAAAGGGGGGGACAAATTTGGAGACTTCACACTTGTTAATTTTGAAAGTTACTACAAAGCTACAGTGATTAAAACAGTGTGGTGCCATCATAAAGGTAGAAATATAGACCAATGGAATAGAAGAATAAAAAGCCCAGATACAAACCGCACATATATGGTCAAACGACCTTTTCCAAGGATACAGTAGAGAAAGGATAACTTCTTCAACAAATGTTGTTGGGAAAGCTGGCCACTCAAATGCCAAGCAACAAAGCTGGATCCCTACTTTATTCTGTTGAAAATTGACTGACATTAGATCAAAAGACCATATAATAACTGTAAAATTTTATGAAGAAAACATAGGGCAAATGTTCGTGATATTGGACTTGGCAATGGTTCCCTGGTAAGATGCCAGAAGCATGGGTAGCAAAAAAAAAAAAAAAAAGATAGACAAATTAGGCTACATCAAAAATGACATTATCAGCAGAGTGAAAAAGAAATCCATGGAATGAGAGAAGATATTTGCAAGCCATATGTCTGATAAGGGGTTAATATCCAGAATATACAGAGAACTCTTAGGTCTCAACAATAAAGAAAAGTAACTTAAAAATGGGCAAATACTTGAATAAACATTTCCCAGAAGAATGTATATAAATGGCCAATATGCACATGAACACACTTAATATCACTAATCATTAGGGAAATGTAAAGCACAGCCAAAATGAGATATAATTTTATATCCATTAAGATCACTATTATTAAAAAAAAAACAACAACACCAAAACAGAAATTGCAACTGTAGGAGAGGATGTAGGTAAGGGAAAAATTGGACGTTTGTACACTCATGGAGGGAATGTAATTGTTCAACTGTTGTGGAAAACATTGCGGTTTTTCCTCAAAATTTTAAAAATGTAATTGCCAAATGATGCAGCAATTCCACTTCTGGGTATACACCCAAAATAATAAAAAGCAGATGCTCAAAGAGATATTTGTACAGTCATGCTCATAGCAGCATTATTCAAGATAACCAAAAGATAGAAGCAATCCATCAACAGATGAATGAACAAACAAAATGTAGTACATACATGGGCTTCCCTGGTAGCTCAGCTGGTAAAGACTCTGCTTGCAAGGCAGGAGACACAGGTTCGATTCCTGGGTTGGGAAGATTCCCTGGAGAAGGGATAGGCTACCCACTCCAGTATTCTTAGGCTTCCCTGGTGTCTCAGATGGTAAAGAATCCACCTGCAGTGCAGAAGACCGGGGTTTGACCCCTGGATCGGGAAGATCCCCTGGAGGAGTGCATGGCAACCCACTCCAGTATTCTTGCCTGGAGAATCCCATGGACAGAGGAGCCTGGCGGGCTACAGTTCGCAGGGTAGCAAAGAATCTGATGTGACTGAGTGACTAAGCTCAGCACGTACATACATACCATTGATATGAAATATTGTTCAGTCCTAAAAAGAAAGCAAATTCTGACTCGTGATGCAACGTGAATGAACCTTGAAGACACAAACAAATCATATATGATTCTTTTGTGTGGTACCTAGAATAGCCGAATTCATAGAATGAGAAGGTAGAACAGTAGTTGCCAGAGACTGAGGGGAGGAGATGATGAAACGTTATTGTCTAATGGGTACAGAGTTTCAATTTGGGGAAAAAAAAAAATCTCTGAAGAGGGATAATGGTGACAATTACAATGTAAATGTATTAATGTCATTGAACTGTACACTTAAAAATGGTTAAAATGCTGAATTTTATGTTATGTGTATTTACCACAATAAAAAATAAAACATGACTTCTGTAAGTCATGGAGAGATATGAAGCCATTAGGAGTAACTATGAATATAGGAGAGATTTTAATAGTGGATACTATATCCGTCAAAACAGTACCCAGTTCTGAAGAATTTTGACTTTCAGTATGCTGCAGCTGGAGTTTCCCAGGTGGCTCCATGGTAAAGAATCTACCTGCAATGCAGGAGTTTAAGGAAACGCAGGTTTAATTCCTGGTTTGGGAAGATCTCCTAGAGGAGGGCATGGCAACCTCTCCAGTATTCTTGCCTAGAGAATCCCATGGACAGAGGAGCCTGGCAGGCTACATACAGTCCATAGGGTTGCAGAGAGTTGGACACAACTGAAGTAAGTTAGCACTCACGCATGCTGTGACTGGGTCTTCAATTGTTATTTTACTTGTTATCCAGAGTTAGTGCTTTCAGATAATGGGGGAATAAAATAAGATCAGGGAATCCAACTAACATATTTTCATTGCTTTACTTCTTGCAATGTGAAATTTGTGAGTGATAAGATTCATAGAGCATAATATTAAGACATGATGGTTCTGCTGCAGAATTACAAATGAAGAAGTCTAATTAAAATCAGATTGCTTGAAGGAAAAGACAGATTGTTGCCCAGTCCTCATCTAAAGACACTTGAGTTAATCTGCTTTCCACCAGCAGCTGACACATCTGCTGGAGGAAGATGCCACCTTGGGAACCTGGAATTGCTAGCTGCAGTTAACATTCAACTCCCAGCAAAGGGAGTAGCCTGCATAGCTTATCTCTAAGCTTGGTGGAACGTGTGTTAAAACCCTCTGAAAAAAAACAGAAAGACCCCTGGAGTTGGAATCATCAGTATTACAATCACAACTCTGCTACTAAAGGCTACTGGGACCATCAGGAAATCATTAACTTTCCCGCAGTTGAATTTCATCACCAGTAAATGAAGATTGTTTTTGCCCATCCCTTTCATTTCTAAAAGCTCATGACCTACTACTGATCCACCCATGTGTATTAGGAACCTCAAAGTTCTTCATGGAATAATAGTAGTCAGCCAGGCCAATCCACAGTCTTTGTGTGTGTATGTGTGGGAATAAGAATGAATCCATCCAAAATACTTTAAACTCTTTAACAGAAAGATATACCTGAAACATTTAACTAAAAAAACCAGTGACTGCTGGGGATGACTCTGTTTTGACTGAGGAACTTGAATACATGTACAAAAGTAACTGTTATTAACATTATGCTCTGTACTTGATTTTATTACATGTAAATAGTGCTTTCTTCCTTTTTGGTGCAGTGATTGAACAGATCTTGTGGAGGAGAGTGAGAATTTATTCTCTTTTTTGTCCAAATGGGTTCAAGAGTGGCAACACATCTCTTTCCATCTAATGCTGTTTTTGACTTTTGCTCTTGCTTAGTCCAAGCCTTTTGCAACTCTATGGACTGTAGTCGACTCTTTTGTGACACCATGGACTGTAGGCAACCAGGCTTCTCTGTCCATGGGACTTCCCAGGAAAGAATACTGGAGTGGTTGCCAATTCCTCTCCAGGGGATCTTCCCTACCCAGGGATTGAACCCATGTCTCCTACATTGGCAGGCCACTGATTGACCACTGAGCCACAAGGGGAGCCTCTCTTTGACTTATTCTTTTCCATGAAAGACTTCCCACTGCCTACTCATCTTCAGGGTCTCCTAATCCTTCCAGTTTGGCTTTCACTCTATGCTCTGTATGCACTTTTCATTTTGACATATGTCCACATTTGCAGTCAAATCCAACCTACACCCACATCCTAATAATACTTTTAGGAAAACCAAACTGGCTTATAGCTCACTCTACCTCCACATGCCAAAGTGGAGAGGGAGGAAGACTGTCTATGCATTTTGTTTTCTGGAATTTCTTCTCTTTTTGGGGATGGCTACAGAACAAAGGCTTTGTTCTTTCTCTTTGCCTTGGGCCTTTGCTTTCTACAATACCAATGATGTTTGTATCAACAGTAGAGATAGTAGCATAATGAAAACTTTTTTCTCTCTGTCCATATAATTCCAAATAATGGGGAATGACATCACTGACATCCAGCAAAATTTGCAATCATAAGACCTGATTTTACATGCACTGACTTTGCTATTTATTAATTTCAAGCCAGGCCTCCCAGCCCATCACCACTCCCAGAGTTACTCAAGCTCAAGTCCAATGAGTTGGTGATGCCATCCAACCATTTCATCCTCTGTTGTCCCCTTCTCCTCCCGCCTTCAGTCTTCAACAGCATCAGGGTCTTTTCCAGTGAGTCAGCTTTTCGCATCAGGTGGCCAAAGTATTAAAGTTTCAGCTTCAGCATCAGTCCTTCCAATGAATAGTCAGGACTGAGCTCCTTTAGGATGGACTGGTTGGATCTCCTTGCAGTCCAAGGGACTCTCAAGAGTCTTCTCCAACACCACAGTTCAAAAGCATCAATTCGACACTCAGCTTTCTTTATAGTCCAGCTCTCACATCCATGCATGACTACTGGAAAAACCATAGCCTTGACTAGATGGACCTTTGTTCCTAAGTAATGTCTCTGCTTTTTAATATGTTTTTTAATATTCTGTCTAGGTTGGTCATAACTTTTCTTCTTATAGTCATTGTTATTTTGTATGGTTAGTATGAAAAATGTCCAACAAATGACAATGAAGAGTTGTGGACTGCTCTTTGGGGATACTAACATTTTTATTGTTAAAGATGTCTTGATTCTATTCTCTCCTTTTTTTTTAAAATCCATTGCATATTATATCTGGAAGCTGAATTTTGTTAAATCAGTGTTTCCATCCTTAGGTCACCCAACGCAATCCATATGCCAGGGACACACCCTGGGAAATTCTGATTTAGCAGCCCTGGGTGGGGTTGTTAATACATAATTTGGAAATACTCCAGAAGCTATTATGATGCACATTCTGATTAATAAGAGTTAATTAAAACAGTGCAGGAGAGTATGGACTGTTACAGAGCTCAGCAGGTTTCTCAGTATCATTCTTGATTTTTGGATCCTTCTGCACAGTTTCATAGAGATGAGAATAGAATTTTAATTGAGGTTATATCTCCATGGGAACAAGAAACCCAATGCTCCTTCAGGTTCCCAGTTTTATCTGTGATAAAGGTATTGTATTGTTCACTGCAAACTGCTGCAATGCAGTGAACATTACTGAAATGAATTTTCTGCTTTATGTTACCTGTAATAGAATACAGCTTGCAGGTTTGTAATTGTAGATAATGATGTATTTGTAAAAGGTTTTCTGTCTCCTTGGATTATCCTCACAGACAAAGAATTTTAGAGCTGATGTCCACCACTCTGATTTGCAAATAAATTGAAACCTATACTGAATAATGATTTTGCCTAAGGTCACATAGCTGGGTGAAGTTTTTACCTGTTTTTGGAATACTACATGTAATTAGCTCCTATTTTTCTTACAAGGTGGAAAAACAAATACATTTTATAAAAAATGTACAGCACAAAGGAAATTGTCAAAGCACAAGAGAACTGTCAGCAAACTTCAAAGGCTCCAAGATACTTTTTTATACGCCACAGTTCATAATACTTTTCTGATTCTTTTCTTTTTCTACAAATCCTCTAATTAAAGTAAAACCTATTGGCAGTGTGTAAACTATAAAGCATAATGTAATACTGTTCTGTCTTCCTCCAGAAGACATCTTATCAATCACCCTTTAATCACAACAGAGAAGACAGATAAACTTAGGTTTTTATTATTTTGCTTCTAACCACTATGTTAAATCTGTAAAACACACATAAAGTAATGAATGAGATACTTGGCTTTAGAATCCAATTTGTTTTTATGTAGTTTTTCATAAACATTCTTGCAAGATGCTTGCTGGAGGGTGAGTTGTGTACAGAATAGATAAAAGATATAAATACCTTCTTTTCCTTTCATTTTTTTCCTCCCTTTACTTGACATTGAGTATACTCAAGAAAGTTTATACTTACTATGTGTAGGTATAAAAGATAGTAACAAACACCTATGAAACCAACGCCATCTTAAAAAGTAGAAATTTATGATTATCTTTGAACTTTCTTATTTGTCCTACACTTCTTCTATTCTCTCTCCTTCATTGGAAATAACAAGTATACTGAACTTGGGGTTTATCATTCCCTTGCCTTTTTAATAGTTTTGCTATATACAGGCACACCTTGAGATATTGCGTGTTCAGTTCCAGACCACCCACAGTAAAATGACTATCACAATAAAGTGAGTCCCATGAATTTTTTGTTTTCATAGGGCATGTAAAAGTTAAGTTTTTTTCATACTGTAGTCTATTAAAGTGTGCAGGGCTTCCCTGGTGGCACAGCAGTAAACAGTCCACCTGAAATGTTCGATCCCTGAATCGGAAAAATTCTGGAGAAGGAAATGACAGGCTATTCCAGTGCTGTTGCCTGGGAAACCCCATGGACAGGGGAGCCTGGCTGACTATGGTCCAGGGGTTGCAATACTTGGACATGACTGGGCACACATCAATTTAATTTTAGAATACTTTATAATTTGAGCCTTTAGTGAGTCATAATCTTTTTGCTGGTAGAGAGTCTTGCCTGGATGATGATGGTTGCTGACTGATCAGGGGTAGTATTGTTGAAGGTTGGGATAGTTGTGACAATTTCTTAAAATAAGACAGAATGAGGATTTATAGGGATACTTGTTAATGTTGACAATTTGACTTTTCATAAATCATGAATGTTCTTAATGGCATCTAGAATGGTAGTCCTTTCCAGAAAGTTTCCAATTGGCTTTGCCAGATCCATCAGAGGAATTGCTATCAATGGCAGCTCTATCCTTACAAAATATATTTCTTAAATAATAAGACTTGAAAGTCAAAATTACTCCTTATTCCATGGGCTGCAGAATGGAGGTTGTGTTAGCAGGCATGAAAGCAATGTTAATCTCATTGTCCATCTCCATCAAAGTTCTTGGGTTACCAAGTACATTGTCAATAAGCAATAATTTTGAAAGGAATCATTTTTTGCTTGATCATCAATTTTGGAGGTGTATCCGTGAATAAAAGTTCTCAGTTTTATTATAGAAGTATTTATCAATCTTGATCCATTTTGGTACTTTACCATAAAAATATTCTTTTAAGTTGTCTTCTAAAATTGTTATACTATAACTGTCTTTCACATATGATTCAAATTCATATGGATTTGCTTTTTTCCATATATTTATCTTTATTTTTTGCCCTAAACAGACAATTATTCTTCTAACAATTACTGAAAATTTCATCATTCTTTCACTGAATTCTCATAACAGTCCTACTAATCAATAAATATTCATTTATGTGTGAATTTGCACTCGGCAACAGAATTTAAAGCCAAAGGCAGGGTTCAGGGGATGGAAAAATAAGAGAAAACATCAGGGATTTTTATTAGATTCTGGCTAAACTGACCTAACAGAATTCTTACTAAAAACAAACTGGAGTAATAAGGCATTATCTGGGAGAGGATGAAGAATCTGATCACCAGGGTAACCAGATATTGAAGTGGGAAGTTCTTGCTAAACTCACATGCAGAGTTCTTATTAAAACTGGATTTTATAAGAAAGTGCATAGGTGAACCTAAGAGATGTGCAAGAATCTGACTAAAATTTGATCTGGAAAATATTTAAGTCTATACCTTCTGACTGCTGTTCATGTTTCTTCTTCATCTTATCCCTAGGATTTGGGGGGGTTGATATATTTTATGTGTGGGTACAATTTTATCAGTTTTGTGTGTTTGGAATCTCCATATTCTTTGAGAACCCTATAGCAAGTTGGATGCTCATGGCTGTTCAAGTTGAGCTTTTGCATGAACTCAAGGGGTGCCTCTCCTGTAGTGATTACAGAGCTACCAGAAAATAGGATTTTCTTAAGGTGGTGGTAAAGTCTTTGAAGAAAGAGAAACTTTTGCTAATTTGTTCCAAATCACCTTTGGATTCACTGTGTAACTAGAAAGTTATGTGTTTATTTCTGCAACATGCCTGGGAGCAACAGTGTGCCAGATCACTTTCAACTAATTTCGTCTTTTTTCATTTTCTTTGTCAAAAACTGGGTAACATGAACCTATGCTGCAAAATCCTGAAAAGGGACTTGTGGTTTCAGCATCTCAAAAGGAATCTTTTTTTCCCCCTACTGCATCATTACCAGGCTTGGAGATACCCAAGTTTCTTTTTAAGAATTGAGGTTGGTGGGGGGTGGGTTTATTAGATCATTTTTATACTGATTTGTCCAGTCATTTCATTGAGATCTCTAGTTAGACTTCCCCACTTGGGCTGACACTAGGTTTGTTTTCCATTTGATTATCTCAGTACTCTGTGAAAAAATTAAGCACAATTCACAGGGATACACTGCCTGCTATAACTAAAGACTACCATGTCTCCATGATTCCTAATTCATAATCTGCCTATGCATACATTTAGATTTTTCTAATTAATTTTTTTCTAATTGGAGTCATCATTTGTAGTGGTTTTCAGGAGAAATGTTTCTGGCAAATGGAAATCAAGAGTTTATGTATAGAAAGTAAGATATCTGATATTTTCAGTGAAATAAATAGAAAAAAGTGCTTCAGAAAAGACATTTTGTTACTAGGATTTAGGCTTCAACTAGCTGACATGAAGTTTTTAGGATTAGAGTGTTGCTTTTTTAAGGACAATGTTTGAAGACAAAAATGGTCAAAAGCATTTATAAGAATTTATGCTAACACAGAGCTGAATATTCATTGATTGACTTTTTCAGCAAGATTGTTCCACATCCCAAATAATTATCATATATTGAAGCAAAATACAATGTTATAAAGTGGGTACATAAGAAAAGACTAAAGATGTCCTTTGATTATAGTAGATGTTTCTTAAATATATATGAATTGACTGATTTAGAATGGAAAAATCATAAACTTTGGAGATCTAGAAAGAACCTTAGAGAATGACTCCACTTTTTGATTGTTCAGGAGAGGAAAACTGAGGACCAGAGAAGTTAAACAAATTGGCGACAGTAGTACAATGTAGTGACTGAGCTGAAGCCTGAACCCAGGTCTTCTGCTTCTAAATGTGTTAAGTGGAAGAATTGCTCTACAGCCCTATCATCATGAGATGCCAAGTTTGGGTGGTCTAGATGTTCATTAAGAAATTTTTCTCCCAGTATTTTCTCTGGAACTTTGGAATATACCTAAATACCAGACACTATTCTCAAGTATAAATTGGCACTTGCTATGGGTGCTTGCCATCTACCTTTATAAGGATTAAACCATGTATTGCGGCAGCTGCTGACCTTCAACAGACCTGAAGGGAGTTTAGGGTGGAGAGAAGAAATGAGGCACTCTGTGCTTGGGGAAAAACTGGCAGGACAGGTCTTCAGATGGATATTTTCAGGAGCTAATTTGATGAGCCCAGTTCTTACATCTCTTCATATCTAGAAAAGTACTAAAATCCTTCATGGTGACATATGTTTCTTGTGACTAGCAGAAAGCTTCTGGAAAAAAAATATTTGATTGCATTTATTCCAAAATCATATATATATACTGACCTTCCCCCTACCTTTTCAGAGCAGTTTCTCAGAACTATCTGAGGTGATATTTCCCAGGTTGCAGCCCTCATTTTGCACCAAATAAAACTTAACTTGCAACTGTCACATTGTGCTTTTTTTTTTAAGCCAGCATTATGTAGAGAAAAAAGCATAATTTTTTTTAAAGTTTTCTTTAAGATACCAGATAGTAAGTTGTGGTTATGCATTTAACTAAATACAACTTTAGTTCTATATTCAAATATGACTGTATTTCTCCAAAATTCACAAAGAAAGTTATGAATCAGAACATGAAAATAATCAATAGGGTGGGTCTTTTGGGGAGTAAGCATGAAGAGATTTTGGAACCAGGTTATTTGTTTACTACAAATGTATTAACTAAAATTCAGATCTGGAGGCAATATGATGACTAAACTCATGGTGACTTAAGAGGAAAAACTTGATATTCTCCTTCTACTACAGATCTGATGCCAGGAGAAGACTCAGGAGACAGAAGAGTCACTGAGGAAGTTCAAAGCTTCCAGAAGTCAGTGTCTTAATGCAGTCATTTATTTCAGACAGATTGTGGCTCTGCTTCCATTTCCTCTGAGTATCTTTTTTTTTTTTTTAAAGATTAATGATGTTAATAGTTTTTAAGTGGTACTGACACAGATTAGAGGTATAGGATGTAGACACATGTGCTAGTCCAGTGAGAAATGGATTATTTCCTGCAAATTCAGTAAACAAACATGTCACAATCATCAGTGACTGCAGCTGCCACAGATGGTGAGCTGGTGAGCCCTGAGGGAACTCAGAAAGGAAAGAATACCTGCCATCCAGCAGCCATCAAACTGCAGTCACTCCTTATGGTGAGCTCTGAGGAAACTCAGGATGTGAAAATACAGGATACTGGCCCCAGATAAGTGAGGTGCATATCAAAGGAATGATTTCAGAGAGCCCAGATTCTTGCATCTTCCCATACACCGAGGCACCAAATTCCTTAACTTGGGGTATGTGATTTTCTTTAATTTATAGTAATCGTTCCACCTTCAGACAACCTGCCCTTTGTTGCAAAACTTCTGTATAACCTGGGTCCCTGAGCAGTTCTCTCAGGATTACTTGAGATGCTGTCTCCTGAGATTGAAGTCCTAAAAATTCCCACCAAATGACACATAACTCTTAAGTTGTGCATGTTTTTTCAGTGGACACCAAACAGGCCCTAAATTTCCTCTTCTGATTGGGAATGAGCTTACCTATCATACATTTCTCTGGCCCCAGCAGAGTGACAGTCAATATAGGGCTGCTTTCTCTGCAAGGCTTTTATTGACTGGTTCATAGAAAACTGTTGATATTTCAAGAGTCTGAACATGCTGTGTCACATTTTTTTTTTCATTTATTTTTATTAGTTGGAGGCTAATTACTTTACAATATTGTAGTGGTTTTTGTCATACATTGACATGAATCAGCCATGGATTTACATGTGTTCCCCATCCCAATCCCCCCTCCCACCTCCCTCTCTACCCGATCCCGCTGTGTCACATTTAGAGTCAACTAATTTTTACTGACTGGGGCTTCCCAAGTGCAGTGGTAAAGAATCTGCCTGCCAATGCAGGAGACCCAAGAGACTCAGGTTTGATCCCTGAGTCAGGAAGATCCCCTGGAGAAGGAAATGGCAACCTGCTCCAATATTCTTGCCTGGAGAATCTCACGTACAGAGGAGTCTGATGGGCTATATTCCATGGGGTCGCAAAAGAATCAGACATGACTTAGCTGCTGAGGATACACACACACAATTTTTACTGATTACCTACACTTACTTTACTGAGGACTCTCATATATTCTAATTTTATTTAGTTCTAAAACCTTTTGGCACTGCTGGATTTAAAAATAAAGGAAACATAGAAATGCTACATTTTCTCAAAGAGCTATAAAGGGCAGAAATGGGATTTGAATCTGAGCCCTGTGTACCAAACTGTGTCTCTAATAATATGTCAAGCTACCTCTGAAAAACTGGGAGGCCAGTGAGACCTATCATTGGTTTGTGTGACATTTTCATCTCATCCTTTTGTACATTTTGAAAACAAATTCTTGTCATAATTATAGCTTACAGACAAGTTCATGTGACAATGCTGATGCCAAATACCAACAAGTCTGACTGAAGGGTAAGAAGGAAATTAATTTAGTATTTGTGGAATGAACCAACACATTTATATCATTTTTTTCACATGCTTCATAATGTTATTTCTCTCTCCTATTTTCTAACAAAAATATTATACAATTAATGTTTCACACCAATGTAGAGTTTTCCCCAGCAGTCTTTTATTGAAATTTGGATACTTTTGTGTGTGTGAAAGGGAATGGGGAATGCCTAAATCCAGACATGGACATCAACCAGGCTTAGTCTGGAGAAACCAGGAAGTGTAACCCTTTCCCCTGATCTGGGTTAGGACTTCTAGTCTGTACCTCTCTGCCTGGTACTCTTAGTTGACTTCATGCTTCCATCTTCTCCACTGTAAATGAAAACTCCTTCAGGGCAGATATTGTCTTACAAGTTTTAGAGCTTATTTTATAATTTTTTATAGTTCATGGCACTTGTAAAGGATGTAAATACGTATTGCTGCTGCTAAGTCGCTTCGGTCGTGTCCAACTCTGTGTGATCCCATAGAAGCAGCCCACCAGGCTCTCCCGTCCCTGGGATTCTCCAGGCAAGAACACTGGAGTGGGTTACCATTTCCTTCTCCAGTGCATGAAGGTGAAAAGTGAAAGTGAAGTCGCTCAGTCATGTCTGACTCTTCACGACCCCATGGACTGCAGCCTACCAGGCTCCTCCGTCCATGGGATTTTCTAGGCAAGAGTACTGGAGTGGGGGTAAACACGTATTAGTTATCTATAAATGAGAGTTTGCTATAATCTGTGTGTAAGTTAAATTTGTGGGGTAGAATTTTGGCCAGATAATCAAGTAAAAAAATCAAGGTTACAGTATATCAGTGTAGAAGGGAATAAACCATAAAGCTGCAAATAACCTAGTGCAAAAAGTAACACATTCCTTCAAGCTAAATCTGCTTGAATCAATGTCATCTTCAAATCATGGGAGAACAAAAACAAATTTCTAAAAATGAGAGACTTATGCTTTGATGTGATAAATGATAAAATGTGAGTGCTGGAGCCAAGTCACATTTACCCAAATGTGTAAATCACATTGAAATAGTCCACCTAATGCTATTCAGAATATTAAACTGAGGCATAAAAAATAATGTTGCTTATCCAAGGCTATGGAGCATGATGATTGCAAAGTCAAAGAAAGTTGTCTCCTGCTAGTCAGTATAGAATTAATCCTGAGAACACATTCCTTTTCTCCTATGAGGTTTGACAAATAAATAATCAGGTGAAAGCAGAGAAAAAAAGAGAAGCAAATGGATAAAGTTTCCTGCTTGTTTGTTTGTTTGTTTTGATTTGTTTTTAACCTGTAGGGGTTCCAGAGTCTCAGGGCAAAATCACATTTTCTCCATTTTATCACAATGAATGATAATTTCATATATATGGATGATTTTTTTTCAATATGTTCCATAACTGCTGTATTTACTTCAGCTGTGTCTTCTGAAAGTGAAAATATTTAAATGAAGTAGGAGTTTGAAAAGCGTATTTCATTCAATTCATTTTAAAGTAGTCCTTTCATTCCACAGTTGAGTGTTGCTATTCGAAAGGAGAGAAAAACATTGGAAACTTAAGGGATATTTATTCATGAACAGACATTATCTCCCAAATGATATGACTATTTCCACATGATACCAAATAACCCTTTGAAAAAGGGAGAAAAATCAGTCAATTACTTTTCGTAAATGCAATAAACCAAACAGTGCATTTTTGTTTCCTGAAAGGTTTATTTTCAGTTGAGTTGTGTGATCAGTTAGAGTGTAGCCTAAGTTTTAAATTCTCACTCATGATTTTTGCTTCTCTGAAATTACGAAGGTCTTCTCTTATGGAAGCTTTTCCATGGATGACAGTTTAATCTGGGACAAATCTGTGGCACAGGAATCTAAAAATAATACTTACTAAGATGGTGCTTGCACTTGAGAGTTTAAAAATGACATAAAGTGAATATTTTAAAATTTATTGTACTATGAACAGCTCCATAAATCCATCTCGTTTGTTTCTTTAGAGCACAGTTCACTATTTGACACATAGTAAGTGCTTAATCGGCCCTTGTTGAAAGTAGAGATCCTTTAAAAATACTCAATTTTGTATCATAAATATTAGACCTTAAGAAAATAACTTTTGGAATACTGTATTGTGAGACACTTTACCAACTGAAGACATAAGTAGGATTTTGGTAAAGAAAGTTACACTTACAAGGATTCTTATTAGCATACGAATTATATATAAATGAATCCAACATCTTCCACCAAGGACACTGATAGGAAAATTAATATGAGTATTAAATAAAATATTTCTTTCTAATTAAATAAAAGAATCTTTGCCAGATAGAGGGAGAAATGAGATAGAGATGGGAAGAGTATGCTATGTATTCTAAATAAAAATTATGTATACTGAAGTATTTTTTTCTGGTGCTCTTAAAATTGTGAATAAGGAGCTCTGAGTGAACTATAGTTATATATATATATACATATACACACACACACACAGACATACATACATACACACACACGTGGATTTGCTTTCATTGGCTTAAAGAGCAAATTAGTTTGTATACACTAAATGTTGACAGCAAAATGATAATTTGCTGAAAGATTCTGTGTTCACTAAAATTTGGAAACTTTAATAAAAATGTTTAAAATTATTTATAAAGCTATAAATTGTTCATATGTGCTTATTTGCTAGAGAATTTTTCCCCTAAAATAATTATCTATGTTTAGTCACTAAAATTGTCTTGTTTTTGTAGGTGAGAATTAAGTAACTGATACTTAATCTAAGTAAGAAAAATTTTCCAATAGATTTAATTTAAATATACAATTTTCCATTCTTCTCTCCATTTTTTAATTATTAGTGTCTGATTACTTAAATTATATTTTTAAGTTTTAAAGGATAACTAAACCTCTCTTATTTCAGTTTTTGTGCCAATACCATGCTGTTTTGACGATTAAAGCTTTGTAGTATAGTGAAATTTGAAGTCAGAGAGCCTGATTCCTCCAGCTCTTTTCTTTCCTTCTCAGGATTGCTTTGGCTATTCAAAGTCTTTTGTTTTTCCATAAAAATTGTAGATTTTTTTGTTCTAATTCTGTGAAAAGTGAATAGCAGGTGGTTTTAAGACCAAATTTTGACAATAGCTAAATCATCCAGATTAAAAAAAAAATCAATACAAAAAAATAAAAGATTTAAGCTACATATTAAACCAGATAGACCAAAAAGGCACATACAGAATATTAACAGCAGGATGCACATTCTTCTCAAATGCACATGGAAAATTCTCTTGGCTAGATCATATGTTAGACTGCAAAACAAGACTTAATAAACTTAGAAAAGCTTTAGATCATATCTGGCATTTTTTCTGACCCTGGTGATATGAAACCTAGAAATTAGTTATAAGAAGAAAACTGGAAAATTAACAAATGAAAATTAAGCAACATGCTACTGAACTCATTGGAAAAGATCCTGATGCTGGGAAAGATTGAAGGCAGGAGAAGAGGACGACAGAGTATGAGGTGGTTGGATGGCATCTCTGACTTGATGGACATGAGTTTGCGCAAGTTCTGGGAGTTGGTGATGGACAGGGAAGACTGGCGTGCTGCAGTCCCCTGGGTCACAAAGAGTCAAAAAGACTGAGCAACTGAACTGAACTCAACTACCAAAAAATGTATGGATCAAATAAGAAATCAGAGGAAAATTTTGAAAATATATCTTGAGACAAATGAAAATAAAAATACATATATCAAAACTTATCAGATGCAGCAAAAGCAGTTCTATGGGGGAATTTTACAGTGATAAACACCTATATTAAGCAAACAGAAAGATTTCAAGCAAACAAAGTAAGTTTATATTGCAAAGTGTGAGACACAACTTAGCGACTGAACAAAAACAACAACTTTATATCCGAAGGAACTGGAAAAAGAAGGACAACCTAAGCCTGAATAAATAGAGACTACAAACTTAACAGAACGATTGATAATAAGGAGATTAAATCAGTAATCAAAACCTCCCAACAAACTCAAGTCCAGGACCAGCTGGTTTCACTGATTAATTCTATCTAACATTTAAAGAATGATTAATAATCATTCTCAAATTCCAAGAAATTCAGAAGAAGAGGAAACACTTCCAAACTTACTTTATGAGCTCTTTAAAAACAAGAGAAAACATTGACAACATAGCTCAAATAATTATGAGTCTCATAATCAACTTATCAACTATATTCAAAAAGTAGCATTTATTTCATATTCTGGTAAATTGGATATCTTATGGCATTTTTTATTTAAAGCTGAAAACAATGGCACAACATATTAATTACATTTTCTATTTTATCCTCTTTCATCCTTCTTCCCTGTGTATATATGTATTTATATGGTAAATATAAATTCCATTTCAGTTTTATTGCCTTGAGAACCCCATGAACAGTATGAAAAGACCAAAAGATAGGGCAATGAAAGATGAACTCCCCAGGTCGGTAGGTGCCCAATATGCTACTGGAGATCAGTGGAGATAACTACAGAAAGAATGAAGAGACAGAGCCAAAGAAAAAACAACACCCAGTTGCAGATGTGACTGGTGATGGAAGCAAGGTCTGATGCTGTAAAGAACACCACTGCATAGGAACCTGGAATGTTAGGTCCATGAATCAGGGCAAATTGGAAGTGGTCAAAAGGGGATGGCAAGAGTGAACATCAACATTTTAGGAATCAACAAACTAAAATGGACTGGAATGGGGAATTTAACTCAGATGACCTTTATATCTACCACTGTGGGCAAGAATCCCTTAGAAGAAATAGAGTAGCCATCATAGTCAAAAGAGTTAAAAATGCAGTACTTGGATGCAATCTCAAAAACGACAGAATGATCTCTCTTTGTTTCCAAGGCAAACCATTCAATATCATGGTAATCCAAGTCTATGCACTGACCAGTAACGCTGAAGAAGGTGAAGTGGAACAGTTCTATGAAGACATACAAGACCTTTTAGAACTAACACCCCAAAAAGATGTCCTTTTCATTATAGGGAACTGGAATGCAAAAGTAGCAAGTCAAGAGATACCTGGAGTAACAGGCAAATTTGGCCTTGGAGTACAGAATGAAGCAGGGCAAAGGCTAATAGAGTTTTGCCAAGAAAACGAACTGGTCATAGCAAACACCTTCTTCCAACAACACAAGAGAAGACTACACATGGACATCACCAGATGGTCAACATTGAAATCAGATTGATTATATTCTTTGAAACCAAGATGCAGAAGCTCTATACAGTAAGCAAAAACAAGACTGGGAGCTGACTATGGCTCAGATCAAGAACTCCTTACTGTCAAATTCAGGTTTAAATTGAAGTAAGTAGGGAAAACAACTAGATCATTCAGGTATGACCTAAATCAAATCCCTTATGATTATACAGTGAAAGTGACAAATAGATTCAAGGGATTAGATCTGATAGACATCATGCCTGAAGAACTACGAACTGAGGTTTGTAACATTGTACAGGAGGCAGTGATCAAGACCATGCAAAGAAAAATAAATGCAAAAAAGCAAAACGGATATCTGAGGAGTCTTACAAATAGCTGTGAAAACAAGAGAAGTGAAAAGAAAAGGAGAAAAGGAGAGATATACCCATTGAATGCAGAGTTCCAAAGAATAGCAAGGAGAGATAAGAAAGCCTTCCTCAGTGATCAGTGCAAAGAAATAGAGGAAAACAATAGAATTGGAATGACTAGAGATCTCTTCAAGAAAATTAGAGATACCAAGGGAATGTTTCATGCAAAGATGGGCTCAATAAAGGACAGACATGACATGGACCTAACAAAAGCAGAAGATATTAAGAAGACGTGGCAAGGATACACAGAAGAAGAGTACAAAAGAGATCTTCATGACCCAGATAATCACAATGGTGTGATTACTCACCTAGAGCCAGACATCTTGGAATGCAAAGTCAAGTGGGCCTTAGGTAGCATCACTATGAACAAAGCTAGTGGAGGTGATGGAATTCCAGTTGAGCTATTTCAAATCTTAAAAGATGATGCTGTGAAAGTGCTGCACTCAATATGTCAGCAAATTTGGAAAATGCAGCAGTGGCCACAAGACTGGAAAAGGTCAGTTTTCATTCCAATCCCAAAGAAAGGCAATCCCAAAGAATGCTCAAACTACTGCACAATTGCACTCATCTCACATGCTAGTAAACAAATGCTCAAAATTCTCCAAGCCAGGCTTCAACAATACCTGAACCAAGAATTTGCAGATATTCAAGCTGGTTTTAGAAAAGGCAGAGGAATCAAAGACCAAATTGCCAACATTTGCTAGATCATTGAAAAAGGAAAAGAGTTCCAGAAAAGTATCTATTTCTGCTTTATTGATGATGCCAAAACCTTTGACTGTGTGGATCACAAGAAACTGTGCAAAATTCTGAAAGAGATGGAAATATCAGACCACCTGACCTGCGTCTTGAGAAATGTGTAATGAGAAATGAGATAGTCAGGAAACAACAGGGAGAAATGGACTTGGAACAACAGACTGGTTCTAAAGAGGGAAAGGAGTATGTCACGGCTGTATATTGTCACCGTGCTTATTTAGCTCATATGCAGAGTACATCATGAGAAATGCTGGGCTTGAAGAAGCACAAGCTGGAATCAAGATTGCTGGGAGAAATATTAATAACCTCAGATATGCAGATGACACCACCCTTATGGCATAAAGTGAAGAAAAACTAAAGAGCCTCTTGATGAAAGAGAAAGAGGAGAGTGAAAAACTTGGCTTAAAGCCCAACATTCAGAAAACGAAGATCATGGCATCCAGTCCCATCGCTTCATGGCAAATAGTGGGGAAACAGTGGAAACAGTGGTGGATTTTACTTTTCTGGGCTCCAAAATCACTGCAGATGGTGACTTCAGCCGTGAAATTAAAAGATGCTTACTCCTTGAAAGGAAAGTTATGACCAACCTAGATAGCATATTAAAAAGCAGAGACATTACTTTGTCAACAAAGGTCCATCTAGTCAAGGCTTTGGTTTTCCCAGTGGTCATGTACGGATGTGAGAGTTGGACTATAAAGAAAGCTGAGCGCCGAGGAATTGATGCTTTTGAACTGTGGTGTTGGAGAAGACTCTTGAGAGTCCCTTGGACTGCAAGGTGATCCAACCAATGAATCCTAAACATCAGTCTTGAGTGTTCACTGGAAGGACTGATGTTGAAGCTGAAACTGCAATACTTTAGCCACCTGACGCGAAAAACTGACTCATTGGAAAAGACCCTGATTCTGGGAAAGATTGAAGGTAGGAGGAGAAGGAGATGACAGAGGATGAGATGGTGGATGGCATCACCAACTCAGTGGACATGGGTTTGGCTGGACTCTGGGAGTTGGTGATGGACAGGGAAGCCTGGCATGCTGTCCATGGGGTCACAAAGAGTTGGACATGACTGAGTGGCTGAACTGAACTGATATGGTTAATAATACATATTAATATATTTATATATTCATATAGTATGTATATTAAAATTATATACCTATAATTTTAAAGCATTTTCTTGAGATATGGTATGACATTAAAATCTGTGCATATTTGATGTATACGATTTGATGCATTTGGATGTTTGCATACACCTATGAAACCATTACCATAATATATGCCACAAGCATAAATATTACCCTCAAAATTTCTTCCTATCTTTCATATGTATCATTATTATTACTTTTTTTGATAAAAATATTTAATGTAAGATCCATCCTTCAGCACAATTTTCAGTGTGCAAGCAGTATTGCTAATTATAGGCACTGTTGTATATATTATGGGGCTTCTAGGGTGCTCAGTGGTGAAGTATCCACTTGTGATGCAGAAGATTTAGGAGTTGCCATGGCTCTGATCCCTGGGTCAGGAAGACCCCTGGAGGAGGGCGGGGCAACCCACTTTCATACTCTTGCTTGGAGCATCCCTATGGACGGAGGAGTTTGGCAGGCTACAGTCCATAGGGTCGCACAGAGTTGGACATGACTGAAGCGACAGAGCAGCCACGCACATTGTATATTATGTGTCTAAGACTAGTCATCTTGTATAACTGAGACTTTGTACCCTTTTCCTTATATATCTCCATTTTCACTTTCTTGCATCCTCTGGTAACCACCATTCTACTCCCTGCTTCTATGAATTTGAACATTTTAGATTTCTCACGTTAGTGGTATTGTGTGACTAACCATTGCAGTCACACAAAGTTTCATTTTAAAAACTGGGAGATGTTTGGATCCTGCCCATAGAGACTATGATGCATTTGATCTAGAGAACAAGGTAGGCATCAAGTCTAACACTGGATAAAATGAAAATGAAAATTTTATAAAACTATTCAGAGATGCACTTCTTGGACTAAGATGTTACAAATTTGGGAGCCAAATAAGTTGCTTGACACTTGTTTTCACTTGTTTATGTCTGCCCAAGGTATAGTAATTATGAGTATGAGTAGTACTTACCAATTCTTATATTTTTTCATATAACACAAAACACATGAAAATTATACTTTTGCATTAAACAAGGAGAATATGAGCATATATAAAAATGAGAACAAAAGCCTAACTGGAGTTGAATGCAAAAAGGATGGATTAATCTCTTCAGTTGCACTGAGAAACTCGTCCTCTGGTATGTTTAAAATTACTCATGAAGTGACAGAGTATAGAAAAGAAATGCTCACTTATGACTGATTCAGTTATTGTTTTTGTATATGGATTCTTAAGCTTTATTTCAGAGTCTACCAAGATAAACTATTTAGATACACATTTTTGTCAGTGAATCCTTTAGAAAATGTAGCGGTAATCAAGAAGATTTCATCATGATTTGTCAATATTAGAGATTTTCGATACTTTTAAGTTCTCATATTGAAAATATCTGATTCAAAGAGAGGACAAAATTCTCCTTATGTGATTATAAATTTCATATAGAAATTCAAAGGACTGAAATCCAATTCTGAAAAAGAATAGATTTGGAAGTCTGACACTATTTCAAGGCTTACTATAAAGTTACTACTATAGTCAAGGGTAGCATTAACATAAAAGATAGAGAAATAGATCTATTGAATAGAATTGAGAGTAATAAACATATGTGTGCGTGTGTGTATTTAGTTGATTGTTGTCAAAGTTACAAGGAGAATTTTATAGAAAAAGAATTGTCTTTTCAACAAATGGTGTTGGCAATTGGGTATCTATATGCAAGAAAATTAATGAACTTGATATATACCAACTTTTCCTTATAAAAAATTACTAAAATAAATTAGAGACTTAAATATAAAATCTAAGAACATAAAATTTCTAAAGCAAAGCATATTGTAAAGTAATTAGCCTCCAGTTAAAATAAAAAAAAATTCTAAAGCAAAGCATAAGCAAAAAAACCTTTTTGACTTTGGGTTAGGCAGAGCTTTCTTAACTATGACATCAAAAGTATTAATCATAAAATAAAAAATGATAAATGGCATTTCATAAAAATTAAGAAATTCTATTCTTCAAAAAACAGTATTAAGAGAATGAAAGGCAAAGCATAATGTAGGGAAACAGATCTGAAAATCACATACCTAAGAAGAAATTGTATAATATGCCAAAAACTCTCAAAACTCAAAAAGACACAAAAATCTGATACAAAATGGACAAAAGATTTAAATAGATACTTCAGAGAAGATATGCAAATAACAAATGCAAAAAAACAAATGCATGAAAAAATGCTCAGTATCGTTAGTCATAGGGAAATGAAAAATTAAATCACAAGGAAGTATCAATACATACCTATTAAGAAGTTCAAAATTAAAAAGACTGACCATAATGAGTGCATAGTAGGAGGTAGAGCAACTGGAACTCATACACTCCAGGTGGGGATGTAAAATGATATAGTTACTTTAGAAAAACTTTGCTAGAGTCATAATTTTAATTATACTTTTACCATAAAACTCAGCTGTCTCACTCCTAAGTAATTATACAAGTAAAAATAAAAAAAAAAATTCTGTGCACCCACAGAAATCTACACACAAATATTTGT
Source organism: Cervus canadensis (assembly GCF_019320065.1). Classification (NCBI taxonomy): domain Eukaryota; kingdom Metazoa; phylum Chordata; class Mammalia; order Artiodactyla; family Cervidae; genus Cervus; species Cervus canadensis. The sequence goes on from NC_057397.1 coordinate 40,285,986, forward strand.
AGTGATTTTATTCCTAATTGCTCCAACTGGAAACCACCCAAATGACCTTCAGCTGGAGACTGAATAAACAAATCTGGCACATCTGCACAAAGGAATAAAATTACTCCTCAGTAATGTATGAACTACTGATACACATGACAACACGGAGGATTATTAATTGCCTTGTACTAAGTAAAAGAATCCAGAAGCAAAGGGCTACACGCTGTGATTCCATTCTTATGATATTCTTGAAAAGGCAAAACTATAGGGAGATAAAACAGATCAGTGGTTGCAAGGACTCAGGTTCCCTGATGGCTCAGAGGGTAAAGAGTGCCCCCTGCAATGCAGAAGACACAGGAGACGCAGGTTCCATCCCTGGGTCAGGAAGATCCCTGGAGTAGGGCATGGCAACCCACTCTTGTATCCTTGCCTGGAGAATCCCATGGACAGAGGAGCCCAGTGGGCTACAGTCCAGACGGTAGCAGAGTCAGACACAACTGAAATGACTTAGCATGCACACGCACACATGGGAACTATTGGAGGGCTGCCTAAGTCATAAGGTAATCTTTTGGCATGAAGGAACTGTTTCTTATTTTGATTGTGATGGTGGGTACATGATGGTGTATTTGTCAAAACTTGAAGAATTATATTACTACAAAGGATAAATTTTACTGTGTGTAAGTTATACCCTTAATTTTTTAAGGGTGAAAATAAAGAACAAACAAAAAATGTCTACATATGATGGCCAGTAGCTTCCCTAATATGTAATATAATATAATTCTGAATATATATGAAATTACCCTGTGTTTATTCTGTTTAGTTGGATTTCAATTCAGTTCTCAGCAATAACCTGGATAACAGCTCTGTCCAGTGCTCGCTTACTTGTACTTGAGCATGTAAGTCCTCCATCCTGAGCTTGACTTGAGATACCTTGAGGATAAACTGAAGGGTGTGTGATATTTAACCTGGAGAAGCCCAGAGACAAAAGGAGTGACTGTGTTCCACCCCTGTGGGAGTGATTTAGGTCATACACAAGGACCCTGCAGGTCAGTGCTGCATGCTTAGTTGCTCAGCCATGTCCATCTCCTTGCGACTCCATGGACTGTAGCCTGCCAGACTCCTCTGTCCATAGAATTCTCCAGGCAAGAATCCTGGAGTGGGTTGCCATTCCCTTCTCCAGGGGATCTTCCCCAGCCAGGGATTGAACCCAGGTCTCCTGCATTTCAGGCAGATTCTTTACCGTCTGAGCCACCAGAGAAGCCTACGGGTAAGTTTAGGAGATACAAAGATGCTTGCAGAGGAAACCATACACACTTTTTCAGAAGCCAGATGAAAGAATATGGGCATCTGACTCTCGTGAATTCTTTCATACATTGCATACTTATGAATACCTCCTTAATGCAAGGCTCGGGCAGGGCCTCAGGCACACCAAGTACAAAAGCTGAGTGAAATTCTGTTTCAATAAAAAAAGGGAACCTAGGGTATCCAGTTGTGAAAATACATCCAGATGCAGAGTGCTCAAATTATGGCTTTGGAAGTGCCAGGCTGACACAGTTATCATTCACAGAGATTCATCTCTCCCAAGTAGTAGTAAGTACTTTTAATTAAGTATACATTCAGGGAATAAAGATGTAGCAGAAACCCAAACGTTAGTGACTAAAGTCTGTGGGATGAGAAGTGTTCTAAGTGTCAGGCTAACAATCCGGTGAGATGTGGAAATATTAATATGTATTCAGTTCTTTTCATAAGAGTGTCTATTTCTTTTAACTGTCTCTCTAACTAGGGAATTAATACAACCTAGCTGACAGCTGCATTCCACTGTCTACTTTTCTATAAATTATGTATAAAAAATTCACATACTGACTTACAAACACAAGATTTTGAAATTAGAATGTTCCATCATATGCTTGTGATGTTTCATGCAAAGTTAGTTTATATAATGCATTCTCTTAGAACCTTTTTAACGTCCTGTTGAAATTACACTTTACATAAACATAAATCATTTGGTTAAGTCAATTAATGTAGAGTATAAAGCAAGAGTCCTAAACTGCTGTTTATGGCATGATTTTCTGTGTTTATGACTGTAATTCTCAAAGCACAGGCTTGTAGAGCCATCACTTCAGGAATCTGGAAATGTTTTGGCATCTGCTGCAAGGACTGCAGTATCCGTGTTTACAGCAGAGGTGTGAGCTGAATTCTAACAGACCCAAAGCAACCCAGACAATCTAGTGGCATTCAACACATACCTCTTGGCCATCAGTGGGAACATCATAGCTATTCTCATCTAATTTCCTCAGGCTTATGTGGATGGAGACACAGAGTGATTTATTGAACAGTGTTAATGTCCTGAATTTATAGTTAATGCATAGCTATAGAACTCTGGGTTCATGGAAGGTGAAGGTGGACAAGATAGGGAAAGGAGGAAGGGAACTGTCATGGGCCAAGGCATGATTCTAGGAAGGTGCTTTGATGTGTTGTTTACATTAATTATCACAAGAAACCAAAGAAATAGCTATCATACCATGATAGAAATATATCATATGAGAGTAATCTGATTTAGCTGCAGTATCTGTAAGAATATTTACAAGATAAATATTAGTGTCCCTCTAACCCTTACCTACTCCCCTACCTACTACCCACGGGTTCAGTCCCTGGGTTGGGAAGAGCCTCTGGAGGAGGAAATGGTAACCCACTCCAGTATTCTTGCCTGGAAAATTCTATGGACAGAGGAGCCTGGCGGGCTATGGTCCACAGGGTTGCAGAGTCAGACTCGACTGAGCAACTGAGCACAAAACTCCTCTAAAGTTTCTGAAACTCAGAGTGTAGCTCCAGTGGGTTCAGGCAGTGTTCTGCTGTGTTGCCCACTCAGGACATACACATTAACCTAGGATGCTTGTAAAAGATGCAAATTCTTGTGTTCCACTTGTGTTTGCAGACTGCTAGGATTTGGGATTGAAAAATTAGATTTCCCATAATCATAAAGCATTCTGTATTTTTCATAACATTTTATTCATGTATTTTTAAATGATAATGTGTGACCAAAATAATATATAATGAATCATTTTATGTGATATAATTGTCTTAGAAATTTCAGTGGTTTTCTGTGAAAAAATTATGACAATAACTGCAAGGCTATTTCTATAAACCAATATATTGTGTTACAATTGTATATTTTAATAGCAAGCAAAAAATGTTCTATACTTGTTACAGACTTTGGGAATAGGAAATATCAAAATGTGGGAACATTGACATGGGATAAATATCATATAAATGTCATTAAAAATGAAAAGATATTACTGCAAATATTAAATGTTTAAAACTATCACTTAATATGAAATGTTAAAACATTCAAAGCATTAACTGCCTTGTCTGATAGTCTTTATGTTTGTTTCCTGGCAGATATTCTGAGTGTAGAGAAATTTCAAAGTTTCTTTCATTTTTGGTTGAATTGTTAAGAAAGCATCCAAAATCTTCTACAAGTTAGGAAAGAGGGTACGTATGCCTCATAAGTTATTTTTCTCTTTTACCTGGAAAATGCTTTGTCTGCTTGCCCTGATTTTATTTGTTTCTTTCTGAATAAAATCAGTATTGCTTTCATTAATCTATATTCACCTATGACAAATATTCAAAGACTGGAAAATGCCAGGGATGATTATTGATGAGTATTTAAATGACAAAATATCTGGATCTCCTATTAAGATTAATAGCAGTACAGTGAATCATACATCATAAATGACTAATTTTGCTTCCCAAACTTGCTATTTTGAGACACCAAAGAATTTTTTCAAGGCATCTTACGTTAAACATATTAATATTTATTTTAGTTGCAAGAATGACTCACTCTTAGAAGCAGACAGGGCCATGACTATACACTCAAAACATGGCAACAGCTCTTAGCAAGACTGGCTGATGGGATCCTGACCACTGAGCTGGTTCTCTCTCACCTGTTCCTGTAGGTTCCCAGATAGTTGACCTTGACTTTGCACTCTAAATGTCCATGCCCGTGCTTGACTTGAGTCAGTGAATATCTTCGAATCAGGATATATTCTAAGTCCATTGTTGAATACTTGCAGGGGAATTAAAATACCTCTTGCTGTGTTCTTGATTTTTGAGTGAGTATGCTCTATATTGGGGGAAAAACAGTGCACATTGCCTGAGAAACATCAATGAGAAAGTCACACATGGAAACACTGTGCCTTAAATCTGAGATTTCAATAGACTGCAGACCTGACAGTTGTCTGCATTTTTAAACAAGCATCTCAGGTGATTCTTAGGATCACCAAAGCTTAAGAACTACTGGTCTGCCTTTTCATTAAAATATCTCTAGGTGGGATACTATAATAAATTATTATCAGTTGCTATCACCTTAGAAAGAATAAACAGTTGACCTTTGAACAATGTCCTATATAGCAGTGCCAAATATCCTGCGAGTTGAAAATCTATGTATGATTTTACAGTCAGCCCTTCATATCCAAGATTCTACATCCAAGGATTCAACCAACTGTGGATATACCCAACCATGGATTTAATCATTTGTGGATTATGTAGTACTGTTCAGTTCAGTTCAGTCACTCAGTCATGTCTGACTCTTTGTGATCCCATGAACCTCAAGACGCCAGGCTTCCCTGGCCATCACCAATTCCAGGAGTCCACCCAAACCCATGTCCATTGAGTCGGTGATGCCATCCAACCATCTCATCCTCTGTCATTCCCTTCTCCTCCTGCCCTCAATCTTTCCCAGCATCAGGGTCTTTTCAAATGAGTCAGCTCTTCGCATGAGATGGCCAAAGTATTGGAGTTTCAGCTTCAACATCAGTCCGACCAATGACCACCCAGGACTGATCTCCTTTAGGATGGACTGGTTGGATCTCCTTGCAGTCCAAGGGACTCTCAAGAGTCTTCAACAACACCACAGTTCAAAAGCATCAATTCTTTGACACTAGCTTTCTTTATAGTCCAACTCTCACATCCATACATGACCACTGGAAAAACCATAGCCTTGACTAGATGGACCTTTGTTGACAAAGTAATGTCTCTGCTTTTTAATATGCTATCTAGGTTGGTCATCACTTTCCTTCCAAGGAGTAAGCATCTTTTAATTTCATGACTGCAATCACCATCTGCAGTGATTTTGGAGCCCAAAAAAATAAAGTCTGATACTGTTTCCACTGTCTCCCCATCTATTTGCCATGAAGTGATGGGACCAGATGCCATGATCTTCGTTTTCTGAATGTTGAGCTTTAAGCCAAGTTTTTCACTCTCCTCTTTCTCTTTCATCAAGAGGCTCTTTAGTTATTCTTCACTTTCTGCCATAAGGGTGGTGTCATCTGCATATCTGAGATTATTGACATTTCTCCCGGCAATCTTGATTCCAGCCTGTGCTTCTTCCAGCCCAGCATTTCTCATGATGTACTCTGCATATAAGTTAAATAAACAGGGTGACAATATACAGCCATGACATAATCCTTTCCGTATTTAGAACCAGTCTGTTGTTCCAAGTCCATTTCTCCCTGTTGCTTCCTGACCATCTCATTTCTTATTACACATTTCTCAAGAGGCAGGTCAGGTGGTCTGGTATTCCCATCTCTTTCAGAATTTACCAGTTTCTTGTGATCCACACAATTAAAAGTTTGGCACAGTCAATAAAGCAGAAATAGATGCTTTTTTGGAATTCTCTTGTTTTTTCAATGATCCAGTGGGTGTTGGCAATTTGATCTCTGGTTCCTCTGCCTTTTCTAAAACCAGCTTGAACATCTGGAAGTTCATGGTTCACGTATTGCTGAAGCCTGGCTTGGAGAATTTTGAGCATTACTTTACTAGCCTGTGAGATGAGTGCAATTGTGCAGTAGTTTGAACATTCTTTGGCATTGCCTTTCTTTGGGATTGGAATGAAAACTGACTTTTCCAGTCCTGTGGCCACTGCTGAGTTTTCCATATTTGCTGGCATATTGAGTGTAGCACTTTCACAGCATCATCTTTTGGGATTTGAAATAGCTCAACTGGAATTCCATCACCTCCACTAGCTTTGTTTGTAGGGATGCTTCCTAAGGCCCACTTGACTTCGCAATCCAGGATGTCTGGCTCTAGGTGAGTGATCACACCATCGTGGTTATTTGGGTCATGAAGATCTTTTTTGTACAGTTCTTCTGTGTATTCTTGCCACCTCTTCTTAATATCTTCTGCTTCTGTTAGGTCCATACCATTTCTGTCCTTTATTGTGCTCAGCTTTGCATGAAACGTTCCCTTGGTATTTCTAATTTTCTTGAAGAGATCTCTAGTCTTTCCCATTCTGTTATTTTCCTCTATTTCTTTGCACTGATCACTGAGGAAGGCTTTCTTATCTTTCCTTGCTATTCTTTGGAACTCTGCATTCAAATGGGTATATCTTTCCTTTTCTCCTTTGCTTTTTGCTTCCCTGCATTTCACAGCTGTTTGTAAGGCCTCTTCAGACAGCCATTTTGCTTTTTTTCATTTCTTTTTCTTGGGATGGTCTTGATTCCTGTCTCCTATACAATGTCACGAACCTCCGTCCGTAGATCTTCAGGCACTAGTCTATCAGATCTAGTCCCTTAAATCTGTTTCTTACTTCCACTGTATACTCATAAGGGATTTGATTTAGGTCATACCTGCATGATCTAGTGGTTTCCCCCACTTACTTCCATTTAAGTCTGAATTTGGCAACCAGGAGTTTATGATCTGAGCCGCAGTCAGCTCCTGGTCTTGTTTTTGCTGACTGTATAGAGCTTTTCCATCTTTGACTGCAAAGAATACAATCAATCTGATTTCGGTATCGACCATCCAGTGATGTCCATGTGTAGAGTCTTCTCTTCTGTTGTTGGAAGAGGGTGTTTGCTATGACCAGTGTGTTCTCTTGGAAGAACTTTGTTAGCATTTGTCCTTACTCCAAGGACAAATTTGCCAGTTACTTCAGGTGTTTCTTGACTTCCTACTTTTGCATTCCAGTCCCCTATAATGAAAAGGACATCTTTTTTGGGTGTTAGTTCTAGAAGGTCTTGTAGGTCTTCGTAAAACAGTTCAACTTCAGCTTCTTCAATGTTACTGGTCTGGGCACAGACTTGGATTACTGTGATATTGAATGGTTTGCCTTGGATATGAACAGAGATTATTCTGTTGTTTTTGGGATTGCATCCAAGTACTGCATTTCAAATTCTTTTGTTGAATATGATGGCTACTCCATTTCTTCTAAGGGATTCTTGCCCACAGTAGTAGATATAATGGTCATCTGAGTTAAATTCACCCATTCCAGTCCATCTTAGTTTGCTGATTCCTAGAATGTCAATGCTCACTCTTGTCATCTCCTGTTTGACCACTTTCAATTTGCCTTGATTCGTGGACATAACATTCCAGGTTCCTATGCAATATTGATCTTTACAGCATCGAACCTTGCTTCTATCACCAGTCACATCCACAATGGGGTGTTGTTTTTGTTTTGCCTCCATCCCTTCAATTTTCTGGAGTTATTTCTCCACTGATCTCCAGTAGCATATTGGGCACCTACTGACCTGGGGAGTTCATCTTTTAGTGTCTTATCTTTTTGCCTTTTCATACTGTTCATGGGGTTCTCAAGGCAAGAATACTGAAGTGGTTTGCCATTCCCTTCTCCAGTGGACCACATTCTGTCAGACCTCTCCACCATGACCTGTCCATCTTGGGTGGCCCCACACAGCATGGCTTAGTTTCATTGAGTTAGACAAGGCTGTGGTTCATGTGATCAGGTTGGCTAGTTGTCTCTGATTGTGGTTTCAGTCTTTCTGCCCTCTCATGCCAATATGCCAGCAAATTTGGAGAACTCAGCAGTTTCCACAGGAGTGGAAAGGGTCAGTTTTCATTCCAATCCCAAAGAAAGGCAATCCCAAAGAATGCTCAAACTACCGCACAATTGCCCTCATCTCACGCGCTAGTAAAGTAATGCTCAAAATTCTCCAAGCCAGGCTTCAACAATACATGAACCGTAAACTTCCAGATGTTCAAGCTGGTTTTAGAAAAGGCAGAGGAACCAGAGATCAAATTGCCAACATCCTCTGGATCAACAAAAAAACAAGAGAGTTCCAGAAAAACATCTATTTCTGCTTTATTGACCGTGCCAGACCTTTGACTATGTGGATCACAATAAACTGTGGAAAATTCTTCAAGAGATGGGAATACTAGAATACCTGACCTGCCTCTTGAGAAACCTGTTTGCAGGTCAGGAAGCAACAGTTAGAACTGGACATGGAACAACAGACTGGTTCCAAGTAGGAAAAGGAGTGTGTCAAGGCTGTATATTGTCACCTTGCTTATTTAACTTATATGCAGAGTACATCATGAGAAATGCTGGGCTGGAAGAAGCACAGGCTGGAATCAAGATTGCTGGGAGAAATATCAGTGATCTCAGATATGCAGATGACACCACCCTTATTGCAGAAAGTGAAGAGGAACTAAAAAGCCTCTTGATGAAAGTGAAAGAGGAGAGTGAAAAAGTTGACTTAAAGCTCAACATTCAGAAAATGAAGATCATGGCATCTGGTCCCATCACTTCATGGGAAATAGATGGGGAAACAGTGGAAACAGTGTCAGACTTTATTTTTTTGGGCTCCAAAATCACTGCAGATGGTGATTGCAACCATGAAATTAAAAGATGCTTACTCCTTGGAAGGAAAGTGATGACCAACCTAGATAACATATTAAAAAGCAGAGACATTACTTTGCCCACAAAGGTCCATCTAGTCAAGGCTATGGTTTTTCCAGTGGTCATGTATGGATGTGAGAGTTGGACTGTGAAGAAAACTAGCACAGAAGAATTGATGCTTTTGAACTGTGGTGTTGTTGAAGACTCTTGAGAGTCCCTTGGACTGCAAGGAGATCCAACCAGTCCATCCTAAAGGAGATCAGTCCTGGGTGTTCATTGGAAGGACTGATGCTGAAGCTGAAACTCCAGTACTTTGGCCATGTCATGTGAAGAGCTGACTCACTTGAAAAGACCCTGATGCTGGGAAAGATTGAGGGCAGGAGGAGAAGGGGACGACAGAGGATGAGATGACTGGATGGCATCACCGACTCAGAGTTTGAGTAAACTCCGGGAGTTGGTGATGGACATGGAGGCCTGGCATGCTGCGATTCATGGGGTTGCAAAGAGTTGGACATGACTGAGAGACTGAACTGAACTGAATTTTTAAAAAAATGCATATAAATGGACCTGTGCAATTCAAACTTGTTGTTCATTGATCAACCGTACCACATAATAGCTCTTGTTTACTGATAAAGTTGAAGGATTTTGAAGGAGTTGGATTTCTAAAGAAGGTCTTAGAGGATAAAGTGTTAATTATGAGACCAAGTCTAGGTGAGCATTTCTTTGGGCACTCTGGTCACCTACAGAGAGAACAAAGCACAGTCAATAAAAGGGAAGCAGTAGAGAAGTTTATGTGAGGGAGAAGGAAGTGATGAATTGCAGAAGATTAGTTTAAGCTACCTCATCATTTACCTAGGCTTTTTGACTAACACTGAGAGACGGAGTTGAGGGTCTGGGATTGTAATTGACTGCTGGCATATGAAGAGAGCTTTATCAGTCTGGGTAAGCAGATGCCTGGCCCATGAGGAAGAACACCAAGCAAGACGTGGTCATCATTCTGGAAATTAGATCTCAGAGTTAGGGAGTTCCACTGAAGAGGTGGTTACTTCAAGGTAAGCAAGGCAAGCTTTTTAGTGAAACAGTACTGGAGAACCTAGAGAAAGTTGTTGGGTTGCCCAAATTTAGTCAGAACAGCATGATGGTTTGAATCCCAAAGTGCCTTTTAGAAAGTGTTTCAAATCCTCTTTTTCTGCTGTATATGCATCTGTGTACAGATGTTACCACTAACAACAGGAAATTACTTATTTTGAATAAAGACTAAAAATGACAAAATGGATTCTGTTCTGAAAGAGCTGGAAATGTATCCTTGATGTTCAAAGTGTGGCCCATGGACCAGCAGCCTTAGCATCACCTGGTAGCTTGTCATACAGGCAGAATCCTGGGCCTCATCCTAGACCTGCTGATCCAGAATCTGCATTTTAATGCAAGGCACCCAGATGATCATACGCTCATTACTTTTTGGGAAACGTAGGGCAAGGGTTCTCAAATATACCATGTTTCAAAATCAGTTGAAAGGTTTATTAAAGCACAGATTGCTGGGTCCCATTTCTACAGTTCCTGACCCAGTTAGTCTAGAGTAGGGATGTTACTTCTGCTTCTCCAGGTGTCAAATTTTAGGAACCACTAGTCTAAGCAGGGGGCTTCCCTGGCAGCTCAGGTGGTAAAGAATCCACCTGCAACGCGAGAGACCAGGGTTCAATCCTTGGGTTGGGAAGATCCCCTGGAGGATGGCATGGCAACCCACTCCAGTATTCTTGCCTGGAGAATCCTCATGGACAGAGAAGCCTGGTGGGCTACAGTCCATGGAGTTACAAAGAGAACAGTTGGACAAGATTGAGTGACTAAGCACAGCTCAGCACAGTCTAAGCAATGCCAACACTGTTATAGCCCTCTAGCCTCCATGTTTCTTCATCTTCAAATTTTTTTTATTAAAAAATATCCTCTGAGTTTCTGTTGCTTGCTTCTCATATTTCATTTCATTTCATTTTTTATGATTGTTTTTATGACAACATAACCTTTATTACTAATACAGATATTATTACTTATAAATAGGCCTATTGTTGTAACCAAATAACTAAACTAACTGAGACATATATCTGAGACATAGAGTGGAAAGAACAAGAACTGGTATTTGAAGTTGAAAGAATGGTCACCATTATTTGGCGATGAAATATATGGTAAAGCTGTAACAGACAGTCACCTGATAAGCAGATAATGTGTCAAATGAACTTGTAACTGTAGGGAAAGCAGTTGTAAAATAGGAAAGTGGAAACATATGTGGGGTTACTATTGATGTTTGACAGGGAGGGATGGAGAGAGAGAGAGAGAGATAGCACTGTGAGAGGAGAAAGAGGAGAGAGAGAGACAGCATAATAAGAGAGAGGGAGAGGGACAAAGAGGAGAGAAAAATCTTAAAAAAAGATTCTTAAAAATCTTAAAAAAAGATCAGCCACCTGGCAGGCAGGAATTAATAAGAATAGTTTAGATTTTAGCTAGAGAGCCTTGTAAGGTGCATCTGATTCTCATTCAAAATTGGTGAAAGGTAAAACAGAGAAAATTTTTGACCAAAAAAGACCAATTAGAATTTATTCTTGCGGCAAGTTTCAAATTTAAGGTATGGTTGTTGCCCCAATTGTAAAATCTCTGAATGGATTAAAGAATCTCAGAGCAAAATTTCCATAGTATTCAGGAAGCCTATTCATTGGAACAAAATGGCTGAGAGGAAAGAGACGAAACACGTGACTGTGCAACCAAAATCAGAAAAGATCAAATGTCTATAAAAAGGTAGGAGGGAAAAGATAGAGGGTGGGAGGTGATAAAATAACAAAAAAATAATAAATCTAAAAAAGCATGACTAGAAAATAACTGTGCACGTGAGGCCGACTTAAATAGGCTGAAACTACAAAGTACAAAGTGATTTTTTTGAGGTAATATTTAAATTTTTCCTTGTTTATGTAATTTTATTTATTTTAAATCATACTATGATTATTTGATTTATGAATATATTAGTATGAAAATGATTAGGTTACTATGAAGCCTTTATTCATTTCTGTTTTTTATATTTAGAAGATTGTTTTTGGTTTTCATTTTGTTCATTTTTTAAAAAATTTATTTTTAATTGTGGTGTAATTGCTTTACAATATTGTGTTGGTTTCTGCCATATATTAACGTGAATCAGCCATAGGTATACGTATGTCCCCTCCCTCTTCAACCTCCTCCCCACCTCCCACCCCATCCCACCCCTCTAGGTTGTCACAGAGTTCCAGATTTGAGCTCCCTCAAATCTAAATTTCCATTGGCTATCAGATTTTACATATGGTAATGTGTATGTTTCAATGCTACTCTCTCAATTCGTCCCACCCTCTTCTTCCTCTCACTGTATCCACAGGTCTGTTCTCTATGCCTGCATCTCCACTGCTGTCAGGCAGAAAGGTTAATCAGTACCATCTTTCTAGATTCCATATATATGTATTAATATATGATATTTGTTTTTCTCTTTCTGACTTACTTCACTCTGTATAATAGGCTCTAGGTTCATCCCCCTCATTTGAACTGACTCAAATGCTTTCCCTTTTATGGCTAATTCAACATATAAAGAGAGTGAAAGTCGCTCAGTCGTGTCCAGCTCTTTGCAACCCCAAGGACTATACCATCCATGGAATTCTCTAGGCCAGAATACTGGAGTGGGTAGCCTTTCTCTCCTCCAGGGGATCTTCTCAACCCAGGGATCGAACCCAGGTCTCCCACATTGCAGGTAGATTCTCTACCAGCTGAACCACAAGGGAATCCCAAGAATAGTGGAGTGGGTAGCCTATCCCTTCTCCAGCAGATCTTCCCGACCCAGGAGATGACCCAGGCTCTCCTGCACTGCAGGCAGATTCTTTACCAACTGAGCTATCAGGGAAGCCCCTCAACATGTATGGGATGCCATATAATATTTCTTTTTCTGTCTGACTTTCTTCACTCAATATGACACTCTCTAGGTTCATCTATGTTGCTGCAAATGACATTATTTCATTCTTTTTAATGGCTGGATAATATTTTATTGTGTATATGTACCACAGCTTCTTTATCCATTCATCTGTTCATGGACATCTGAGTTGCTTCCATGTCCTGGATATTGTAAATAGTGCTGTGATGAACACTGGGGTACACATGTATTTTTCAATTATGGTTTCCTCAGGGTATATGCAGTAGTGGGATTGTTGGGTCATATGCTGGTTTTATTTCTAATTTTTTAAGGACTCGCTATACTCTTCTCCATAGTGGCTATATCAATTTGCATTCTCACCAGCAGTGCAGGAGGGTTCCTTTTCCTCCAAATCCTCTCCAGCATTTACTGTTTGTAGATTTTTGGATGATGACCATTCTGACCAGCGTGAGGTAATATGTTATTGTAGTTTTCATTTGCATTTCTCTAATAATGGCAGTGTTGAGCATCTTTTATGTGTTTATTAGACATCTGTATGTATTTTTTGGAGGAATGTCTGTTTAGATCTTCTGCCCATTCTTTGATTGAGTTATTTGTTTTTCTGGTCTTGAGCTGAATGAGCTGTTTGTATATTGTGAAGATTAATCCTTTATCAGTTGTCTCATTTGCTATTGTTTTCTCCCACTCTGAGGGCTGTCTTTTCACCTTGCTTATAGTTTCCTTCGCTGTGCAAAAGCTTTTAAGTTTAATTAGGTTTTAAACAGAGTTGTTTTGCCAAGTAAACCATAAGCTTTGACTAAAATTTCTGTGACTTAAGAATGTGATTGTAATTATTCACTTCCTGTCCTACCCCTGAATATTGGCTGTGATGTTTGCAGGTAACCTTTTAGTCCATTGGTCTTTAGATCAAGAGGAACTAGACACACACTTAATGTAGTAAGCGCTACACATAAACCCGTAGCAAAGAGGCTCATAAACCACTCTCTGAGATGTTGGGTTTGAGCTTGATGCCAAGCCTGGATGGGGTCTTGGCTTCAATTCCATAGGGAAGAAAGTATCTCTTTTCTGAAGGAGGGAGAGAAATATTTGACAGAGTGCATCATGTGTATATACTCATTTGTTCAGTCCTGTCTGACTCTTTACGACCCCATGGACTGTAGCCCATCAGGCTCCTCTGTCCATAGCATTCTCCAGGCAAGAAAACTGGAGTGGGTTGTCTTTCCCTCCTCCAAGGGACCTTCCTGACCCAGGGATCAAACCTGTGTCTCCTATGCCTCCTTGCTTTGGCAGGTGGATTTTTACCACTGAGCCACCTGGGAAGCCCTGGGGGAATGCATATTGGACTATAATACTCATAGTGTTATTCAGAAAACTTATTTCTTTATCATCCTTTTAGGCACTCAATAACTTCTCAGCACTGGAAATCCTAAGTCTGTATTTGGGTGGATCCTTTTGGCTAATTCTGGCCAGTGAGTTGTGGGAGAGAAATGAGGCGTGAACATTCCTGGCTGGCACATTTAATTACAGACACAAAATCTTCCACAGCTCTTCACCTCTGGCACTGGGAAAAGCAATATTCCAGAATGGGACCCTTCAGCTTAGATCCAGGAAAAGGACAATCCATTACAAAGAACTATCATGATTCACAAAAGAGCTATAAATAAATGAGAAATTATCCTATATTTCATTTCTCTAAGATTTGAGAAATGTCCTCTCCCTGGAACATAACTTAGTTTTTTCCGAGTGATAAAAAAGAAAAAAGAAAAAAAAAAGTACTGATTCTTGTGGAGAAGTAGGATTGTAGTGGAATATCCTTTCTGAAAAACTTGCTTTTCATTACCATATATTTAAGGTTGAACAAGACATATACAGATTATGGCTCTTTATAGGGCTTTCCTAGTGACTCAGATGGTAAAGAATCTGCTTGTAATGTGGGAGACCCAGGTTTGATCCCTGTGTGGGGAAGATCCCCTGGAGAAGGGAGTGGCTACCCACTTCAGTATTCTTGCCTGGAGAATTTCATGGAGAGGAGCCTGGTGGGCTACAGTCCATGGATTTGTAAAGAGTTGAACATGATGGAGAGACTAACACATGCCATGACTCTTAGTAGATTATGTAAATTTCTTTTCAGACTATGACTCAGTAGTGTTTTAAACCCTAGTGAGTGTGTGGTCGAGGAGGTTATATAACTATGTAAATAAAATTGTTGGACAGAGGAGCCTGACAGGCTACAGTCTATGGCGTCAAAAAAAAGAGTTGGACATGACTTACTGACTTAACAACAACAACATGGACTAGTCAGTTTCTGTTATGTGAGTACTATAAGAAGCTAAATAATTAAAAGCATTTTTGTAATAAAAGAATAAATAAAATACAATTGACTATAAAATGTTTACAGATGAAAGTGGTTTTTACATTTCACCTTGATGTTTTGAATGAATATATCACTACATGAAAAACAGTTGATTTGGACCTGAAATTTCTTTTAAAGATTCTTCCCATTTCAAGATATGCTACAATCAACCTAGATATCTGAATGGGCATCAATACTGAATGAATCTGACTTGGGCTATTTGCTGATTTTTCTCTTCTGTATCTCTATCCAAGGGATGTTGTTACACACAGAGACAAAATAAAAGGATGTCTCAAGGTTAAAGCATTCATCCTCCACAGCTAGAGTACTGATGAAGTAGATTTCTATCTGAAATAAATGCTTTTCGAAAGCTTTACTGTTGCTTCATCTCTATTCATGAGAACTTGAAGAGACAAATTCTGGGAAGAAGATAACTTTCTTTATGTTGGCTTCTTTAAGGCTCAAGGACTTGTTGAAATGCAGGACAGAATAAATACCATTTCAACTATACTGTCTGCAGGTGTAAGTTGGGGAGGAAAAAGGGTTTTATTCCCCCAATGAATAGTCACAGAATGAAATGAAGCTTGCTAAAAACATACTGGCTATGAATACTATAAAGAAAAATACAGAAAAGAAAAAAGAACATTTCCATTTTTTCAGACTTGATCATTGTAATTCTTCTATAAAAGCTATTACACTAAGATTCCAGCAAAAATAGTATAATTGGCCAATATACTTGAGGTGTAGGTGGCGTAATTTATAGAAATGATTGTGCTTAGTGCTGTGGAATAATTTAGTTGTTGCTTTTCTTTTCTTCTTTCAATATGTCTTGGCTGATAACAGTCTCTTCTTAAGCTGTGCAACCAGAGGAAATGAGTACATGACAGGCAATTTGGAAATAAAATTTGTAGGAGATGGACGTTGATATGTTTAAACATCTGTTTCTATCAGTGTTTCCTGGGATAACAATTAAAGGTAATAGAAGTTTTAATATTGTTTGATAGACAGTGGCCTGTTTTGAATAGTAACTATAGTTAAAACATTGCAAATAATTACTTAAGAACATTAAATATTTATGAGGTATTATTATTTTGGATTTCTAATAGATACCATGAAGCAAAAGGACTTTTATGCTAACAAAACTTATGATTTCATAATTTCAATGAGTACACTAATACTAATTTAAAATGAAATAGGGGGCTTCCCTGTGGTCCAGTGGCTAAGACTCCATACTCCTAATGCAGGGAGCCCGGGTTTGAGCCTTGGTCAGGGAACTTGATCCCACACGTCACAACTAAGAGTTCACATGCCACAACGAAAGCTCCTGTGTGCCACAGACAAGACCTGGCACATACAAATAAATAATTAAAATAAATAAATAAACCAAAAATAAAATGAAGTAGATCTAAAGAGTTAAATATGTCTATACACTGTACTGGAAAATACCTATAATATAATCTTAAGTAAAAATTTAAAAACAAAGTTCAGATTAATGGATTATGGTGTGATCCAATCATTGTAAAATGATGTCATATATAAATAAATACACATATGTATATATATTTATTTATATATATGTATGTGTATATATACATATATATACATACATGGGCTTCCTAGGTTTTTTATGTGTGTGTGTGGGCTTCCTAGATGGCACCTAGATGGCACAATGGTAAAGAATCCATCTGCCAATGCAGGAGACACAAGAGATGCAGGCTTGATCCCTGGGTTGGGAAGATCCCCTGAAGAAGGGAATGGTTACCCACACTAATATACTTGCCTGGAAAGTTACATGGACAGAGAAGCCTGGTGAGCTATAGTCCTCGGGGTTGCAAAGAGTTGGACCCAGCTGAGCATATGTGCACACATATATATTAACATATATATGTAAAACTATACACTTACCTACGTAACTGTATATAACTCATGTTTACACGTATCGGGATTAAAGTAGTGGTTATTCAGGCATGAACAGATCCATAACCGTTTTTTAATTTCTCCCTATGGCTTTATTTGTTGCTAAAAGCATGTATCATCTTTATGATTAAAAAAAATGAGGAAAATATAAACTATAAAGGAGAGAATAAGTGGAAATATCAAGTATGCCCTACAATGTTTGTGTTTGATAAGGTGTGCCTGCTTCCTTTTTGTTCTTACTAGGTATAATTAAAATCGCTACCTATAATATCAACCCAAGTATAATTTTGTGAATTGTAGTTTTTAATTCATTCTTATTATTAAAACTGAATTTACTAAACCTCATGCATGATTTTTTTACACTTTAAATCATTTAATATTTAAAATAAGTTTAAACATGTCCAGTTATGCAGAGAATTATATTATCTTTGGCCCCTTAAGCTTTGCTAAATTTTTAAAATTTAACTTAGCCTCTCTGTAAAGCATGAACAGTTTTCATTTTTGCCCTTTAGAAGAGCAATTTGTGTTATGAATATTTCGAAAGTGGTTCAGCTGTTTAAATAACAATAATGGATTTTCCTCAGCAATGTTGCTTTTTGGAGTTTAATCATGCTCTCAGGCACACTTAATTTGTGGATTAGAGCTTTTTGAACAACACAATCACCAACACAGTTACAGAGTGTTGTATAAATTATTTGCAAGGCAAAGAACAAGAAGGGCAGCACAATGTTCCAGGCAGTATCACTGAAACAGATGTGCAGGATATGTGATCAGTAGCCAGAAGGTTCTTTGTAAATGTGTTTATGTATTTTTGAATTCATTTATTTGAAAACTGCTTGTTGAATACCTACTACGTTTCATGCATTTTACTAGATTTTGGCTATATATAGATGAGGCAATGCAGATATGACTGCGCCTCATGGATCTTTCAAGAATGAATCAAATATAGTAGCTTTCCCACTTGACCTCTCTTTCACTGACACCTCTCACTCCGTGATGCCCCTCAATGCTCTATAAATCCTACTGACTGAGGCACCAGCCATGCTGAACCCTGGCAAGGAATAGTCTGCACACTAATATGCTCACTTCTTTTTTGTTCTCACCCATTCAGCTGTGCCGTTATTAACATCAGTTGAGTTTGTTCTTAAACTTGATTATGTCAGCTGTACTTGTGATTTTAATAGGAAATTCAATTAACTATAGCTTGAATAAACATAATATGAATTCAAATAGAAAACTGTCTCTTCATTCTAATTTCTGCTATCATGCCACCCAAGCTTTTGCCGATATATTTCCACAGTTCCAAGTTTAGAGACTGTGTTTGTCTTTGACCTATTTACTCTAAAACCCATCATCTTTTCCTTGGGCAACATCTCTGCTAACAATAGTGTTTCTCATGGCTCCAGCTCCTGCTGGAGAGTCAGTGGTTCCCACTTATAAAATGTGACCCTGGCTCTCTGGGATCAGGCTAAACTATATCCTCTAGCCCACAAATGACAATACTTCCTGCTAAGGCTTATTTCTGGGTTAATGATCCCATAGGTTCTTACATCAACTACACATCTAATTTTCTGCATTAAAATCTCTATGTTCTAAATACTTTAAAATATTAAAAATAATATTTTTCTTAATAGACCCTGAAAAGTACAAAGATTAACCACAAATGCTATCAAATTTATGCATGTTCACTGACTTCATCTTCTGCAGCCTAGGTTGCTCTACTTTCAGATTATAACCCACTGATGGCAATAGGGGTGGGGCAATAAACACATTAGTACTGCAAAATAAGGATTACACTCACTTTAGAGATTCCACATTAATGGGAATACTACCCAGAGGGAGGGCCATGGATCCTTAGGTTAGTATTCCCAGCAGCCCGCATTGATCTATTGAATCACCAAGCACATTTGTTTATGGAACTGTGGAAATTAAAAGAGAAGTGACTGTATATTGATAGATGTTGTCTAGATCTCGATTATATGAAATCTGAGTAAGGTATTTATGTATTATATTTGTCTTCAATAGGTATGTCTTATTTAGTTCATTTCATGAACAGTAGGAAAAGGCAAAAAGATATGACACTGAAAGATGAACTCCCCAGGTTGGTAAGTGTCCAATATGCCACTGAAAAGAGTGGACAAATAACACCAGAAAGAATGAAGAGACAGAACCAAAGCAAAAACTATGTCCAGCTGTGATTCTAACTGGTGACGAAGTAAAGTTTGATGCTATAAAAAATAATATCTCATAGGAACCTGGAATGTGAGGTTCATGAATCAAGGCAAATTGGAAGTGGTCAAACAGGAGATGGCAAGAGTGAACATAGACACTTTAGGAATCAGTGAACTAAAATGGGCTGGAATGGGTGAATTTAACTCAGATGACCATTATATCTACTACTGTGGGCAATAATCCCTTAGAAGAAATGGAGTAGCTCCTTTGGTCAACAAAATAGCCCAAAATGCAGTACTTTGATGCAGTCTCAAAAATGACAAAAGATCTCTGTTCATTTCCAAGGAAAATCATTCAGTATCACAGTAATCCAAGTCTATGCGCCAGCCAGTAATGCTAAAGAAGCTGAAGTAGAATGGTTCTATGAAGACATACAAGACCTTTTAGAACTAACACACAAAAAAGATGTCCTTTTCATTACAGGGGACTGAAATGCAAAAGTAGGAAGTCAAGAAATACCTGGAGTAGCAGGCAAATGTGGCCTTAGAGTACAAAGGCTTACAGAGTTCTGCAAAGAGAATGCACTCATCATAGCAAACACCCTCTTCAGACTCGACATATGGACATCACGAGATGGTCAATACCGAAATCAGATTGATTTTATTCTTTGTAGCCAAGGATGTAAAAACTCTATACAGTCAGCAAAAATAAAACCGTGAGTTGACTGTGACTCAGATCATGAACTCCTTATTGCCAAATTCAGATTTAGATTGAAGAAAGTAGGGAAAACCACTAGACCATTCAGGTATGACTTAAATCAGATGACTTAGATTATACAGTGGAAGTGAGAAATAGATTCAAAGGGTTAATTCGAATGGACAGAGTGCCTGAAGAGATATGGGTGGAAGTTCATGACATTGTATAGGAGGCAGTGATCAAGACCATCTCCAAGAAAAAGCAATACAAAATGCAAAATGGTTGTCTGAGGAGGCCTTACAAATAACTGAGAAAAAAAGAGAAGTGAAAGGCAAAAGAGAAAAGGAAAATCTATACCCATTTCAATGTAGAGTTCCAAAGAATACCAAGGAAAGATAAGAAAGTCTCCCTTGGTGATCAAACTCAAGAAATAGAGGAAAACAATAAAATGGGAAACACTAGAGATCTCTTTAACAAAATTAAAGGTACCAAGGGAATATTTCAAGCAAAGATGGGCTCAATAAAGGACAGAAATGGTATGGACCTAACAGAAGCAGAAGATATTAAGAAGAGGTGGCAAAATACACAAAGGAACTACACAAAAAAGATCTCCATAACCCAGATAACCACAATGGTGTGATCACTTGTCTAGAGCCAGACATCCTGGAATATGAAGTCAAGTGAGCCTTAGGAAGCATCCCTATGAACAAAGCTAGTGGAGGTGATGGAACTCCAGCTGAACTATTTCAAATCCTAAAAGATGATGCTGTGAAAGTGCTGCACTCAATATGCCAGCAACATTGAAAAACTCAGTAGTGGCCACAGGACTGGAAAAGGTCAGTTTTCATTCCAATCCCAAAGAAAGGCAATCCCAAAGAATGCTCAAACTACCACACAATTGCACTCATCTCACTCATACTATAGTAGTTCCTGCTATAGTTTGTATGGATTTTATTTCAAGCAGAGATGCAAGCTGTTTTTTCATGATGTCAGAATTATAAACTAAAACCTCATTCAAGCCATGCATTTGATACAAAATAAAAATGAATTGTGTAGACTATAAGAAGGTGATAATTATATAGAGTTTTCATTCCAATCCCAAAGAAAGGCAATGCCAAAGAATGTTCAAACTACTGCACAATTGCACTCAACTCACAAGTTAACAAAGTAATACCCAAAATTCTCCAAGCCAGGCTTCAACAGTATGTGAACTGTGAACTTCTAGATATTCAAGCTGGATTTAGAAAAGGCAGAGGAACCAGAGATTAAATTGCCAACATCGTTCGATCATTGAACAAGCAAGAGAGCTCCAGAAAAAATATCTACTTCTGCTTTATTGACTATGCCAAAGCCTTTGACTGTGTGGATCACAAGAAACTCTGGAAAAGTCTGAAAGAGATGGGAATACCAGACCTGACCTACTTCCTGAGAAATCTGTATGCAGGTCAAGGAACAACAGTTAGAACTGGACATGGAAAAACAGATTGGCTCCAAATCAGGAAAGGAGTACATCAAGGCTATATATTGTTACCCTGCTTATTTAACTTATTTGCAGAGTACATCATGTGAAATGCCAGGCTGGATGAAGCACAAGCTGAAATCAAGATTGCCAGGAGAAATATCAATAATCTCAGATAAGCAGATGACACCACCCTTAGGCAGAAAGTGAAGAAGAACTAAAGAGCCTCTTGATGAAAGTGAAAGAGGAGAGTGAAAGAGTTGGCTTAAAACTCAACATTCAGAAAACTAAGATCATGGCATCTGGTCCCATCACTCCATGGCAAATAGATGGGGAAACAATGGAAACAGTGAGAGACTTTATTTTGGGGCTCTCCAAAATCACTGCAGATGGTGACTACAGCCATAAAATTAAAAGATGCTTCTTCCTTGGAATAAAAGTTATGACCAACATAGACAGTGTATTAAAAAGCAGAGACATTACTTTGCCAACAAAGGTCTGTCTGGTCAAGGCTATGGTTTTTCCAGTGGTCATGTTTGGATGTGAGAGTTGGACTATAAAGAAAGCTGAGTGCCAAAAAATTGATGCTTTTTGAACTGCAGTTTTGGCGAAGACTCTTGAGAGTCCCTTGGACAGCAAGGAGATCCAACCAGTCCATTCTAAAGGAAATCAGTCCTGAATATTCATTGGAAGGACTAATGCTGAAGCTGAAACTCCAATACTTGGCCACCTGATGCAAAGAACTGACTCATTTGAAAAGACCCTAATGCTGGGAAAGATTGAAGGCAGTAGCAGAAGGGGACCAGAGGTTGAGATGCTTGGATGGCATCACTGACTCAATGGACCTGAGTTTGAGCAAACTCTGGGAGATGACGAAGGACAGGGAAGCCTGGTGTGCTACAGTCCATGGGGTTGCAGAGTCGGACATGACTGAGCAACTGAACAACTACAAAGATAAAAATGCTTAATCTGTTGGAAGTAGGGAGGATGGTAAAAACATGTAGTCAAGGCATCTTGACTTCATCTACCACAATACAATGGGTTGTTGAACAAAGCCGTGACTCAGGGCTCGGAGCACAGTTGAAGGTCTGTGATAGATTCACAATTGGCTCTCCCTCTCTGTGATTTCACATGTGCAGATTCAACCAACTATAGATCATGTAGTACTGTAGTGTGCATTTATTGGGGGAAAAAAATCCATCTATAAGTGAACTCATGCAGTTCAAATTCATGTTGATCAAGGGTCGACTTTATCATAATCAATGAGAAAGAGGAAACAGCCAGGCAATATTTCTTTTTCCTTTATTATTTGGTTGATACTAATACCATCAACATGGCTCTGAATATTAGAGGCATGTAGAGGTATTAAAAACTGTTATATTGCTAGTCTTTGCAAATCTCTTTTATTGTGTTCTTACCACTAAAAAATGATAAATGGATTTAATTTAATATTATGGAAAAGCAGCTTTCGCTTAAAATATTTTTCATTTTGAAGCTATATTTGACCATTAAATGCACACAAATAGAAAGAAAAAAAATCATCTGTAACACCATACCTAAACACAACCATAGTTAATATTTAAAGTTTTATCTATAAATAGTTCTAATCTTTTAAGTATGTAATGCAGATATCCTTGAGTTTGTAACCACAAAAGAGGTTACAACTTTTTCTTTCTTTAAACTTTTCATTGATATATACAGAGGAAAAGTGAAAGTTAGTGTCCAAGCCAAAGAACTTTCATAATTTAAAAACAGTCATAACCATTATCCTATCAAAGAATAGGATATCACTAGGATCCCAGAAGCCCCTCTTATTTCAGTGCCTGCACCCCATTTCCCTACAAGGGGAAACACTATTATAATTTCTACAGCCTAGGTTGTTGTTGCCTATTATTCTTTATGCACATGGAATCACACAGAATGTATTCTTGTATTTGACCACTTTCACTCAGCATTGTATTTGCTTGGTTTATTTATATTTTGCAAGTAACTGTAGATTGCTCATTCTCATTGTTGCATTCAGTTGTATGAATAAACACTATTTATCTATTCTATTATTAATAGAGTTTTGCAGATTTGGGCTATTTATTTTGCATATGCTTTTATGAAAATTTCAGTACAACTCTGTTAGTGAACACATGCACACATTTAAATACTGCCAAACATTTTCCCAAAGTTGTATACCAATTTACACCTGCACCAGCAGCAAAGGAGCATTTTGGTTTTGACATTCTGTCAACATTTGTTTTTTCCTCTTTTATTTCATTTTGTTTTGTTCCATTTTAGCCATTTGGGTGGGTGTATACTGGGTGTTCATTGGAAGGACTGATGCTGAAGCTGAAACTCCAGTACTTTGGCCACCTCATGCGAAGAGTTGACTCATTAGAAAAGACCCTGATGCTGGGAGGGATTGGGGGCAGGAGGAGAAGGAGATGACAGAAGATGAGCTGGCTGGATGGCATCACCAACTCAATGGACATGAGTTTGAGTAAACTCTGGGAGTTGGTGATGGACAGGGAGGCCTGGCGTGCTGAGATTCACGGGGTCACAAAGAGTCGGACATGACTGAGTGACTGAACTGAACTGAACTGAACTGATACTGGTATCACATTGTGGTTTAAATTTTGGTGGCTAAACAAGGAAAGTGTACCACTTTTTCATAATTTATACTGGTTGGCCATTTGGGTGTCTTTATTGTTAACAGCCAGGGCTCCCAGTGGCTCAGCAATAGAGAACCCACCAGCAATACAGGAGACGTTGGATACATCCCTGGATCAGGGAAGATCCCTTGGAGAAGGAAATGCAACCCATCCAGGATTCTTGCCTAGAGAATCCTATGAACAGAAAACATGGCTTACAATCCATGGGTTGCAAGAGTTGAACATGACTTAGTGACTAAAACACCACTACTGTGAATGGCTATTCAAACCTCTTGCCCATTTTAATCAAACTTTCCTTTTCTTATTGATTCATAGAGCCCCTTACATATTTTTGAAACTAGTTATTTATTAGATTGATGTCTAATCCTAATGTGAATATTGCCTTTTTATTCTATTAATAATGACTTTTAATGAACACATCTTAATTTTAATAAATTTCAGTTATCAATATATTCTTAATAGTGATTTTTGGACCCCATCTTTGTCTACTCCAAGATCATAAAGATGTTCAAATTACATTTATGCTAAATACTTAAGGAATTCTCTTTTTACATCTATATCCATACTCCACCTGAAACTGATTTTTGTGTATGATGTGGTATTTTTTGCACTGTGTGATGCAGGACTCAACAAACTCCATGTGAAAATCTAGCTGTACTTTTGGAAAATGAGAGGATTAGTGGAATAAACTGCAGTCTACATAGACTGAAGTTTGTCCCAAGAGCAAAATTAATGTTAATCATCTACCTTTTCTCCCATCCATTCTATATGTCTTTCACCTCTCCCAGCACTTAATATGTAGAGGTTTCCTTCATCATTTAGAGTTCTGAGCTTTGGTTATCTTGCTTTTGTCAGGTCACAGGTGACACCTGGCCCTTTTCCTATTATCAGTGGACATTAGGATGTTCAGACAAGTACAATACGCCTTAGAGTTCCATATATAGGGTGGCTCAGTGGTAAAGAATTCGCTTGCCAATGCAGGAGATGCGGGTTCAGTCCCTGGGTCAGGAAGATCCCCTGGAGAAGGAAATGACAACCCACTCCAGTATGCTTGCCTGGGAAATCTCATGGACAGAGAAAGCTGGCGGGCTTCAAAAGAATAGCGACTACCAGGTCACAAAAGACTTGGGCACAACTGAGCAACAAAACAACAACAGCAGCTACTGCTATTATTTAGCAAATTTCCGTTCTTTCAGGAAGTCAGACCCGGTTACTTCCTTTAGTTTACTAGCTCCTTTCTTTGACTGCTCGAGGAGCTAAAATGGCCAAGTGGAAGTTATAGCACTAAGTTAGCCGAAAACTTACTGTATCCATAATGAAAGCATCAGCCATCTTCCCCATATCCTACCTACTTCTAGTGTTTCAGGACTTCTATTCCCGCAAAGGCTAAAGTTGCAGGAATAGAAAGCCCAAATTCCTCAGCTGAATTCCTGAGAGCAGCGGCGAGAGAAGAAACCCGATAGAGTAATACGTTGATTCTCCAAGTGAGTCTACTACCGCTGGGAGCTGCTTACTGACAACGTAATATGTGCTAGATGTGCTTCTGGGAATCAGAGGGGAACAGTGATTAAATAACTTATTTCAGTTGTTATGCTTATTTCACTGTTCACACAATCCTTCCTCACATCCTGCCTTCTGTAGCTTCCAGAATGGACATAATTAACCATCCTATAATCATCCTATCCCACCTTAAAATGTAGTTGCAGGACTTCCCTCACAAGTGGTAAGTCCATTGGTTAAGACTTCACCTTCCAATGCCTGCAGTTCGAACCCTGTTAGGGAGTTGATTCCACATGCTTCTTGGATATTAGTTATATATATATATATATATAACAGAAGCAATATTGTAACAATTTCAATAAAGACTTTAAAACTGGTCTAAATAAAAAAAATCTATTTTTAAAAATGCAGTTGCTCTGGAAATATTAGAGCAAGTGACAGAACCATGATTTGAACCCTGACAAGTTTGCTTCTACTACACTGTGGGCTATTCATCACAATCTGTCCTTTGGAAGGGTTTTGAGAAGACTCATTCACAGAATGCCCATGACTGATAACTTCCTGATAATGTCTTTTTGGAACATACCTTTAGATCAATAGAATCACAGAAGGAGGCTTATTTTAACTGAAGAACCAGGACAAGTTTTTTTCATTATCAATGTCGGCTCAAAACAGCTATTCTTATTACAAGGTGTTATCTCTTTTGTTTTTAATGAATTCAAAGTTAGTTTGAAGCTGAACTAGAAATTCAATTCCCTGGGATTTCACCTCCAAATCGTGATAACCCCCCACCGCTTTGTATACAGAGCCTTGTGGCCTTTCTCCTAGGTGCTTAAATACATAACAGTAGGGTGGTTTCAGTCCTCTTTTATCAGGGAAAAAGAGGTAGAAAGATGAAAGACTTAATTAAAAGATTACAAAGAGATTTTCTTAAAAGAGGTTTTACCATAGGACCTGGCACTGGGATAAGAATAAAGCAGCAGTGTGGCTAGGGCCTCAACAAAGAAAAATCCATTTAACCTCACATTCAACAAAAAGATACCTTTTTAGAGGATGTGATTAACAGTGGTATAAACACGCTGTATATATTTGTTCAATTGTCTGGGAACAACTTCAAGGACTCAAGCTGTCTAAATCACTTTTTGGAACAAAGGGTAAGTATAAATAAATGGATCAAATACAGCATGAGGATTAAACAAGAGTTCCTTGGCAAGTTTAGTGAAAATATTCAGGTGCCATTTTAATCTCTTCTCCTCTTCAATTTAAAAACAGCACAGAATTTCACATGTTAATATGTGTTCTTATATTGGCATTGAGTCTTTCAATACCTTCTGAAAACAAAAATCCCAGAACTCTGCTGTTCCCATGGCAACTGCATTTTAAGAAGGCGAAGTTTCCAGCTTGATAGAGGTGAAAGGCTATTAACGTCAGTTCTCAATGGTACTGAAACCACGGTGTCAGGAGGAGTCAATACAATACAGGAAGGTTAGCTTGACCCCACGCAACATTCATGTTACTGCTGGAACAAGGTTTAAAAAGACAATAATATAAATTATTAAAATGGTAATTATTATTCTGTAGTCCAATATCATGTAACCTAACACTGAAAATATGTAGATAGAAATTTGAATCCAATATCAACTTTGAGGAAATATTAGAACCAAAATCCTTTACCTAAGGAATTTAATTGCACTGGACCTCAGAGTGCTTTTATAAAAAGCATAATATGCATGATGAATGCCACCTTCTCTGTTATGTTCCAAGATCCACAAGAACTTTAGAATAAAGCTGACTATGGCAAGATAAGGATCCAGAAATATTCTCTAAATAAGAAGTCATTCTGTGGTCCAGGAAAAAAGAGACTTTCTCATTGAGCACAGTGTGTTAGTTGGCTAGGGCTTCTGGGGAAAAAAAGGCCAACAAACTGGCTGGCTTAAACACCATATATTTTTGGGCAGCTGGGAAGTTAAAGTTCAAGGTGTTTACAGGGTTAGTTCTGTCTGAGGGCTGTGATAGGTGGCAATCTTTGGCATTCTTTGGCTTACAGACAATCACTCTGATCTCTACCTTATTTTCATATGACTCTGCATGTGTGTGCATATGTCCGTGTCCCCAGATTTCTTCCTTTTACAAGAGCACCAGTCATTTTTAGATCAGGGGTCTGTACAACCCTAATATGACCTTCTTTTGATTAATCTGAAATGATATTTCCAAAGAAGGTCACATTCTAAGGTACCGGAGGCTAGAACTTCAACTTTTGTCATTGTCAAGTAAATAGCATTTGTTGCCTAACACCTAAAGTAGAAGTCAGAACACTTCTACCCTCTGCATATTGGCATCAGAATTGACAAGGAAAAGACAATACAGTCAAGCACCAGATGCAACAAGGCTTTGCCCTTCACAGAGAAGAGACAAAGCCAGATCAGCTTCAGTGGTGGGCATTGATCCCCGGGGGCCAGCAGGTCCCTCCTAGCAGCC
The DNA here is from genome assembly GCF_019320065.1 of Cervus canadensis. Lineage (NCBI taxonomy): Eukaryota > Metazoa > Chordata > Mammalia > Artiodactyla > Cervidae > Cervus > Cervus canadensis. The sequence goes on from NC_057397.1 coordinate 40,313,760, forward strand.
AGCACAGAGAGGCTGTGTGCTGCCACTGAAGGACCCCATCCCCTCCTTGCAAGGACAGAATTAGTATGGAGCTTGGCCAGGTACCACATGACATACCTGCTTGAGGAAAGCAAGGAAATAGAGTCTAGAACAGGGAAAGTGAACTCCACACATGGTGATAAACTCAGCATAGGCTGTGTGTGCCTTGGTCTCTTGGTAAGAACCTGCCAAGCCCATGGCCCACTGTTACGTAGCCCAGAAAAGGGTGGGGGATCAAGACTCCACGCATGAAACTGTCGTTCCCAACAAGTTTAACACAGAGCACACTGATTATACTTTATCCCAGAGCTACGTATACTACATTTATTATCTCATGTAACCCTCAGAACTAAATAGCACTGTAGTGGTTTAGCTGGTAAAGAATCCGCCGGCAATGTGGGAGATCTGGGTTCGATCCCAAGGTTGGGAAAATCCCCTGGAGAAGGGAAAGGCTAATCCTGGAGAATTCCATGGACTGTATAGTCCATGGGGTCACAGAGTCAGACACGACTGAGCAGATTTCACTTTCTCAGAAACTTAAGTGACATAAGTAAATTTGTCTCAAACATTATTGTGCTAATGAGTCAGTTGAGCATCTTGTTAAAACATTGAGCCCATTCAGGAGGTGCAAGTCGGGTTCTGGGAGTCTGTATTTCAAAGTTTCCAGGTAAAGCTCAAGATTGGTTTGTACACTTCCAACAGAAAAAACTGAAGCATTTGAGACTTCAGTTCAGTTCAGTCGCTCAGTCGTGTCTAACTCATTGCTACCCCATGGACTGCAGCACACCAAGCCTCCCTTGTCCATCACCAACTCCCAGACTCAAACTCATGTCCATTGAGTTGGTGATGCCATCTAACCATCTCATCCTCTGTTGTCCCCTTCTCCTCCCACCTTCAATCTTTCCCAGCTTCAGGGTCTTTTCAAATGAATCAGTTCTTTGCATCAGGTGGCCAAAGCTGGAGTCTCAGCTTCAACATCAGTCCTTCCAATGAACACCCAAGACTGATCTCCTTTAGGATGGACTGGCTGGATCTCCTTGCTGTCCAAGTGACTCTCAAGAGTCGTCTCCAACACCACACTTCAAAAGCATCAATTTTCAAAAGCTCAGATTTCTTTATAATCTAACTCTCACATCCATACATGACTACTGGAAAAACCATAGCCTTAACTAGATGGACCTTTGTTGGCAAAGTAATGTCTCTGCTTTTTAATATGCTGTCTAGGTTGGTCACAAATTTTCTTCCAAGGAGCAAGCGTCTTTTAAATTCATGGCTGCATGAAATTTGGGAGCCCCCCGCAAAAAAAATGTCTGTCATTGTTTCCATAGTTTCCCCATCTAGTTCTCATGGAGTGATGTGACCCGATGCCATGATCTTAGTTTTCTGAATGTTGAACTTTAAACCAATTTTTTCACTCTCCTCTTTCACTTTCATCAAGAGGCTCTTTAGTTCTTCTTCACTTTCTGCCATAAGGGTGGTATCATCTGCATATCTGAGGTTATTGATATTTGTCCCGGCAATCTTGATTTCAGCTTGTGCCTCATCCAGCCCAGTATTTTGCATGATGTACTCGGCATATAAGCTAAATAAGCAGCGTGACAGTATATAGTACTCCTTTCCCGATTTGGAACCAGTTCTGTTGTTCCATGTCCAGCTCTAACTGTTGCTTCCTGACCTGCATACAGGTTTCTCAAGAGGCAGGTCAGGTGGTCTGGTATTCCCATCTCTTTCAGAATTTTTTACAGTTTATTGTGATCCACACAGTCAAAGGCTTTGGCATAGTCAATAAAGTGGAAACAGATGTTTTTCTGGAGTTCTCTTGCTTTTTCTTGAACAGATGTTGGTAAGTTGGTCTCTGGTTCCTCTGCTTTTTCTAAAGCCAGCTTGAACATCTGGAAGTTCATGGTTTATGTATTGCTGAAGACTGGCTTGGAGAATTTTGAGCATTACTTTACTAGCCTGTGAGATGAGTGCAATTGTGTGGTAGTTTGAGCATTCTTTGGCACTGCCTTTCCTTGGGATTTGAATGAAAACTGACCTTTTCCAGTCCTATGGCCACTGATGAGCTTTCCAAATTTGCTGGCATATTGAGTGCAACACTTGCACAGCATCATCTTTCAGGATTTGAAATAGCTCAACTGGAATTCCATCACCTCCGCTAGCTTTATTCGCAGTGATGCTTTCTAAGGCCCACTTGACTTCACATTCCAGGATGTCTGACTCTAGGTGAGTGATCACACAATCGTGATTATCTGGGTCTTGAAGATCTTTCTTGTACAGTTCTTCTGTATATTCTTGCCACCTCTTCTTAATATCTTCTGCTTCTGTTAGGTCCATACCATTTCTGCCCTTTATTGTTCCCATCTTTGCATGAAATGTTCCCTTGGTATCTCTAATTTTCTTGAAGAGATCTTTAGTCTTTCCCATTCTATTGTTTTCCTCTATTTCTTGGCATTGATCACTGAGGAAGGCTTTCTTATCTCTCCTTGCTAATCTTTGGAACTTTGCATTGAAATGGGTATATCTTTCCTTTTTTCCTTTGCCTTTCACTTCTTTTCAGAGATACTTGTAAGGCCTCCTCAACAACCATTTTGCTTTTTTGTATTTCTTTTTCTTGGGGATGGTCTTGATCACTGATTCCTGTACAATGTCAGGAACCTCCATCCATAGTTCTTCAGGTACTCTATCTATCAGATCTAATCCCTTGAACCTATTTCTCACTTCCACTGTACAATTGTAAGGGATTTGATTTAGGTCATACCTGAATGGTCTCGCTATTTTCCTTACTTTCTTTGGTTTAAGACTGAATTTGGCAATAAGGAGTTCATGACCTGAGCCACAGTCAGCTCCTGATCTTGTTTTTGCTGACTGTATAGAGCTTCTACATCTTTGGCTGCAAAGAATAAAATCAATCTGATTTCAGTATTGACCATCTGGTGATGTCCATGTGTAGAGTCTTCTCTTGTGTTGTTGGAAGAGGGTGTTTGCTATGACCAGTGCGTTCTCTTGGAAAAACTCTGTTAGCCTTTGCCCCACTTCATTCTGTACCCCAAGGCCAAATTTGCCTGTTACTCCAGGTATCTCTTGACTTGCTACTTTTGCATTCCAGTCCCCTATAATGAAAAGGACATCTTTTTTGGGTGTTAGTTCTAAAAGGTCTTGTATGTCTTCGTAGAACTGTTCAACTTCTTCAGCATTACTGGTCAGGGCATAGACTTGGATTACCGTGATATTGAATGGTTTGCCTTGGAAACAAACAGAGATCATTCTGTTTTTTTTTTTTTTTTTTTTTTAAATTGCATCCAAGTACTGCATTTCGGACTCTCTTGTTGAATACGATGGCTACTCCATTTCTCTAAGGGATTCCTGCCCACAATAGTAGATATAATGGTCACCTGAGTTAAATTCACCCATTCCAGTCCATTTTAGTTCATTGATTCCTAAAATGTCAACATTCACTCTTGCCATTTCCTATTTGACCACTTCCAATTTGCCTTGATTCATGGACATAACATTCCAGGTTCCTATGCAATATTGCTGTCTACAGCATTGGACTTTACTTCCATCACCAGTCACATCCACAACTGGGTGTTATTTTTGCTTTGGCTTTGTCTCTTCATTCTTTCCAGTGTTATTTCTCCAATGATCTCCAGTAGCATATTGGGCATCTACCAACCTGGGGAGTTCATCTTTCAGTGTCCTATCTTTTTGCCTTTTCATACTGTTCATGGGGTTCTCAAGGCAAGAATAATGAAGTGGTTTGCAGCATTTGAAAATGAGAATCCTAATTCAGAATCCCACACCACTTCTGCTAGAACATTCCACATCTTAGGAGAAAAAGAAAGAAGACAGAAAAAGAAGTAAAGGAAGAAAAAGAGATGAAGAGGAATAGAATAAGACATTAGATTTTTGTGAGTGTGTTTCTATCTAGGGCAATTTTAAAAATACAGTGAAAGCCATTATCCAAAAAAAAAAAAAAGAGAGAGAGAGATGTGTACATCTTGTTCCAAACTAGTTTACATTCCACTTCTATAAATCAACAATTTTTAATCCTTGTAGTGTTTGGGTGAGTGGTAGAGTAGGGAACTACGTGGTACTCAGGAATGAGAGTGAATAGTTTCTTGGTGTGGTAACCCAGACATTATCTTCCCTATAATCTCTAACAGAAGTCAGCAAACTTGTTTTTAAGGGGTCATACGGTAAATATATATTTTAGGATTTGCAGGACAAAATGTTCAATCAAGGCTATTATGCAGGCACTTACATAACTACTTAAAATATGACCAATTTAAAAATGTAAACCATTCTTAATTCACAGACAGTTTAAGGAAAAAAAAAGGCAAAAATAAAAACAGGTGGTTTATGGACCTCTGATCTACAATGTAGCAGTTCACACATACAAAACCTAATATAATGTTCTGAGTAAAATTGACCTATTACAATGGTTGTGTGTATTAGTTGCTCAATCATATCCGACTCTTTGCAACCCCATTGACTGTAGACCACCAGACTCTTCTGTCCATGGGATCCTCCAGGCAAGAATACTGGAGTGGAGATTGATTCAAGATGGTAGAGTAGAAGGATGTACATTCATCTTCTTCTGCAGAAGCACCAAAATTTAAACTAGCTGTTGAATAACCATCGACAGTAGGACACTGGAATCCGCTGAGAAAAGATACCCAAGTCCAAGGACAAAGGAGAAGCCACAATGAGATGGTAGGAAGGGAACAATCATGATAAAATAAAATCCTTTACCCTCCAGGTGAGCGACCCACAAACTGGAGAAAATGATACCAAAGAAGTTCTTGCACTTTTGTGAAGATTCTTGGCCCCACATCAGGCTCCCCAGCCTGGGGATCTGGCAAAGGGGCTGGGAATCGCCAGGGAATCTGACTTTGAAGGCCAGCGGGATAGAACTTCCAAAGGCCTGAGGGAATCAGACACTCCACTCTTGGAGGGCACAAACAAAACCTGTGCACACCAGTACCTACGGGAAAGGAACGGTGACCCCACAGGACACTGAGCCAGACCTATCTGTGAGTGTCTGAGGGTCTCCTGCAGAGGTGTGGGTTGGCAGTGGCCTTCCTCAGGCATAGGGGCACTGGCATCAGAAGTCTTGGGAAAATGCCTCTTGGCATAAGTCCTCTTGGAGGTCTCCCTTAGCCTTACCATAGAACCTATAGACTCCAACACTGGGTCACCTCAGTCCAAATACCCATCAGCAGACAAGTGGATTAGTTTTGCTGAGCCCAGCTCTGCCCACCAGAGCAAGACCTAGTTTTCCCCACATCCCAGTCCCTCCCATCAGAAAGCTCGCACAAGCCTCTTATCCTCATCCACAAGAATCCTGGAGTGGGTTGCAGTTTCCTCCTCCAGGAGATCCTCCCGACCCAGGGTTTGAACCCATGTCTCCTGTGTCGCCTCACTGGCAGGCAGGTTCCTAACCACTGCGCCATCTGGGAAGCTCCGTATGCCAGCACCTTGATCTTGGACTGCCAGCCTCCAGAACTCTGAGGAAATAAATGTTTATTGTTTCTGCCACAGCCTCCGGTGATCTGTTATAGCAGCTTGAGCTGACTCAGACAACAGCTTACTGTCTGCCGTCAAATAACTGTCATCCTTGAGCCATGCTGCAGCAAAGGCACTTTGTGGCTTTTAAAATGTATAGGTCTGAAGATGTTTTCCTGAGGCTGAATAACTACTCAATGAACTGAGGATAGCTGAAGGTCATATTTCAAAGACACTTCAAAGCCTCTGAAAACAGTACCATGTCCCCAGTTGATAACTCTGTTTATGAAAGGAGACATACAAACCTGGAGTAATAGAGATTTCAGTAATTATTTTTCTTTAGAATGTTTGCAGTATAGGGGTATATGTACACAGTCGGTCAGCCTTGCCCAAACTGGTGTCTAGCTGCATCCAGGGGCAGACATCTGTCCTTCCACACTCCCTGATACCAGCACTGACATAGTGCAGTACACCCACCCACCCTTGCAGCTTTTTCTGCTGGCTGCATGTTGGGCTTTTCTGGGAGAAAGAGGCAAAGAAACAGCACTGGTTCCGGTGCTTTGTACACAATGCATTATTAATACATCTTTCATTATGATGATAAAAATCAACAGCATCTGTAGCTTGTGGAATGGAAAAGTTTCAACTTAGTAAAACTAGCACTAAAAATTTGTAATTTTGACATTAAAAACAAAACATTTTATAATACATTAGCAGCAAAAATGAAATAGATATAAATCTAATATGTACAAGGTCTACATGAGGAAAATTACAAAACTGATCAAAGAAATCAAGATATAAATAAATAGAGATAAACTCCATGTGCATGAGTGAGAAGACTCAATATTATCAAGATGTCAGTTCTTTTCAAACTGATTTATGAAATCAATGTAATCCAAACCAAAATCCCAGTTTGTCAATCCCAATATTGGCAAACTGAGTCTTAAAACATTTATGTGAAAAGGCAAAAGAATGAAAGTAGTCAGTGTAATATTGAAATAGCAAATGGAATATTGAAAGAGAAGAATAAAGTCAGGGTACTGACACTATCTGATTCCAAGACTGACTACAGATGGTGAAAGAAAAGACAAATAGAACAATGGAATAGAATAGAGAGCTCAGAAATAGACACTAGTATAGTTATCTTTGACAAAGAAGCAAAAGCAATTCCATGGAAAGGAAACATAGTATTTTAAATAAACAATTCTGGAATAATTGGACATGCACAGACAAAAATAAATGTAGACACAGACACTACACCTTACACAAAAATTAGGTCAAAATGCACCTAGATGTAAAGTGAAAAACTATAAAACTTCTAGAAGATAAAATAGGTAAAAAATAGGTGACATTAAAAAAAAATAGGTGACATTCATTTGGCCGTGACTTTTTAAATTTGATAACAAAAACATGATCCATAAAATAAATATTAAGAAGTTGGACTTCATTAAAATTAAAAACATCTGCTTTGCAAAAGATACTCTTAAGAGAATAAAAAGACAAGTCGAAGACTGGGAGAAAATATTTGTGAAACATGTAGTTAGTAAAGGACTGTATCCAAAATATACAAAGAGCTCTTCAATCTCAGCAATAAGAAAATAACCCAGTTAAAAATGGAAAAAAAATGATTTGAACAGACATCCGACCAGAGAAGATATAAAGATGGAAATTAAGTATGTGAACACCGAAATTAGATTGATTATATTCTTTGCAGTCAAAGATGGAGAAGCTCTATACAGTCAGAAAAAACAAGACAGGAGCTGACTGTGGCTCCATCATGAAATCCTTATTGCCAAATTCAGACTTAAATTGAAGAAAGTGGAGAAAACCACAAGACCATTCAGGTATGACCTAAATCAAATCCCTTATGATTATACAGTGGAAGTGAGAAATAGATTTAAGGGACTAGATCTGATAGACAGAGTGCCTGATGAACTGTGGAAGGAGGTTTGTGACATTGTACAGGAGACAGGGATCAAGACCATTCCCAAGAAAAAGAAATGCAAAAGAGCAAAATGGCTGTCTGAAGATGCCTTATAAATAGCTGTGAAAAGAAGGGAAGCGAAAAATGAAGGAGAAAAGGAAAGAGGTACCCATTTGAATGCAGAGTTCCAAAGAATAGTAAGGAGAGATAAAGCCTTCCTCAGTGACCAATGCAAAGAAATAGAGGAAAACAATAGAATGGGAAAGACTAGAGATCTCTTCAAGAAAATTAGAGATACCAAGGGAACATTTCATACAAAGATGGGCTCAATAAAGGGCAGAAATGGTATGGACCTAACAGAAGCAGAAGATACTAAGAAGAGGTGGCAAGAATACACAGAAGAACTGTACAAGAAAGATCTTCACAACCCAGATAATCACGATTGTGTGATCACTCAACTAGAGCCAGACATCCTGGAATGTGAAGTCAAGTGGGCCTTAGGAAGCATCACTATGAACAAAGCTAGCGGAGGTGATGGAATTCCAGTTGAGCTATTTCAAATCCTAAAAGATGATGCTGTGCAAGTGTTGCAGTCAATATGCCAACAAATTTGGAAAACTCAGCAGTGGCCATAGGACTGGAAAAGGTTAGTTTTCATTCCAATCCCAAGGAAAGGCAATGCCAAAGAATGCTCAAACTACCACACAATTGCACTCATCTCACAGGCTAGTAAAGTAATGCTCAAAATTCTCCAAGCCAGTCTTCAGCAATACATAAACCACGAACTTCCAGATGTTCAAGCTGGCTTTAGAAAAGGCAGAGGAACCAGAGATCATATTGCCAACATATTCTGGATCATTGAAAAAGCAAGAGAGTTCCAGAAAAACATCTATTTCTGCTTTATTGACTATGTCAAAGCCTTTGCGTGGATCATAATAAACTGTGGGAAATTCTGAAAGAGATGGGAATACCATACCACCTGACCTACCTTCTGAGAAACCTGTATGCGGGTCAGAAAGCAACAGTTAGAGCTGGACATGGAACAACAGACTGGTTCCAAATAGGAAAAGGAGCACGTCAAGGCTGTATATTGTCACCATGCTTATTTAACTTATATGCCGAGTACATCATGAGAAAAGCTGGGCTGGAAGAAGCACAAGCTGGAATCAAGATTGCCGGGAGAAATATCAATAATCTCAGATATGCAGATGACACCACCCTTATGGCAGAAAGTGAAGAAGACCTCAAGAACCTCTTGATGAAAGTGAAAGAGGAGAGTGAAAAGGTTGGCTTAAAACTCAACATTCAGAAAACGAAGATCATGGCCTCTGGTCCCATCACTTCATGGCAAATAGATAGGGAAACAGTGGCTGACTTAATTTTTTTGGGCTCCCAAATCACTGCAGATGGTGACTTCAGCCATGAAATTAAAAGACCCTTACTCCTTGGGAGGAAAGTTATGACCAACCTAGACAGCATATTAAAAAGCAGAGACATTACTTTGCCCACAAAGGTCCATCTAGTCAAGGCTATGGTTTTTCCAGTGGTCATGTATGGATGTGAGAGTTGGACTATAAAGAAAGCTGAGCACCGAGGAATTGATGCTTTTGAACTGTGGTGTTGGAGAAGATTCTTGAGTCCCTTGGACTGCAAGGAGATCCAACCAGTCCATCCTAAAGGAGATCAGTCCTGGGTGTTCATTGGAAGGACTGATTTCGAAGCTGAAACTCCAATACTTTGGCCACCTCATGCGAAGAGCTGACTCATTTGAAAAGACCCTGATGCTGGGAAAGATTGAGGGCAGGAGGAGAAGGGGATGACGGAGGATGAGAGGCTGGATGGCATCACCGACTCAATGGACATGAGTTTGAGTAAACTCCGGGAGTTGGTGATGGATAGGGAGGCCTGGCATGCTGGGATTGCAAAGAGTCAGACACGACTGAGTGACTGAACTGAACTGAACTAAGCATGTGAAAAGATGCTCAACATCATATATCATTAGGGAATTGCTATTTAAAACAATGAGGTACATGCATTTGTAGAATGGACAAAATCTAAAACACTAACAACACCGGATGCTGATGAGAATGTGGAGCAAAAGGGACTTTCATTCACTGCTGGTTTGAATGCAAAATGGTAATACAACTTTGAAAAATAGTTCGATGACTTCTTACAAAACAGAATGTACACTCACCGTATAATCCAGCAATCATATTTGTTGATATTTATCCAAAGGAGTTTCAGCTTTCTCTCTATACAAAAACCTGCACATGGATATATATAACTTTATTCATCATTCCCAAAACAAAGAAGAAACCAAATGTCTTTCAGCCAATGAATCTATAAACAAACTGTGGTACATCCAGACATTGGGATATTATTTAGCATTAAAAAGAAATAAGCTATCAAGCTATGAAAAAGTGTGAAAGAATTTTATATGCATATTACTAAGTGAAAGAAGCCAATCTGAAAGGGCTGTGCACTACGTAATTCTGACTATATGACATTCTGGAAATGGTAAAACTAGACAGTAAAGAGATCAGTGGTTGCCAGGGATTTGTGATTAGGGGTGGGGAGGGTGGAAGGAGGAATGAATAGAACACAGGGCATTGAAACTACTCTGCTTGATACTATGGTGGCTGACAAATGCTCTTATAACTTTGTCAAAACTTATGGAATACAAAATACAAACTGTAATGTAAACTATGAACTTTAGTTAATAATAACATATCACTATTTTGGCTCATGAATGATAGCAAGCATATCACACCAATGACAGATATTGATATGAAAAACTAGAGGGTGAGAAGAGAGAGAACATTTATATGGGAACTCTCTGTATTTAGCGCTCAATATTTCTGTACATCTAACACTACTCAAAACTTAAGTCTATTACTTAAAAAAAAAAAAGTCTACAGGCAAAAGCACAGCGACTAAGATAGCATGCTGGTCCCTTGTTTGCAGATAAAGAAACCAGCTTTTCCCACAGCATTGACTAATGCTCTTAAAGACAAACACCAATTTTAAATATAAAGCTATCATGGTTCAAGGAAAAGAGCTCGTTAGTCATGTTCTCAAAATATGCTTAACACTGAAGAGGATACACTCTAATGAAATCAGCTAAAAAAAAACAAAAGTAATACTCAGGATAAATTAATTTCCAAGAAAAAAGATGAATGAAAAGAAAGAATTTTAAATATGAAGCTAGCACTAATACCTTTACTTTTGCTTTGAGAAGAAAAGATTGCTAAAGCTGCAACAATCCCTTTTTTAAAATACATTCTTATTTGAGCTTCAGTATTCATTTGATTGAAATTTTTTAACTTTGCACAAGCATTCATATAAAACACATCAAATATATTCTTATGGATGGTTGGTTTAATATGAGTGGAAAGTTTCCATCTTAAACCAATGTATTTCCTAGAAAATGGTTACGAAGACACCAAAGTTTCCTAAGGGAGGTATTATGCTGATTTACAAATATATATTACACTTTCTGGCAGAGAAATAATTCAAAAGATAAGTGAAAGGCAACACTGAAACCATCATCCACCCAATGACTCAGTCAGGTCTCACTCCCTTCAGGATTCTTGTGAAGCTTTTCCCAGCATCAGCCACCTTGTTTTAGGAAACTTGAGAAGAATGTATTGAAAAGTTGGAAATGATGACAGCTCTCTGTGTCTCCATCCCCCTCTCTGTCTCTTTCTGTTTCTCTCTGTCTCTCTATAGCACTATTTTACACTAGAGAGACAGACAGAGCCAGTGAGAGACAGATATACAGAGAGAAACAATATAGGGAACAGAACAAACTGGGTAGATGGAGAAGACTCTTAATGGACAGAGAATTAAAGGAGAAGCAAAAAGCACTACTTCATACTTGATAGGAGCCGCTGGCTACAATGAAAGCTGTCATTTCCTATGCTACATTAGATGCTTTTTCATTAAATTATCTGACCCTGGCCTGTATTTTGCATAAAATAGGCAATTTATGATCTGAAAATAGATTATGGTCTTAAAATATACACTAGATTCCCTCCCTTTGCACAATATTCATTGGCCTTTTTTTCCTTCTCAGTGCAAGCATTAGCAATATTGGAGACATATTGTGTAACTAACATTTTTATGCTCTGATTTTGAATTTTATTCTGTTAGAAAAGTTAATTCACCTCTGTGGATATCACCAAATACTGGCTTCATTCTGAACATGTCATGGGTTAAAAAAAACAGTATTGTGCTATTTTTAAATTTTATCTTCAATTCAGTTCAGTCACTCAGTTATGTCTGATTCTTTGCAACCCCATAAACTGCAGCACACCAAGCCTCCCTGTCCATCAACTCCCAGAGTTTACTCAAACTCATGTCCATTGAGTCAATGATGCCATTCAACCATCTCATCCTCTGTCATCCCCTTCTCCTTCTGCCTACAATCTTTCCCCGCATCAGGGTCTTTTCAAATGAGTCAGTTCCTTGCATCAGCTGGCCAAAGTATTGGAGTTTCAGATTCAGCATCAGTCCTTCCAATGAATATTTAGGACTAATTTTCTTTAGGATGGACTGGTTAGATCTCCTTGCCATCCAAGGAACTCTCAAGAGTCTTCTCCAACACCACAGTTCAAAAACATCAATTCTTCAGTGCTCAGCTTTCTTTATAGTCCAACTCTCACATCCATACGTGACTACTAGAAAAACCATAGCTTTGACTAGACTTTGTTAGTAAGGTAATGTCTCTGCTTTTTAATATGCTGTCTAGGTTGGTCATAGCTTTTCTTCCAAGGAGCAAGTTTCTTTTAATTTATGAAGTCACCATCTGCAGTGATTTTGGAGCCACCAAAATAAAGTCTCTCACTGCTTCCTTTGTTTCCCCATCTATTTGCCATGAAGTGATGGGACTGGATGCCATAAGCTTAGTTTTCTGAATGTTGAGTTTTAAGCCAACTTTTTCACTCTCCTCTTTCACTTTCATCAATAGGCTCTAGTTCTTCTTCACTTTCTGCCATAAGGGTTGTGTCATCTGCATATCTGAGATTGTTTATGTTTCTCCTGGCAATTTTGATTCCAGCTTGTGTTTTATCCAGCCCAGCATTTCTCATGATGTCCTCTGCATATAAGTTTAAGGTAAATATTTTGTCTTAATATCATGCAATGAATTTCACACTCAGGTGGTGCTCAGTTGCTCCAAGAGTAATGATTTTGTAAAGCTCATTCAAATTCTCCACAGTCCCTTATAATGGATGGGGTTGGTCCTAGTGCTGGCTCCCTCCTTCCCATAGGGATGGAGATGGAGAAAGAGGAGAAGGGAAGAGGCGGGGCAATCTAGTTAGTGATGGTGGCACCGCGCAAGTATTTCCACCATTCCATCCTATACTCTATCTATGTCCATTTGTTTTCCTTCATTAATTGGTTGAGAGTTGAAAGGTAGGACCATATATTTTTCTTTTCTTTTCATCACTCTTCACTGTGCTCAGTGTCAGGTCGTTGATTGTGCCTACTCAGTCATGTCAGACTCTTTAGGACCCTAGGGACTGTAGCCCACCAGGCTCCTCTGTCCATGGGATTTTCTGGGCAAGAATACTGGAATGGGCTTCCATTTCCTCCTCTAGGGGATCTTCCCAACTCAGGGATTGAACCCAAGTCTCCTGCATCTCCTCTTTTACAGGCAAGTTCTTCAGCCTACCATTTTATAAATGCTGGCTAGTTAAGTGGAGCCAAACTGGGGGGAGGGGAAGAAATACTTTCAATTTTACAAAGGATATCAATTTAAAATGTGCATTCTGAATGAACTTAGTGTATTTCCATTTCTCACTTCTGCATTTAGCATATTTTAGGTAGAGAAGGGGTTGCTCACATACCAATTAAATAATTGCCTTAGTTGTCAGATGCTTCTAGGAACAAGTTATATAATTGGCTTTTCACCATATTATAAAAACTCACAGTAACTATTTTTATTAATCCAAAAATAACAATGAGTTATTTCAAAGACTATTCAAACAGCTCTTTCCAGAATGATGGGATCCTGGCTTCCAGAGCCCTAGGGTTGACTTCCTGGAACCCCGGCAGCCTTACCTTTGGCTCATAAAGGCTGCCTGACTAGACCAGGGTCTGTCGGGATTTCCCAGGGCACTTGCATCCATAACAGGAGCAGGACCCCCAGTCCTTGCTGCCCCACACTGATGGACTTGACCTATCCAGCAGGCACCTCACCAACCAGTGAGCTTCTTGGTAACCAGTGCAGGGAATGTCACTGCCTGGAGGGGATCTATGAGAGGAGGACACAGGTGTGGCTATTCAGGGGAGCTCGAGGCCAGAAGACAAGGTGAAAAGGAAAGGCGGGAGTTCCTGATACACAGTCTGCTCCCCATCTTTTCAGGTATCTGATATTTCCATAGTGGTTTATGTGCCCTTTTAGACATGTCCATACTAGCTTAGTATTCTTTGGAAGGACTGATGCTGAAGCTGAAGCTCCAATACTTTGGTCACCTGAGGTGAAGAACTGACTCATTGGAAAAGACCCTGATGCTGGGAATGATGGAGGGCAAGAAGAGAAGAGGACGACAGGGTTGGACGGCATCACTGACTCAATGGACATGAGTTTGGCAAACTCCGGGAGACAGTGAAGGACAGGGAAGCCTGGTGTGCTGCAATCCATGGGGTCGCAAAAAGTCAGACATGACTGAGCGACCTAATAGCAACAATACTAGCTGTCCGGTGACTGCTCTAAAACTGCATGCGTTTTGTGGAATTTATGGTTTCATCTTTGTTTGAAATACTTAATAAGAAAATTTCAAGTGACTGAAACTGTATTAATAGGTTCATAGGAAGTATAATTACAATGATCAGTTTTGTATTAAAGGAAAGCATATTAAATTTCTTAACTATGTAACTGTAGTAAAGTTTTAGAGTTGTAAAAATGAATTAGAATTTTTATCACCTATTTATAAAACCAATGTTTGGTGCTGATGGTGACTATCAGCGTTTAAAGCCATCATCATTAAATGTTTATCAGATGCTGTTGTTTGTAGATGAAAGTTCAAGTTTCTATTAAAATTTAAGAATAATTTGAATCACGCAAGTTGAATATTTACTATAGTCCTTTCTTCTGTGATATTATTTATCAAACAATTATAATGCATAAAGAGCATGTAAGAAATGTTTTACCATGTATCGTGCTTTTCCATGTCCCTCTACTGTTTCATACAAATGTTACCGTTTTTGTCTGTACCAGTTAGTAGCACCCGGAAAAAGGTTGGAATACATTTCTTTAAAAGCTCAGAGTATAATCATCCTAAAGTGAACCAGACATCTTGAGCTATAAATAGTTACCTTCAAAGGCAGCTATTGAACTTTACCTTGGCTGAGATAATGGCCTAGACAGACATCCCGTAACTACATTCTGAGCAAGAATGAATCTGACCTCTTTTCTTCTGTGTACTTCATAGCTTAGTGTAGTGGGGACTCTGAACTTCCAAAGCCTCTTTTTTTTATCCTGCACTTTGTTCTATTTTGATGATCTAAAAACTTGAAATTATATTTCTATCATATATTGGTATTTCTTCAATAAAGAAAATAATAGCAAAGCAAACATAGCTTATACACTTTCTTTTCTAAATTGCTGCTTGCTAAAACAATGGATTAGAAATTGAGGCACCAACTTCCATGTACAAAAATATGAGTCCATTTAAATCTCCAGGGCTGAATTTAACTTAGGGGCAGTCATCACTTCACTAGTGAAAGAAACCTTGGACTTAATAATTTGAAGAGTCTTATTCACTTCTGATTTAAATGTGATCAATTGAGGATTTAAATTTAAACCATTCAAGATCACCCCCACTCCATCACCCGGATCTTGAATCTGTATGCTCTAGTCTGAAGTTATGGTTGATTCTTCTGGTCTTAAATGTTGTATATTGGCCACCACTGACCTCTGGCTTGTCTGAACTAGACTTTGGGCCTCATGCTCCAATATCTGCTGCTGGTGACCATGAAAGCTGCCATGGCCAGTGTGACAAGTCACCACTATCTGGTTCTCCTTGACATCTCAGTTTCTCCAGGATCAAATTTCCTCACTGCTAAAGAAGTGTGGACTGAAAAGCTAATAGTGTGGGTGGGTAGGAGGGAGGCTCAAGAGGCAGGGTGGTGGCTCAAGCAACTTATGGTGGCATGAGGTGACTTATAACAGATTCATACTGTTATACAGCAGAAACCAACAAATAATGTAAGGCAATTATATTCCAATTAAAAATCTAAAAAATAATAATAAAAAAATTAAAAGCTAATGCAGTTAAGCTTTGGACCTGTATTAGTTTACTGATAGATAACAAATGACCTCAACTAAGAGACTTAAAGGGCTTCCCAGGTGGCTCAGTGGTAAAGAACTCACCTGCCAATGCAGGAGATGTGGGTTTGATCCCTGGGTTGGGAAGATCCCCTGGGGAAGATGAATAATAAGCAGTCAACTTGGAATGAAGTTATTCTGAACTATCAATAATGATCTCCAGTAGCATATTGGGTATCTACCGACCTGGGGAGTTCATCTTTCAGTGTCCTATCTTTTTGCATTTTCATACTGTTCATGGGGTACTTAAGGCAAGAATACTGAAGTGGTTTGCCATTCCCTTCTCCAGTGGACCACATTCTGTCAGACCTCTCCACCATGACCCATCCGGCTTGGGTGGCCCAACACAGGGTGGCTTAGTTTCATTAAGTTAGACAAGGCTCTGGTCCATGTGATCAAATTGGCTAGTTGTCTGTGATTGTGGTTTCAGTCTGTCTGCCCTCTGATGCCCTCTCTCAGTGCCTACAGTCTTACTTGGGTTTCTGTTACCTTGGACGTGGGGTATCTCTTCACGGCTGCTCCAGCAAAGCGCAGCCGCCGCTCCTTACCTTGGACGTGGAGTAGGTCCTCTCAGCCACTGCCCCTGATCTTGGACGTGGGGTAGCTCATTGGGTGTCCTTGCAGCCGCCACTCCCAAGCCAGCCTTCAGCAATACGTGATTCACGAACTTTCAGATATTCAAGCTGGTTTCAGAAAAGGCAGAGGAACCAGAGATAAAATTGCCAACATCCGATGGATCATCAAAAAAGCAAGAGAGTTCCAGAGAAACATCTATTTCTGCTTTATTGACTATGCCAAAGCCTTTGACTGTGTGGATCACAACAAACTGTGGAAAATTCTCAAGGAGATGGGAATACCAGACCACCTGACCTGCCTCTTGAGAAACCTGTATGTAGGTCAGGAAGCAACAGTTAGAACTGCACATGGAACAACAGACTGGTTCCAAATAGGAAAAGGAGTACCTCAAGGCTGTATGTTGTCAGCCTGCTAATTTAACTTATATGCCGAGTAGATCATGAGAAACGCTGGGCTGGAGGAAGCACAAGCTGGAATCAAGATTGCCAGGAGAAATATCAATAACCTCAGATAGGCAGATGACACTACCCTTATGGCAGAAAGTGAGGAAGACCTCAAGAGCCTCTTGATGAAAGTGAAAGAGGAAAGTGAAAAAGTTGACTTAAAGCTCAACATTCAGAAAACGAAGATCATGGCATCCGGTCCCATCACTTCATGGCCTATAGATGGGGAAACAGTGGAAACAGTGGCAGATTTTATTTTGGGGGGCTCTAAAATCACTGCAGATGGTGACTTCAGTCATGAAATTAAAAGACGCTTACTCCTTGGAAGGAAAGTTATGACCAACCTAGACAACATATTAAAAAGCAGAGACATTACTTTGTCAACAAAGGTCCGTCTAGTCAAGGCTATGGTTTTTCCAGTAGTCATGTATGGGTGTGAGAGTTGGACTATAAAGATAGATGAGCACCAAAGAATTGATGCTTTTGAACTGTGGTGTTGGAGAAGACTCTTAAGAGTCCCTTGGACTGCAGGGAGGTCCAACCAGTCCATCCTAAAGGAGATCAGTGCTGGGTGTTCACTGGAAGGACTAATGCTGAAGCTCCAATACTTTGGCCAACTGATGTGAAGAGACGACTCATTTGAAAAGACCCTGATGCTGGGAAAGATTGAGGGCAGGAGGAGAAGGGGACAACAGAGGATGAGACTGTTGGATGGCATCACTGACTCAAGGGACATGGGTTTGGGTGGACTCCGGGAGTTGGTGATGGACAGGGAGGCCTGGCATGCTGTGGTTCATGGGGTCACAAAGAGTCAAACACCACTGAGCGACTGAACTGAACTGATCACTAATGATAACAAATTTTCAGTTAGTCACCTGAGAAGACTAAATTATGTTTCTATTTTCTCTATAGAACATATAAAGCTGTTATCAAATAAACATGTGTAGCCGAAAATGAAAGGGGGAAAGCATTACAGAGGTGTAGAAGGTAAGTCATTAGTTAAGATAATTTGTATGTTTTCTGTTTTAAAGCTTCTGGTCCTATGGAACAAGGATTTGTCTGCTCCTTCTTGCCATGATAGAAGATCTACTTTCGATATTCTGTTTTTTCTCTCTTTGGTCTTTTTTCTCTCTTCTACTTCAAATTCAGACAAACAAAAGGAAAATGATGTGTGTCCCTTCTGGGTGGGAACATTTAATAGCTGGTCTTTGTTCACTCATGTTCCCTGGCCTTGACTCAGAAATTATAAATGCATATGTTGAAAAGGAGTCATTATACCTTGTAGTCAACATCCCTCTAGTTTCCTGAGTAACTGCAACGAACAGACTCCCTGCTCCCATGTCCTGTTTAAACTATAATGAATTAAACCTTACTGTTTTAAGCTGTGGAGTGTTTGCGATTGTTTGTTATTCAGCATAATCTAGCAAGACCTGACTGAAATAGCCTTGATTGTAAGGTTCACTCCACAGGCTCTTTGAGTTTTCTGGCTCATGATCTTGGCCATATTGGTATCCTTCTCAGTGGACAAAGAGAACATTTTAGATGCTCTTCTGTGCTAATCTGGGCTTAATAGGATACTGTCAAGCTGCTCTGTGGCAGACTTTGATAATCTATCACTCAAGCACCATGTTAAATGAGAAGCTTCCATAACAACCTTTTGTTCTGGCTTGGTCACTCTTTAGGAAACAACACATTAAGTGTCTGCATTTCTTTGTTTCAGTTTTCACCTAGTTTCTTTGGCTTTGGCCATCCCCTGGTACCTGTAAGCATTTAAAGTATAATTATACTTTCTATGATTTTCCTTGTACCTTGTAGTTAGCCCAATGCTGTGAAAACTCATATGATAGTGTATCTTATGTCCTTTATTACTCTGCAATTTATATTACAAATCTGAGGCTTTAACTTTGTATTGATTAACTATTGCCAATATGATATTACAGAACAATCAAGCACAAAGCAATGGCAACACAAAACAAAATTTTTATTATTATTATTATTATTATAGGTCTATTATGGATTCTGGCAGTCAGAGCTTGGCTTAACTAATTTTATTTTTCCAGATTTGGCTCAGCTCAGTTTGACTGGGCTTATTCATGCATGTCTGACCAAGCTGTTGGGCTGGCAACAGACTACCTATCTATGATGACTCAGCCTTCTCTACACAGGCTCTCTTGGAGGCTAACCTGGCTTGTGCAAGAAGCAGGAGTCTGAGAAAGAGACGTGATCATGGCCTCTTGAAGCAAGGCTCAGAATTCACAATACCCACTTTTATTGCCTTCTCTTGGCCTAAGTGAGTCTCAGGGCCTGCCTTTTGTGGGAAAACCTGCAAAGTCTCAGTGCAAAGAGCATGTATATATGGAAGAATAAAAAATTGGAGCCATTTAAAAATTAATCCAACCACAAAATTCTCTAGGTTCCAATCTTT
This sequence comes from Cervus canadensis, assembly GCF_019320065.1. Lineage (NCBI taxonomy): Eukaryota > Metazoa > Chordata > Mammalia > Artiodactyla > Cervidae > Cervus > Cervus canadensis. The sequence continues at coordinate 40,332,986 of NC_057397.1, forward strand.
GGCACACAGAAACTATTTTTCTGATTTTTTTCCCCTTTTTTTCTCTTTCTTAGCAAAGCCTGGATCTTAAAAATGAAACATTTGCCTAATTATTCCTACCATCGGTTTTTAAAAATGCATTCAGCAGGTTAATCCATTGCTGTTTTTCTGAGGGTTCATTTGCTCTGCTCTGAGGTTAGTCTTGGGTTTCCCTGGTGGCTCAGAGTGCAAAGAATTTGCCTATAACATTCCCAGATTTGATCCCTGGGTTGGGAATATCCCCTGGAGAATAGAATGGCAACCCCCTCCAGTATTGTTGTCTGGAGAATCCCATGGAGAGAGTAGCCTGGCAGGCTATAGTCCATGAGATCACAAAGAGTCAGACAAGACCAAGAGACTAACACTTTCAAGATAAATATCTTGGTCAATCCCAACATAGAAGAATAAGCAGCACATTTACATACTTAGCTCTCATTTTTTATATCATTATAAACTTTTTTATCTTTGAGACTGAAAATTCATATGTATTCTTCATTTATATTGGTAGAAAACCTTTACTAAACATAATTAGGCCTTGAAGAGAAAGCATAAACAGAATGAAGAAAAGGAATAGAATTGCTGATTTTTGCCACATGTAATTTTATTTTCTATAAGATTTAATCTGTATCCATGCAAAAAAAAGTAAAAGTTTTTAATAAAATAAATTCTTATAATCAGATACCACTGTTGTCACTCGGTTAGCCACAGTAATCTTTGAAGTCTCCTTATCCCAAGATGCTTCAGCATAATGTATATTAAAGTAGCAACAAATATTACTTTTTTGAAGTTATCTGCATAGTTTATGTTTTACCATATAGCTTAATCGGGGCTTCCCAGGTAGCCCTAGTTGTAAACAACCTGCCTGCCAATGCTAATGCAGGAGATGTAAGAGACACAGTTTCAGTTCCTGGGTCTGCAAGATTCCCTGGAGAAGGAAATGGCAATCCACTCCAGTATTCTTGCCTGGAGAATTCCATGGAGAGAGGAGCCTGGTGTGCTATAGTCTATAGGGCCGCAAAGAGTTGGACACGACTTAAGTGACTTAGCATGTGTATAGCTTAATGGCTTCCCTGGTGACTCAGTGGTAAAGAGTCTGCTTGCCAATGCAGGAGATGCAGGGTTGATTCCTGAGTCAGGAAGATCCCCCAGAGAAGAAAACGGTAACCCACTCCAGTGTTCTTGCTTGGGAAATCCCATAGACACAGAAGCCTGCAGCAGGCTACGGTCCACGTTGTCGCAAAAGGGTCAGACTTGACTTAGCAATTAACCAACAACAGTAACAGAAAACTTAACAGAGAGTAAAATAATTTTTATTAACCAGATGGTGAAAGTCTGAAACTAAATAAAGTTCAAAGCACTGTGAATTCAGTTAAGACTACCATGCCTGGTTATCTGATCAAGATAATAAACATTCTGATTTATAACATTTCCCCCTCTACTAAGCAATTTCTGTGATCACTTGTGCTCCAGGACAAAGACCAATCTATCTGAAGGTGGACTTTAATTTGGGAGCAAGAAGCTCTACTTAGAAATTAAAATGAAAGTATCTATCTTTTGGAAAATGACATGATTGAGCATTAGAAAATTCTGTTTCGCCTTCTAAATACTTCCTTAAGCAGTGATTTATAGTTGAACCTGGGAATTAATGCAATATCTTTTCTTTAGCTTATTGAATAATTACAGCAACTAGATTTTTCTACTTTAGAAGGATGAGTAATTTTATTTTACAGTCAAATACCAGACCCTGAAAACTAGATCTTATCCTAGAAACTATACCAAAAAGATCCATAATGTGAGACAATTGGCCCACAAATGGAGGAAAAAGAATATGCAGAAAACTATAATGTACCTAACTGAAATGAAAATTAAATGCTTTTTAAAAGCTAATTCAGTAAAAAATTGTTACTCTAAAAACGGCACTACCATTTTGACAGATAGATGATTTAACTCTATGTATAAATGGTTTCAGAATGAATGTTCCAGTAATGAAGAAATGAAAAACTGTAATTTAATTTAATCTAATCTTAATGTAGAGAGAAACTTTGGGTACAGGAAATGGAAAAAAAGATGACATTGTAGGTTAAATCATTATATCACTAGGGAGATTATTTATGCAAGGACAAGAGACAGAGAAAAAACATTCCCTTTCAGATAGGCTATTTTTCCTGAGAAAAGATTTTATGAGCACCCATTCCAAAATTACAGTAAAACCTTTATTTATTTGTTCAAATACACTGACAATTATTAGGCAGAATAATTGTCAGTATATATAATAATTGTCAGGGAGTCATTTGGCTTTAATTTTGTTAAGAGCCATAACCAGGATGCCCTGCAGGCCACTTGAGGCCTCACTGACCCTTGAGTCTGGTCCTACAAACAGGCACTACATGTTATGCTCAGCTATCTTTTCAATATTCTGATAAACAATTGGCTCTTGTTAGTATGTATGACTTTTCTCTCACACATTTTATATAACTGGTCCCTCTCAGCCATCATTAAATATTTATAGCCTTTTATAGATCAAGCTTGTTTCACTTGATCGTGACCTCATTTGTAACTGATCAAAATGTACAGAATTCAGCTCACAGAACTGGCTCTTTTATCAACCTATTAGAAAGCTTTACTTTCTCCTAAGAAAATATTCCAGGCCCACTTTGTTTTTTTATTTCACAAATTCAAAATGAGTTGTCTTCCAGAAAACAGATTTAGACACCAAAGTATGGATGCCTGAAATGAACACTCTATGGATTCCCATAATCACTGGTGAAAATCAGGTGATATGGAAGATTCTAGTTACTTTAGTGAGAAAGCAAGAAAAAAAAATTTTTTTTTAAAATAGGCCATTAGTTCATGTTGAGGTTTTCAAGTTACCTATGTTTTAAATAGGACTTTTAAACATGATTTTAATATGAGCATATGTAACTACATTTCTCCATTTCTGACTAATCTGGGGGATAACATACTATATATTCTTATGTCAACTCTGTTATATATTCTCGTCAAACATGTGTTTCCCTTTTCTTTTTCTCTTGAAACTTTTGGATCAAGACTGAGGCACAAAGTATTCATTCATTTTACTGTTCAAAATGAGACTAAAAGTGAAATAGGGCTTTGTTAATAATTCTTGGATGATGGACATAAGCTAAGACTATTCCAGGCAAACATGGTCATCCTTCTTAAACATCAGCTATGTATAGAGGAAAGTAAGTTCTCTTCATGTGAAACCAAAGTGTGGTATATTCAAGAATAGACTTCCTTATACCTCAAGTACAATTTGAGACAAAGAAACAGTCTCAGGACTGTGAAAATTCTCTATTTTCACCGACACTAGAATCATGATTGACTTTTAACTTAAGAATCTTTACTATCAAACTCTAATTTCTTCAAGGTTTTAGGTAGGTATTAGATAAATATTTATTATCTCAATATTTTTCATTCAAATTTCCAAAGAACAATTCTGAATGTCAAAATTTATAACTAAATTAATATCAAGAATTATTTTTAAAGTAGCCTAATATTACTATTTTGAAAAACCAAACACTGGCAATTTACATAAAATATTTTCTATATGTTTGCATAATGCTCAAAATGTTGACTCATAAGAAAATTCAGGAATGACAAACAGACAGTTAGATTATGGTATCACTGAAGTACAATGCCATTTTCATATTACTTTCACTTATCTCCCAATACCAAACAGTTAATAGTATACTTTAGAGGTTTTCTTATAAAGACAAGTACAGGAATTTTGTATCACTTACAGCCATAGCAAACTTTAGGGGAAAAAATTCAAATCTTTATGTGAGTTATAATATACTATAATCTGAACTTTTAAATTCAGCAAAACCACCATAATTACCAAAGATATGTTAGTCTATCTATCCTTCTCTGGGTTACTTGGTGGCTAAGCTTTAAAGATCTTCATGACCCAGATAACCACAATGGTGTGATCAATCATCTAGGATCAGACATCCTGGAATGCAAAGTCAATTGGGCCTTAGGAAGCATCACTGCGAACAAAGCTAGTGGAGGTGATGGAATTCCAGTTAAGCTATTTCAAATCCTACAAGATGATGCTGTGAAAGTGCTGCACTCAGCACGCCAGCAAATTTGGAAAACTCAGCAGTGGCCACAGGACTGGAAAAGGTCAGTTTTCATTCTAATCCCAAAGAAAAGTGAAAGTGAAAGTCGCTCAGTCATGTCTGACTCTTTGCGACCTCATGGACTATTAGTCCATGTAATTCTCCAGGCCAGAATACTGGAGTGGGTAGCCTTTCCCTTCTCCAGAGGATCTTCCCAACACAGGGATCAAACCCAGGTCTCCCAATCCCAAAGAAAGGCAATGCCAAAGAATGCTCAAACTACTGCACAGTTGCACTCATATTACACGCTAGCAAAGTAATGCTCAAAATTCTCCAAGCCAGGCTTCAATAGTATGTGAACTGTGAACTTCTAGATGTTTAAGCTGGGTTTAGAAAAGGCAGAGGAACCAGAGATCAAATTACCAACATCTGCTGGATCATCGAACAAGCAAGAGTTCCAAAAATATATATACTTCTGCTTTATTGACTGTGCCAAAGCCTTTGACTGTGTGGATCACAACAAACTGTGGAAAATCCTGAAAGAGATGGGAATACCAGACCACCTGACCTGCCTCTTGAGAAACCTGTATACACGTCAGGAAGCAACAGTTAGAACTGGACATGGAACAGATTGGCTCCAAATCAGGAAAGGAGTATGTCAAGGCTGTATATTGTCACCCTGCTTATTTAACTTATATGCAGAGTACATCTTGTGAAATGCCAGGCTGAATGAAGTGCAAGTTGGAATCAAGATTGCCGGGAGAAATATCAATAACCTCATATACCCAGATGACACCACTCTGATGGCAGAAAGTGAAGAAGAACTAAAGAGCCTCTTGATGAAAGTGAAAGAGGAGAGTGAAAAAGTTGGCTTAAAATTCAACATTCAGAAAACTAAGATCATGGCATCCGGTCCCATCACTTCATGGCCTATAGATGGGGAAACAGGGGAAACAGTGACAGAATTTATTTTGGGGGGCTCCAAAATCACTGCAGATGGTGACTGCAGCCATGGAATTAAAAGATGCTTGTTCCTTGGAGGAAAAGTTATGACCAACCTAGACAGCATATTAAAAAGCAGAGACATTACTTTGCCAACAAAGACCCATATAGTCAAAGCTATGGTTTTTCCAGTAGTCACGTATGGATGTGAGAGTTGGACTATAAAGAAAGCTGAGTGCCAAAGAATTTATGGTTTTGAACTGTGATGTTGGAGAAGACTCTGAGAGTCCCCTGGACCTCAAGGATATCCAACCAGTCCACCTTAAAGGAAATCAGCCCTGAATATTCATTGGAAAGTCTGATGCTGAAGCTGAAATTCCAATACTTTGGTCACCTGATGCGAAGAACTGGCTCATCTGAAAAGACCCTGATGCTGGGCAAGATTGAAGGCAGGAGGAGAAGGGGACGACAGAGGATGAGATGGTTGGATGGCATCACTGACTCAATAAACATGAGCTTCAGTGGGCTCCAGGAGTTTCTGATGGCCAGGGAGGCCCTGGCATGCTGCAATCCATGGCGTCGCAAAGAGTCCGGCATGACTGAGTGACTGAACTCAACTGAACTGAAGTTTTAATCAATGGTGTGGGATACAGTTTCACTGAAATCCATCTTGCTTTATGCTTCTGACATGGATAGTGTCCTCGAGCCATCTAGTATACTCTAAATAACCATCCCAGGCATTGAGGTAAAGTTATCCATTTTAAACACTTGGACAGCATTAGACCATCCCTTGCTTTGATTTTCAACTGCCTTGACTGATGTGGTTAAGAGAGTAAAAGGACCACCCCTTGGTCTTTCTTGCCTTTAATGTAGTGCTTCATTCATTGAGCAGGACTGGTTAGTGATAAGGAGCAGTGGATACATTCTGCAGATTTAACTTCACAACAAAAACTTCCTTCAACAACTTAATGATTTCATCCCCTAGACTGCCTGCTCTCCCCTAAGCATCCAAAAATCACTATTTCTTCCTTCAGCTTCCTAAATACCTTTCAATAGTAAATCATGATGATGGATGATGAAGATCTTCTTGCCAGTGTCACTTCTGTTACCAACTGCATCCATTTTCAGTGACTTGCTTATTGTAAAAGACTCACATGTCCATGCATATGTGTGTGTGTGTTTCTATTTTATTCAGTCAGAATATCTTTTCCAATACCTCTTACCAGTGGAGGATGCCCATGCCACAGAAGCAGACATTGTATATATCAGCTTCTCTACATCTGTCACTTAGAATTCGTAATGTCAAGATGCTACTGATTTGTTAAATAGATGCAAATTGTTTAACAAATCTGTTCAGACAGAAAGTAGACTGGTGCTTCCTAACTTGGAGAAAGTAGGGAGGTATGAAGAGTGACTGTTAATGGGTCTGAAGGTTTTCTATGGGGGACAAAATTTCCTAAAATTAGACTGAGGTGATGGTTGCTCAACCCCGTGAATATACTAAAGATCATTGAATCATATACTTTAAATGGGCAGACTATTTGCTATATGAATTATATCTCAATCAAGCAGTTTTTAATAAAAGTCAAAATGCTAATAAACTGAAGTGTAGAACCAAGAAAAACATTGTATCTGTTTAAAAGACAGAAATAAAAAAATCACATCAAAAAGAAAAGATTCTACTGAGATACTGGTATCTACACAGGAAAAAGACCTACTAGTTCTGAGATGCTTTAGTTTCATTGTGCCTCAGCCCTTTTACATTCAAAGCTTTTATGTCTATTCAGGAAGAATTTAAACAAATAGTTTATGACTTTAGAAGAAAGTATTCACCCTGTTTTGGAGCCAAACTCAGCAAAATCATATCCTCTTCCAGGAGAGAAAGTGGAATTCCTCACTGTCCAGTTGCCTCTGAATAGCATCTCTGCCTCCAGTCTTTCAGCATCCTAGAAAGTCCATTTCCCAACAGAATTAATTTGGTTAAGGGCCTGTCAGATGAAAGATTCATACAAGGCTTCCCAGAAGCTTTTTTTAAAAGTATTTCAGGGGCAAGACCCAGTAGTATTGTTGGACTTTAACCATGTGAACATCTCTTAGAAATCTAGATTTGGTTAAAGGTGCCCAATAAAAGTATTATTCTTTCCTACTGATAGGATTTTACTCACTGAAAGGCAGAGGAAACAAAAAGTGGGGATTTATTTCTTTGAATTTAATTCTAAATTCTAAGAAGTGAAGGATTAGGTGGATGTGACAAAGACCTTGGTGAAAAATAGGTCATATTAGTTTCTGAATAGTTAACAATAAAGACAAGCACATTCAGATGTGTCTTATACATTAGTTCTGGGCATCTAATCTAAAACGTAAGAGGAATGAGACCTATAAACTATGACAGGCAAGTCAAAAAAAGCACCCTACTCCAAAAGAATGGTAAACCGTAAAGTGAAATTACAAAGGAAATGTGAAACTGATAGATAAATACACCAACACAACTACCCAGAGAGTTGTTTTATGATCTTTTATTTTAATACTATATAGAATGGTCATATAAACAGTATAAAAGCAACATAAAAGTATACTACAAACCTTAAAGAATAGATCAAGAAGGCCAAACCTTAGGTTTAAGACAAACTATAAAGAAAAAATGTATTTTAGCTGTTTGGCCACAAGAAAATATACAAGTAAGTGATAAAACACTGAATAGTTGCAAATGGAAGAGGAAAGAGATATCGGAGGTATATCTCTTACTCAACCAATACCCAACTAAAACCTCATGTGTAATCATGACAGTAAAAAAAAAAAGAAAGAAACCTGCAAGGTCATTATTATCAGTCCCATTTTTTTCACAAAGAAAACTGAAGATTATAGAAGTAAGGCGATTTGCAGAGGTTTTATGACCAGTAAAGGAATTATTGGCATCAGATTTTCCTGACTTCAAAAATAACAATAAAAAGTAAATTATTGACGCCTCTATTATGTTCAATTTTCACTACCCAGGAAAATGGTCTTCAAACTGAAATGAAAAAATTATGGCTAAAATGAAATTAAAATTTTAAATATACAAGTTAATGAAAGCCTACTTTCTTTGGAATAATCAATTGCTCAAATGGCATTACATCCTAGGTTACTGAAAGAATGTTGTGTTCTATAGATACATCTATTATAAAACTTAAAAAGTTTTATTCCATTTGGAGTAGTTTGTAATTCACAGGGGATTGTGGGTTCATTGTATAGTCTGTAACAAAACCAGTGCTGTTATATCCATATGGTTCTCAATTAATATGTGTCTCATCATGGAACTATTGTTTTGAAGTCAAGAAGAACTCAAGACAAATTTGAAGTTTTAAAGCTATGAATGTGTACTAATATTCAAAACTAGGAGAGAAACTAAGATGGTGACTACTACTTGAGCACTTACTGTATGTCAGAGTAGTGCTTGGCACTTGACCCATATTGAGTCATTTAAGCCTTGCTTAATTGGTAGAAGATTTTACATACTGGGAAACCAAAGTTAAAAAGATAAAAAAAATTGCCAGACTGTAAATAGCTAGGATCCACCAGATGGCTTGTATTTCAAACCCATGGCTGTAGTTGAAAGTATATGCTGGAGTGTATATTGGTCAAATGATGTTGGAACATGTTCCTTAATTGCTCTAAGCTTCACTTTCTCCTTTGCAGAATAGGAATAATGACAAAACTCTGAGAAATGTGGCAATTATCTATATCAGGAATATCCAATTTTTATATATTATATAAATATATATATATTTGTATATAAATATATTTATGTATTTATAAATGGTCCAGTATTCTTGCCTGGGAAATCCCATGGACAGAAGAGCCTGGTGGGCTGCAGTCCCATGGGGTCACAAAAGAGTCAGACATGACTTAACATTTAAACACCACCAAAAACCATAGGTTTGTTTTCTACATCTGTAATTCTATTTCTATTTGTAAATAAGCCCAGTTATATTTTCTAACAAAGACCTATTCTATAGTACATGGAGCTCTACTCAATACTCTGTGATGACCTACATGGGAAAAGAATCCAAGAGTGGTTATATGCATAACTAGCGCACTTGGCTGCACATCTGAAACTTACACAACACTGTAAATCAACTATACTACTATACATTTTTTTTAAAAGTCAGAAGATGAACATTAAATAATTGGTAATGATTTGGAAAGACACAAACAGGAAAAAATAAATTTATCATAACTAGTTAGTACTTATTAGGCCAAAAAAAAAAAAAAAAAAGAATACCCAAATTTGCATGACACTTAGCAAGTGCTCCATAATATAAATAGTATCAACAGTCTACAATAATGAAAACAATGGCCTTATTAGGAAGTGTGAAATCATGTACTGCCGAGCCATTAATATTAATAGTGGTGCTTTTCCATTTGGCTATTTGGTTTTTGGCTATTTGTTTTTTCTGTATCCAGGAAACCCCAGAGGCAAGGGGGCTTCTACCTCCATCCACTTTCTAACCCTTCATCCTATAAGAGTCCTGGGAAGGTCGGATCAGTGTTAAAGTACCATGTGCCAAAGTTCTTCCCATTTAGCAGATATGTTTGCTTCTGATGATGTTAGAAATTGTAGACCATTGCAACTGAGTTTAGCAAGAAGTAATCTACATGGGGCATGGAGTCATGGTATCATACCCAAGCAGAACTTAAAACAGGAATTTGGTGTTAGGTGGGGCAAGAAGCTTTCTTTTACTCAGCAGAAAAACTGTCAACCCACATGCACAACTTTCCACAGAGGCCAAAGCATTGCCAAACAAGCTCCACTAAGTATAGGCTATCTCACAAGCACAATCACAGGCCAAGAAATAAAGCACATTCTCACAGACCTCAAATAAGGGAGATCAATTCCTAAGTAGGAAAGCAATCTAATGAATTCTTCCTCTTATTTCCTTTTTTTTCTTTTCTTAAATAGTGGACTAAGGGACTCATAACCAGGGTAAGTCTTTCCAAAAAGAGAAAACATCTTTTTGCTACTCTTGGGCAGTGTAAAATAACCAAATACACCTGTAAAATGAAGTGTCCCTGGAGAGTATGTCTCTGAGCATTTTTGAGGGCACAGGCTTGGAGAATGTCAGCACCGCAATGATCAAAGAGAGCCTTAGGGTATGTAAGTTTCTGAGAGTCACTTGGCAGCAAAATTTAATTCATTTAAAAATGAAATACAGATTATATATAGTAAGATGTAAGTATCTTATTTCATTGAATTTTGCCCATATATCTATACTTGTATAAACACACCCAGATCAAGACATAGACTGTTACTGTGGCTCCAGATAGCTTCCTTCTGTTCCTCCCAGTCTATACCAACACCTCCAAGGAGGCAACCACTATTCTGATTTTTTCATCATAGGTTAGTTCTGCATGGTTTATAATCCATATACATCGGACCGTATGATACATAGTAATTTCTGTCTGGCTTTTTTTTTGACTCAGCACAATATTTTGACATTTTGACTTATATTTCTGTTATGGAATGTATCAGGAGCTAATTATTATTATTTTGTTGTATGTTATTTGATTGCATGAATATACCATGATTTTTAAGAATCCATTCTCCAGTTTCTAGTTGGTGGCTATTTAGGAATAAAGCTGCTTTGAATATTCTTGTAAAGTCATTTTATTGTCATGTGTATTCACATCTCTTGAGATGTGCCTCAGAGTGGAATTGTTGGGACATAGGGTAGATGAGATGTTACTAGTGGTAAAAAATTCACCTGCCAATGTGGGAGATGTAAGAGATGCAGTTTCAATCCTTGGGTTGGGAATATCCCCTGGAGGAGGAATGGCAACATACTCCAGAATTCTTTCCTGAAAAATCCCATGGACAGAGGAGCCTGGTGGGCTGCAGCTCATGGGGTTGCAAAGAGTCAGACACAACTGAGCATGCACATTAAAAAATGTAATAGGGTAGGTGAATGTGTAATATTACGGGAAACTTTAAGCAGGGGAGTGATATAATCTGATGTTTATAAATGGTCACACTGGTTGTTGAATTGAGAATAGAATTTAAGGGAGGGAAGGGTAGAAACAGGGAAACTGATTAGGAGATGACTGTAGGAATTCAGTAGATGATGATGGTGATGGTTGTGAGCAGTGGTCAGATTCTGGACATACTTTTGTAGGGAAAGAAAATAGGACTTCTGAACTAATTGAATGTGGGTTATGGGAAAAAAAGAGAACTTAATGATGACTCTAAGGATTTTGCTTAAGCAGTTGGAAGAATATTACAGAGATCAAAAGATGAGGAAAAAACTGGGTTTTGGGTGGGAGGTGGGGGCTGACAGGTGAAGGAATGGACAAGTTCTATTTCAGATGTGGGTCAGACATCACAGCTGTGCCATTGAGTAGGTAATTGCGGATATAAACTTGGATCTCAGAGAAGAGGTCTGAGTCAGAAATAGAAATTTGTAACTGTTGGTTAAAAAAAAATTATAAACTCAAAAGAGTGAATGAAATTTCTCTCATTCAGGGGAAGGAGCATAGGCAGAGAATGGACCATGACCAAGGATTGATCACTGGACACTCAAAATCAAGGGTCTGAACAGAAAATGAGGAAATTGTGAAGGTAATTGTGAAGGAGTGACCAATGAGGTAGCAGGAAAACCAGGGCCAATGGAAGTGTTAAGAAAAAAATGATGAAGTATGCCAAGTGTTGCTGATAATTAAATTAAGGAGAACACTGGGGGTTGACCACTGGGTTGTCACTTGTGACATTTGTGGTCATTTGTGACCTTCATTAAAACAATAGGAATGTAGGAATACTGATTCTCTTTAGGAAAAGCCACTGCTGTAGAGATGTTTAACAAGTTTTGTACTATTTTGAACTTTGACACATGAGTAACTTTGAGTTTTATCAACTTTCAAGATGCCAAATTTGCAATGCACCTTCCAGTAAGGACTTCCTGGCTGCAGCTCTTCAAAGTTGACCAGACAGTCTAGAGAAATAACTGTGACTGAGGCCAAAAAAAAAAAAAAATGGGAAGGAAACAGCTATCAGTTTATGTTTATTTGACTTTTATTTTATAAGAGAAGGGAGAATTTCATTTCTAGAATATAGTTTCTTACTGGAAAATTTATTATGGAAGCAAAAATTTCAGAGACCATCAGTCAACTAGTAGTGATATTTTAAAATCAAACTTTTAGTCAATTTTTACATAATAGTGTCAAGGACTATGATGTTATGTGTATTTTACAAATGATAAATAGAGGCATAAAGATGATAAGTTATTTTCCCCAAGTCACATAGGTAGAAGAAGGAGCCAGCTGGCTCCAGAACTCAAACTCTAAAGCATTGTACTCAGATTTAACAGAAGGTCAAATTTGAATATTTGACTAGGCAGAAAGATACAAAAGATATGAAATTCCCAAGTGAGATCCCTGGCAGACCAAGATGCATATTTTCAAAAGAAATGTCTGAGAACTGGCTTCATCATTCTAAAATGATTTCCACAATGAATCTATAAAAGAGTCAAAAGAATTGCAAAACAGAGAGGAGTTTTCTAAAGTGGATTTCTTTTATTTTTAATTTTTATTTTAAACTTTGAAATAAAAATTGTATATATTTAAGATGTATAACAATATACATGTAAACAGTGAAATAATAACTAGAGTTAGGCTAATTGAAATATTATCTTTTCACTAAGTTTCCATTTATTTTGTGATGTGAACACCAGAAATCTACCCTTCTAGCAAATTTCCAATATCCAATGGAGTATTATTAACTATAGTCATCATGCTGTACATTAGATCTATAGGCTTATTCATCTTGCATAACTGCAACTTTCTACCCTTTGACCAAAGTCTCCTCATTTCCCCAACCTCCCCAATCATGGTAACCACCATTTTATTCTCTGCTTTTATGTATTTAACTTTTTTTTAGATTCCACATATAAGTGAAATCATGCATATATCTTTCTGTTTATGTCTGGCTTATTTCACTTAGCATAATTGCTTCCAGCTTCATCCACATTGTTGCAAACAACAGAATCTCTTTCTTTAAAACTGGAATATATATATATATATACACACACACACATATACATATATATATATATATACACTGGAATATATATATATATTCTTTATCCATTCATATATTAGTGGACACTTAGGTTATTTCCATTTCTTGGCTACTGTGAACAATGCTGTTTTGAATACAAGAAGACAGATAATCTCTTGGAGGTAATGATTTCATTTCTTTGGGGTATATACCCATAAGAGGGATTGATGGATCAAGTGGTGCTACATGCTAAGTTGCTTCAGTCATGTCTATTTGCAACCCTGTGGACTGTAGCCCATCAGGTTCTTCTGTCCATGGGATTCTCCAGGCAGGAATACTGGAGTGGATTGTCATTTCCTTCTCCAGGGCATCCTCCTGACCCAGGGATCAAACCTGGGTCTCCTGCATTACACGCAGATTCTTTTTTTTTTTTTTTTTTTTTTTGAGGAATTTCCATACTGTTTTCCACAGTAACTCTACCAGTTTTCATTCCTACCAACAATGTATATGTCACCTTTTTTCACATCCTTACCCATACTTTTTATTTTTTTGACAATAGCCAATAAACATAAGACCTGAAACTATAAGTCCTAGAGAAAACATAGAGCATTGACAGCATAAATGGCAATTCATTTTTTTTTATATAATACCAAAAACTTTGGCAAAAAAAAAGTATAAACAAGTGGGAATACATCAAATTAAAACTTTCTGAATGGCAAAAACAGTAATCAACAAAATGAAATGCAATCCATAGATTGGAAGGTAATATTTGCAAGTCATACATATCTTATAAGCTGTTAATATCCAACATATGTAAGGATCTGATACAATTCAGTAGCAAGAAAACAAACAACCAAATTTTTAAAGATGAGCAAAGGACCTGAATAAATATTTTCCAAAGCAGATATGCACATGGCCAACAGGTATATGAAAAGGTGCTCAACATCACTAATTATAAGGGAAATGCAAATCAAAACCACACTGAGATATCACTTCACACCTATTTAAGTGAGTTTCTCTAGAGAAAATCTAATGTTTAACTATTAATCCTAAAGGTGTGTGGTAGAGAGTACTGCTTCTTAACTCCAAACCTAGTGAACTGTAGCTTCAATGGAGCCACTTGAAAGATGGGTGTGTATTCCTTATAAGGAGGGACCTGGTGCCTGATGTACACAGATCACCCAGGGTAGAGGTTTTGTCTTGGAAGTGATCTCTCACATCTCTGAAAGCCAGTCAAAGGTGAGGAACCCAGTGGGATCATTAGGCTCACGTTATTTAAAAAGTGCTATTTCTTAAGAGACTGCCCAGACAAAGTAAGAGGAGACTGGAACTTAGATGTTCTGGAGACTACTCCAGGAGCAGAGCCAGAAGGGTTCTGAGGCTGCCCAGAAATTCAGACAACCCCTCAGAAGTGGGAGAGAGCTCGTGACCCATGTGAAAACTTATCCAATGATAAACAGGAGTGAGGGGGAAGCCAGCGAATACATTCTCTTCCCTCTGCCCTCAACTCTCATTTCTGAGTATTAGCAATTCAAGGAAGTCCATCAGGAAAGTGACCTGGGTGCAAACATCAGTTAGGGTTTCATGCAAAGCTTGGAACAGGTTGGTAAAGGAACCCACCACTTTCACTTGCTTTCCTTCTCTCCCACCCCATTGCTTCCCCTTTTCCTCTCACTCTTGTTCTCCTGGCACTGAATCCACCAGTAAAACCTTAGATAGAAAGCTTTGCCTCAGCTGGTTTTCTATTAAAGACAGGAGGTGCCAGCATCACCTTCCTTGCGACCAGGAATGTCCAACAGGCACAGACCATTCAGAAACTCACTTACTGGCAGTTCTAAAGCTATACCCTTGAGGTTGCTTTCTCAGTAATCAAGCCAACATTTTAGTGTCCATTTTTCCATATTCTGTGTTTCTTATTCAAGGGGTCTCAAAATCAGTAGGAAAAGGCATATAATTGATCTTCTCAAACCCCAGAGCCTAGACTGTTGCTCTGCCTGCCTTCAAACACCACATATAGCTCTCACTTTGTGTATAGTCTACTTTATATTGTGGGCTATCTAAAGTCAGTGGCCCTAATTTAGATTTACATGAATTCCTCACAATGTCTAATACAATATATTAATATAGTAGCTGTGCAACTACTAAACTAAACTAAGTCAACATCTCCCATTTTGCATAAAATCAAATAATTCATTTCAATGAAATAACCTTTAATATTTGACACCCACTTAAGAAGGCATGAAAGAATTAAGACCCCCAAAAAAGGTGAAGACAATGGACAATAAACATCCTAAATCTTTTTTAAAATCTCCAGAGCTGGAATCTTTAACTAGAAAATTGGAAAAGAATGTGCGTGTGTGTGCTCAGTTGTGTCCTACTCTTTGCAACTCTATGAACTGTAGCCCACAAGGCTCCTCTGTCCATGGAATTTTCCAGGCAAGAATACTGGAGTGGGGTGCCATTTCCTACTGCAGGGTGTCTTCCCAACCTAGGGATCAGATACTCAACCTGAGTTATCAGAGACAGGTAAATTAAAACGACAATGAGATATGACTACATACTTAGAATTGTTAAAATAATAATAGTAATAATAGCTGACAATACCAAACAGTCAGTTCAGTTCAGTTCAGTCCCTCAGTCATGTCCGACTCTTGGTGACCCCATGGACTGAGGCACACCAGGCCTCCATGTCCATCACCAACTCCCAGAGCTTATTCAAACCCATATCCATTGAGTTGGTGATGCCATCCAACCATCAGCAAGCCATAAATTACTGGTGGGAAGGCAAAATTGTACAGCAACTCTGTATAACATTTTAAAAGTTTCCCATAAAATTATACATTTACCGTATGATTCTGTCATCCCATTCCTAGGTATTTACTTCAAAGAAATGAAAGCATAGGTATTAACAAAGACCTGTATAGAAATGTTCATAGCACCTTTATTTATAATAGCCCCAAAGCAGAAACAAACCACATTTCCATTAATAGGTGAATGTAGAAACAAATTGTGGTATCATCATACAATGGAGTACTACTCAGCAAAGGAAACTAGAAATAATCAATACACAGAAGAAAAATTATTCCTTTAGTAGGAACTTAACACATTGTAATGTTTATTCCATTGTCTTCCAGAAATCTGAAAAACTAAGTTTAGCATAACAAATTACAACTCTAAATAGCTGCAATTGGTAGACGCACTTTTCTTTGATAAGCAATGGTAGTCAGAAGGATATAAAATATTTCCGTACCTCACTTTGCCCATCAGCACTCCATAAAATTCTATACACAAAAATCCATTATTTTCCTCTTTAATGCTACAGTCATGAATATGTCTTGACACGTTCATGCAAACACACTGGCCTGTAAGAATGAAAGTGACTAATGACACTAACACAGCAATAGCTGCCATCAAAATTATCTGGATTTGGGCTTTGTAATTACTAATTTTTTCACATACTATATTCAAAATTACCAGTAAATGGCAACCCACTCCAGTATTCTTGCCTGGGAAATCCCATGGACAGAGAAGCCTGGTGGGCTGCAGTCCACTGGGTCACAAAGAGTTGGACATGACGGAATGACTGAGCACCTCCATTTTCTCTAACACGCAAAGGGTTTATTAATAGACTACTATCCTTGTGTCAAGAGATTTTCTTTAGTTTGCTTCTTCTATTTTTCTAAAACTAATTTTAGCATAATGCTCATTTTGTTGTCCTCACTCCATCAAAGTTAGATTAACCTTGAAAAATTGGTGCTGAAAGCCAGTGAGTTATTGTGTGATCTGAGAATCTGGTGTCAGCTTAGCTCCTTGTATTTGAAGCTTCACTTAATTAGCAGACTCAGGGTGGTGGGAACATTTATCATGAACCACTGAACCGCTAAACAAAACTGTACAGACACTGAATAGCTCATTTGTCTAAAATTATCACTTTCTGTGAAACAAAGTAGTTAATTAGCTAATTATTTGTTATGAATGATAAAAGTCACTTCTGCTTTTACTGTATTTGATAATAAACAGAAAGTTTCAGTACTTAAAGTTTATTCACCCTCTGGCAGCTTTCCTAAGTACCAAAAAACAGTCACATTTAAAGTGCCAAAGATTTCCTGGCAGTAGAAGTCAAATACTTCCAGTAAAGGTCTTATATAACTAGATTTTTAGAGTAAATACACATCACTGGAGACAACTCATAATTTTAAAGCTGCAGGTGGCTCCAGAGATTATCTGATCCACCTGTTTGGTTTCCCAGTGAGTCAACTGCAGCCCATGAGGTTTGCAACTTATCCAAATTGAACACCTGACTTATTTTTCTCTGTATGCTATTCTATAACTTCTTAGTCTATTATCTGATTTAATAACTTATTAAATCAGTACCGCAGAGGATGATAGTAACTTAAGATATGATATAGGTACTTTGATTACCCCCAAAATAGATGCATATGATGACAGATTGAAAAATAATTAACCCTCCTCAGTCTTCCAATATACACAATCCAATATTAAAAATACAGTTTCTACTTTCTCTAATGTTACCAAAATAGATTCAGGATTTTAATATCTAGTATCATCAGGCTCCTGAAAGAATCAAGGCTCAACTCCTGGAGCCTTTAGTTGGCGTTAGCATGTATAGTGATATTAGTTAAACAGAAGGACTAGGTATAATCACCTAGACAAAAAAAAAATTAGATAAAACCATGATATTCTAAAGTTTAGAGTTTGTTGTTGCTGCTGTTGGTTGCTAAGTTGTGTCCAATTCTTTGCAACCCTGTGGACTGTAGCACACCAGGCTTCTCTGTCCTTCACTATCTCCCAGAGTTTGCTCAGATACATTATTGAGTTGGTGATGCTATTGAACCGTTTCATTTTCTGCTGCTCTCTTCTCTTCTTTGCCTTCAATTTTTTCCCAGTATCCTGATACTCTTTTCAAATGAGTTGGCTCTTTGCATCAGGTAGCCAAAGTATTGGAGCTTCAGCTTCATCCTCAGTCTTTTCAGTGAATGTTCAGGGTTGATTTCCTTTAGAATTGACTGGTTTGATCCTGCAGTCCCAGGGACTCTCAAGAGTATTCTCCAGCACCACAATTCAAAGCATCAGTCCTTCAGCACTCAGCCCTCTTTACAGTCCAACTCTCACATCCATACATGACTACTGGTAAAACCAAGGCTGTGATCCATGAAGGGGATTTAGAGTTTGAGTGGAAAGAAATCAGCAGTAAGACTGAGAAACAGTAGCAGATAATGTGGGAGTAAAATTTGGGCTCTTTTCTCTCACAAAAACAATAAATCAGCCATTAGGAAAATGCATATCAAGATCACAACTGAGGTACCACTTCACATCCACTAGGATGGCTATACTAAAATACAGAAATAATAATAAGCATTCATGAAGCTGTGGAGAAACTGAAACTCTCACATGCTGCTTGTGAAAACTGTAAAATGGTTTGGCCATTTTGGGAGAGTCTGGAAGTGTCTCAAATATTAGACCTATAATTAGTTACTCTGTGACTAAGCAAAGCCATTCCTATATATCCCAGACAATTACTGGATGAATCATCTATATAGAAATTAAAGTCACAAAAATTAATGCAAGAGTGATGGAGGAGAAAGTAAGTGAGCCTTTAAAATCTTCAGGTAATAAAGGGAGAGTGATCTAAAGATTGAGAGATAGTGGCAATAAGGAAAGAAAGTGACATAATTTGATGACAAGTTCTGCAAAAGAATCGCATCCTTTGGAATCAGAGGGAGGAGAAATTGCCTAGAAATGGCAATAGCAAGAAAACAAAACTCTCTTTTCCTTTGTAGGGCCTCAGGTTTTCCCCAAAATTTGCTAGTGGTATATTTTCATTTTCAGAGAAATACAAGAAAGGTTTGAGAAGTAAGAAAATGGGATACTGAATAGTTTGGGATTATGATTTGGGTAATGATTAGTGATTGGAGCCGGACTTTGAAACTCAATGAAATAGGTATACATGATGCTCTTCATTCTTACTTGACCGTAAGATACCAGCTCAGATTGATTCTGTTGGGCGTCATGGGCCTCCTGTGCAAAACTCTACACCTGCAGTTTGCAGTGAAACTCCAGTTAAATTAGACACATCTCTATATATTGGCAAAGTGAGAGCAAAGTCTACAGGAAATCCTCCAAGATTATTTTTGTATCAATAAATCTCTTGATGAGACTCAGCAGTCTAACTAGGTTCTGTCAAGAATACTAAGAACGATTACTTTACTAAAATGCATGGTTTTCCAAACAGGTCTCAGTATAGGATTTTTTCCACTGCATAATTAAAATCATAGGTTTATTTTAAAAAGATAAAATCTGAGATGTCCACATCAAAATAAAACATCGTTTGAGGTATTAGTAGTCTCTCCTGCTCCTCCTCCTTTTCTTGTTTTGCTGCTTCTGCCGCTTCTTTTCCTAACATTAAGCCCAACAGCAAATTTCTAAGCAATTTGAAAAATCAAGATATGTTTTATTTTTCTTTTTTTAAGAAATCTACCTGGTAATATTTCTCTCTTTGGCACTTCCATGTAGATCATATTTTGAAGCTGGAGAAAAATACTGATATATAAGTATTTACATACTGATATATAAGTATTAAATACTGATATGTAAGTATTAAAGCTATCATTTTAAGAATTAAAGTTATTGATAAATACCAGTCTTCAACAGAAAATACATTATGGAAAGATTATTTAGTGTTTTTTGATAGTGTCTGACTATTTATAACCAACTCAACTTGAATAAATGTGGACAATATGCCAAGAAAAAGAGTGGGAGTTAAGAAAATTTATTTGAATGAAATACAATATCTGACCTTCTCAGACTAATAACCTAAGACTTTCTAGCTTCAGGGGCAGAGCAGATGATTTATAATGAAAATAGCTTTGAATCAAAGTAAGTATTTCTGATTGGCAACTGGAGATCCATTAAGTCATTAACCATGGTTAGTTTCTCCATCCTAATTTTAGCTGCCTCATGTGTTGACAGATGACTACTGACAATAGTTACTTACAACAGAAAAAAATATCAAAATTGATTTTTGAGGTGAGTAAACAAAGAAAATTTTATAATTTTATATTATTCATCTGAAAGACAAAGGAAAAGAATCTATCTCCTAATTGAAAATATTTTTTAAAAGATTTCCAAATTGTGGAATAGAGAAGTATTCTCCTTTATGGCATAAGGAAATAATCTGCCTCTAGTGCCAAATAAATTTGAATAAAACTAGATATTTTTCTTTGGTTTTTTTGAATAACTGTACCTATTTGCCCTTGCTTACTCTATTTTTGCCTACTTTATAAGACTGAGTGTTCTATGACACATTTGCTATAGAAATTGTGATGGAATTTTAAGGACAAAGAGTTGTATAGGATTTTGTATTTCTCTTTTATCTTTTAAAATTGCCATAATTCTCCACACATGGTAGATGCTTAATAAGCACCATGGACTGCTAAAACAATGTGAGTTTTATTAGTTGGGGATATTATCCAAAATACTTGCTATTAAATCAATTCAATTCAACATATATTTATCAGAATCTTCTCCATACCAGGCACATCAGGGATCAAGATACATAAGGTCCTTGTATTTTCTAGGTGCTTACATTCTAGTTGGGAGAAAGATAATTAGTAAACAAACAAAAAATAATATTTCCTATTGTGATATGTATCAGGTTGGAAACAAAGTGATGGGAATAAGCAGTGTAGGTTACCAGATACAGTACAAAAGAAAGGCTCCTTTAACCAGGGGATAAAGGTGGGAGTGGGATAAACTGAGACATTGGATTGATATATATGCACTACTGTATATATACACAGCACCCTACTTGGTATTCTTGCCTGGAGAATGCTATGGACAGAGTGGCCTGATTGCTACAGTCCATGGAGTTGCAAAGAGTTGGACACGACTGAGTGATTTTCACCTTCACTTTCAATAAGAACCTTGTGTATAGCACAGGAACATCTACTCAGCGCTGCATAATGGCTTATATGAGAATAGACCCTATTAACAAAAAAAGAGTGGAGATGTGTATGTATAACTGATTCACTTTGCTATACACCTGAAACTAACACACACTGTAAATCAATTACACCCCAATATATCTGCTTAAAGAAAGACTCCTTGAAAAAAGTACTATCTGAACAGCCATTTGAATGAAGTAGAATAAGACAAGAAAATATATTGGGGAAGAGTGGTCTGATAGGAACAGCAAATGCCAAGGGATCGAATCCCCAGGTTTGAGAAACAGAAAGGTAGCTAATTGCCAGACCATTGTGAACAAGAGATATAATTTTTAAAGGATGAGTAAGTTAGGTAAGGATATAATCACACAGACCCTTGAGAACAATATTAAGGAGTTTTAGATTTGTTTAATTTGTGATATGAAACCATTGCTTGTGTTTTGAGCAGGGGAATGGCATGATGTGGTTTATATTTAAAATAGATCATCCTAGTTTTTGTATGAAAAATAGACGGCAGGGAAAGTAGAATCAAAGAGACCAAATGGTAAACGACTGCAGTACACTAGGCGGGATGAGATGGCTTAGATTAGCCTGGAACTGGGTCAGGGGTGATGAGAAGCAAATCCAAGCTAAATATCTCAAAATTAGCAGTGATAGGGTTTTATAACTGGATTTTCTTACCAATTGGTATGAGATGAATTGAGAAGACCAAGTATAACTTCAGCCTGAAAAAAAACACTGATGAAAAGAAGATTATGATTAAAAAAAGAAGATATTTTTCTCAAAAGTAATTTACCACTGGGTTGGAGGGTGGGGGGTGGGGAAACATTGTCAACATCAACCAATAGTTTGGTTGTTTGGGAAATAGCATTTAGTTAGTACACATTTTTTGGGCATCTAACTTGTCAGATTAAGTCCTATGTTAGGCCCTCGTAGACAGATGTAAGTGAAGCATAACTTACTTCAGTTCATATATAATTCATAAGATAGTCCCAAACTGTGATTTCTTTTAGAAGACTGAGATCTTTGGCTTTGGTTTACATAAAAGTCAGAAATAAGAGCAATGCTGCCTCAATCTTCTAACACAACTTCCGTAAATCTTAGCTGATTACTTGTTTTCTGGACTTTTCCAGTAATAGCAAGTACACAGAGAGCTATTTAGCTTTGAATAAAAAGTCCAACATAACATATCTATGAACTGTTCTCCTTATAG